>NC_136265.1:39634021-40234021 GCF_964187855.1 Myxine glutinosa | reverse complement strand
GAGGAGTTATTTAATTATTAGCGATTAATTAAGTACTTATTCAATTAATTAAATTTGCTTTCTCTTCTGGCCATTATCTCAGGCACCTTTCGAGTTAGGAAGCTGATATTTGGACATGCCAATGACCAGGTCATTTGGCTGCAAAGGCTATTTTTGATTTATTAAGTAATCAAAAAATCAATTAATCGATTAATTATTTAATTATTCGATTAATGACTAAAATTTTTTTTTTTTTTAAGTTACACATTCTGAAGAAATGGTGGTGGTTTATGTGTTCTATGACCGAATTGATTAATATAATTTAACTTTTTAATGATTATTGGCGCTGAGGAAGCGCCTTTAGCGATTGACTTCCAGCCAGTGTAACGCTAATTCCTGTCACAGGAATTCGGAGATCATATAAGTGGGCGTGGCAGTTCCTGATTGGTTCGTGTTGGGGAACGCCTTCTCGCTGCCGACGTGACGTAAATTCGCGCACGCGCACTGGTGATTGGCGCTGAGGAAGCGCCTTTAGCGATTGACTTCCAGCCAGTGTAACGCTAATTCCTGTCACAGGAATTCGGAGATCATATAAGTGGGCGTGGCAGTTCCTGATTGGTTCGTGTTGGGGAACGCCTTCTCGCTGCCGACGTGACGTAAATTCGCGCACGCGCACTGGTGAAGCTTACTCGATCTTACTCGATCCCATATTACATGTACTTTCATTGCATACAAATTATACTTCCTCCTAGAAATTCCAAGCCCGAACCTCAGCGCAATCCAAGAGGATTCACTTGTTATTTATTTATTTTCATTATTAATCATTTATTTATTTCCTTTCTCATTTGGCCAATATCTCAGGCACCTTTTGAGCTGGGAAGCTAATATTTGGACATGACAGTGACCAAGTGATGCGGCTATCAAGGATATTTTTGATTTATTGATTAATCATTTAATCTATTAATTATTTATTGATTAATCTATTAATTATTTAATTTTTTATTTATGACTTTTAATTAAATTTCTCAAAGATACATCTTCGGATGAAGCTCTATTGGTTTAGTTATGCTATTAGCCAATTGATTAAGAAAATATTTGATGACAATCTTTTCTTGATTTTAAATATACAATTAATCAATCAATTATTGCGCACTTCTCCCTCCCAATGCAGTCTCTATGAGCTGCACTGCGGTATTGCCGGGCGCCCCGGCAATCCCGCGCTCTAGAATATTTAATTATTTGGCATGGGGGCGGTGTACTTTGAATGTATCTGCACTTGTTATATTTTATTTTTGGTTTTTCTTTTGCCTAAAACACTCCCTGGCACTCACTGATGAACCTAAAATTTGACGGAGATCCATTTAGCCATCTCTGAGAAAAAAGGGCATAACCACACACACACAAATGCCTCTTGTAGTATCTATATGTACTGTATATGCAGTATTTTTATTTATATATATATATATATATATATATATATATATATATATATATATATATATATATATATATATATGTATACACACACACACACACACACATCTGTGTAGTGTCTGTTGTCACTGAACTACCCCCTCAAACTTTTGCAAAATATTACCAAACTTCTGTTATGCACTGACCTCTGTCGTGTGTAATGTCGTGGGGGTATTTTTTTGGGGAATTTTTTTTTTTTAACTTAAATCTTCAACTTCAATTGTTTATAAAATGCTGCTCTGCCACCGCCTCAGATTCCGTGTATAATATTCCTCGCTGAAAAAAAATATGGATCTAAAGATGAAAGAAAAAAAAACCTATTTGGTGTGAATGGCAATGTTCCTCGCTGAAATGTGAAAAAACGCAATCGCTTTTCACTCTGAATTACGTGCGAACGCGTAACTGTGAGTTTATGGCGGCAAGGAACATCACGTGATCGCTCTGAGCGAATCAGCGAGCTGTTCTGCCACCGCCTCAGATTCCGTGCATAATATTCCTCACTGAAATGCGCTGAGGTAAAAATATGGTAAAAAAATATTATGAAATAAATGTGTGTTGTGTTGACCCAAATGGTCCAGGGAGGAAGGAGGGTGCAGGTGGCACCAGGTGTGATCGCACAGGTGTGCAACTACAGGAGGTATGGAGAATGGTTGTGTGGATTACATGGAGTGTGGAATATATGGAGTATGGAATGGATGGTCGTGGAGTGAGTATGGTGGAAACTGTGGAGTGGAGTGGATGGTGCGAAGGTGTGGATGGGGGAAAGGAGGATGGACCCCATCACGAATACCCGGGGAGGGTAGTGTAAGTGTTAGGTAGAGGGTACAGGTAAATTGTGGTTGGATATTGGCATCTGTGGTGCGTGTGCAAGAATGGAGTTTGGATGGGTGCAATAGTGACGTGGAAATGGCTGGGCGTGTAGCCTGTTAGAGTGTGTAGTTGGTTGGGCACTCCACCACTGTGAGGATGTCGGCCAGGTGAGGCCGCAGGTGGGCTCTGGGAGCCGGTAGAGTTGTTGTGGATGGGCCCCGAGGATCCGGAGGACGGACCCAGGTAGCCCAGTGCCAGAGGGCACCGAGGGGTGACAGAGCCAGGAGGGGCCTTCCTCAATTAGATAGGTTAGGGTGAGGAGCTAGGTAAGCTCGGGTGGCAACTGCAGTGGTGGAGGTGTGCAGGTGGGTAGACCTGCTGGGAGAGCTACACGACTCAGCCCGGAAATTGTGCAAGGGCACCGGGAGATGAATCGGGGGTGTGAGACCCCAAATTGAGAAGCACCACAGTTTGGTCAATGGGAATTGGTTTTTAGAACCCATAGTGTAAGTTGGCCAATGGATTGGCAGGGAAAGACCCCGGGTAGTGTAAAGTGTGTTAATGTCATTTAGAAGATAGTTAGGTTTGAAATCTCCTTGCACCATCTACATCCACTCACCTGAGGTAATGATGGTCCTCCACAACATGCCATGGTTGTTTTTATTATTTTTGGTGCAAATGTTTTGGATTGTGAGACGCATCATGACGTGGGTGTGACATTGTGCTGTAGTTCCATCTCTCCCTCCTTATGAGGATTGATGATGAATTGGTGATGGCAAATTTTGGCTGGAGGGATTGTGGTGACGAATTTGGTATCGGGGAAATATGGGGAAGACGAGACATTAGTGACGAATTTGTAAATGTGTAGATTGTTGTAAATATGGGGTAAGGGCAAGGGTAGAGTAGGTGACGGGGGGGGGGTGACGCACGGTAGGGACGAGCTTTTCTCCGCTCAGTCTCCATACGCACCTCGCCTTGCATTGCCTTTATTGATGTGTACCCTTGTGACCTTACCCCTCGCTCACCTGTCTTCCCCACCCCCCCCCTTGTCTCCCACACGAGGACTGTGCGCCACCGGGCGCTGAGGGGAGCGTGCGGGAGTCCGCCATTGTGCGCCCGAAACACTCGCAACCACAGCTGTCTGCATCGATGCACCACGTATGGACCACATGTCTGTGGCTGAGCACCACTTGTGGACCCCATGGGTTGGGGCATGGCCCCTCTGCTGGAACCGGCCATGAAGGCCCGAGATCTTGCTGGCGGACCTTGCTCACAGGGCACCGATGCCACACAGGTGAACCACCCCTAGTCGGCCATGTGGGCCATAAATAAATAAAAGAACAATGGACACGATTTGTGCACTTTTACTATGTCCAAATAGGCCGCCAGCAAAGAAGATGATAACAACAGGAAGATAACAATAGCCAGCAGAGGGAGCCGAAGAGGAAGACCAGCACCAGGGTTTGTTGGGTTCATTTTTAAGAACTATGATGACTGTGCACCGATTGGTGCTTGAGGGTGCTTTGGTGCATCGTGGGTGCTTTCTGGTGCATCGATGCAGGGCAAGCTGTCTCTCCCCCCCCCAAAAGAACAATCACAGGTCCTGGGTTGCGTTTTGTAAATACAAGTAACGTTAACTGTAAATAATGCTCCCCAATCGTTCATGTTGTAGTTTGAAGACAATTCCGCAATTCAGTTAGTTGTGAGCGTGAATCTGTTAGGCAGGGTGCAATGGAGCAGCGGGACATATTTATTTATGTTTTAAAACTGTCACACTCAGGGTCAGGTTAAATGTAGAGGGAACTACACCTACGTGTCACACTAAACGTAAAGGTAATAGGCCCGGGACATGCCTAAGAGGAGGAGGGTGCAGTGTTGTGGATATGAGGATTGTGTTTTTTTTATGGTATAAGTACATTGTAAAATATCACCCTCCGTCCTCCAGTTGTGTATAAAGGTCAAAGTGCGTCCCGTAGTTAGGTCATATACAATCACGTTTAGCCAATCATAGATTCCCTGCTTGTTGGTAGTTATTTCCTTATTCTGTGTATTAGGCTAAGGCTTTGTCTTCCATTAATTGACACTCCATTGCACCGAATTCAAATAGATAGATCCCCTTTTATTCCCAAAGCCCCATTCCCAAAGCCTTGATTGCCAACTGCATTCGCCGCAGCTGCTGGGTGGTTTTCACCGCGACTCCATTAGCCACGAGGTGGGCTCAAAGGTGGTTGAGTCCACCAGAGTCAAAGGTGGTTGCGTCAAAGTTCTGAGTTCTAAGGAGCAGCTTTGGAGAGCACACGGTGCACAGGAGGAGCTTCGCCGCGCAGTTTGGAACCGCGGCGGTTTGGCGATCGCAGCTCGAATATTGACGGCGGCTGTCCGCTTCCAGCCCGACCGATCCCCGCTGAACCTTCCTCTCCCGCCAAGCCATCCACCTCCAGCGATCCGTTCCTGCCTTCATTTCCCCATTCGTGTGAGTGCCTTTTGTTTGTTCTGTCCTGGGTATTAATTAAGACTAATAGATAAGCTAGAATTTTCACTGTGTCCTTCTGGTCCGTCCCTCTTTCTGCATTATTTTATTATCCTTCCTTCTTCCTTGGTTTCTTTTGGTCCTGTAAATAGTAATAAATCATATTCGTATTTCAAACCTTTTTGCCTTCGTCTTCCTCTTGTTCACATGTTGGTGTTGGGCTAGCGGTGTTGTTGGTGGTGTTGGGCTAGCGGCTAGGGTGCCGGCTTAGGATCGATCCTAGGATCCTGGGTTCGAATCCCGGTCAATCGCTGAATTAACGCCAGGGGGGTCGACTCAGCCTGTCATCCTTCCGAGGTCGGCAAATTGAGTACCAGTTCACTGGTAATTCCCTGCTTGTCGTTAAAGGCGGCAAAAAGGGTTGGCGTCAGGAAGGGCATCCGGCCGTAAAACATTGCTTCAAAAAGGGGACCGAAAAACAACAACAACCACAGTTCCCGAAAAAGGCCAACCCCCGCTTGCGGGGAAAAATGGCCTCTAAAGGTGGTTTTTTCTTTGGTTTTTTTTCCTCTTGTTCACATCCGTGTCGTCTTTGTCTTTTCCCTCATTGAATATCTGTGGCACGATTTGGCCAACGTTTCAGGATCGGGTTAGTCTTGTTAACAGTTCGGGCCGCGGCTGCCATCCGCTCGGCAAATTAACATCCCAAATCCGCGGTCACGAACGAAGCTGCTCACCGGCCTTTTCGGAGGTCGCGGGGGGAGATCTCGCGAGATCACGGCGAGGTCACGTCTTTTCGAAGCTGTTCCATGCGCTCACGCTTTCGAAGCTAAGTGATCTTTCACATTTGTGTTTTTGTCATATCTTTATCTTTCTTTCGGTGCATGTACCTATTGGGGTGACTAATAGGTTTCTCGGTGTTGGTTTTTCATACCTGTGTACAGAATCGTCGGTTTTTTCGTATCGTGTATTCTGAGGCCTAGTGTAGTACTAGTCGGCTACCGTGTCCTCAGACCTTGGCTTGAGGCTTTTGTTTTTGTCTCAGCGGTTCTTCGATCGCGCTGCAACTACTTTCGGTCTCTGTTTTTCACGGGCTTTTCACCCATACTCCCTTGTTTTAAAATCTCAAAAAAAACCAAAAATTTTTTTTCCTTCCCTGTTCTTATCCGCTTGTGCGTTCTTATTTGTTCTTTCGTTCTTCGTTCTTTTGCTCTTTCGGTCTTCGTTATTTGTTCTTTCGTTCTTTGACCACGTTGTTCGAGATCATGTGATCAAGTTGTTAATACATGTTTCATCTGTCCCCTGAAGAACTTTATTATTATGTCATATTCTATAACACTTTTTTCTACTTCTATAAAAGGATGCTTTCGACTTGCTCATCAATTCTATTCATTCAAAAAAAAAATTCCATCTCTTACAGTGCATCTTTCATTCATTCCCAAAACTCTCCAGAACTCCACCCACCCTTCAGCGTCCTCAAACGTATTTTTGACTCGAATGTCTCAAGAAACTCATTTTGCAATAAATGTTCGTTTCCCATAAATCGTACACTTTTCAAAATCCAATCACACCCCTCCCCTCCAAATCTTCCCCATCACCCATCTCTGTCAAATCTTCCCCCTTGCCCCTCCCCCCCAAATCTTCCCAAACACCCATCCCTTTCAAATCTCCCCCGCTGCCCCTTCCCTCCTAAACTCCCCCCACACCCCTCCCCTCCCCTCCGAGACTCCCTCACTCCTCCCCTCCTAGACTCCCCTCTCACCCCTCCTCCTCCTCAAAGCGTCCTCCCTGCTTCTTCCCCCTTCCAACTTTCACCTTCATCTTCCTCAACCTTCTGCTTCACTCTTCCCCCTCCTCAAATAACACCTCACTGCGCCTCACCCAAACACCATCAAACCTTTTGTCCACCCCATTCTTCCCTTTCTCAAAGCTATTCTGTAATCTCTGACACACCTGCAACAGCTCTCCCTACCTCTTCCTCCTCTTCCACATCCTGCCCTACCGCTCCCCCCCCCCCCCCCCCCCTTCTGTATCCGATGCTCCCCCTTCCTCTTCCTTAACAGTATGGACCTCAAACATCCGGGGCCTTCGCTCAAACTTAACTGATCTCTCCATACAGGTTGCTTCTGACAAACCAGACGTGATCTGCTTAACAGAAACCTTCCTCCTTCATGATGTCTCTGATTCCTTGGTATCTCTTCCAGGTTACTCCCTCCTCTGGTATGATAGACCTGAGCCTCGTCCTGGAGGTGGGGTTGCTATCTTTATAAAAAAACTCTTCCTCACTCGCTCTGCACTGCCCTCTCTCCACCTCACCCCCAGGAATACCTTTGGCTACGGCTTCCCCTTCGCTCCCAACTTTTGTTCATATGCGTGTTGTACCGTCCACCAAACAGTGATGACTCCATCTACATCTCGCTGTCTGATAATATGGACCAACTTCTATCTACCTATCCCAACTCTCTCTTCCTCATATGTGGTGATTTCAACTGTCACCATGCCAGTTGGCGGGGGTGGGTACCTCTCTCACCAGCCATGGCTCTTCAGCAAAGGACTTCTGTGACTCACTGGGACTGACACAATCTGTCAATTTCCCAACCCGGATCTCAGTCAACGGAGAATCTTCTCTTCTGGACTTGGTTACGACTAACCTCCCTGAAAATGTCTGCTGCTCTTCTTCTGCTCCAATCGGCTCTTCTGATCATGTGCTTGTTAAAGTGGACATCTCTCTGACCATTTTCAGAGAGCCTCCTCAGCGTCGACGAGTTTGGCATTTCACTCAGGCCAACTGGCACGGTCTTCAAGCAGCCATCAATCATCTGGACTGGTCTCCCATCTCTACTGCCTCTGACATCAACTCATCCTGGGAATTCTTCCAAAGTAAATTGCTCCCTCTCATGCACAGATTTATCCCTTCTCGTCTTCAGTTGTCATACCTTCCTCCCGTCCATGGTACGCGGAATCTTGTGGTGAGGCTATTGCCCAGAAACAACTTGCTTTCGTCTCCTGGAAAGCAAATCCAATGGAAGGAAATCTTATTTCCTTTCATAAAGCCCGAAACAAGTGTGTGTCCACCCTCAGGAGAGCCAGGAAACAATATCTCTCCATCCTCAGGACCGAACTCTCTTATCTGTCTCCCTCTTCCAAATCCTGGTGGCGTCTGGTGAAATCTGTTTCTGGTGTTTTTACCCCTCCATCCCCTCCCTCACCTTAAATGGCCACACGGCTGACTCCGCACGTGAAAAAGCTGAATGCCTCAACTCTGTGTTTGCCTCTAAATCTTGTGTCCCAAACCCATCCCTCTCTGTACCCACCGTACCCAGTCGTACCCAGCTGCTCCTGGACTCTGTGTCCTTTCCTCCTGACAAGGTGGAAAAGTTTCTGTCAACCCTCGACTCTGATTCTGCAACTGGACCTGACGGCATCAGCCCACGGGTCCTAAAATCATGTTCTTCCGCTCTTTCACTCCCCCTCTCTGTTCTCTTCACCCTCTCTTTTGCTCAAGGTCATCTTCCATCTGCTTGGAAATCTGCCAACATCACCGCTTTGCACAAAAAAGGTGCAAAAACAGATCCCAGCAACTACAGACCAATCAGCCTTCTCCCAATTATCAGCAAAGTCATGGAATCCATCATTGCTTCAGATATGAAATCTTTCCTCTTCTCCAATGGCTTGATCTCTGATCATCAATTTGGTTTCAGACCTGGACACTCCACTCTGGACATGCTGCTTCTGCTTTCTCAACAATGGATGGAGGTCTTCAATGCCAAACAGGAAATTAGAGCAGTCTCCCTTGACATATCACGTGCCTTCGATACGGTCTGGCACCCCGCTCTGCTCACCAAACTCTCCTCTTTTGGTATCCATGGAAATCTCCACGCATGGCTGGCGGACTTCCTCTCTAGTCGTCGTCAACGTGTGGCCCTGAATGGGTTTCTCTCATCTCCTCTTCCTGTTCAGGCTGGAGTTCCCCAAGGCAGTGTTCTGGGCCCTGTGCTTTTTCTGGTCTTCATCAATGATCTCTCTGACTCTCTTGAAAATCCTCTCTATCTCTTTGCTGACGACTCTACTCTCTGTCGCTCCATTCTTCATCCCTCAGATCGGCAGTCTGCAGCCTCCTCACTCTCTGCAGACCTTGACAAAATCACAGACTGGGCAAACAAGTGGAACATGTCTTTCAATCCTGACAAATCTCACTCTTACGATGTCTCTCCGAAAAGACTGACTGGACAACCCTCCCATCCACTTTCTGAATAATCCTCTCCAAGAAGTTCTGTCACTCAAGCTTTTGGGTCTCACTATCTGCCATGATCTTTCCTGGAAAAACCACATTTCAAATCTGGCCTCCAAAGCCAGTCGCCGACTGGGCATCCTCCGTCGTGCGAAGTCCTTCCTTGGCACACCTGAGCTCCTCACCACATACAAGGCTTTCATCCGCAGCTCAATGGAATACTGCTCTCCCCTCTGGGCTGGTGCTCCTGCCTCACACCTAGCTCGCCTTCACGCTGTTGAAACCAAAGCATTCAGAATCATTGGAATCTCCCACGATGAAGCTAACTCCAAGTGCCTCTCACTCACTCACCGCAGGCAGGTTGGTGGTCTTTCCGTCTTCTACCGACTCCTATCTGGCCTTGCCCCCCCAGCTCTCTGGGCTCTGCCCCGCAAATATTCCTACAGGTCGCACAAGATCTGCCTGCAACCCTCTTTTGGTTAAACTGCCAAAATCAAGACTCTCTGCTCACCTTCACTCCTTCATTCCTCTTTTCTCCTGCCTCTGGAACAAACTCTCACTCTCTTCAATCCCACTCCACCCTCCAAGTCTTTAAAACAGTTGTTCACCACCATCTCTTATCTTCTCCCATCCAAAACCTTGATCTTTTCTACCCCCGCTAATTTCACCCCAATTCCACTTTTTGAAATACCAACTTTTGTCCTGGAAGTCCTTGGTGTCCTTGTGCTTTATACTTCTCCCTCCCCCCCCCCCCCCTTCCCACGCCTCCTCCCCCCAGGCCCTCTCCCTTCCACACATCTCCCTGCTCTCGGATGTTGTGTGTGTGCGCTCCCCTTTTTTCCCCATCTTGTCTTCCGCTCCCTCTTTTTGTGTATTTTGTTTGTCTGGTCGATTTGTTTGTGAAGTTAATGTTAGCTCTTTCACGAGCCTCGATTCAGTATACAAAAAAAAAAAAAAAAAAAAATGCTTCAAGGACCACGCCGGTCAGCACTAATCGAGGGGACTAATCCCCCCTCAAAGGGGAACCATAGGCCGACGTTGGGTTCCGTAACAATATATATATATATGTATATATATATATATATATATATATATATATATATATATATATATATATATATATATATATATATATATATATATTTGTGTGTGTGTGTGTGTGTGTGTGTGTGTGTGTGTGTGTGTGTGTGTGTGTGTGTGTGTATATGTAGCTGTGTATTGCTTTGGGTCCTGTGCATACTACCGTGTACATTCTGTGGAAGCAAGTTGAACATCTGGAATAAAGAAACAATAAGGTATTTCTGGATCAAGGAATAAACATGTTAACGGTCTCAGTTGTTACTCCCGCCATGGAGTAATGCATTCACTCATGTCCGTGTGTGTGTGTGTGTGTTCGTGTGTTTGTGAACAAGATATCTGGAAAAGTTCTGAACAGAAAGTTGGTGGGATGATTGCCCTTGGCATAAGGAATAATTGATTAGTTTTTGGTGAAGCTCAGGATATTATTCCGGATCCAGGAATTTTTTGAAGGATTTTTTTACCATTGGAAGATAGGGCTCATTTTTTAAAACATTATCTTCTGTATATTCTATATTTAACATTGTGATATGAAAATAGTTTTCATATTTGTTGTAAATGTAGTTTAAACTCGTGGGTATGTGTTAGAGCGGTGTATTTTTTTTAGCAGCGTCGTCTTCAATGTCCATTTTTTTTTCTTCTAATAAAGACGTATTCTGTCATTTTAAAACCACCAAAGTGTGTATTACGTTTCCCCGTTTCATAAAATGTATCGTTTGATACGTTTCATGCTTCAAAACTGTTTTTTGTTTTTTGTTTTTTTTACCTCAGAAGAGATATCAACATTTAGCTCAGCGAATGTCATTCGCGGTGTCAGTATTTGATGAACTTATAAAGACTTAGTTCCAGATTTGTCAATGGCTGAGGTATATTAACAAACGAATGAAACAGATTTGGCAAAATTCCAACTTTTTTTTTTAAGATCGCATATTCACCCAGAGACCAGGGTTGTGAGAGGCTGAAGAAGAAGAAACCTCGCATGGGCTACGCAGACCAAATAAATAATTCTGGCTCTGCGATTTTCAGGTTTATTACTTCCGCCAGGGAGTAACGCATTCGATCGTGTCCGTCTGTGTGTGTGTGTGTGTGTGTGTGTGTGTGTGTGTTTGTGAACAAGATATCTGGAAAAGTTCTGAACGGATTTGGATGAAAGTTGGTGAGATGATTGCCCTTGGGATAAGGAAGAATTGATTAGTTTTTGGTGAAGCTCAGGATATTATTCCGGATCCAGGAATTTTTTTGGGGAATTTTTTGGGAAAGATTTTTTCTGTTTTACTGCATTAAAGCTTTTATTCTTATTCTTAAATGATGTTTTTCTCCTCTAATTCCGAGATATATCATAATAAATTCTCTGACACTTAGGGCCTACTTTCTTTTTCATTTATTGTTTTGGGGAGAGGGGATGTTAAACAAAACGTATTATTCCAACTAAACCCACGGCGGGAGTATGCGCCCTACTGAGTAGCGTTCTAGTTATATATTGGGTTTATTGTGTCATATATTGGGTGCTTAATTTATCTCTTTTCCTCTTAATTTATTTCGTTCTTATTTTGTTCTTTGTTTCTCTTTCCTTTGTTAGAGTTGGTCTTTTATGTGGTTATCATCAGTTTCATTCCATTTATATCTCAGAAAGAGATCCCATTTTAAATCTACGATTTGAAATATACCGCCAGGGTCAATTCTCTATATTGGTGTTAGCTGTTCCAAAATTCCTTTTGACCCCTTGATTCCAAAACTTGCATGACGTGGATTCTTACCTGCTGGGTAAGAATGACAGTGGCGAAAAGCATGCACACGGTCACCACGACCGGGAACACCATCTTCGTCTGACGATCAATATCACCCGCGAAGCTCCGGCCTGAAATGGATGAATCCCCTGCACATCTTTATACCCACGGCTTGGAGATTACACCAAATAAGATGAAGGTTTTCGCTATAGACGAGCGAAGATTATTTTGTTGATCTGATAAGTTCCTTTCACACGTGGTTATTCCTATATTTGTTTTTACCGATTCTTATTTTTATTTTTACAAGGAACATTCAGTTCAATCGGGGTTTCTTTTGGTAATCTTTGCAATTCAAGGTTCTCTGACAATCCCAACAGATACGTTACATTTATCTCTTTGTCCTGTACTTACAATGCTATCTTGTTCCATGTCGTGTGAATTATTTTCTCTACATCTATTTTCAAATAGCTAGTGTAATGCGATCAAAGATGGCCGACTGGCAGCCAATTTAGTTGTAAATGAGAACAATGTGACTGTGTCGGCATGTCGCCAATATGCCTCCGATTGCATCTACCCGTCCACATACTTTTGGCCATGTAGTGTATGTGCACCTCATTTTATTTTGCGATCTGATCATAGATGGCCGACTGTGCGACTGGCGGCCATTTTAGTTGTAAAAAAAAAACCGATATACTATATTAAAAACGTCAGCTACAGTTTTATTCGTAGGTTGTCATTATCCGTAGCTTTATTCGTTATTGATTGATTATTAGGACATTTAATTCACGTTTGTGCACATGAATGCAAAAATGCATCAATAAAGGTGAATATGAAAAAAAATAATTCAAACTATATTCACCATGGTTAGTCGATCATAAGTATGAAGTTTCGCATCGATTTGTTAAGCAGTTTTGGAGAAGATTTTTTGCTTTTTTAGTTTCAATCTAATATGACCACCAAATCAGTACTGAATGTGGCGAATTATCTCGTAATTGCAAACACGTAGTTCCAACAACCCAAACGAGGACTATACACATGGGCTTCACCTGATGGGCAACATTAACATCAGATTGACGACATTCTAATCAACAGAAGATGGAGAAATGCTGCCAGGCGCAGAATATTGGACAGATCATGAACTCCTTGTGGCAAAACTGAGTCAAATTGAAAGGTGAAAATTTTTTTTAAAGCTCCGAACATCTATGACCTTGAAAACGTATCTAAACTAGATGGTATCCATTGAATACTTACCCTGCACAGTCAACTTGGTGTGAGCCAACTCTTCAGTTTTTGAACGTTTCTTTTTTTTTTGATCCAATATGTCTGCCAGACCACGTGAGCGGTGACATCATCAATTTATATTCTCTAATATAATTAATGCATAGATCATGCTCAATAAATTTCAAACTGATCAGACCAAGCGTTGTACCTGTCGAATTATGACGTCATAATTATGGCACCAATGACGTCATCAACAACACCTATTCCCAATATGGAGTTATTTACAATGAGCCACGTTTCAATTTTTTCCATTTAGCGGTTTTGGAGATAGAGGTGCAACGTTTTTCGGTTTTTCCAAGATGGCGCCTGTAACACATGACCTATGACGTCATGATTATCATTAAAATATTCTCAAGGAGGAGGCGCTCCTTTGGTGAAAATTTCGTGTCCATCAGACCAACAGTTTCTGAGAGATAAAGAATAATGATCGGATGGGTCAGTGTTGTATTTGTCGAATTATGACGTCATAACGAAGGTACCGATGACGTCATCATTAACATATTTTATTCCCCAAGCGGAGTACATGACAATGAGCCATGTTTCAATTTTTTTTTCCATGGAGTGGTTTCGGAGATATAGAGGTGCAACTATTTTTCGATTTTTCCAAGATGGCGCCTGTACCACGTGACCTATGACGTCATAATTATCATTTTAAAAATTCCATAGGAGGAGCCGCTCATATTCTGAAAATTTCGTGCAAATCGGACTAACAGTTGCAGAGGAATTTTTGTTTTTTCATACTGATCAGATCAAGCGTTGTACTTGTCGAATTATGACGTCATAATTAAGGCAACGATGGCATCAACATATTCCCCATGGGGAGTACTTGACAATGAGCCATGTTTACATTTTTTCCATTGAGCGGTTTGGGAAATATAGAGGTGTAACGTTTTTCCAAGATGGCGTCCGTACCACGTGACCTATGACGTCATAAAACTGAATAAAAAATTCGACAGGCGGAGGCGCTCGTATGGTAAAATTTCGTGTCAATCAGACTAACGGTTGTCGAGAAAATGGATTTTTAAAATGCAGACACAGCACACGTACGCACGTACATGAATGCTTAACCTCGCTTTTCGCTTCGCGAGCGCAGGGTAACAATATGCAACTAGAATGGCACTCGGTGGAACACATACCTCCGCCAGGCTGAGCAGTTTATGTTTTGTATCCCACTGACAGGCCGGATCTGGATTCGGACCTGAACCACAATCTAATCGGCTTGTTCTTGTCACCAAACCAACTCGCCCACCAAATTTAGTCATAACTCGTCCACAACTTTTAAAAATATCATGTTATTTATTGCTTTTCGCCTGATCTCTCAATGGTGAAGAATCACTTAAAAATTAAATAATTCTCGTATCCGAATCGATATTCAGATCTTCACCAAAATCGAATCTATTTGTTCTTGTCAAACACCCAACCTCTCCACCAAGTTTCGTCCAAATCCATCCACAACTTTTTGAGATATCCTGCTATGTATCGTACTTGGCCCTATCTCCCAATGGTGAAGAATCACTTAAAAGTTCTACTGGCCGGATCCGAATCCGGATCTTAACCAAAATCTAATAATTTTGTCCTCGTCACATACACGACCTCGTTGCCAAATTTCGTTTGAATCCGTCCACAACCTTTTAAGATATCTTGTTCACAGACAGACAAACAGACAGGGGTGAAAACATAACCTCTAACCACCTTCGGTAAAGAGGTAATTAAGGTAAAAAAAATAAAAAATTGTTTTGCAGCGCTGGACTTGGTTGACAGAATTCCAGAAGAATTGTGGCAAGATGTTGAAGAAATTGCAAGAGAAGAGGCCAAAAATAACTTCCCAAAAGGAAGCAGAAAGAAGGCCAAATGACAGTCAGAAGAGGCAGACAGAAGAAGAGATGAAAACCAAAGGCATTGTCGTGCGAATCCCTCCGGTTAATACCAGGGACCGCGGAAGACCAGAACGGCTTTAATGGAGGCGACGACCAACTCGGATTCGGCTATAAAACCCAGGAGGAAGAAGGGAAGTGGAAAGCTGTGGTAAAAGCGCTTTCCTTCTGGTGAACCGACGGCAGCTGCAGGGAAATTAAGGTACTCACGAATGACAAGATTTATCGTACAAAAATAGATTTATTCCACGGAACCCGAAACAAGGAAACGCGACGGCAATCAATTAAACTAAATCCTATATTGGGATCCCACACACCGACTTCAGAAACGAACAAGGGAAGATGAATTAATAAAAAGGAAACGTCGTGTACTTGTAAATGTGGGGTGTGGGTGCAGCCTTATATCGTCTGTCGTCTTGTATTGTCTGCCGTCCAAACACGGCTCCGTTCGACCCCGCTCGCGCGCCACCAGGCCTCGCTCCAAGCTCCAATCGGTCGCACACCACGAGGTCCGTGCACCACTCCAAGCTCCAGAAGCACCAATCGCACACGAGGCCCCAAAGCACCAAAAGCACCAGCACCAAGACCACCAGGACCTCTCAAGACCAAGAGGAAAAACGCAGAGAGCACAAGACAGCCAGGGAAGGACGTGCGCAAGAGAGTTTGAGCTGCCAGAGGAAGCTGCGCAAGCAAGAAGAGCTGGATGTGCAAGACTAACTGCTGGATCAGCAAGAGGAGAAAATGTCGTTCGGCGCGCCCCCATATAGCCTTGCGGCGGTTACGTCAGCCTTGACGCGCCACCCAATCAGTGCCCTCCACCGAATCACAGGCCTGTAGCGTGGTCATAGCTCGTGCTACTCGAGGCCTGCCGGAGGTGTAGCTGGCGGCGGCCATCATTGGCGGTGTCCTGGCCTGGTTTCCTTGCGTGGTCCTTCCGAAGTCACTGTCAGGGAAGGTAATTATTTAATGTTGTACTAAGGACCTGTCTAAGTGTCTTCAGGTGTGCATTGCCATAAGGGACAAAGGTTTGACTACCAGGTTTGACACACAGGGGCTGTTATCTTTAATCCCTAACTACCGAGCACACGAACATCCTGGTATGTTCACAGGTATACATCTTAACCCGACAAACCGGACTTACACACAACTGATTACAAGTAGATTCCCTATCGCGACAGTCGAAGCATGTTACCTATTCAGATCTACCTGGCTCCAGATATTGCGCTACCCTACCGACATAACAGCATTAAGAGAAAACATTAAGCGGCTCCCAATACAGACTCCCAATGACAAGGAAAGATAAAGAGAGATATTTCAAATAAGCATGCAACAAGATAGAAAATGATAACAGAGCAGGAAAACAAGAGATCTTTTTGAAAGATCAGAGAGAGTACAAGAAAGTTTCGGTCTAGGATTGGGATCCAATTAGGGCAGGAAAATATCTGATAGAAGAAACACGTGGAAGAAACAATACATATATAATTATATATACTCCAATTACTCCATTGAACACAAATTTGAACTCCATTGAACACATTTGAACACAAATAAATCAAACAATTCCGGAAGTGTACGAAGTTGGTAGTACGGCCTCTTCTTCTTCCTGATCGGCATCACACTCAACTCAGAAACGTGATGAACGCCACATTCACCCAACAGCATATATATGAACCCCCTTCCTCTCCTGCCTCACCGCTCCCCCCGCCTTCCCTCTCTCCCCCCTCTCCCCTCCCCCTCCTCTCCATATATACATATATATATTCTGCATCTCCCCTTGTTAACCCCTTGCCCGCATTTCTTCTTCGACCATCTTTAGCCAAGTCTTTCTCGGTCTTCCCCATCCTCTACATTCTTCTACATTCATTTCCATCACTCTTCTCAACCAGTCACTTTCATCCTTCCTCAACACATGACCAAACCATCTCAAACTGTTTCTCTTCACAGCATCCATCACAGGCTCTATTCCCATCATCTTTCGCAATTCAGCATTCGTCTTCCTCTCTCTCAACGATACTCCACACATCCACCAAACCATTCGCATTTCCACCCTTTCCAGCCTTCATTGCTGCTCTACGTTCATTACCCATGTCTCGCTCCCATAAATCATAACACTTCTCACACATGCAGCATACCTTTCCCTTCAGCTTCAATGACACTCCCCTCCTTGTCAGCACGCCACTCAGTTCCCGAAACGTCTTCCATGCACATCTCACTCCAGCAACCGTTCCCGAGGCTGATCCACCTTCTCCATTCAGCATGTCTCCGAGGTAACAAAATGTTTTCACACCTTCCAGCTTCACGCCGTCTCCAAGATCCACTCAACATTTCCTCCATCTGCAACTCCCTCTGTGCACACCTTACATTTGAATGTAGCTGCCACACTGGTTAATGACCCTCTCAGACCACTACATTTTTGATGAACCCACTCAGCGCACATTGTACATTGAATGGAGTTCACTCTGACACCCTTCCTGCACACAGCACACGGCCACTTCCCAGTTCTTTCCACTTCACCACATGCTTTACCACTTGCCATCACCCTCGATTTTCCGATATTCACCTTCAGACCTTTTGTCTCGATACATTCCTTCCACTTGTTCATCTTCTCCTTCAGTCCATCCATACTTTCTGCAATCAACACCAGATCATCTGCACACAACTCCCATGGTAAACCCTCCTTTACGTTCTGAGCCAGCACCTCCTTCACAGCAACAAATAGTAGTGGACTGAGTACCGACCCCTGATGCACTCCCACCTTCACCTCAAACTCATCACTGTTCCCGTCCTTCGTCCTTACAGCTGTGCGCTCTCTTTTGTACATTGCCATCACGACTCTGATCAACCATTCCTCCACTCCTAACTTCCTCAATGCCCATGTCACTACTTCATGTGGAACCCAATCGAATGCTTTCTCCAGATCATCAAACCCAAGAAACAAATTCTTCCTCTTCGCCATGTATTTCTCCTGCAACTGCCTCAAAATAAAAAGCGCGTCTGTCGTTCCTCTTCCTGGCATAAATCCAAACTGCATTTCGTCAATCTTCACTTTCTTCCTTATCCTCCTCTCCAACACCTTTTCCAATACCTTCATTCCATGCTCCAATAACTTTATCGCTCGGTACGAGCCACACTCCAGAGGGTCACCTTTCCCCTTGTATAGAGGGACAAGGGAACTCAGTTCCCAATCCACTGGAATGCGGCCTTCTTTCACCACCAGATTGCAGATCTCTGTCATTCTCTTCACACCCCAACTTCCCAATGCCTTCAACATATCTCCCACAACTCCCGTCGGCCCTCCCGCTTTTCTACTCTTCATTGCTTTTATCGCTTCCTCAACTTCCTTCTCGGTTATCTTCTCTGCCGGTCCTAAAACTGGGTTACTCTCTATGTTGCCATCCCATTCATTCTCTGCATTCAACAGTATTTCCATATATCTCTTCCATCTTCCTTTAATTCCATCTGGGTCCACAACGATTTGTCCCACTTCATCCTTCAAGCAACTCACCCCCATCACATCACACCTCTCTTTCGCTATCTGCTTTGCAATCCTGAATACCGCTCTCTGACCCTCTTCCAAATCCAAGCGGTCTCTGAACATTTTCCTGCATGCCTCCTGCGCCTTTGCTACCTCTTTCTTTGCAGCCTTCTTGGCTGCCTTATAACTTTCATGCTCTGCCTTTTCTGCTCCGATACCCTTCGCCTTCTGCCACTCCTTGAACTTCTTCCTCTTCTCGTCAATATTCTTTCCAACCTCATCATCCCACCACCCTGTTTCCGAGTGTCTCGGTGGTCCTTTTGTCCATCCACATACCTCACCAACGGCTCCCAACAGACTATCTTTCATTGAAATCCAACCACTTTCAAGCTCAACCACATCATCCTCTGCCATACTCAGCCTCTCTTTTAATGCCTCCCTCACTGTCACTTCTTTCAACCTCCACACCTTCGTTCTTGGTTGGTACTTCACCCGCCGAGCTGTCCTCGCACCTTTCACCCTTATGTCGCAGACATCCAAGTGGTGCTGTCAAACAGCCTCCTCCCCGGGATCACCTTTGTGTCCCGGAGGTGCCCCCTATCTCGCCTACGCACCAGCAGGTAGTCAACGGTTGTCGTCGACCCACCTGACGTGTATGTAAGAAGCTTATTATCCTATTTCTGGAATTGAGTCTGACAAATCAACAAATCAGCTCCATCAGGAAACTCCAAAATCCTTTCACCTTCTCCATTTCTCACACCATATCCGTAACCTCCATGAATTCCCTCAAAACCGTCCATACTCCTTCCCACATGTCCATTTAGGTCTCCTCCTTCCACAACAACTTCCTCATCTTTCACGTTTTCCATCAGCTTCTCAATTGCACACCAGAACTTGTCATTCTCTTCATCGCTCCGACCAACCTGCGGAGCATATCCCGAGATGACGTTTACCAAGAGCTTTCCAATCATCATTTTCACCATCATCAACCTTTCACTGACTCTAGTCACACTCACCACACTGTCTACAAACTCCTCAGAAAACAGGACACCAACACCATTCATGCCTTCTGGGCACCCTTGCCACACAAACTTCTATTTCTGTCCCTGCCTACCCTTCACCATTCTCACACCACTTCTCTTCCATCTCGTCTCCTGCACACATCATATGTCCACTCTTCTTCTGACCAATACTTCCACCACTTCTCCTGATCACCCTGTCATTGTCCCTACATTCCATGTCCCAAACCTCAGAAACCGATCTCCATGTCGGGCATCAGACGTTTCGTCGTCATAAATGGAATGATTTCCACCCTTGCTTCGATCGGGTTCCCCACCTTGAGTTTTGACGAGGGGGGGTGGGGTCCCCCACGGGGTACTTCGGGCTGTACCCTGCCCATATGTAGTTGTAATTGTCATGGTTCTCTTTTTGAGGCAATGTTTTTATGACCGGATGCCCTTCCTGACGCCAACCCATTTAGTCGCCTCTTCCGACATGCAGGGATATGGTGTACCTATTCAAAACTGGGGTGCGCACCGGCATATATATATATATATATATATATATATATATATATATATATATATATATATATATATATATATACACCGATATATATATACACCGCACACCGATCATATATATATATATATACCCCACCCCCTCCCCTATATATATATATATACTAGCTTGGCTCGGCTCGCGCGTCGATACTGAGGAGCGGGCTTATTTTAGCTGGGGCTAATGACTGTACCTGAGTTGCTGTGTTGTCATGATTTTCACCAATCATAATACAAACAATTACTTGGCACAAATGTATTTGTTGTGTTTGTTATATTACATTTTTATAGGCAATTTAGGTTGAAGAATTAGGTTGAATATTTTTTTTTCAAGAAAGAACCCCTCAGCACATACATAGGGGAGGGGTAGGTGCAGACTGGAAGTTTGGGACGCTAACACCTCACCACCACGTAATTCAAAACACCTCACCACCAAGTAATTCAAAACATCACACCACCATGTAATTCAAAACACCTCACCACTACGTAATTGAAAACACCTCACAGCCATCAAGCACGTAATAAAAACACCTCACCACTACGTAATTGAAAACACCTCACAGCCATAAAACACGTAATAAAAACACCTCACCACAACGAAATTAAAAACACCTCACAGCCATAAAACACGTAATAAAAACACCTCACAGCCATAAAACACGTAATAAAAACACCTCACCACCACGAAAATAAAAACACCTCACAGCCATAAAACACGTAATAAAAACACCTCACAGCCATAAAACACGTAATAAAAACACCTCACAGCCACGAAATTAAAAATACCTCACCACCACGTCATTTAAAAACACCTCACCACCAAGTAATTCAAAACACCTCACGACCACATAATTCAAAACACCAACTAATTCAAAACACCTCACCACCACCTAATTAAAAACACTTCACCACCACGTAATTATAAATACCTCACCACCACGTAATTATAAATACCTCACCACCACGTAATTCAAAACACATCACCACCATGTGATTTAAAAACACCTCACCACCATGTGATTTAAAAACACCTCACCATGTGATATTAAAACACCTCACCACCACGTCATTTAAAAACACCCCACCACCAAATAATTCAAAATACCTCACCACCACGTGATTCAAAACCACGACAACGTCATTAAAACCACTTCACAACCACGGAAACAAAAGTTTGAGGGAGTCGTTAAGTGACAACACAGACACTGCCCAGATGTGTTGATATATAGATAAATGACTGTACCCGAGTTGCCGTTTTGTCATGGTTTAAACCAATCATAATTCAATCAATTATTTTGCACAAATGTAATTGTAATATACGTGATATCACATTTTATAAACAATTGAAGTTGAACAAAAAAAAATTCCCCCAAAAAATTCCCCCCAAAAACAAAAAAAAAATTGGAAAATTTTTCAAAACAATACCCTTAGGACATACCGACGGGAGAGATATGTGCATTCCAGAAGTTTGGTACGATTTCACAAAAGTTTGAGAAAGTAGTGCAGTGACAACACAGGACAACACAACACAGGACAGACACTGCACAGATATATATATACAGTCACGTGAAAAACTAAGTACACCCCATGTAAAGTTTTGACTTTTTCAACATATTTCAACATACAGCTATTTGATCTTCATTTCAGCAATATTGATAGATAAAGGTGATATAATACAACGATTATCATGAAACATTTACATTTTGGAGTCCATTGTATAATTTAAATAAACATAAATGCAAATTTCGCATGTGGAAAAAGTAAGTACACCCTTGGGTCTAATAGGTGGTATTGCCCCCATTGGCAGAAACAACCTCAAGTAGGCATTTCTTATAACTGTCTACCAGTCTCTGACATCGACTGGGAGAAATTTTTGCACACTCCTCCATGCAGAATTCTTTCAGCTGTGCGATGTTTGAGGGGTTTCTTGCATGCACAGCTCGTTTCAAATCCCCCCACAACATCTCGATGGCATTTAGATCCGGGCTTTGACTTGGCCATTCCAGAACCCTCCATTTCTTTCTTTTCAGCCATTCCTTGGTGGATTTACTGGTATGTTTAGGGTCATTGTCATGTTGCAAGGTCCACCTTCGGTTGAGCTTCAACTTTCCGACAGATGGCCTCACATTATCCTCAAGCACGCTCTGGTACAATGAAGAATTCATAGTGGATTATATGATGGTGAGCTGCCCAGGCCCTGATGCAGCAAAGCTGCCCCAAGCCATAATATTCCCACCACCATGCTTTACAGTTGGTATCAGGTTCTTGTGGTCAAATGCTGTCTTTGGTTTTCGCCAAACATGTCTTCTGGTACTTTGGCCAAATACCTCTACCTTTGACTCATCTGTCCAGAGCACATTGTTCCAGAAGAGCTGGTCCTTGCCTCAGTGTTCATTGGCAATCTTTAGTCTTGCCCTGATGTTCTTTCTGGACAGCAAAGGTTTCCTCCTGGCACACCTCCCATGTAGATCAAATTTGTGCAGCCTCTTTCTAATGGTGGACTCGTGCACTTTGACATCAACAGTGGCAAGAGCTACCTGTAGGTCCCATGATGACATTCTGGGGTTCTTAGAGACTTCTTTCAGCATCTTGCGGTCTGCTCTCGGGCTGAACTTGCTGGGGTGGCCTGGCCTGAACAAGTTGGCAGTTGTTTGGAATCTTCTCCACTTGTAGATGATCTTCCGGACAGTCGAATGATTGATTTCAAATTGTTTGGAGATATTTTTTAAATCCCTTCCCAAACTCGTAGGCATCTATAACCTTCTTTCTGAAGGCCTCAGAGAGCTCTTTTGATTTAGGCATGGTGATGCCACACACTTCACCAACAAAGAGCAAACCAAACTAAATGTCTGAGGTTTAAATAAGACAGGTTCCTCCAAGCGCCTTTCTAACGATGTTCTAATCATTTGCTCCTGAGCTGGTGCACCTGATTCTCATTTTCGGTATTTGAAGTAGTGATAAATGTTGGGGTGTACTGACTCTTTCCACATGCGAAATTTGCATTTATGTTTATTTAAATTATACAATGGACCACAAAATGTAAATGTTTCATGATATTTGTTATATTATATCACCTTTATCTGTCAATATTGTTGAAATGAAGATCAAATAGCTGTATGTTGAAATATGTTGAAAAAGTCAAAACTTTACATGGGGTGTGCTTCCTTTTTCACGTGACTGCATATATATATATATATATATATATATATATATATAACTATATATATATATATATATATTGTTACTGACGCGGCTTTTAGATGTTATATTGACCGAGCGGTGGTGTATTTAACCGCGTCCGAACAGTTACTCCCCGATTAAAACCCGATTCCACCCGACGTTGACCAGATCGCCCCACAGATATTCAATCGGGAAACCTCTAAAGCGACCGAAAGAGAATGAAAAAGAAGAAGAAGAAGAATACAGAGGAAGAACAGATTTTATTATACACACACACGCAATGGATGGAAGAAGCAGTAACACAGCGAATCCTTAACTTACACTATTCATTTTTACTTAGCCCCAAGACAAACGAGCAGGACAGGACGTTCACACTTACACAGGGGATAATGCGGGCAGGTAAGGCTTGAGATGGATTGCTTGAGAGGGAGGCAAGGTCGGGAGGCCGCAGTTCACAATTCCTCGCGGTTTTGGCGGGAAACCCTCCGTCGTGTCTCCACTGCGGTAGACGTTACGCGCTGGTTCGGCACACCTGCTCCTCTCCTTGGGGTGGGGCCGTCTCCCTCCTTTCAGCGCGTCTCTCCAAAGCTGGTCTCCTTGCCGAGTACCTCTCCTCTTTGGCTTGGAGCGTTTCGCATCTCACCGCCTCTTTTTGGTGCAGCCTCTTTTCTCCTCTCCCAGGGTCATCTCCTAAAGCAGTCCCTTACAGTCGCTTTTATCACCTCGAGCGAAATCAAGCCGCCGACTCCGAGGGCACGCCTACCGGGTCACTCACCGCAGTGTTGATTGGCTGGTAGGGCTGGTTCACTCCTTCCCTCTTATGACGAGGTGGAGACACGCCTTTCTTCCCCAACCCTACCTCGTGGCCAATGGTGGTTTGAAGAAAACCGCCCAAAATGCGGAAGGCAATTGGAAGGGAGGTTTTGGGGAAATTGGAAGGGCCTACGCTTATTTTGTTTGATACAATGCAAAGTCAATCTAGTGGGAAAACACATATTTAGCCTACATGGAATAAGGAAATACACTATTTAAAAGATATATCGTGACCTGCGTGTAAGTTTCATGCAATTAACTAGGACGCCGACTGCGACCATTATTTACATTAACAGGGTGTTACCGTACTTTTGTAACGTTCACATTGTAACGTTTCCACATTCGTTACAATATATATATATATATATATATATATATATATATATATATATATATATATATATATATATATATACATATATACACATACTGTTACGCAACCGCGATTAACACCACAGTTACGGATGGCCGATTGCGAGACTTTACACTCCCGAGGCGAAAACTCAATGGCGGATTCCAACTCAACACAAAGTTAAACGCGCGGAATGGCGGACACAGCAAGCTCCGCAGCCTTATCTATTAAAATGAAACACCCAGGAAACTGCGTTCAGATATATACAGAAAATAATACAAGGATTTATTAATGAAAAGTAAAGACAGTGAAAAAGCCTGCGCCGGTAATAACTCTAATCAGAAGCCTAAATTGGGATCCCACACACAACAGATATCAAACACGATACGAGGGAGATTATGAATTACAAAAGAAACACGTCACGTCGTGTACAGTGTACGCGGAGCCCGGGCTTATCTGTCTCTGTCGTCTTCTTGTGACACGGCCACGCTCAGCCGCCACCAGGCCTTCTCCAAGCTCCGATCCTCTCGCCGCCCACGAGGTCGGTGCACCAATCTCCAAGGCCTCCAACGCAAGCCAGCGGCTTCACCCAAGATCGATCCCCACACGAAGCACGAAAAGACAGGAACGGGGAGAACGCAGGTTTGACTGCACGTCTCGTCCCTCCAACTCACTCCGGGACTGGTCTCAACTCAACTCCTCCGGCTCAACTGAAGTGAACTCTCTGCGGGAGTGCTGGCAGCCAACTCTTCTGCAGAACTCTTCTCAACTGCTGCGTAACTCAAAGCATGAACCACAAGAGACCAAAAGCTGCACTGCCAGACACCAGAGAGGCAAGAGAACAAGAACCAAGAGAGCGTTCGGCGCTCCATTAAATAACCTCGCTGGTGACGTCACGTTCCTTGGTGCGCCACCCAATCAGTGCCCTCCACCGAATCACAGGCCTGTAGTGTTGTGATAGCGCATGGCACTCGAGGCCCAGCGGAGGTGTAGCTGGCTGCGGCCATCATCGGCGGTGTCCTAGCCTGGTTTCCTGTCCGTTTGTTCCGAAGTCATTGTCAGGGAAAGGAATTATTTAATGTTGCGCTAAGGACCTAACTAATGTTTATGTGGTTTGGAGTGCCATAATGGACAAAGGTTTGACTACTAGGTGAAACTCACAGGGGCGTTACCTTTAATCCCTCACTATTTAACACCCGAATCCCCAGGTAGATCCACAATCATACATATTACCCCGACAAACGCCTAAACATCAAGAACTTATTACATGTAGAGTCCCTGTCACGACAGTCGAATCCCTACCTATACAGATCTACCTAGCTCTAGATGTTGCTCTACCAAATTCATAACAATACATATATATATAATTATATATATATATATATATATATATATATATATATATATATATATATGTATATATATATATATATATAAATATATATGTATATATATATGTATATATATATATATATATATATATATGTATATATATATATATGTATATATATATATATATATATGTATATATATATATATGTATACATATATATATATGTATATGTATATATATATATATATATATATATATATATATATATATATATATATATATATATATATATTGTCGCGCAACTCCGATTAACATCAAAGTTGCGGATGCCGATGACGAGGCTTGAAACTCCCGAGGCGAAAACTCAATAGCGGATTCCAATCAAGCACAAACGCGTGGAATGACGGGACTCAGCGACAGCTCCGCAACCTTACCTATTAAAATCAAACACCCAGGAAACTGCATTCAGATATATACATAAAATAATATAAGGATTTATGAAATAAAAGCAAAGACAGTGAAAAAGCACTCGCCGGTAAATCTAATATCCTAAATCGGGACGTCCCCACACAACTGATAGCAAACACAAAACGAAGGAGATGAATTACGAAAAGAACACGTCACGTCGTTCAAAATGTACGCGGATGCGGGCTTATCTTGTCTTTTGTCGTCTTTGTGGCCGCCGTCCAACACCGCTCCTTTCGGCCCGATCGCACACCACGATGTCCCTCGCTCAAAGTCCCACAAGGCCGAGCACCACGCACCAAAAGCACCACGCGTCGACGACCTCCAATGCGAGCACAAACTCCAGTACCCAGAGGAATGGTGAAGAGGGGGAGAGAGAGCTTCGTCCTTCCAACTCGCTCCGAGACTGGTCTCGCCTGCACTCGGTTCAGCGCACCTCCGAACTGCTCTGCTCTCAACTCGCACCGGGACTGCTGGCAGCCAACCCTGAAAAATGGCGTCCTGCCCTCGATAATATCCCTGGCCGATGACGTCACATTGGCACACTGCTCTGCCAATAAAAGCCTCCCAACTTGCACCGGGGCTGTTGGCAGCCAACTCTCCCGTCCCCGACCCCGCGGTCCTTGTGTTATAACACGTGCCAGGCAAGGTTCGTAGGCCTTGGAGGTGTAAACGGTGGCGGCCGATTGTGGCGGTGTTCCAGCCCGATTTCTTGTCTATTTTCTTCCAAAGTCATGTCAAAGGGGAGGAATTATTTAATGTTGCGCTAGGGACCTAACTAAGTGTTTATGTGGTTCGCTGTGCCATAATGGACAAAGGTTTGACAACTAGGTGAGACTCACAGGTGTGTTATCTTTTAATCCATATCTAACTATCACACGAATCTCCAGGTAGATCCACAATTATACACCTTATCTCGACAAACGACTAAACATGAAGATAAAGCGCGGCGTTACGCGCGCTGCTTGTGAGCAAGGAGGAAGCGGACAAGCGGTAACATATAAACGCCTTTATTCAAGACTACACTGTAACACTCCGGGCTGGGCGCCCGGTGTCTCTCATGAGGCCACGCCTACCCCTCGGACGTGGCCACCGCCCACTTGGTGCGTGGAATGATGTCACCACGCCAGTGGGCTTTTGTGTCCGCCACACGCGCCCCCCCAGAATTCCCGCGCACCTGGAGGGCCAGTTTGCGGGGCAGACGAATGACCCGGCCGAAGCGCCCCCTGGCGATCGGCGGCGTCCGGGGTGCAGGGATGCCAGGTGGGATGCCCCTGGCTGCTCCTGGGATGGGTGCAGGACCGGGGGGCGGCGTGGCAGCGGGGCTGGGCGGTGCCGGGGGTCCGCCCGCAGGAGGTCGGCCCCGACGTGGGGGTCGGGCCAATGGCGGTGGATGGTCCACATCGAGGTGGGCCGGCTTGAGGCGGTCTACCGAAACGCGGTCAGGAGTACCGCCGATGTCCAGGGTGAAGTGCTTAGCCCCGGTCTCCAGCACGCGGAAAGGCCCGTCGTACGGGGGCCGCAGTGGTGTCCGATGGGCATCGTGGCGGACGAATACGTACTCCGCCGTGCGAAGCTCCAGGGCGACGTGCGTCGGTGGGTGCCCGTGGCATGCCGTTGGCACCGGGGCGAACCTCTGGGCGGTCTCTTGCAGAGCGGAGCGCTGCTGTGCCGCGGACCATGGTGCCGTGGAGTCGGGGAGGAACTCGCCCGGCACCCGCAGCGGTTGCCTGAAGACCAACTCCGCCACGGATGCGCGCAGGTCCTCCTTGGGCACCGTCCGGAGGCACAGCAGGACCCAGGGGAGCCTGTCGACCCAGCCGCCGTCGCGGAGGGTGGCCCGGAGCGCGGCCTTCAATGAGCGGTGAAATCGCTCACACAGGCCGTTAGCCTGGGGGTGGTAGGCCGTGGTTCGGTGCAGCCGGACCCCGAGCCCCTGCGCAACCGCCCCCCAGAGCTCCGAGGTGAACTGGGGGCCGCGGTCGGATGAGATGTCTGAGGGGGCGCCGAACCGGGCGACCCAGGTGGCGATGAAAGCCTGCGCGACATCGGCCGCCGTTGTCGACGCCAAGGGCACGGCCTCCGGCCACCGGGTGGTGCGGTCCACCATGGTGAGGACGTGGGTGAAACCCTGCGAGGGGGGCAGAGGTCCCACCAGGTCCACGTGGACGTGGTCAAACCGGCGTTCCGGCACCGTGAACGGGGCCAACGGGGCCTGGGTGTGCCGGTGCACCTTGGCGCGCTGGCACGCGAGGCATGTCCTGGCCCAGCCGCGGACGGCCTTCCGGAGGCCATGCCAGACGAACTTGTCGGCGATCAGCCTTTGGGAGGCCCTCGCGCCCGGGTGGGACAGGCCGTGGATGGCGTCAAACACCTGGCGCTGCCAGCCCGCGGGCACAATGGGGCGAGGACGCCCGAGGGAGACGTCGCACAAGAGGGCCGCGCCCGCGCCGTCGAACGGCACCTCGGTGACGCGGAGGCCCGTGACGGCGGTCCGCAAGGCCTGGACGTCGGGGTCAGCGGCCTGGTCCGCTGCCATCCGGGCATAGTCGATGCCGAGGTGGACTGCGTGGGCGACGGCCCGGGAAAGGCAATCCGCCACCGGGTTGTCCTTCCCCGCGACGTGCTGGATGTCCGTCGTGTACTCGGACACGGCCGAGAGGTGACGCTGCTGCCGGGCCGACCACGGCTCGGTGACCTTGCCCATCGCGAAGATCAGCGGCTTGTGGTCGACGAAGGCAGTGAACGCCCGGCCCTCGAGCAGATGGCGGAAGTGCCTGACCGCCAAGTGAAGTCCGAGCAACTCGCGGTCGAAGGTACTGTAACGGCGTTCGGGCGGGCGAAGCTGCCGGCTAAAGAACGCCAGCGGTTGCCAAGCTCCACGCACCCATTGCTCGTGCACCGCGCCCACCGCGTAGTCCGAGGCATCGGTGGTGAGGGCGATCGGTGCATCGGGCGCCGGGTGCGCGAGCATGGTGGCGTTAGCCAAGGCGAGCTTCGCGCCCGTGAACGCCGTGTGCATCTGCTCGGTCCAGGTAACGTCGCCTTTGCCCGGCTTACCTCGGAGAGCTTCGTGCAGGGGGCGCAGGAGCTGGGCGATACGGGGCAGGAACCGATGGTAAAAGTTCACCATGCCCAGGAACTCCTGCAGCCCTCTGATCGTGCGGGGGCGCGGAAACCCCTTCACCGCCTCCACCTTGGCCGGCAGGGGGACGGCTCCGTGCCTGGTGACACGGTGCCCCAGAAAATCGATTGTGGCGGCGCCGAACCGGCACTTTGCGGGGTTCACAATCAGGCCATGCTGGCCCAGGCGTTCGAAGAGCGTGCGGAGGTGGCGTAGGTGCTCTTCGCGGGACGCGCTGGCGACGAGGATATCGTCCAGGTAGACGTAGACAAAATCCAAGTCGCGCAGGACGCTGTCCATCAGTCGCTGGAACGCCTGAGCCGCATTCTTCAGACCGAAGGGCATGCGCAGGAACTCGAAGAGTCCGAATGGCGTGATGACCGCCGTCTTCGGGACGTCCTCCGGCCTGACGGGGACCTGATGGTAGCCGCGTATGAGGTCCACCTTCGAGAAGAAGGACCTGCCCGCCAAACGGGCGGAAAAGTCCTGAATGTGGGGGACGGGGTAGCGGTCGGGAGTCGTGGCGTCATTGAGATGGCGATAGTCCCCGCACGGTCGCCATCCCCCGCCGGGCTTCGGCACGATGTGCAGCGGCGACGCCCAAGCGCTCTCTGAGCGCCGAACGATGCCGAGTCGCTCCAGGGTAGCGAACTCCGCTTTTGCCACCGCCAGCTTCGTCGGCTCGAGGCGGCGTGCCCGGGCGTAGACCGGTGGCCCGACGGTGGGGATGTGATGGGCCACCCCGTGCTTGACGGCCCCCGCCGAGAAGGTGGGCCGCGTGAGGGCCGGGAAACCGGCGAGGAGGCGGGTGAATGCGTCCGCTGCCGGAAGCGTACAGACCAACGTGGCCGGAACCGAATCGTTCGGCAAGCCGCTTGGCAAGCCGCTCGTTGAGCTGGGCAACGCACATGCGAGCGAGCTGAACGTCTCGGCCTGGACAAGCCGTCTGCGCTTGACGTCGACCAGGAGCCCATTAGCGCACAGGAAGTCCGCGCCAAGCAGTGCCATGGGCACGTCGGCGGTGACGAACGTCCATCGGAAAACCTGCCCTCCAAACCGCAGAGAGAGGCAGCGTTTTCCGTACGTACGGATGGGCGTCCCGTTCGCGGCAAGCAGCGCGGGGCCCCCACCCGCGGCGTGCTTGTCTGACATGCCGGCGGGAATGACACTCACCTGTGCTCCCGTGTCGCACAGGTAACGGCGCCCGGAGAAGGTGTCCGTTATGAACAGCAGGCTGCTCGAACGGCCGGCGCTCATCGCCACAATTGAGCGCCGGCCCGGGCGTTTCCCGACCCGTTGAAGGAGCACGGCGGATGACACCGCCGAGCTTCGTGGCCGAACTTGGCGTGGAACCAGCACCAGGTGGTGGAGCTGGAGGAGCGCGGCTGGCTCCGCCAGGCCGGTGGAGTCGACGGGTTTCCCCGCGGTGGCGGTTTTCGCCGCGGCGGTGGGCGGGGCGTGGCGGCGTTCACGAGGTGCGTATCAGCATGCTGCTGAACCACAGCGTGCTGTAGAAGATGATGCTGTGGAACATCAGCGTGCTGTAGAAGATGATGCTGTGGAACAGCAGCGTCGAAGGCCGTGACGGCCACGCCAACGCTCGCCCGCGTGTCCGAAGCGGCGAAGTACTTGTCCGCCTCGGCCGCCAATGCTCGGGGTTCCGTTAGCCCGGTCCCGGCCAACGCGAGGCGAACCTGCGCTGGAAGTTGGCGACGGAAAAGCGCCCGGAATAGCGAACCGGGGGCTTCGTCGCCCAACAGTGACAGCATATGGTCCATTCGGACCGACGGGCGCGTCTCACCGAGCTCGGGGAGATCCAGGAGGCGGTCGGCCCGTGCGTCGTCCGTGAGTCTGAACGTGGCTAGGAGTAGCCGCTTGAGTGCCTCGTACTTGTGGCCGTCCGGTGGGTGGCGAAGGACGGACACAACTCGAGCGGCCGTGCCGGGCCCGAGGGAGGCGACGACGTGGCAGTAGCGCGTGTCATCGCCGGTGAGGTGCCGAAGCTGAAATTGGGCTTCGGCCTGGACGAACCAGACTTCGGCCTGAGCCTCCCAAAATTCCGGAAGTTTGACGAAGGCGGCCATGGCGATGGCGTCGCGTGTGGAAGGATCGCTCCGGCAGATCCAACGTCGAGGGTCACCAATAAAGCGCGGCGTTACGCGCGCTGCTTGTGAGCAAGGAGGAAGCGGACAAGCGGTAACATATAAACGCCTTTATTCAAGACTACACTGTAACACTCCGGGCTGGGCGCCCGGTGTCTCTCATGAGGCCACGCCTACCCCTCGGACGTGGCCACCGCCCACTTGGTGCGTGGAATGATGTCACCACGCCAGTGGGCTTTTGTGTCCGCCACAAAGAACTTATTACATGTAGATTCCCTACCGTGACAGTCGAATACCTACCTATACAGATCTACCTAGCTCTAGATTTCGCTCTACCCCCCAGACATAACAATATATATATATATATATATATATATATATATATATGTATATATATATATATATATATATATATATATATATATATATATATATATATATATATATACAGGGGGCTGCAAAAGTAGGTATACAGTAATGAAAAACAAAATGTGCGCACAAAACGTATTTTATTGATTATACAAGCATATCAATAATAACATATCAATAATAAACATATTAATCCCTCAAATGTTCAAACTGTTTGCCCCCGGCATTCACACACTCCACTAGTCGAGTGTGGACAGTGGACACCCATGCACACTCTGGCACAAGGGTCTTTATCAGCATCAATTTCCTGGCAAGCCTCCCGTATGAACTGAATCATGGCATCAACAGAACGTGGCTTGCGTGCGAAAACCCTGTCTTTTACACATCCCCAGAAAAAGAAGTCCATCGGGGTGAGATCCGGTGAACGTGGTGGCCAGTCAACGGCTCCCCGACGTCCAATCCACCTGTTGGGAAATTCTTTGTCAAGTAGCGCACGCACAGTGAGTGCGAAGTGCGGTGGCGCCCCATCCTGAAATTCTAGTATTCTAGTATTCTCGTATTATTCTAGTATCTAAATGAATTCTAGTATTAAATGAATCCTAGCACCACTATTATAATACTGGTAATACTGGTATAATCCTTACTGTATACCTACTTTTGCAGCCCCCTGTATATAAAGCAGTAAAGTATGTTTGTTTGTTTGTCCTCTTATAACTCGAGAACTACTAATCGCAGAGAAAAACCAAAGGCATATTCAGAATCAGTACGTCTCAGAGCAACTACAGCACACCTTAAATTTTAAAAAAAACTTTGGGTTTTAAAATTAGCGTATTAGTGCAGAAGCGCTAGCAGAAGAGGGAGGGAATCGAAGGGATGGAGCGCAGCGCTCCCTCTAGTGCTTCGCAGCGCCAGCGCTTCTGTTAGCGTATTTGGGAACGTTAATTTTTCAACTTCATTATTCGGAATCAGTACGTCACAGAGAAACTTCGTAATGTTAATTTTTCAACTTCATCCGATTGACATGGGACCAACGGCATGTGACAGAGTGAAACATACATGCTACATTTATTTGACGACAATGAGTTCCGACTTCCGGGTTCGTGCCGCCAACCCTGTTAGGCGCCTCTTGTGGCACACAGGGAATTACCAGTGAACTGGTACTCAATTTGCCGACCTCGGTAGGATGACAGGCTGAGTCAACCCCCCTGGTGTTAAGGGGAGGAGGAGGGGAGGGGGAAGAGGAGGGGAGGGGAATGGGGGGGGCGGGGGCGGGGGAGGGGGGAGGGGGAGGGGGAAGGGGGGGAGGGGGGAGGGGGAAGGGGGGGAGGGGGGGAGGGGGGAGGGGGTTTTTAAAAGTTTTTAAAAACCCGAAGTTTTTTTTAAAATTTAAGGTGTGCTGTAGTTGCTCTGAGATGTACTGATTCTGAATATGCCTTTGGTTTTTCTCTACGATGAGTAGTTCTCGAGTTATAAGAGGACAAACAGACAAACATACTTTACTGCTTTATATATATAGATACATATATATATATATATATATATATATATATATATATATATATATATATATATATATATATATATATATATATATATATATATAATTATATATATATATACACTAGACGACCCATGACCCGTTGGGTCAATGTCAGTTTGAATAGATATGAGAATAGAACTAAAGCGAATGCTGGACATCATCAGGGAGATTATTTGGGCCAGCAAGCCATAAGGCTCACCTCTCCAGCATTCTAAATCACTTACCTGTGACACGTGATTTCGGCCCTTATCTCCGATCACGTTTTTTTTTTTTGGTTTTTTTTTAGAAAAAACACACGACCCATGGACTACCACGATTTTGTTGTCAGAGGACACTTCTGATGACGATGTTCTTTGTCGACGATCCTCCATTTACATAAACTCGCACGTTCTCTTTCCTCTTCCCTCGACTGAGCGCCACATACAGCTGACCATGCTGGAAGACCGGTTTCTCCAGGTAGACCAGCACATTCTCCATAGTTTGCCCATGCGCCTTATGGATCGTCATTGCGAAGCAGGATTGTATGGGGAACTGGCAGCGCTGCAAAGGGATATCCTCAGCTTCCGACAGATTTAGTCGGATCCGAGGGAGCATTACAGTTTCGCCTTCAAACGTTGAACTTATGATCCTCGCAACTATAATATTTCGAAGCATGTCCTCACAATCATGCGCGTCCCGTTGCAAAGTTTCGGAGGGTCCAAGTTCCGCATCAAAATGATAGGGGATCCTTTTTTGAGCTCGAGGTTGTGCGGCGGCAATCCCGAGACTTCAACGGAATCTAGGAATTCCGTTGGGAAGTGCGTCGCATCAGTACCCTCAGTCACACTGTTGAATGCAGCATACTCCTTGCTAGCACCAGGGAACCTTGTGATGCATCTTGAATTGATGTTTCGCATCATATCGTTGAGGGGCACTAATATAGACCTTGCTGAAAAAACCTCCATCGGATTGGCGAATGATGGATATATGGTATCGATGCACTCATCGAGCCCACTCGCTGTCAGCAGTATATCCTCTGGCAAATCTATCTCATCATCCGCATTTTTCTCGATTCTATCCTCGCCGATGTCGAGCAAAAATCTTGAAAACTGCCCACTTCCGTCGGTCAGTCGCATATTAGTTCTCAAGTGAAACATTCCAAAGCTCTGCCATAAGTAGGACTTCTTTATGCACGCATTCTCAACGTCAGCATCACACCCTCTTTTCACCACGGGCAGAAGTTGACGGAAATCACCACAGCATATCATCAAGATCCCTCCAAAAGGCTCGTCTTTGTCACATACATCACGCAACGTGCGATCCACAGCCTCGAAACTCTCTCTCCTGATCATAGGGCACTCATCCCACACGATGAGTTTTGTACTTCGAAAGAGGTCTGCGATAGTGGAATTTTTATCGATGTTGCATACGCCATCTTCCCTCGGTGTCAGAGGGATTTGGAACCTTGAGTACGCTGTTCTTCCACCAGGCATGAGGGTAGCAGCTATGCCAGATGAGGCCACCGCAAGGGCAACTTCTCCACTCGCTCTCACTTTAGAGAGAATCAGGTTAATAAGAAACGTCTTCCCTGTGCCTCCAGGCGCGTCAATGAAAATCATTGATGACTGATTCGTGCGGATGTTGCTATTCGCGTCCATAGACGTGAGGTGTGATTCGTTGTCCGCGTCCGTAGCGCCGTCGGAGGGTTGATACGACATTCTTCCTGCAAATAGTATTGCGTTTGTGCTATCATTTTGCCGATCATCAAATGACAAATAAATTACATTGTGATAATTAAAGATTTCAAATAAACCTATTTAAAGTGTATGCGCATATAAATAATAATAAAAATCGAAGAAATATCTCTCGGTAATTTCCTGAAACATATTTTACTTCCGGGTAATAATGTTGAATGAAATAACGAAGATAGATACTGTATGCCTGTTATTTTAGGCGGTGTATTTTCGTATATCAACGTGGCGCGATTTTTAAAATATATGTCTGCAATTTCCCGTGTGTGCGTGAATGTTCACAATTATTTCTTTTACCGAGTCTAAAACCATCGATAAAAATGAAATCAGATGGCGAGTTAGATTGAAGATAAAGGCGTGAGACAGACTCAATGGCCTTGAAGATACAAGCCTTTCAGAATTCATTTCGTTCTATAAACGGAAACTTTCATCGGATTTTCTTCCCGTTTTTTTTCAACCGAGTCTAAAACTATGTTAGCGACTGTGAAAAATGAAATGATATATCGAATTTGATTTGAAATAAAACTGAGAGAGAGAGCAAGACACCACGGGCCTACAAAACAGGCCTCAAAGCTATGCGAGTTAATAAAATGGTGGATATTACTACTCTCTCAAAGGGGTAAGCCACGCCCCCGGACCGATCGAATGTTACACACAAACACGCAAGATTTCAATTTTATAATTATATATATATATATATATATATATATATATATATATATATATATATATTGTTGTGGATCTGCCGCCGGCCTTCTCTCCTTACCAAGGGGGGATTAGGCCCCTTGTCTTTGACTGACCTGGCACGACCCGGGACCTATTACGTCCCTTCCGGACAGCGCTAAATAGGGTTTCAGGACCAAATTCGCTGTTACCTAAGTACTAACGCTGCCCTGGAAGTGAGGAAATAAGCCCCGCACAAACCACGTGTGCTGATGATACGCTGAGCGGTTTGCGTACACGTGATCCGCGCTATTATTAAATACTAGACCCCGATTCAAGCGGTTCTATTCATACCACGCGTAGTCAATGGCGAAATCACAAAGACGATCGAATTGGAATGAAAGGAAGAACAGGTTTAATTATTATTATTTACAATGTACAATGGTAGAAGAAGCAGAGACACAGAGCAATCCTTAGAACAGTCTTATACTTAATCCCAAGGACACGGGCCCGTCTCACACACACACTCACATGGGGATTGCTGATGGGCAGGTTGATGTTCACCAGCGCGTCCAGGGATGGCTCCCGTGCAGCTCTCTCTCCGGTCCCCGGCACGTCCCTTGGAGATGGAAGTAGGTGAAAACAGGAGCTCGCCACGTGTCGTCTGAACGGAGCGGGTTATCACGGGGCGAATGGTAGGGAGCGGACTTTGGCGCGGCTGGCGGTTATTCACTTGCGGCTATGGCCGCACTTACTCGCGTGGCTGGAAATGCGCTACATGCGTTACCGGCGCGTCTTCAACGCCTCTTCTTCTCTCTCTCTGCGCAAGTCCTCAAACAACGCGTGTATCCTCTGCAAGTCCTTTACGAGCAGGTCCCTCCCAACAAGTCCTTTGCAACGCGCTTATCCTCTGCCAGACCTTTTCAATGTGCTTATCCTCTCCAAGTCCTCTCGAGGGCTTTTCGCATGGGCTTATATAGACCCGCCCCCGAACCTTCTGGAACTCACCAGACGCGCTTCACCACGCCCTCTCACGCCATTCCGCTCAAGCTCTGATTGGCTGGTGGCTCTTACCGTCATCGCCTCGCTGCTCCTGACCTCAACGCCGCCCCCACCCCTTTTAGGCTTACCTCGTGTTACTCGACTAGTGGTCAGCCGAATGGGGCGCGGGATGGATTACGCCAATAGAGGTAGAATTGGAGGGTGGACGCAAAATGAATGGGGCCTACTCTCCTGTCTTTACACAACGCAGGTACTAAGAGGGGAAATGGCCTATTCTTACACATACTAAGACATAACTATACTACAAATGGGCCTAGATGTTGCTCGTGTGACTAACTATGGGGGGCAAACCTTTAACCTTTAATGCCTTCAATGTGCCAATCTCAAAACCGCAGCAATATATTGTTGCGGTTTTAGAACCCACACTTTTGTAAATAAATAATCACTTGTAACTATGACATTAAAGGTTAACGGTTGCACCCCTAGTTAGTCCACAAGCAACACGTAGGCCACCATAGAACTCAGTTATTTCATTATTATGTGTTTTAGATAAGGCCGTGTTTCCAATAGTTGAATCTGCGTTGCATCAATCAAATAAGGAGTAGGCCCTCCGGCCGGGGAAGGCTGGGCAACCGCGCATGGGAGCGAAAGGCCCTGCGTAGGGATGGTGCCTGGAGCCTTGGCCCGACAAAACCTCCTCCCCTGAATCCGAATGCCGGACGGATCCAACCTACAGGAGACTGACCATCCGCACGGATAGCCCGCTTCTCGAAGCCGAGCTGCGAAACATGTATTCCACCCCGAGAGGCTCAGAGTAGTGGATGATTGGTAGTGGTAGTAGTAATGGCGATAGTGATGTAGAGGGATGGTAGCTCTACCATCCCTCGCATCCCCTTTGGGCACATGAGCTATAGATTATGGGGTGGCAGTACAAACTAGCCCGGGAGGGTTAGGATAATGTATAGGGACCTAGAAATGACTATAGGTGACCAAGATTTAAGTAGTGACTTTCGTACCGGTAGTGGGGACGTAGAGTAGAGTAGTTGGTTGATAATGACGGGGGATGTGCATAGTATAAGGGATGACAGGGAGAGCACTAATATTAGAAGGGAGTAGATAGCCAGATGATGCTGTGTGTGTGAAGAAATTGTGTATGAGCAGGAGCTTGAGGTTTCGCATTGAAATGAGGCATTGCGAATGGAAGTCGTTATAGTGCTGGTTAGCAAATGAGGCAATGCTCGAGAGAGATGTGTGTGTGTGTTGAGTGTTTGACTTGCATGATGTGCAAGTGAAGTACAGGTGTGTGGAATGAATGGTATGGAGTAGTTTTTTTTTTTTTTTTTTTGTATACAGAGTCGAGGCTCGTGAAACAGCTAACATTTATCAAACAAACAAATCAAACAAACAAGCAAACAAAGTATATAAAAAGGGGAGCGGTCGACAAGATGGGGAGAGAAGGGGAGGAAGCACACAAACAACATTGGAGAGCAGGGACATCGGGAGATGTGTGGGAGGGAGAGGGCCTGGGGGGAGGCAGGATAGGTATAAAACGCAAGGACACCAAGGACTTCCAGGAAAGAAGACAAAAGTCACCTCAAAAACGTGGATTTGGGGTGAAATTAGCGGGGGTAGAAAAGATCAAGGTTTTGGATTGGGGAAGATAAGACATGGTGGTGAACAGCCGTTTTAAAGACCTGGAGGGAGGAGTGGGATTGAAGAGAGTGAGGGAGTTTGTTCCAGAGGCGGGAGAAAAGAGGAATGAAGGAGTGAAGGTGAGCAGAGAGTCTTGATTTTGGCAGTTTAACCATAAGAGGGTTGCAAGCAGATCTTGTGCGACCTGCAGGAATATTTGGGGGACAGAGCCCAGAGAGAGCTGGGGGAGCAAGGCCGGAGAGGAGTCGGTAGAAGACGGAAAGACCACCAACCTGCCTGCGGCGAGTAAGTGAAAGGCCCTCGGAGATAGCGTCATCGCGGGATATTCCAATGATTCTGAACGCTTTGGTTTCAACAGCGTGAAGACGAGCTAGGTGTGAGGCAGGAGCACCAGCCCAGAGGGGAGAGCAGTATTCCATTGAGCTGCGGATGAAAGCCTTGTATGTGGTGAGGAGCTCAGGTGTGCCAAGGAAGGACTTCGCACGACGGAGGATGCCCAGTCGGCGACTGGCTTTGGAGGCCAGCTTGGAAATGTGGTTTTCCCAGGAAAGATCATGGCAGATAGTGAGAACCAAAAGCTTGAGTGACAGAACTTCTTGGAGAGGATTATTCAGAAAGTAGATGGGAGGGTTGTCCAGATGGAGTATGGATTGAGTGGAGTGGAGTGTATGGTGCGAAGGAGTGGATGGGGGATGGATGGACCCCTTCACGAGTACCCGGGGAGGGTAGTTTAAAAGTAGGTAGAGGGAGTAGGAAAATGTGGTTGGATATTGACATCTGTGGTGCGGGAGTAGCAGAGTAGTGTTCTGTTGAGTGCATGAGTAGGGTGAAATGGCTGGGCATGTGGCCTGTTAGTGAGAATGGTTAAATGGGCACGCCGTCACTGGTAGTCTGTCGGCCAGGTGAGGCCGCAGGTAGGCTGTGGGAGCCAGGTAGTAGAGTTCAGTGGGGTCCGTGGATCCCGAGAGAGGACCCGGGTAGCCCGATGCCAGAGGGGGCATTAGTGGGGTAATGGAGCCAGAGGGCCTTCCCCAGGTTAGGGTGAGGAGCTAGGTAAGCTCAGGTGGCAACTACAGTGGCGGAGGTGTGCAAGTGAGCTGTGCAGGTGAGCGGACCTGCTAGGGGAGCCACACGACCCAGCCCCGAAATTGTGCGAGGGCACAGGTAGAAAAATCGGGGGAGTGAGACCCCAAATTGGAGAGCGCCACAGTATGTTCAATGGGAATTGGTTTTTAGAACCACATAGTTTAATGATGGCCAATGGATTGGCAGGGCAAGACCCCGGGTAGTGTAAAGAGAGTTAATGTCATTTAGAAGGATAGATAGCGAGAAAAATCTCTTCGCACCATCCGCATCCACTCACCTGGGTGACAAAACTCCACACCAGTTTTTGCAAACATTGGGAATGTTTGTGTAAGATGCATCAGGGCGTGGGTGAGACTGTGTTGAAATTCCATCCCTTTCTTCTTGGGAGGGATTGGCAACGAATTTGGGGTTAGGGGATGGGAAAGACAAGACGTTAGAGACGAAATTTGTAAATTGTGTAAATACGGGGAAGGGCAAGGGTAGAGTAGGTGACATGGGGGGGTGACAAACGGTTAGGGACGAGCTTTCTTGGCTCGCTCTCCCGCGCCCCTCATCTTGCATTACCTTGTTTTGATGTGTACCCTTGCGCCCTTTCCCCCCGCTAATCTGCTTGTCCCTCCTTCCCCACTCATGGACCATTGTTCTTTTGTGCCCGAGGGGAGTGTGCAGGTGTCCGCAGTTGTGCGCCTGCACCCTTGCTGCCTCCTGCCTGCACTGATGCACCATATGGACCACACGTTCTGTGGCCTGGCACCAGTCATGGACCACATGTTCTGTGGCCTGGCACCACTTATGGACCACACGTTCTGTGGCCTGGCACCTCTGCTGGGACCAACCATGGTTGCCAGCAGTATCTGGCTTGTGGACCACTGTGTTTTTAAGTGGCACCTATGCCCAGCAGTGGACCACTTGAGTTGGCCCTGCTGGCCATACAAATAATAAAAAGCGGACGTGGTGTGTGCCCTTTTATTAAATAAATAACATCAAGCAAGAAGACAGCAAGATACATCGGCCCAGCAGAGAAGACATCAGACATCATTTTATTATTTTAAAATGTTTGTTTTGGTGCATTTTTGTGCTTTTTGTGCATTTTGGTGCTTTTTGGTGCTTCTATGGTGCTTTTTGTGCATTTTTGGTGCATTTTTTTCATTATGGTGCATTTTATTGGTACATATGGTATGGTGTATCAGTGCAGTGCATGGCAATGGCATTTTCCCTCTTTTCAAACCATTCTTCTTTTCCCACAAAAGACAGGTCCTGGGTGACAGTGTAAATAATTAGTGTATTGTAAATAATGCTCCCCACTGGCTTTATGTGTAGTTTGAGGACCATTCCGTAATTCGGTTAATTGTGGGCGTGAGTCGGTTAGGTAGGATGCAATGCAGCAGGTGGGACATATCTAGTGTTAAAACTGTCGCACTCAGGGTGAGGTTAAAAGTAGAGGGTAACCACACCTAAGTGTCACACTAGTTTAAAAGATAGTCCTTTTGTTTCGGCTCGGGCGAGCCTGGAAAAAGGGAGGGTGCAGTGTTGCGGTTTTAGAACCCACACTTTTGTAAATAAATAATCACTTGTAAATATGATATTAAAGGTTAAAGGTTGCACCTCTAGTTAGTCCACAAGCAACACATAGGCCACCATAGAACTCAGTTATTTCATTATTATGTGTTTTAGATAAGGCCATGTTTCCAATAGTTGAATCTGCGTTGCATCAATCAAATAAGGAGTAGGCCCTTCCGTCCATTTTGCAACCCCCCTCTCCAAGCAACGCCATTACGCGCCTCTGCCAGCAGCGGCAGCCTTTGCTGCTGCCCGTGAGCTCGCTCAAACGACGCCATTAACCATGCGGTCAGGCCGAGGAAAAAGGGGGCGGAACACCAAGAACAAGGTGTGGCCTGTCAACCAGCCGTCAAAGGCGTGGCCGGTAAGCCCTCACCAACCAACCAGGGCTGAGGTGAGATCGCTGGCAGGCGTGGTTTTGGAGCGTGCGGAGTGATCTTGGCTCGCGTTATACAGACTTGGCATTTAATATGGAATATTTTTTTTTCTTGACTTGGGTTTCCTTTCTGAACTCAGAATATCAATCTGGTGAGTTTCTTTTATGCTTCGGTGGTTTCTTTGTTAAAAGAACCATGTCACTGATTGTCTGTCACAGCAAGAAGTCAATAACAGGATTATATCACAGGTGGCGTGACAAAATGTACGGACAGGTACATTTGACGATTGGCTTCACAATCGGGTATATAAGGGTTGTTGCGTTCTGTATTAGTGGAAAACAACTGCTGCACGTCTACAAAAGTTATTGCCGCTTCCTCTGGAGATGGTCCGTCAACTCGACAATGCTGTTTGTCATGGAATGGTGGCTTTACGAAATTCCGGCATGAAACAGTGTGCTATTGCTTGTCAGTATGGCATCACTCAAGGTCAGGTGTCAAAGATCCCGAAACGAAATGCTCAGAGGGGTGTCCCTCCTCCAATATCGAGGCCAGGAAGTCCCCGCAGAACCACAAGGAGGGATGATCGCCAGCTGCACCGGTTAGTCCGCAATGGCCATACCAAGTCAGCTAATCGGCTTAGGGCTGAGTGGCAGCAACTGACAAATGTGCCTGCATCCAGAAGGCTAGTCAACCAACGACTGGTTCAAGCAAGCTATCGTGCCAGGCGTCCCCTGAGAAAGCCACGCCTGACAAGACAACACCGCCAGCGCCGATTGCAGTGGGCCAGAGAGCACCGTCAATGGCAGCCAGGATACTGGAATCACGTGATCTTCAGTGACGAGTCTTGATTTCTGGTCTATCGTCAAGATGGCCATGTCCGAGTGCGCAGGCAAGTGCATGAAGCCTACAACGAAGATTGTATAGTGCCAAGAGTCCAAGCTGGAGGTGGTGGGGTGACCGTTTGGGCTGCTTTTCATGCAGGGGACAAAACGGACCTGGTTGTTCTGAATGGAAACCTGAACCTGTTCAAGTACAGGGCCATTCTGGAAGAAACATTGCTTCCATTTGCTCGTGTAGCCTTTCGAGGAAAGTTTGTCTTCCAAGATGACAATGCATGGCCTCATCGTGCTCGCATGATCCAACACTTTCTTGCTGACCGTGGTGTAGAGCATATGGGGTGGCCTGCCATGTCCCCGGATATGAATCCGATAGAGAACGTGTGGGCAGAATTAATGCGTCAAATCGACAACTTGGACCAGCAGCCTACCTCTGTGCATGAATTGCAGCAGGCTATTGTCACTGCATGGCAAGCGATTCCTGTCCAAACCTTGGCAAATCTCGTGAACAGCATGCCTCAACGTGTACGTGCTCTCCTGAATGCTCGTGGGGGTTACACGACGTACTGAACTGTAATTTTACTGTCCGTTATCCCAGTTGTAATTTAACTTTTGTTTTTGTTAAAAAAAAATTTGGCTAATGTGCAAAATAAAGAAATACTTCTGGAAAACGTACAGAAGTTTAACACAGTACTGTCCGTGAATTGAGTTCAATATCAGTTTCCATCACTTTCAAGAATCAATTTATTTGCTTCGAAATGTCAAATGTGGTTTTTGTTTCTTTTAAAGGTCACATTAACAAAATCTAGAATAATTTCAACATAATTCCAATGAATTTTTGGTTCTAAGTCAACTTGAAAAGTAAGTTCACCCCCACAAAAAAAATATTCCATATTAAATGCCAAGTCTGTATAAGCGCGAATGCAAAGTCCTTTCACAAGACTTGAGGACTGCGCACACTGGCAAAAGGGACTGGTGGGAGAGCGCGAATTGAACGGACTTCTTTCGGAGGACTTGCGCGGTGTTGGAGGCGCGCACATTTGCAAAGAACTTGTACGGACTTGATGGAGGCGCGCGCATTGAAAGGACTTTGAGAGGGAGAGCGTTTGGCGCGAACGTACAGTTATTACGTACGAAGCATCCCAGTCCCCCCGCTATATGTAAGGTCCGGTCGCGTTCCAACGATACGCAGAGCTGCCTGCCGGGTTTTCGCCCGCTGAACCGGAGCCTGAACTGGAGCCTGGACCCCATCACCGGATCCTCTACCTGGACCTTCCACCCTACCAGCTACAATTCCCGTGTGAGTGTGTATGTTTGTCTGGGGTCATAAGTTAAGACTGTTGCTAAGACTGCCCTGTGTCCTGCTTCTTCTTCCTTTCTTGTACATGCTTTCCTTTCCTCTTCTTTTTTGGTTTGTAATAAATTCACCTGTTCTTTCTGGTTTCGTCTTAATCGCTTCGCTTTCGTCTTTTCTCAATTGAGTACCTGTGGCACGATTATGAACCGCTATAATCAGGTTTAGTCTCATTGTTAACGGCTCGGATCGCGGATTGCCATCCGCTCGGCGTTTTCCATCGTATCCGTGGTTCGAGCGGGAGTTATTTCCCTGCTTTACGGTAGGGTTAGTAAGTAGGTATTTGGGACTACCTTGACCAATGACCCTAGCTAATACCGACCGGAATGAGCGTTATAACTTCCCAGGACTCGGGACGGCCAGCTAAAAGGACAAGGGGATTAACCCCCCCTTGATAACGGGAGAGCCGACCCCCGAGATCCGTAACAATATATATATATATATACTGAAACGCAAAAGAAACTTACCACCTTTGAAACCTTTAAATATCAACAATAACACTGCGTGTAGTAAATGTGTGAACTTATTTGTGGACAATAGTGTCATCACTGTCAGACAAAACGGTCACGGATGGTCACTTGAACCTTCAATGGTCACTTCATAGCACAGCTGTTGAACAGCCGTTTTGACTGTCAGTGATTAGCCAAGGGGTACGGGATGATTTTAATGAGCTGCACGTGATGTCTTGATATTGGCTTTAAAAAGGCCAGTGCAAAATGGGCATTTCAATCAACATGCCACGATTGTCAAGGGATCAACGGCAGCGTGCCCTGGGCATGCTGCAAGGCGGACTGAGCTACCATGAGGTGGCACGTCGCCTTGGCTGTTCACACCAGACGATATCGGCCCTGGTCGACAGAGACACCCCCCATAACTCTGCAGATGACAGACCTCGATCAGGGAGGCCAAGAGTCACCACTGCAAGGCAGGACAGGCAGATGGTCCGAAGTCACCTGCGGGATCGATTCCGTCCAGCATCCCGCACTGCGGCAGAAACTCCGGGGCGTGCAAACCCATGGATCTCCAATGATACTGCACGAAGACGACTGCATGACTATGGTCTGACTGCCAGAAGACCATACAGAGGCCCCGTGATGACAGCTGCCCATCGCCGCAACCGACAGAGATGGTGCCAGCAGCATCAGCGGTGGACCTTGGCGCAGTGGAACGAGGTCGCTTTCAGCGATGAGTCAAGGTTCTGTGTGGACAGTCCTGATGCGCACCATCTCTGGTGGCCAAGGTCCACCGCTGATGCTGCTGGCACCATCTCTGTCGGTTGCGGCGATGGGCAGCCGTCATCACGGGGCCTCTGTATGGTCTTCTGGCAGTCAGACCATAGTCATGCAGTCGTCTTCGTGCAGTATCATTGGAGATCCGTGGGTTTGCACGCCCCGGAGTTTCTGCCGCAGTGCGGGATGCTGGACGGAATCGATCCCGCAGGTGACTTCGGACCATCTGCCTGTCCTGCCTTGCAGTGGTGACTCTTGGCCTCCCTGATCGAGGTCTGTCATCTGCAGAGTTGTGGAGGGTGTCTGTCCACCAGGGCCGATATCGTCTGGTGTGAACAGCCAAGGGACGTGCCACCTCACAGTAGCTCAGTCCGCCTTGCAGCATGCCCAGGGCACGCTGCCGTTGATCCTTGACAATCGTGGCATGTTGATTGAAATGCCCATTTTGCACTGGCCTTTTAAAGCCAATATCAAGACATCACGTGCAGCTCATTAAAATCATCCAGTACCCCTTGGCTAATCACTGACAGTCAAAACGGCTGTTCAACAGCTGTGCTATGAAGTGACCATTGAAGGTTCAAGTGACCATCCGTGACCGTTTTGTCTGACAGTGAGGACACTATTGTCCACAAATAAGTTCACACATTTACTACACGCAGTGTTATTGTTGATATTTAAAGGTTTCAAAGGTGGTAAGTTTCTTTTGCGTTTCAGTATATATATATATATATTATATACCAGCAGAAGTAACCGGCGTTGCCGGGCGGGGAAGAGGGGGGTAGAGGGGGAGGGGAGGGGGGGAGAGAGGGTAGGGGGGGGAGGGAGGAGGCAGGAGAGGAATGGGTTCATATCTATGCTGGTGGTGAATGTGGCATTCATCACGTTTGAATTCAGTGTGATGCCGATCAGAAGAGGAAGAAGAGCGTACTACCAAATTCGTACACTTCCGGAATTGTTTGATTTATTTGTGTTCAAATGTCTGGTGATTGTTTTGTATTTATTTATGCGAATGTGTACTTGTATATAACTGTCATTAATTTAAAAAGGCTTCGGCACTGTCGAGCAAAACCTAGCAGAAGCTAGGCAGAAGCTAGTTAAAAGCTCCTAGCAGAAGTATCTGGCGTTGCCCGGGTGGGGGAGGGGGAGGGGTATTGGGGGGGAAAGGGGTGGTTAGGGGGTGATGGGGGGGGGGGAAGGGGGAAAGCAGGGGAGGAAGGGGGTTCATCACCTTTTCTTTGAATATATGCTGGTGAATGTGGCGTTCATACCGTTTCTGCGATAAGTGTGATGCGGAACAGGAAGAAGAAGAAGCCGTACTACCAACTTCGTAAACTTCCGGAATTGTTTGATTTATTTGTGTTCAAATGTCTGGTGATTGTTTTGTATTTATTTATGTGAATGTGCACTTGTATATAACTCATTAATTTAAAAACGCTGAGGCACTATCAAGCGATTCTTTTTGAAAAACTCCCAAAAAATGATCCTTTTTTTTTTCAATGTTTTTTTTTTTTTTTTGCCTAAAACACTCCCCGACACTCACTGATGCACCTCTGAAAGTTGGACGAAGATGCCATCAGCCATCTCTGAGAAAAATGGCGACACAGACAGACAGAAGACATCCCTCTTATAAAGTAGACGAGTAAATAGCCCGTCCAAAATGACGGGTTGGAACAGTTTATTCAACGGTGCAGGCTCGTGAGCGTGCCAGTGTGCAGCCTCGGCCTCGTGTCAGGTGTGCTTATATCTTCTTCATTTTTAGAAGTTTCAGTTATCTGTAAGTGCATCGTTTTCACTCTCTTCAATCCCACTCCACCCTCCAGGTCTTTAAAACACCTGTTCACCACCATCTCTTATCTTCCCCCATCCAAACCCTTGATCTTTTCTACCCCCGCTAATTTCGGTCCCCTTGTGTTTAATACCTCTTCCCACCTTCCCACGCCTCCTCCCCCCAAGCCCTCTCCCTCCCACACTTCTCCCTGCTCTCAAATGTTGTGTTTGTGTGCTTCCCCTTCTCTCCCCATCTTGTCTTCCGCTCCCTCTTTTTATATATTTTGTTTGTCTGGTTGATTTGTTTGTGAAATAAATGTTAGCTCTTTCACGAGCCTCGATTCAGTATACAAAAAAAAAAAAATGTGCATGCGTTGCACATCACGTACAGAGAATTTCACTTTCCTGCGACTTGTATTTATCATTATTAAAGAAAAACCCTTCTGTACACCGCCCATGAGGCTCGGTTTGCAAGCCACCGTCTACAATTCCAGTAGAAGACATAATTACTCTTTTATGGAAAATGTTTTTCTGGATTGTTTTATCCTCAAAAATAGACCGTAATGAACACACATTCGTGTTCAAAGATTGACCTTTAAAACCTGCCCTTATGAAGGGGACAGACATCTGTACAAACACGGAAACACACACAATAATAATAATAATAATAATGCATATGACTGTTTTTATATGGTATATCGCAAAGCCTTCAATTGTGTTGATCATGAATCGATGTGGATTATGCCGAGAGAAATGGTAATGTCGCAGCACCTGATGTGTCTGATAAGAAGCCTGCGCACTTCTTATCTATAAACGTTAAACAGTACGAACAAAGTACTCCCGCCTCTGGGACAATCTCCCTCGCTCTCTTCAATCCCACTCCTCACTCTCTTCACTCCCACTCCTCCCTCTCTTCAATCCCACTCCTCACTCTCTCCAATCCCACTCCTCCCTCTCTTCAATCCCACTCCTCACTCTCTCCAATCCCACTCCTCACTCTCTTCACTCCCACTCCTCACTCTCTTCACTCCCACTCCTCACTCTCTTCACTCCCACTCCTCACTCTCTTCACTCCCACTCCTCCCTCTCTTCAATCCCACTCCTCCCTCCAGGTCTTTAAAACAGCTGTTCACCTCCATCTCTTATCTTCCCCCATCCAAAACCTTGATGTTTTCTACCCCCGTTATTTCACCCCAGATCCACCTTTTTTGAAATACCGACTTCTTTCCTGGAAGTCCTCGCAGTGTCCATGTGGTTTTTTTTACCTCCCCATATTTTGAGAAATTTTCAGAAATGCCCGAGTTGCCTGAAATCGCCATTGAAAGCCCCGCTTGAACAACCATGTGACTTATTGTAACCTCAAAAAACAGCTTCATTTTTGGCGATAAACTTTACCCCATTTGGTATTATTCCGAAGTTGTGGGTATAAAGAGTGTGTTAGGGTGCACAGGAATCTTCCGATTCAGCACGAGTTTGACCCTGAGAGGATGATTATACCGTGGAGCTTGATAACCGTGTGCGTTCTTTACGACGTGAACACAGCCATGGGATCTGTGAGCAGTCATGTTTGGTGAGGCTTTCTCCCATCTCGTTTACCTTGCGATTGGTCAGACTAGGCTCACGTCACCAGTGCCCATGTTGGGTCGTGCAAATGAAGTATGCTCTAATGACCCTTTAAGTTATGTAGCTTCACAAATTATAAAGGCCTAGTAATGAGGCATTTGGTCTTCAACCTTGAAGTTTTTTTTTTTAATGCTGAAGACTGAATGCTGGTGACTACTCATACCTTTTATGAGCTTTTCTTTTGTATCCTTTATGGAAGATCTTTATATTTTAAGTACCATACTTTCAGAAATATGAATGAATTGAATATATCTGTATTATAAAAGGAGCTGTGTCTGTCTGTTTGTCGTATTATAACTTGAGAACGGATTCACGGATTTCAATAAATTCAACGATGGTGGATTCGGGTAACTCCCGGGAGTGTTTGTGATCCCCCCCCCAAAAAAATTTTTTTTTTTTTTTAATGGGTACATAGACACACGCGTGTCAAATCTGCAAATGCCAACACGTGACGTTGATTATCCCTGCATGGAAAGCTGGATCTCCCAGGAATCCTTTGTTAACTTGAGATCGGATTTCAATGGAACCACTCAGGAAGCAAACATAACCATGTATCCCTCTCCCTACAAATATGTTTATCCACCACGTTGATGCCAAATCTCCACGAATACAAATCATACAAATCATACTCATTTACATCTTATTATAACAGAGCAAACGTATATGGTTATGTCGGTTTGTATGTATGTTTATATGTAAATGTATATGGTATGTTTATATGCGACCAAAACGTCTTCTTTAAAAAAATAAAATTAACACCCTCTTAATTACATTTAGACTGCTGAGACCCTCAGACCTTTGACGACCCTTGAGGTCCCCCAAGACCTTTAAGACCCCTGAAGACCCAAAATGCCCTAAAAGACCCAGAAGACCCCAAAGACCCAAAATACCCTTGAAGGCCTTGAGCCTCAAAAAGACCCTAAAGACCCCGAAGACATGACACATCACATCGAGGCTCGTGTTAGCTCTTTCACGAGCCTCGATCCTGTATACAAAAAAAAAAAAAAAAACCCAAAACACCCCGAAGACCCAAAACACCCCGAAGACCCAAAAGACCCCGAAGACCCAAAATGGTGCCGAAGACCCAAAATACCCCAAAGACCCAAAACACCCCAAAGACCCAAAACACCCCAAAGACCCAAAACACCCCAAAGACCCAAAACACCCCAAAGACCCTTAAAGGCCCAAAAGCCCCTGAAGACCCCAAAGACCCTGAAGAACCAAAAGACCCTGAAGACCCAAAACACCCCGAAGACCCTTAAAGACCCAGAGGAACCAAAAGACGCTTAAGACCCAAAAGCCCCTGAAGACCCCAAGACTCTGAAGACCCAAAACACCCCAAAGACCCAAAATACCCTGAAAGACCCAGAGGATACAAAAGACCCAAAAGATCCCAAAGACTCAAAACACCCCGAAGACCCAAAGCACCCCAACGACCCCCAAAGACTTCAACGGCCCTGAAGACCCAAACGACCCAAAAGACCCTGAAGACCCAAAAGACACCGAAATGCGCTAGTTAAAACAAAGAAAAAACTCTTCCTCCTTCATCATCTTCACATATAATATAATTACTTTTTTAAATACATATACATATAATTTTATAAATTAATATTTATAAATAAATAATTATAAATAATTAAATAAATTTTAAATAATAAATTTAATAAATTAATAATTTATTTATTAAATAAATTAAATTAAATTAATAAAATTAATTAAATTAAATTAAATTAATTAAATTAAATAAAATTAAATGAAATTAAATTAATAATTTTAATAAATAATAAATAAATAAATAAATAATAATTAAATTAATAAATTAAATAAAAATAATTATAAATAAATTATAATTTAATACATATAATACATATACATATATAGGCCGGTCATTTTACGAATATACCCACCACAAATTGCAATAGTAATGAAACTTGGCATTTTTGCTTCTTTTGACCCATGTAATAACATAGTAAAAGTCAAGGAATAACGAGGCATTGGAACACATTCATTTCGAGCAACCACTTTTTGACAGTTATGCACGAAAATAAGCTAATAAAAATGGCACAAAATAATGCACTTAATTTGTTATTTCGTTCACATTCTCAAAAGATGTCAGAAATGTAAGTGTTTAAGAGTGTAAGACAGGCCTTATGCCCTGGTTTTACAATACATTTGACATGTAAAGGTATATATATTGAGATAATTGACATTTAAGGTAGCTTTATCCCAATAAAATTGAATTTTTTCGAAAATATACATATCAATGAATTTTGAAAGCTAATATAATGGTCTATCATATTCTTATATCAAATTAGATTTTACTCTAGTCTAATTAGGTGAACAAAGCCTAATTAGGTGAATAAAATTTAATTACACGAACAATGATCTCCATAGCAACGACTTTGGACCTTGGATACGGTCGCTTTTATATAACCAATCTCAAAAAGTGTGGTATCAAAAGATTCGGAATAGCCTATAGTGCAATCCAGCTGAGAACCAATCAGAAGCCTCAACCAGATGGTCTAGATACTCTGAGGTATGAGGTTCTGCAAGATGAGATGGAAAAGGACAGATCTACCAACCTTGACCTCCTCTGGAAGCTGTCCCTCACATTGCGCTCACCACGACCAGCATGGTCTGGCATGATGCAAGCCGTGCACACTGGTGTACATCCAGGTCAGTCTGCAATCTTTCTGCTTCCCATGATCGACATGAACAGCAGTGATCCAACTTGCATCTATTCAACATTGACATTTCTATGTGAGCACGCCAAACAGTACAACGCAAAGGTCATCATCACATTTGACCAACCACTTTGGTGGAAGGCGCTTACCATCATCGAAAGCCAACCGGAGGGCAGTGACTTGCGTAAGGTTGTACTGCGCTTGGGAGGCTTCCACACGTTGATGAGCTTCTTGGGGAGTATTGGAAATATCATGTCAGGATCTGGACTGCGCTCTGTTCTGGAACTGGTGTATGCTGAGAACACTGTAACGCACATGCTCTCTGGCAAGGCATATGACCGAGCTATCCGTGGTCATCTCTTGGTTGATGCAGCTCTGAACACTCTCCTCGCAGAAAGGGTAATACATACCCTTTGTACGCTAGATTGTACGCTAGTGCCTGCTTGTTCGCAGGCTCAGGATGATGGCCCTCAGGGCACTACAGGAGATGACGAACCAAGTGAAGACGCGATAATGCAAAGCATAGATGAGGCACAGGCAGCCATGGATCCGCATGATACCGAGGCAGGACAGGCAGCCATGGATCCGCGTGATACCGAGTCAGGGTCGCAAAGTGTGGGAGCTGGCCCAGTTGACCTGTGTGAGCTACGAAACCTGTATGATTCATTGTTGAAGGGTGAGGGTTGCACTGAAGATATCCTTTCAGCCCCGGTTCTGGACTCTGTTCGTGACATCATGAATGTTGCTCGACAATCGAAGAAGGATCTGCGTACAGCACAGCTATGGCTGCAATACATGGACATGATAGACATTCTGAGGACATTCCTGAGGTCGGAACGCACTGGTGACTGGCGTCTGCACGTGCACGCTTTGCACGACATGTTGCCCTACCTAGCAGCTGCAGGCCACAATCTGTACACAAAATCTGTGTACATCTACCTGCAGCGACTGGCACAACTGTCTATTCAGCATCCGGAGGTCCACCATCAGTTCCAGAATGGATTTCACGTAGTGCGGCGTTCAGATCGGTACTGGGCCGGCTTGTCCACAGATCTTGTGATCGAGCAAGTGCTCATGAGAAGTGTGAAAACCACAGGGGGACTAACAAGGGGTCGTGGAATGAGCGAGCCGCAAAGGATCACGTGGCTGCTGTCCACCCCCATATGTGCAGAGGTCAACATGGCTTTGCAAGAGTACACATCAGTGCAGTATGGGACCAGTGACCAGCACAAAGAACAAAGCGCAGCTCGACAAGGACGGGACACAGATGACACGCACAAACTTATTCGCTACCTGTCATCAAAGGATCCCTTTGGAAACGATCCAACTCTGCAAAGCATTGACACTGGCATCACAGCTGGAGATTCGGTCAATGCTGACCAAGCAGCGTCAGTCGGCAGGAAGATCTTAGATGGAATGCTTGACAAAAAGGTTCTTGATCACACGTTCAAGAAGAAAGATCAGGTTGTGACTCTTGACACACGTTCATCATTGAAAACTGGCAGACAATCCGTTCTGATAGATCCACAACTGTTGTTCCAACGTCTGAGTACGGCAGGATCACGCTGTGATGACCTCAAAGATGTCTTCAAGTACGAACTAAGCAGTTTCCCACCAGCACTGTTTAAGACCACTGATATCCTGCTTGAGGCCGACAAGCCAGCGCTAGCCGAAGCCATTTGGAAACAACTCCCCCTTGACGTTCGCAACACAGTGCTGCCACAGAATGTGCAATATGTTCTGGATGGTGGGGCATTGCTACACAGAATTCCTTGGAATTCTGGCGAGACATATGGAGGAATCGCCAGTCACTACGTGCGATATGTTGGAGACAGGTATGGTAACGCTGTCATAGTGTTCGATGGATATGTGAGCGCACCCTCCACCAAAGATGTAGCGCACAGCAGGCGCGTTCGATCTCACAGCAGTCCCCTTGTCAACTTCACAACGGACATGGTATGTACTATGAAGAAAGATGACTTCCTTGCCAACCAAACAAATAAACAACGTTTCATCAATCTACTGAGTGATGACCTTCAACGGCGGCACAACGCTGTTCATCATGCCAGGGCAGATGCAGATGTTCTCATAGTGGAGACAGCCATTGCATGTGCAAACACCAAGGACACCGTGATCGTTGGCGACGACACCGATCTTCTTGTTCTCCTTTGCAGTCGTGCAGGGCCCACATCTCACAACCTGTTCTTCCGACCTGAGCCTAAGCTGACGTCAAGGAGGCAAGCAAGATGTTGGAATATCGAGCAAGTGCAAAAGACACTTGGACGCAATGTTTGTGACAAGCTTCTTGTTGCACATGGACTCCTGGGTTGTGATACCACGTCAAGAATTTACTCCATTGGCAAATCAACAGCCTTGAAGAAGCTGAACTCCAGTGCGTATTTCTCCGAGCTTTTGGCAAACTTCAACACTCCTGGAGCGTCAAAAGAGGATGTCATGACAGCTGGAGAGAATGCCCTGGTTTGCTTGTATAATGCCCAGCCCGGGGAAACACTGGACATGCTGAGGCTTCAACGCTTCCACCAGAAGGTTTCAACAAGCACTGTCAGAGTTGAGCCTCGTACCCTGCCCCCTACATCAGCATCTGCAAAGCAACATTGCCTATGGGTGTATGTTCAGGTTCAGCAGTGGCAAGGAGTTGCCATGGATGCCAATGGTTGGGGATGGGCTATCCGTGACGAGAGAATGGTTCCCGTGATGACCGAGATGAAGCCTGCTCCAGATTACCTTCTAGATGCCATACACTGTGGCTGCAAAACAGACTGCAGCACCCTACGATGCAGCTGTCGCAAGTACAGCCTGGAATGCTCTTACGCATGCAGTGAATGCAAAGGACTTCACTGTTCTAATGTGACCTTGTCAGAACCAGAAAGTGATCCAGAAGAAGAATAAGCTCTTAGGTTGGTGCTTGAATCGCAGTTCATTCAATTATTAAATAAAACACATTTTTTTTTTTTCAATATATATATATTTTTTCAATATTATTTTCAATATTATTTAACGATTTTTTTTGTATATATAGTACGATATGAACTTGTTCACATAAAGCCATTACATTGCAGGCCTCAGGGACATAAAATTGCAGGATCTCATAAGGATTTAGCACGGAAACAGTTTTTGGTCTGAAAAATTTATGCAGATTTTCGCTTAAAACCTTCTCTTAAAGATTGCAAAAATTGGAAATGTTCCAATGCTCCGATTCTCCTTGACTTTTAGTATGTCATTCTCCACTAAATTTGACATTGAAAAATGCATGTTTCATTACTATTGCAATTTGTGGTGGGTTCGACCCCAAAATGGCGTAGATTGACTGGACTAATACATATACAATATCATACATATAATTACTTTTTCCACATGTGAAATTTGCATTTATGTTTATTTAAATTATACAATGGACTACAAAATGTAAATGTTTCATGATATTTGTTATATTATATCACCTTTATCTATCAATATTGTTGAAATGAAGATCAAATAGCTGTATGTTGAAATATGTTGAAAAAGTCAAAACTTTACATGGGGTGTACTTACTTTTTCACGTGACTGTATATAGTCGTGGCCAAAAATATTGGCACCCTTGTACTTTTTTGAAATAACTCACAATTTTCTCAAAAATAAGTTGAAATTGACAAAAGTATTTGATCTCCACAATTCTTTATTTCGCTGTTAATATTACAGAACCTTTGTTTATGATTCAGAACTTAATATATCCTTTTAAATTAGAAAATAAAAAGAAATGGCATTGACAAAATTATTGACACCCTCGACTTAATATCTGGTAGCAGTCTTTGGACAAAATAACTGCAGTCAAGCGCTTCCTATAGCCATGAATGAGCTTCCTACACCTCTCTACTGGCAGTTTGGCCCACTCTTCTTCTGCAAAATGCTCCAGTTCTCCCAGATTTGAAGGGTGCCTTCTCCCAACTGCTGTTTTCAGATCTCCCCACAGGTGTTCAATGGGATTTAGATCTGGACTCATTGCTACCACTTCAGAACAGTCCAGCGTTTTGTCTTGAACCATTCCTGGGTACTTTTTGAAGTGCGTTTGGGGTCATTGTCCTGCTACAAGACCCATGACCTTCGACGGAGACCCAGCTTTCTGACACTGGGTTCAACTTTGCGCTCCAAAATGCCTTGGTAATCTCCTGATTTCATGATGCCATGCACACATTCAAGGAACCCAGTGCCAGAGGCAGCACAGCAACCCCAAAACATCACTGAACCTCCTCCATGTTTGACTGTAGGGAAGGTGTTCTTTTCTTTGAAGGCTTCATTTTGTTTTCTGTAAACATAGAGATGATGCGCTTTACCACAAAGCTCTAATTTGGTCTCATCTGTCCACAGGACATTCTCCCAGAAGGATTTTGGATTGTTCAGGTGTGTTTTAGAAAACTCCAGTTGGGCTTTCTTATGTCTGTCTGTCTGTCTGTCTGTCTGTCTGTCTCTCTCTCTCTCTGTCTCTGTCTCTGTCTCTCTGTCCCCTCCTACCACAGAGAACCTCCTTTAATTGAGTTGGCGACAGATGGTTCGAGTTGAAACTGTCGTACCATGTGTCTGAAGGTCAGCTCGAATCTGTTTGGCAGTTGATCGAGGTGCTTTCTCCACCTTTCAAACAATTCTTCGCTACAATCTTCGATCAAGTTTTCTCTTGCTGCCACGTCCAGGGAGGTTGGCTACAGTGCCACAGGCCTTAAACTTCCTGATAACGTTGCGTACGGTGGACACAGGAACATCAAGGTCTCTGGAGATGGATTGTAGCCTTGAGATTGTCCATGCTTGGCTACAATCTTGTGTCTGACCTCAGACAATTCTCTGGTTTTCTTTCTTTACTCCATGCTCATTGCGGTACACACAGTGACAAAACAGCAGAATGATTCCTTTTCTTCAGTCAAACTGGTTGAATGAGTGATTTTTATATTGCAGGCACCTGCGACTCACCATGGGTGAGTTCAATTCCAAAGTAAAGGAGAATCACCTGCTTGAAATAAAATTATTCCTAACAAATTCTAAAAGGTGCCAATAATATTGTCTGGCCCATTTTAGGATTTCTGTGTGGAATAAGCTAAGAATTAGGCATTTTTTCAACTTTTTTTGTTTTGTTCCACTGCAAACCAAAGAAATACATATGTGGACACCAATTTTTTTTTTTCAACAGTTTATATGAATACACTGCCTACATTTGTTAATGACATATATAAAGGTAAAAGGATGTTTATGAAAAAAAGAAGTGAATGAGTTATGGTGAATAAGTTGAGGTGGATTGAATGAGTTGGAACATCCATTAATCGTCAAAATTTATGCCATGAGGGAATTTTGTCCAAGGTTTGTGTTTCCAAAAAGACTCGCGTCGCAGAATTGTGGTGTGTGATCTATTTGTAATTGAATCGATGGCAGAGATTTGAATATCGTTTATCGAGTGATCTGGTTTGTTTAAATGTTCAGTGTAAGGTAGAGATTTGAATATTGTCCATCGAGTGATCTGGTTTGTTTAAATATTCAGTGTCAGGTGCAGATTTGAATATCGTCTATAGAGTGATCTGGTTTATTAAAATGTTCAGTGTCAGGTAGAGATTTGAATATCGTTTATTGAGTGATCTGGTTTGTTTAAATGTTCAGTGTCAGGTAGAGATTTGAATATTGTCTATAGAGTGATCTGGTTTGTTTAAATGTTCAGTGTCAGGTGGAGATTTGAATATCGTCTATAGAGTGATCTGGTTTATTAAAATGTTCAGTGTCAGGTAGAGATTTGAATATCGTTTATCGAGTGATCTGGTTTGTTTAAATGTTCAGTGTACGGTAGAGATTTGAATATCGTTTATAGAGTGATCTGGTTTGTTTAAATGTTCAGTGTCAGGTGGAGATTTGAATATCATCTTCAGAGTGATCTGATTGATTAACATGTTCAGTGTAAGGTAGAGATTTGAATATCGTCTATAGAGTGATCTGATTGATTAACATGTTCAGTGTGAGGTAGAGATTTGAATATCGTCTATAGAGTGATTTGGTTGATTAAAATGTTCAGTGTAAGGTAGAGATTTGAATATCGTCTATGGAGTGATCTGGTTCATTAAAATGTTCAGTGTGAGGTAGAGATTTGAATATCGTCTATGGAGTGATCTGGTTGATTAAAATGTTCATTGTAAGGTAGAGATTTGAATATTGTCTATAGAGTGATCTGGTTGATTAAAATGTTCAGTGTAAGGTAGATATTTGAATATCATCTTTAGAGTGATCTGGTTGATTAAAATGTTCAGTGTAAGGTGGAGATTTGAATATCGTCTATGGAGTGATCTGGTTGATTAAAATGTTCATTGTAAGGTAGAGATTTGAATATTGTCTATAGAGTGATCTGGTTGATTAAAATGTTCAGTGTAAGGTAGATATTTGAATATCGCCTATAGAGTGATCTGGTTTATTAAAATGTTCAGTGTAAGGCAGAGATTTGAATATCGTCTATGGAGTGATCTGGTTGATTAAAATGTTCATTGTAAGGTAGAGATTTGAATATCGTCGATAGAGTGATCTGGTTTATTAAAATTTTCAGTGTAAGGCAGAGATTTGAATATCGTCTTTAGAGTGATCTGGTTGATTAAAATGTTCAGTGTGAGGTAGAGATTTGAATATCGTCTATGGAGTGATCTGGTTGATTAAAATGTTCATTGTAAGGTAGAGATTTGAATATCGTCTATAGAGTGATCTGGTTTATTAAAATGTTCAGTGTAAGGCAGAGATTTGAATATCGTATGTAGAGTGATCTGGTTGATTAAAATGTTCAGTGTAAGGTAGAGATTTGAATATCGTTTTTGGAGTGATCTGGTTGATTAAAATGTACAGTGTCAGGTAGAGATTTGAATATCGTTTATGGAGTGATCTGGTTTATTAAAATTTTCAGTGTCAGGAAGAGATTTGAATATCGTCTTCAGAGTGAATTGGTTTATTAAAATGTTCAGTGCAAGGTAGAGATTTGAATATTGTCCATAGCGTGATCTGGTTTATTAAAATGTTCAGTGTCAGGTGGAGATTTGAATATCGTCTTTAGAGTGATCTGGTTGATTAAAATGTTCAGTGTCAGGTAGAGATTTGAATATCGTGCATGGAGTGATCTGGTTGATTAAAATGTTCAGTGTCAGGTAGAGATTTGAATATCGTGCATGGAGTGATCTGGTTGATTAAAATCTTCAATGTAAGGTAGAGATTTGAATATCGTCTATGGAGTGATCTGGTTTATTAAAATGTTCAGTGTAATGTCGAGATTTGAATGTCGTCTATAGAGTGATCTGGTTTATTAAAATGTTCAGTGTCAGGTAGAGATATGAATATCGTCTATAGAGTGATCTGGTTGATTAAAATGTTCAGTGTAAGGTGAAGATTTGAATATCATCTTCAGAGTTATCTGATTGATTAAAATGTTCAGCGTAAGGTAGTGATTTGAATATCGTCGATAGAGTGATCTGGTTGATTAAAATGTTCAGTGTAAGGTAGAGATTTGAATATCATCTTCAGAGTGATCTGATTGATTAAAATTTTCAGTGTCAGGTGGAGATTTGAATATTGTCTATAGAGTGATCTGGTTTATTGAAATGTTCAGTGGAAGGTAGAGATTTGAATATCGTCTTTGGAGTGATCTTGTTTGTCAAAATGTTCAGTGGAAGGTAGAGATTTGAATATCGTCTATAGAGTGATCTGGTTTATTAAAATGTTCAGTGTAAGGCAGAGATTTGAATATCGTATGTAGAGTGATCTGGTGGATTAAAATGTTCAGTGTAAGGTAGAGATTTGAATATCGTTTTTGGAGTGATCTGGTTGATTAAAATGTACAGTGTCAGGTAGAGATTTGAATATCGTTTATGGAGTGATCTGGTTTATTAAAATTTTCAGTGTCAGGAAGAGATTTGAATATCGTCTTCAGAGTGAATTGGTTTATTAAAATGTTCAGTGCAAGGTAGAGATTTGAATATTGTCCATAGCGTGATCTGGTTTATTAAAATGTTCAGTGTCAGGTGGAGATTTGAATATCGTCTTTAGATTGATCTGGTTGATTAAAATGTTCAGTGTCAGGTGGAGATTTGAATATCGTGCATGGAGTGATCTGGTTGATTAAAATCTTCAATGTAAGGTAGAGATTTGAATATCGTCTATGGAGTGATCTGGTTTATTAAAATGTTCAGTGTAATGTCGAGATTTGAATGTCGTCTATAGAGTGATCTGGTTTATTAAAATGTTCAGTGTCAGGTAGAGATTTGAATATCGTCTATAGAGTGATCTGGTTGATTAAAATGTTCAGTGTAAGGTGAAGATTTGAATATCATCTTCAGAGTTATCTGATTGATTAAAATGTTCAGCGTAAGGTAGTGATTTGAATATCGTCGATAGAGTGATCTGGTTGATTAAAATGTTCAGTGTAAGGTAGAGATTTGAATATCATCTTCAGAGTGATCTGATTGATTAAAATTTTCAGTGTCAGGTGGAGATTTGAATATTGTCTATAGAGTGATCTGGTTTATTGAAATGTTCAGTGGAAGGTAGAGATTTGAATATCGTTCATAGAGTGATCTGGTTTATTAAAATGTACTATGTAAGGCAGAGATTTGAATATCGTCTTTGGAGTGATCTGGTTTATTAAAATGTACTATGTAAGGCAGAGATTTGAATATCGTCTTTGGAGTGAGCTGATTGATTAAAATGTTCAGTGTAAGGTAGAGATTTGAATATCGTTCATAGAGTGATCTGGTTGATTAAAATGTTCAGTGTAAGGCAGAGATTTGAATATCGTCTATAGAGTGAGCTGGTTTCTTAAAATGTTCAGTGTCAGGTAGAGATTTGAATATCGTCTATAGAGTGATCTGGTTGATTAAAATGTTCAGTGTAAGGCAGAGATTTGAATATCGTCTATGGAGTGAGCTGGTTTCTTAAAATGTTCAGTGTAAGGTAGAGATTTGAATATCGTCTATAGAGTGAGCTGGTTTCTTAAAATGTTCAGTGTCAGGTAGAGATTTGAATATCGTCTATGGAGTGATCTGTTTGATTAAAATGTACAGTGTCAGGTAGAGATTTGAATATCGTTTATGGAGTGATCTGGTTTATTAAAATGTTCAGTGTCAGGTAGAGATTTGAATATCATCTATAGAGTGATCTGGTTGATTAAAATGTTCAGTGTCAGGTAGAGATTTGAATATCGTCTATGGAGTGAGCTGGTTTATTAGAATGTTCAGTGTCAGGTAGAGATTTGAATATCATCTGTGGAGTGATCTGGTTGATTAAAATGTTCAGTGTCAGGTAGAGATTTGAATATCGTCTATAGAGTGACCTGGTTTGTTTAAATGTTCAGTGCCAGGTAGAGGTTTGAATATCGTCTATAGAGTGATCTGGTTGATTAAAATGTTCAGTGTCAGGTAGAGATTTGAATATCGTCTATAGAGTGATCTGGTTTGTTAAAATGTTCAGTGTCAGGTGGAGATTTGAATATCGTCTATAGAGTGATCTGCTTGATTAAAATGTTCAGTGTAAGGTAGAGATTTGAATATCGTCTATAGATTGATCTGGTTTGTTAAAATGTTCAGTGTCAGGTGGAGATTTGAATATCGTCTTTGGAGTGATCTGGTTTATTAAAATGTTCAGTGTCAGGTGGAGATTTGAATATCGTCTATGGAGTGATCTGGTTTATTAAAATGTTCAGTGTAACGTAGAGATTTGAATATCGTCTGTGGAGTGAGCAGGTTTATTAAAATGTTCAGTGTGAGGTAGAGATTTGAATATCGTCCATAGAGTGATCTGGTTGATTTAAATGTTCATTGTCAGGTAGAGATTTGAATATCGTCTATGGAGTGAGCTGGTTTATTAAAATGTTCAGTGTAACGTAGAGATTTGAATATCGTCTGTGGAGTGAGCAGGTTTATTAAAATGTTCAGTGTGAGGTAGAGATTTGAATATCATCCATAGAGTGATCTGGTTGATTTAAATGTTCATTGTCAGGTAGAGATTTGAATGTCGTCTCTAGAGTGATCTGGTTGATTTAATTGTTCAGTGTCAGGTAGAGATTTGAATATCGTCTATAGAGTGATCTGGTTTATTAAAATGTTCAGTGTCAGGTAGAGATTTGAATATCATCCATAGAGTGATCTGGTTGATTTAAATGTTCATTGTCAGGTAGAGATTTGAATATCGTCTCTAGAGTGATCTGGTTGATTTAATTGTTCAGTGTCAGGTAGAGATTTGAATATCGTCTATAGAGTGATCTGGTTTGTTCAAATGTTCAGTGTCAGGTAGAGATTTGAATTTCATCTATAGAGTGATCTGGTTGATTTAAATGTTCAGTGTAAGGTAGAGATTTGGATATCGTCTATAGAGTGATCTGGTTGATTTAAATGTTCAGTGTAAGGTAGAGATTTGAATATCGTCTATAGAGTGATCTGGTTTATTAAAATGTTCTGTGTAAGGTAGAGATTTGAATATCATCTATGGAGTGATCTGGTTGATTTAAATGTTCAGTGTAAGGTAGAGATTTGAATATCGTCTATGGTGATCTGGTTTATTAAAATGTTCGGTGTCAGGTAGAGATTTGAATATCGTCTTTGGAGTGATCTGGTTTGTTTAAATGTTCAGTGTAAGGTAGAGATTTGGATTTCATCTATAGAGTGATCTGGTTTGTTTAAATGTTCAGTGTCAGGTAGAGATTTGAATATCGTCTATAGTGATCTGGTTTATTTAAATGTTCAGTGTCAGGTAGAGATTTGAATATCGTCTTTGGAGTGATCTGGTTTATTAAAATGTTCAGTGTCAGGTAGAGATTTGAATATCGTCTTTGGAGTGATCTGGTTTGTTTAAATGTTCAGTGTATGGTAGAGATTTGGATATCGTCTATAGAGTGATCTGGTTTGTTTAAATGTTCAGTGTAAGGTGGAGATTTGCCCTGATTGGTGCCGAAGTTACTGATCTCTGACCGTGTGTTATTACAGCGTGTGTCGGTTGTGTTTTCAGTTTTTCCAACATATTGTTTGGTGCACTTTTGACAATAATTGATTAGGTATGTGACCCATGTAGATTTACAGTCTATACAGGTGGGGAATTTTTGTCCAGTGCTAGACCTGCAGAATTTGTTTCCTTCTACTAAATGCTTGTGAATAATACATTTGTTTGCTGTGCATTTTTGGAAGTCTGGAATCTTATTTTCTTTGCTGTGGGGCTGTGGGTGCTTTGCTTTTACCAAAAGGTCCCTTAGTGTCCGACCACGTCGAAATGATGTTAGTGGAGGTTGAGGAAATGTGGTGCAGAGTGTTTCTGACTGATGAAAGAGAGGAAGGGCCTTATTCAAAAGACTTGGCAATTGGGATGAGGTCGGGAAGTAGGTGGTTACCAGTGGGACACAGTTAGTTGCAGGTTTGGGTTTGTAAGTCAGAAGGTCTGGCCTAGTTATGTGTTTTGCTCGGTTTATCGCTTCTTTCACAGAGTGAGTGAGGGTCATAGTGTCTTTCAATGAAGTGTGTTTCTAATTGGCAGAGAGATGTTTCTTTCTCTCTTTCTCTCTTCAAATCATCTGCTTTGGACGCAGGAGCTCAATGAAGGCACTGCCACAAACTGTCCTTTTCAGGATGACCCCACAGATACACACCTCTTTCCAGTTTCCTCCTCGCACCTCACCCGCACCCCCCAAACGCACCTCTTCATTATGCACCTTAGACACCAACCAGTATTCCTCCTTTTGAACCCTCCCTCAATGAATGGGCAGCGCGGGCTCGATGGCCTGCTCACAGTGAGCAAAGAGGTCAAAATCACCTTGTTCTGCTCTCATCTTTTTTTACCTTGGTCTACCTTCCGTGGATGATTCTGATTGGACGCCCTTGTACTGTGTTTAGATCGGTAATTGTATGAGCTACATAGTTCAGTGTAGCTCTGCTCTTTGTCTCTGTCCTTTTTGTCTGTACATTTCAATTGCTTGCACCCTGAATTGCTTGCACCTTGACCTCTAGTACATTTTTACTTACTACATTTTAATTGAGAGAGAGACCACCTTTAGAGGCCATTTTTCCCCGCAGAGCAGGGGTTGGCCTTTTTCGGGCACCGTGGTCCCCTTTTTTGAAGCAATGTTTTATGGGCGGATGCCCTTCCTCCCGCCCACCCTGTTAGTCGCCTTTTGCGACACACAGGGAATTACCAGTGAGCTGGTATTCAATTTTCCGGACCTCGGAAGGATGACAGGCTGAGTCAAGCCCCTGGCGTTCATTCAGTGATCGACCGGGATTCAAACCCAGGATCCTAGGATCCCAAGCCGGCACCCTAACCACTAAGCCAACACCAGGCTTATAATTTTGAAAGAAAAGGATGAACCTAATTTAATTGCTTCCACCATAATTAATTTCTCTATATTAAACTGATTGCGTGTGTCGTAGATTCCTTAATCCCTTCGGTTCTGGAATAAGCACCTCAACTCGGACACTGTACAAGAGGTTTATTGAGGGATAAGGATAACATGCATGGTAGATATGGGCGCTTAAGCTAGTAGCACCTTTTGGTCCTCACACAGCCAGCAACCAACAACATCTCAAGGAATCACAATTTGTATTCTGCTTCGTATTCTTTTCTTCAAAGGACAAGGAACTTAAAACATTTCCTCAGTTTCACAGATTGTAGCAAGGAGAAAAGCTCGGCAGGCGGGTAGCTGCTCATAAGGAAAGAATGTTGACGCAAGGTCAAACAAAGATTTTGTCAACAGCTTCTCAAAACCAGACAGTCAGATGCTGGGGAGCCAAATGGGTTATACAGCCCCCCCCCCTCCCCATTAGCCTGAGATTCAAATGAAATCCCTTACACGTGTACTAGTCAGGTTCACTATGTTAACAATATATAATTTCGTTCAAAATTTTGGGAGTTTAGCAAACCTGTACATTTTTGGAATCATCAGAGCATGGAGAATCCGAAAATAAATCAATGTTGGCATTTGCACAGACACCTGCATGGCCGCCATTTTGGATTTTCAAAATGGCTGCCATAAAATACATATTTTGCGCTATCTCGGCTTCTAGTCAACCTAGAAACTTAATTAAATATGCTAATCTTATGTTTTCTGGGTCAAGGAATCCAATAAAGGCCCCAAAATAGTGCTCAGGATTATAGAAAAGCAACAAACAAAGGTAATTGAAAACCATTGTCTTTATATTTGTGATATAACTGTATTACATAATACATGATATTGCAGGTCCTTTGAAGTTATAGGTATGGGTTTATAAAGCAAGAAAGCAGCCTTGTTAGTATCAGATTGAACTATAAGTCCTATACACAGGATCTACTAGGTCTAGGAATAGGCATATTCAATGAAAAATTTATAGGTCGGAAGATGTGAGCGGAATATTTTTTGTATCACTAACATCTGGAAAGTCCTAAAAGTGAAGCAAGTGTTAGGATTAGAAGTCGAATGATCCCACCAATGGTTTTCTTGACCCAGAAAACATGGGATTAGCATATTTAAATAAGATTCGAGGTTGATTAGAAGCCGAGATAGCGCAAATTACGTATTTTATAGTGGCCATTTTGAAAATCCAAAATGGCGGGCATGCAGGTGTCTACGCAAATGCCAACATTAATTTTTGGATTCCTCATGCTCTGAATATTCCAAAAATGTATAGTTTTGCTAATCTCCAAAATTTTTGAACGAAAAAACATAGTGAACCTGACTATACATTAAAGTGCATCAAGCTTCACTGTATGCTCCCCGTTGGCCCCACATTCGCATTGTAAATAACCCCCCTCTTGTTGACATGTTCTTCCGATCTGTCCGTGCCTGTCCTTCCTTCCATTCGTCTGCACCATCCATATATAGGTTAGTCTGGGCGGTTTTAATTCCCAAACTGATTGGCTCTATTCAGTCTATGTCTGATGTGCACTTGCAGTTTTGCTCGGCTGAATCCAATTAAAATCTGAAGATAAGATAAGATCATTGCAAATCGAGGGAGTGATCCCCAGCTAGAAAACCACATGACCCCCAGGTAAATGGTATTTAGAAGGAGGACCCTGGGCCATGTTGTCACCTAATTGACGTTCGCGGTTGATTAGCAACCCATCGGGATGTGGAGTTATCTGTGCTCCGCGGCCTCAAGTCTGGTAGTTTGGGAGGAACAGAGGCATCCCCCTTCGTAGTATATCCTAAAGTATATGTGTGTGTGCGTGTGTGTGAGCGTGCGCACGCGCACGTACGTGCACTGCATTGGACCTATTCTTCTTCTTCTCTTTTTTTCTTTGTATGCAGCACGAGGCTGCAAATAGCGTCATTGGCTGAAGAAGAGGCTGTGCCTCTGTAGGAAGGTTGTGTGTGGGCAGGAATTTGTTCATGGGTCCGGCAGTATCTCACCTACGTGTGGTGAAGGACACCATGGGATCTTGAATGTCCACCGAATAATGCTATCAGACGGGGCGCCCAGTTTAACATCCACCTGAGAGACGGCACACACTTTGATGCCTCGCCCTGTTTGGAACCATTGTACTTGACTTTAAGCATCAGAAAAACATGGGAGGTGATTTTGGCGGAAGTGATGGAACTTCTGGGAGCACTCTGGGTCCAGCAACACCATCGTGTGGCATAGCATTTCTACATAGTGAGCAGGACAATTAGAAAGACACCTCCTTCCCATCATGTCGAAATTGGATTGCAGCCCGCAAGGTTCGTCTGTGCAATGTCCACTAGAATCTAGATGCTGAGCTTCAAGGAAATCGGCAGCACATTATTTTTATGGTCTCGTTATGACTCAGCCAGGGTGGGAATCGTACCACCGACGTTGTGCCACACTCGGAGTGGATGCTCTAAATGCAATGGCACTGAGTCTGTTTTGTATGTATAAGATTGTGGCCCCAAATAACAACATTGTGATGGCATTGCTTTGTTAACACATTGGAGCTGTCGCAGTCGATTTAGTGCATTGTATTTTTTGATTAAGTACATTTATTTGTATTGGACAAAAGTGTGGAAATAACGCAATTATAAATTTTCCAGGTTTTGGCTTATCACTCGCGTGCATCAAAACACACACACACACACACACACACACACACACACACACACACACACACACACACACACACACACACACACACACACACACACACACACACACACACACACACACACACACACACACACACACACGTTTTGAACAGGTACTTATTTTTTAACGTTTTGAACAGGTAATGTCATGTAGCAATTCAGCGTATTCTGACATGTTTACTACTGTATCATACAGACTTGTAACCCAGGTGAGCAGTAAGTCCTGAATTGCAATCTTTCTTCGACAGCTTTCAAATTATTTCTTAAGCAATCACTGGAGGTCTTCACTCGTGTTGCAGGAAAGGCTATCATGCCAAAGAAGACAAAGATGCCGGTGTCGCCTTGTTCCCAACTACAATTTTGAGCTCACACTCGACAAACTCCAAACTCGTGTCAGGGCTCGGTAAGGTGAGAACATTTTCTTTATTAAGCAGGACACATTCATCAGAAAAACACATTTGAGAATCGCATGGTTCCCTTTGCGGGGCAGGTATTGCTATCGAGAATGCCTTTTGAGACCGGTCCCTCCCTCGAAATTTTATGAATCTAACCACAATGAATGAATGAATGAATGACCGTTTTAAGGCCATTTTCCCCGCTAGAGCGGGGGTTAGCCTTGCGGGCCCCATGACAATCATGGTTCCCTGTTTGAGGCAATGTTTTTTTTTATGGCGGGATGCCCTTCCTGACGCCAACCCTTGGTCACGCTCTTACGATGCGCAGGGATACAGTGTACCTATTCTAAAGCGGGGTACACACCATGATCATTCATCCCAGCAAGCTGGTACTCAATTTGCCGACTTCGGAAGGATGACAGGCTGAGTCAACCCCCCTGGCATTAATTCAGCGATCGACCGAGATTCGAATCCAGGACCCTAGGATCCCAAGCCGGCGCCCTAACCGCTAAGCCAACACCAGGGTAATCTAACCTAACCACAATCTAACCACAATGACAGGGAAAATATTCAATTGTCTGAAAATACCAACAAATGCAACAAAAGATCACGCCTGTGACGAGGGGTCAATGTGTATTCCGCATTAGCTTCTTGTGTGCTAGAATCCACAGTAAGTGCAGTGGATGGGGCCTCTTGCAACACTTCAATTTATCGACGAAAACCTCGTTGTAGTTGCAGTAGAACTTGATGGGTTGTCCGTGGAAACAGTAGTAGTAAACACGGTTGTTTTCGGAATTGGTGTATAAACCGTTGTCTCTTCCGCGGCAGTTGAAGTCTCCTTTAATGCACAGGTAAGCACAATAAATATTTTTTTTCTGTAACGTAAAAGCTCAAAATAGAGGAGAATATATAAATTTACGGTGATAGTTAACAGGTGAGCGATAAAGGAATTTCAAGTTGAATGAAAAAACTCACGTGTATCCATAATGTCTTCCTGCAATGAAAAATGGTGTCAGTTGAGCATCAAAGAAAATGCAAACTAAGACAACTGTATAATAGAGAGTTCATAGAACACCATACCACAGGCTGTTTAAGTAAATGGTTCAATTTAACCCTTGGATGCAGTGATTTGGCCTCGGAGGCCCACAATTTTTTTGGGGAATGAGCCTCATTTTCACCCACTTTCATGTTGTTACACAACATTCAGTGACATAAAAAAAAAATTAATTCAGGCTCGTGGGAAAATCTTCATTCTTCACTTATAACCCGAAAATCCGACACGAATGCAGGCCTGGGGCCTTCGAGACCCCCCATAAATGTTGTTGTACTACTGTTATATCATTATTTTCTTGATACGAGCCTCATTATATGCTCCTATAACTTGGTTACAAATAATTCGGTGACAAAAATATGAAATCTTTTTTTTAAACTTTACACGAATACATTTGTGGGGCCTCCGAGGCCCAATGGCTGCATTGGTGTAGGATTTTTGACAGTTGTGGACATATACATTCTAAATAAAAGGGTTAGTGAATCATATTTTTTGAGCAAATACTCCTCAGTGAGCCTCAACTTTTTAGAGAGAAAAAAGTTGAAAAACCAAGAACAAAAATTATTTTTTGCAAAAAAAAAAAAAAGATTCATTACTTGCATGGGATTCTTCCAACTAATAGGATCAATGATTCACATTTTCTGACCAAATACACATCCATGAACATCGACTTGGATTGAAAAAGGATATGAAAGAAAAAAAATCTATAAAAAAAAAAAAAAAAAAACATTACACGAATACATCCGTTGAGCCTCCGAGGCCCAATGGCTGCGTTTATTGAAGATTTTTTGACGCCTGCATCTGAGAGTTAAAAATATATATATATTTTAAAGATAGTTTTTAAGAATCCAGAAGTTTAACGTTAGTGAAGCAGTCTTATACATACATCTTCCTTATTCAGCACCTTAAAGACCACCATATGGAACATGTCTACGCACTGCAAAACTGGAGGTTATTGAAAGTATTAAGAAGGCAATTTGTATTCTACAGTGTTCAGATATATAATTCAATTTAAAGACAATTTATATCAAATAAAGAATGCAAAAGTCATATAAATAACTACATTTCGGGTTTTACCGCCGTCTTTGTCCGCAATAGCAGTGGCTATTGGTTCACCCGATCTAACACGTTACATTAGTTATTCGTGCCTGTTGTTTGTTTCTTTTATAACATCCTTAAAAGCAGTAAGTTTCCTGTTTGGAATAATTTTCAACTTTGTTTGACTTCCAGACACACAGACAAAGTAAAAATATTATCTCACCCCTCTCTGCGCATGTGCGATTGCGACAAATTCAGAGCCAAAGTACGTAAAACGGGAAAGGCTTCCTATTCATGTTCCGATTCCTGTTCAAAAATTATGTATTAAATACGTTTTTCCTCAATCATAAACTGATAGGACGGACGGATGGACGGACACAAACCGATTGCTTAACCCTGCTTTTTGGTTCTTGTGGGTGGGGTAATAATTATCTGGATATTCTTAATTAAAGATAACGAATCCAGAAGAATTCCCATGCTTTTAAACACGTGCCATGTTATCAGGAATTTAGGAATCCTATCAGGAATTAAGCTTGCATTGATTTTCTTGCTCTGAGAACTTAAATAGATAATAGCGGATAAAATCAGACATTTGTAAGACAGGTCACAATATATATATATAATTATGATATACACCAAGGGTATAATTATATATATATATATATATATATATATATATCTGTAAGAAATAGTAGAAACTCCACAGTACGAGCAGGGCGTCTCATTTGCATTGAATAAATAATCGTTAGATTAGAATATATATATATATATATATATATATATATATATATATATATATATATATATATATATATATATATATATATATATAAAATTATATATATATATATATATATATATATATATATATATATATATATATATATATATATATATATATATATATATATATATATATATCTGTGCAGCGTCTGTGTTGTCTTGTCTTGTCACTGAACGACTTTCTCAAACTTTTGTGAAATCCTACCAAACTTCTGGTATGCACCTACCTCTCCCGTCGGTATGTCGTAAGGGTATTGTTTTTGAAAAAGTTTCCAATTTTTTTTTTGGGGGGGAATTTTTCGGTGGAAATTTTTTTTTTCAACTTCAATTGTTTATAAAATGTAATATTACGTATATTACAAATACATTTGTGCATTATGATTGTTTGAATTATGATTGGTGTAAACCATGACAAAACAGCAACTCAGGTACAGTCATTTATCTACAGTCACGTGAAAAAGTAAGTACACCCCATGTAAAGTTTAGACTTTTTCAACATATTTCAACATACAGCTATTTGATCTTCATTTCAACAATATTGATAGATAAAGGTGATATAATATAACAAATATCATGAAACATCTACATTTTGTCATCCATTGTATAATTTAAATAAACATAAATGCAAATTTCGCATGTGGAAAAAGTAAGTGCACCCCTACATTTATCACTACTTCAAATACCTAAAATTAGAATCAGGTGCACCAGCTCAGGTGCAAATGATGAGAACATCGTTAGGGAGGATCTTGGAGGAACCTGTCTTATTTAAACCTCAGACATTTAGTTTGGTTTGCTCTTTGTTGTTGAAGTGTGCGGCGTCACCATGCCTAGATCAAACGAGCTCTCTGAGGCCTTCAGAAAGAAGGTTATAGATGCCTACGAGTCTGGGAAGGGATTTAAAAAGATCTCCAAACAATTTGAAATCAATCATTCGACTGTCCGGAAGATCATCTACAAGTGGAGAAGATTCCAAGCAACTGCCAACTTGTTCAGGCCATTCCTCCCCAGCAAGTTCAGCCTGAGAGCAGACCGCAAGATGCTGAGAGAAGTCTCTAAGAACCCCAGAATGTCATCACGGGACCCACAGGTAGCTCTTGCCACTGTTGATGTCAAAGTGCACGAGTCTACCATGAGAAAGAGGCTGCACAAATTTGATCTACATGGGAGGTGTGCCAGGAGGAAACCTTTGCTGTCCAGAAAGAACATCAGGGCAAGACTAAAGTTTGCCAATGAACACCAAGGCAAAGACCAGCACTTCTGGAACAATGTGCTCTGGACAGATGAGTCAAAGGTAGAGCTATTTGGCCACAGTACCAGAAGACATGTTTGGCGAAAACCAAAGCCAGCATTTCACCACAAGAACCTGATACCAACTGTAAAGCATGGTGGTGGAAATATTATGGTTTGGGGCAGCTTTGCTGCATCAGGGCCTGGGCAGCTCACCATCATAGAATCCACTGTGAATTCTTCATTGTACCAGAGGGTGCTTGAGGATAATGTGAGGCCATCTGTCAGGAAGTTGAAGCTCAACCGAAGGTGGACCTTGCAACATGGCAAGGACCCCAAACATACCAGTAAATCCACCAAGGAATGGCTGAAAAGAAAGAAATGGAGGGTTCTGGAATGGCGAAGTCAAAGCCCGGATCTAAATCCCATCGAGGTGTTGTGGGGGGATTTGAAACGAGCTGTGCATGCAAGAAACCCCTCAAACATCGCACAGCTGAAAGAATTCTGCATGGAGAAGTGGGCAAAAATTTTTCCCAGTCGATGTCAGAGACAGGTAGACAGTTATAAGAAACGCCTACTTGAGGTTGTTTCTGCCAAAGGGGGCAATACCACCTATTAGAGCCAAGGGTGTACTTACTTTTCCACATGCGAAATTTGCATTTTTCTTTATTTAAATTATACAATGTACTACAAAATGTAAATGTTTCATGATTTTTGTTATATTATATCACCTTTATCTATCAATATTGTTGAAATGAAGATCAAATAGCTGTATGTTGAAATATGTTGAAAAAGTCAAAACTTTACATGGGGATTACTTACTTTTTCACGTGACTGTATATATCTACATATCTGGGCAGTATCTGTTGTCACTGAACTACTCCCCGAAACTTTTGTTTCCGTCGTTGTGACGTGTTTTTAATAACGTGGTGGTGGTTTTGAATCACGTGGTGGTGAGGTATTTTGAATTATGTGGTGGTGAGGTGTTTTTAATTATGTGGTGGTGAGGTGTTTTTAAATCACGTGGTGGTGAGGTGTTTTTAAATCATGTGGTGATGAGGTGTTTTGAATTACTTGATGATGAGGTGTTTTTAATTATGTGGTGGTGAGGTGTTTTTAAATAACGTGGTGGTGAGGTGTTTTTAAATCACGTGGTGATGAGGTGTTTTTAATTACGTGGTGGTGAGGTGTTTTGAATTACTTGTTGGTGAGGTGTTTTGAATTAAGTGGTGGTGAGGTGTAATCGTCCCAAACTTCCAGTCTGCACCTACCCCTCCTGTATGTATGTGCTGAGGGGTTCTTTTTTGAATTTTATATATTTTTCAATCTAAATATTCAACCTAAATTGCTTATAAAAATGTAATATCACAAACACTACAAATAAATTTGTGCAAAATAATTGTTTGTATTATGATTGCTCTAAATCATGACAACACAGCAACTCAGGTACAGTCATTATCCTCAGCTAAAATAAGCCCGTTTCTCAGTAACGACGCTTGGTGAGGCGAGCGCAGCGTGGCGAGCCAAGCTAGTATGTATATATATATATATATATATATATATATATATACTGTATATATATATATATATATATGCATATATATATATATATATATATATATATATATATATATATAGATATATATATATAGATATATATATATATATATATATATATACACATATATTGTTGCGTTTATGGGGGTAGGTAAGAGAATACCGTAGGAAAGGTAGGATAATATAGGAAATAGTATGGACCGTGTGACGTGGAGGAGCATTTCGATGTACTAAGTAGGGAAAATGTAACTTAAGGTTGCGTTTAAATGTTCATCATACAAGGGATCAGCAGTGTTAGTGTGCGAAATCTCTGAGGATATCCCGGAGACTCAATAGCTTCATGGGCTGTCACCGTGTAAGTGATGAGTTCCTGGGTTTGAGTCCCGGGTTGAGTCAGATTTTTTTTCACACTAGCCCCACGCACGAATTTACTTCCTGTTTCTTAAAAAAAAACAAAATATATATATAGATATATATATATATATAAATATATATATATATATACATACATATAATACATATGCAGCACTTGTATAAAAAGAAAAATACAATGAAGCTGATGTTTTACAATATTATTATCAAATCGTTTGCAGAACTCTTTGAATGCCCCTTGTGTAACTGTGAAAGATTTTAAGAGGGCATTCTTTATCAGGCAAAAAAATAAATACAGAGAAGGTCATACGTGTATATATATATATATATATATATATATATATATGTATATATATATATATATATATATATATATATATATATATATATATATATATATATATATATATGTATATATATATATATGTATATATATATATATGTATATATATATATATATATATATATATATATATATATATATATATATATATATATATATATATATATATATATACTGTATATATATATATATATATATATATATATATATATATATATATATATATATATATATATATATACTGTATATATATATATATATACATATACATATATATGTGTGTGTGTGTGTGTGTGTGTGTGTGTTTATTTTCTCAAATGTTCCAATGCTGTTTAGGTATTTAATTTTGAAGCACAATGTATGTTGACTGTTATGTGAGCAGTATAAATTACGAAGTTTCGAGTCTGTTGTTTTATTTATTTCCCCTTTAAGGAAATGTTTTGATCCCAAAACGTGCACGATGTGGATTCTTACCTGCTTGGTAAATGTGACAGCGGTGAAAAGGATGCATGCAGTCACCACGACCGGGGACACCATCGTCCTGGAAGTATCGAGGCTATCGAGATCGTCCTGGAAGATTCGTCCTGAAATGGATGACTCCCCTGCACGATACCTCGTATTTTATACCCACGGCTCGGAGGTTACACCAAGTCGGATAACATGTTTTATAACTAAAAACAACTTCAACGGTACTTTGTGATAGCTCCAAAAAAGGACTGTTTAGCTAATGCTCAACAATTGCTAATGTTTTGCAATACGTAATTCAAGGCTCTTGGAAGAACGATTAATGATGCTGCATATTCGTTGGCAGCAGTTGCAGTACAAAGTGATCCAAAAGCTCTCAGGAAACCCAATCTTAGCAGGTTATCGTTTTGTGTTCAACACAAAAGGATCTTTTGTTACTTTCTATTTATATACTGCTTTCAGGTGTTTTTTGTTTTTTTTTGTTTTTATGGCTCTGAGGTTCTTGGAGGAGCTCTTACAGGCAGACATTTCACAACACTGGCCTTGACTTCAGACAAGCACAGCCTGTGGCCATGGTAGAAGTGACGTAACTTCCCAGGGCATTATGGGTACCGGTGAGCCTATGTCTCTTTTCTTTCCATCGTCTGCATGCCATTTAAGGAGAAATATGTACGTCCCCACTCTTTCCCACCCATGCAGGGTTTGTCCGTGTTCTGTCCTCTAAATGCTGAGTGTCAAGCGACAATTAAAGTAGCACGTACCATTTTGAACGTCTTTGTTTTGACTCGGCCAAGGGCGGAATGGAACTACCGACATAGCCGTTGCACATACCACGAGAACGGCACTCAGTAGAGAGCATACCTCCGCCTGGTTGGTCATATCACTCAATGGTGAAGAATCACTTTTAAAAATTATACTAGCAGGATCCGGATCCGGAAATCGAATCGGTCGAATCAATCGAATCACTTCACCAAAATCGAAACGATTCTTCCTTGTCAGACACCCAACTGGTCCACCAAGTTTCGTCCAAATCCATCCATAACTTTTTGAGATATCCTGCTATGTATCGTTTTGGCCCTATATCCCAATGGTGAAGAATCACTTAAAAAAATTAAATAATTCTCATATCCGAATTCATATTAAGATCTTCACCAAAATCGAACAGAATCGTCCTTTTCAGACACCCAACCGGTCCACCAAGTTTTGTCCAAATCCGTCAACAACTTTTTGAGATATCCTGCTGTGTATCGTTTTGGCCCTATCTCCCAATGGTGAAGAATCAGTTAATAATTAAATAATTTTCATATCCGAATTCATAGTCAGATCTTCACCAAAATCGAATAGAATCGTCCTTGTCAGAAACCCAACCGGTCCACCAAGTTTTGTCCAAATCCATCCACAACTTTTTGAGATATCCTGCTGTGTATCGTTTTGGCCCTATCTCCCAATGGTGAAGAATGTTAAAAATTAAATTATTTTCATATCCGAATTCATATTCAGATCTTCACCAAAATCGAATAGAATCGTCCTCGTCAGACACGCAACCGGTCCACCAAGTTTTGTCCAAATCAGTCCACAACTTTTTGAGATATCCTGCTGTGTATCATTTTGGCCCTATCTCCCAATGGTGAAGAATCAGTTAATAATTAAATAATTTTCATATCCGAATTCATAGTCAGATCTTCACCAAAATCGAATAGAATCGTCCTTGTCAGAAACCCAACCGGTCCACCAAGTTTTGTCCAAATCCATCCACAACTTTTTGAGATATCCTGCTGTGTATCGTTTTGGCCCTATCTCCCAATGGTGAAGAATGTTAAAAATTAAATTATTTTCATATCCGAATTCATATTCAGATCTTCACCAAAATCGAATAGAATCGTCCTCGTCAGACACGCAACCGGTCCACCAAGTTTTGTCCAAATCAGTCCACAACTTTTTGAGATATCCTGCTGTGTATCATTTTGGCCCTATCTCCCAATGGTGAAGAATCAGTTAATAATTAAATAATTTTCATATCCGAATTCATTGTCAGATCTTCACCAAAATCGAATAGAATCGTCCTTGTCAGACACCCAACCGGTCCACCAAGTTTTGTCCAAATCCGTCCACAACTTTTTGAGATATCCTGCTGTGTATCGTTTTGGCCCTATCTCCCAATGGTGAAGAATCAGTTAAAAATTAAATTATTTTCATATCCGAATTCATATTCAGATCTTCACCAAAATCGAATAGAATCGTCCTTGTCAGCCACGCAACCGGTCCACCAAGTTTTGTCCAAATCAGTCCACAACTTTTTGAGATATCCTGCTGTGTATCGTTTTGGAGCTATCTCCCAATGGTGAAGAATCAGTTAATAATTAAATAATTTTCATATCCGAATTCATATTCAGATCTTCACTAAAATCGAATAGAATCGTCCTTGTCAGACACCCAACATGTCCACCAAGTTTCGTCCAAATCCGTCCATAACTTTTTGAGATATCCTGCTATGTATCGTTTTGGCCCTATCTCCCAATGGTGAAGAATCAGTTAATAATTAAATAATTTTCATATCCGAATTCATATTCAGATCTTCACCAAAATTGAATAGAATCGTCCTTGTCAGACACCCAACATGTCCACCAAGTTTCATCCAAATCCGTCCAAAACTTTTTGAGATATCCTGCTATGTATCGTTTTGGCCCTATCTCCCAATGGTGAAGAATCAGTTAATAATTAAATAATTTTCATATCCGAATTCATATTCAGATCTTCACCAAAATCGAATAGAATCGTCCTTGTCAGACACCCAACATGTCCACCAAGTTTCGTCCAAATCCGTCTATAACTTTTTGAGATATCCTGCTATGTATCGTTTTGGCCCTATCTCCCAATGGTGAAGAATCAGTTAAAAATTAAATTATTTTCATATCCGAATTCATATTCAGATCTTCACCAAAATCGAATAGAATCGTCCTTGTCAGACACGCAACCGGTCCACCAAGTTTCGTCCAAATCCGTCCATAACTTTTTGAGATATCCTGCTATGTATCGTTTTTGGCCCTAGCACCAAAGAATCATTAGGATTATAGTAGGCCAAGCAATGACATATTTACCTCTGCCACCGAAGGTGGATGTAGGTTATGTTTTCATGCCTGTCTGCCTGTTTGTCTGCCTTTGTTGGTTTGTCTGTTTGTGAACAAAATATCTCAAAAAGTTGTGGATGGTTTTGGAAGAAATTTGGCAGAGAGGTAGTGTATGTGTACAAGGACGAAATGATTAGATTTTGGTGAAGATCCGGATTCGGATCCGGCTTGTAATATTTTTTAACTGCTTCTTCACCATTGGGAGATAGGGCCAAATACGATACATAGCAGGATATCTCAAAAAGTTGTGGACGGATTTGGGCGAAACTTGGTGGACCAGTTAGGTGTCTTTTTTTTGCTATATATCGAAGGGCAGGAATATTTGGCGGACAGAGCACAGAGAGAGCTGGGGGAGCTAGGCCGGAGAGGAGTCTGTAGAAGACAGAAAGACCACCAACCTGCCTGCGGTGAGTGAGAGAAAGGCCCTTGGAGTTAGCTTCATCGTGGGAGATTCCAATGATTCTGAAAGCTTTGGTTTCAACAGCGTGAAGGCGAGCTAGGTGTGAGGCAGGAGCACCAGCCCAGAGGGGAGAACAGTATTCCATTGAGCTGCGGATTAAAGCCTTGTATGTGGTGAGGAGCTCAGGTGTGCCTAGGAAGGATTTCGCACGACGGAGGATGCCCAGTCGGCGACTGGCTTTGGAGGCCAGCTTGGAAATGTGGTTTTCCCAGGAAAGATCGTGGCAGATAGTGAGACCCAAAAGCTTGAGTGACACAATTTCTTCAAAAGGATTGTTGAGAATGTATATGGGAGGGTTTTCGAGACTATCTATTCAGAGAGATAAAGTAAGAGTATGAAAGACATGTTCCAAGTGTTTGACCAGCTTGTAATTTCATCCAGGTCTGTCGAGAGTGAAGAGGCTGCTGCCTGCCGATCTGAGGGATGAGATATGGAGTGGCAGAGGGCGGAGTCATCAGCAAAAAGATAAAGAGGATTTTCCAGAAAGATAATTGAAGAAGATTCGAAAAAGCACAGGGCCCAGAACACTGCATTGAGGACCTCCGGCCTGGATTATTATTGTTATTGTAGCGGTTACCGCTGGATGCACACAATCGCCTTGCACCGGCCAGAACACGGCCAGACGCGCCTCTCCCGGGCATGCCCGGACTCACTGTTGCCGGGCACGCCCGAACCTCCCGGGCACGCCCGGTCTCGTCTTTCCCGGGCATGCCCGCTCTCGCCTTTCCAGGGCTCGCCCAGAGCGCCCGGGCATGCCCGCTATCGCCTTTCCAGGGCTCGCCCAGAGCGTCCGGGCATGCCCGCTATCGCCTTTCCAGGGCTCGCCCAGAGCGTCCGGGCATGCCCGCTATCGCCTTTCCAGGGCTCATCCAGAGCGCCCGGGCACGCCCAGCCTCGACTTGCCAGGCCGCAGCCAAACACGCCCGGGCAGGTCCAGACTCGCCTTTCCAAGGCTCGCCCTTGACACCCGGGCATGCCCGGTATAGCTTTTGCCGGGCAAACTTCCCGACATAAATGTGTATATATATTGCTGCCCGATAAACGGGCTTGTGAGAATACCTGAGCTGTTTTGTTTCAATAAAGCAACTCGGACGAATTCCGTCTTTGGTCGCGTCAATTCTTTCGACTCGCGTTGGAGCGCAGTTCCTTCAATATATACATACATATAATATATATACATACATATATATACATACATATATATATATACATACAACCAACAACCAACCAACCACCGTTTAGAGGCCATTTTTCCCCGCAAAGCGGGGGTTGGCCTTTTTCGGGGACCGTGGTTGTTGTTGTTTTTCGGTCCCCTTTTTGAAGCAATGTTTTACGGCCGGATGCCCTTCCTGACGCCAACCCTTTTTGTCGCCTTTTACGACAAACAGGGAATTACCAGTGAACTGGTACTCAATTAGCCGACCTCGGAAGGATGACAGGCTGAGTCAACCCCCCTGGCGTTAATTCAGCGATCGACAGGGATTCGAACCCAGGATCCTTGGATCCTAAGCTGGCACCTTAGCCGCTAAGCCAACACCAGGCTATATATATACATACATACATACATACATACATACATACATACATACATACATACATACATACATACATACATACATACATACATACATATATATATATATATATATATATATATATATTGTTACTGATCGCGGTTTAGATGTTACTTTGCCGAGCGAAGGCTCCGCGACCGAACTGTTACTCCCCGATTAGAACCCGATTCCACCCAAACGTTGGCCGGATCGCACCGCAGCTATTCAATAGGGAAAAGACAAAGGCGACACGGATGTGAAGAAGAAGAAGAAGACAAAAAGGTTGGAAATACTACTAAATTTATTCCTACTATTTACATGCTCAAAGTAACCAAGGAGAAGGAAAGATAATAAAATAATATACAGAAGGATCAGAGACACAGTGCAATTATTAACTTATACAAGCTTAATTAATACCCAGGGACAAGACACACAGAACAAACTCACGTACACAAGAAGGGTGGAGGAAAGGAATGAATGCTGGAAGGAGGAATGGGAAGGTTCAGCTGGGGCAGATGGTTCGGGCGTGATCCCGCACGGGACGTCGGCTGGACCTCGACGGCCACCGATGCCACCGCTGTCTGGTCCCCGCGGGGTAACGGGTTGAAGCTGCCTGGTGGAGTCAACGCTGCTTGTGGAGCCAAAGCTGCTTCTCTGGCTCACCTCAGGGCGCGTCTGCCGTCTCTGGCGCAACTGCTGGTAATTGACCTTGAACCTTCTCTCTCTTGGCCCTGGTGTCTCCTCACCACCGACAACTCAACGCAACCAACGCAACCACTGACCACTCGACGCCACCACTTCTCACCACCGACTTCTTACCGCAACCAATGCAACCACTGACCCTCCTCACTGACGACCAACTCCCGACCAACTCACTTGCTTCTTGCGTGCGCGCCTTTATAACGCCTCCGGCGATTAAGCCGCCGGCCTTCAGGACACGCCCATCGGGGTGCTCACCTCGGCCCTGGTTGGTCGCGCGACCCTCTGGCTCCGCCCTTGATGACGGGCGGGCACGCCTTTCTTCCCCGATCCGAGCACATGTTCAATGGTGGTTTTGGAGGGGAGGTAATTGGCAATCGAGGCTTGGCAATGACGAGAGGGGATGTAATTGAAATGGAGATTTTGGGGATGGGAATGAAAGGGGATCTATTCTCTTTCACTGGTGCAATGGAGTACTTCAATTAATGGGAGACACAGCCTTACCCTAAAACACAGAATAAGAGATAACTATCAAACAGGGGTATTCTATTATTTGGCTGACGTGTATGCTTGTGGACTAATTATGGGATGCCCTTTCACCTTTACACAGCTCCGGAGGCAGGGGGGCACAGAATAAACAATAATAACAATTCACACAATCAAAAAAAATACACAGTTCTCATATCCGCAACACTGCACCCTCCTCCTCTTAGGCACGTCCCGGGCCTACAACTTTTATTTAGTGTGACACGTAGGTGTAGTTCCCTCTACTTTTAACCTGACCCTGAGTGTGACAGTTTTAAAACATAAATAAATGTGTCCCGCTGCTCCATTGCACCCTGCCTAACAGACTTACGCCCACAGTTAACCGAATGGCGGAATGGTCTTCAAACTACACACTGACGGTGGGAAGCATTATTTACAATGACGCTATTTTTATTTACAAAACTAACCCAGGACCTGTGATTGTTCTTTCTGGGGGGGAGACAGTCTGCTCTGCATCGACGCACCATTAAAGCACCCAAAAACGCACCAATACAAGCACCCTCAAGCACCAATCGGTGCAGTCACCATAGTTCATCAGTGTTCAATGCATGTTCCATAAAAATAAAATCAACAACCCCTAACCCTGCAGGTGATCTCTTGCTCTTCGGCTCCCTCTGCTGGTTATTATTATTTGGTCTTCCAGATGTTGTCATTCTTTCATTTTCTTACTGGCGGCCTATTTGCAATAAAGTGTGCCCAATGTGTCCTTTTTATTTTCTTTTATTTATGGCCCACAGGGCCGACTACGTGTGCTTCACCTGTGTGGCATCGGTGCCCTGTGGCCAAGGTCCGCCAGCAAGATTTCGGGCCCTCATGGCCGGTTCCAGCAGAGGGGCCATGCCCCAACCCATGGGGTCCATCAGTGGTGCTCGGCCACAGACATGTGGTCCATAATGTGGTGCATCGATGCAGACAGCTGGTTCTGGGAATTTCGGGCGCACAATGGCCGACCCACGCACGCTCCCCTCGGCGCCCAATGGCGCACAGGTCATGTGGGAGACAAAAGGGGGACAATTGAGCGAGGGGTAAGGTCACAAGGGTACACATCAATAAGGCAATGCAAGGCGAAATGCGTACGGAGGGCGAAGTGAGAAAGCTCGTCCCTACCGTACGTCACCCCCCTGTCACCTACACTACCCTTGCCCTTACCCCATATTTACAAAATCTACCCATTTACAAATTCGTCACTACTGTCACGTCTTCCCCATATTTCTCCTATACCAAATTCGTCTCCACAATCCCTCTACTTCAAAATTTGCCATCACCAAATTCAGCATCAATCCTCATAAGGAGGAAGAGATGGAACATCAAAGCACAATGGCACACCCACGTCATGATGCGTCTCACAATCCAAACATTTGCATCATAAAAAATAATCAAAACATGGCATGGTGCGGAGTACCTGTCACCTCAGGTGAGTGGATGCAGATGGTGTGAGGAGATCCTTCATCCTAACTATCCTCTAAATGACTTTAACACACTTTACACTACCCGGGGTCTTTCCCTGCCAATCCATTGGCCAACTTACTCTATGGGTTCTAAAAACCAATTCCCATTGACCAAACTGTGGTGCTTCTCAATTTGGGGTCTCACTCCCCCGATTCATCTCCCGGTGCCCTCGCACAATTTCTGGGCTGCGACGTGTAGCTCTCCCAGCAGGTCTACCCACCTGCACACCTCCACCACTGCAGTTGCCACCCGAGCTTACCTGGCTCCTCACCCTAACCTATCTAACTGGGGAAAGCCCCTCCTGGCTCTGTCACCCCACTCGGTGCCCTCTGGCACTGGGCCACCCGGGTCCGTCCTCCGGATCCTCGGGCCCCATCCACAACAACTACTACCGGCTCCCAGAGCCCACCTGCGGCCTCACCTGGCCGACATCCTCACAGTGGTGGAGCGCCCAACCCAACTACACACACTAACAGGCTACACGCCCAGCCATTTCCACAACACTAATGCACCCATCCAAACATCATTCTTCCACTCGCACCACAGATGCCAATATCCAACCACAATTTACCTATACCCTCTACCTAACACTTACACTACCCGCCCCGGGTATCCGTGATGGGGGTCCACTCTTCCCCCATTCACACCTTCGCACCATCCACTCCACTCCACAATTTCCACCATACTCACTCCACGACCATCCATTCCAATACCCCATATATTCCACACTACCATTTATTCCACACAGCCACATACACCTGTTGTTGCACACCTGGTGCCACCTGCACCCTCCTCCTCTTCCTGGACCAGTTGGTCAACACAACACACAATCACCTTCACTCACTCATCCACTGCTCCACACACCTGTTCAGTTGCACACCTGTGCAATCACACCTGTTCAATCACACCTGTTCAATCTTCAAACACACGGCATCATCTCAGCTAACTACTCCCCTCTGAAACTTGCGCTTCCCAGTCGTCCCTTTAAACTATTGCGCTCCCACGTCATTATCATCCACACTAATCTACCTGCGTCCCCACTACAGGTATCCTTGTCACTAACTAACCTTAACGTTACCTAATGTCATCTTCGCTAGATCCCTACACACGTATATCCTAACCCACCCGGGCTAGTTTTCACTGCCATCAACCCCATAAACGTAGTGCTCCTTTGCCCCCCCGTCTGTGAGGGATGGTGGATTTGCCATCCCACCACATCGGGGAGGTCCTACTATCAATTTCGCTCATCCAAATTCCACAAATCAAACATTTTCTATTTACTGCCAATTCTACCCACTATTATAAATTTCGTATCAAATCACTACCATCATCATCACAGTCCGCTATATCCTAGCCTCGGTGCGTCATGACATCATTAAACTCGCCTTCGCAAAGCCGAGCAATGAATTCGGGTGGTTTGGTCGCCTGCAGGTTGAATCCGTCCGGCTTTCGGTTCAAGGGAGGTGGTTTGGTTGGGCCGAGGTTCCACGCACCATCTCGGCGCGGCACCTTGCGGTCCCGGGCCCGATGGCTCAATCTCCCCCGGTCGAAACCCCGTCCCCACGAGGGGGCACCGTTCCGCTTCCTCCCACTCGCCCTTGAACCGGACCGGTCGCCTCGCCCGCCAAGGCCCGGACTCGACCGTGCGGGGCGGGGCCAAGCCCGAATCGGCAACGACGCTTCGAAGAGAAGCGACGCAGCATCGATCCGCGCCGGGCCTCGCACCCAACAAAGCACACCGTGCCCCGAGTGCTCGCATCGGCTATCCGTCGCCCTAACCGCTAACCCGGTTACCGTCGATGCTTCACTTGCATGCTCACACGCATACGCTACCCCTTTCACCCTCACAAAACCCGGCGTTCCAACGCCGTCCGTACATTCCACCAACGCTCTCCCTGTTACACACCACACCTCTCGCGCACACTCTTGCGCACACTTTGGTCCACACCTCTCCTCCGTTACGTCCTCCGTAACACTCACCATGGGCGTGCACTCTTGCATCCACCCACTAACGCACTCACATGGGCTCTCCCACACCCGCGCTACCACCAACTCAGGTGTGCTTCCTCGCACACGTTCCACCACCACCTTACTCTCCGTGTCACACTTCGTACACCCCGACGTGCATTCTCGCTCGCACTCGGTTTCACACTCGCGCTCCGATGTGCCCTCTCGCACCTGCGCCATCACCAACTCACTATTCGTGTCACACTCCGTACACCCCGACGTGCATTCTCGCTCGCACTCGGTATCACACTCGCGCTTCGTAACACGCTCACCCCTTGACGCACACTTTTTTTCCACACGCGTGCCATTTCCACTCACACGGGACCCTTCACCAACGCCCGGATGCTTCCTCGATCCCAAGCACGCGACAATTCTTTTGTCCCTAAACATCCTCCTGCAAAATCTACCCGCACAATACACAACAGCACGACTCACCTGGGGGATCCTTTTCTCTACGCGCACCTGCCAACTTCCATTCGGGTTAAGCACAGCATCGTGATTTGAGCAGGGACTTTGTACATATTCCATCTTTTCCTGCAATTCCCGGGCTACCTCCGTCATCTCTTCAATTTTAATTCCCAGCACTGCTTTTTCTTTATTCTCCTCGACGACCGTTGGCTTTAATAAAACACCCTCCTCTACCTCAGCGGTCGCCGGCTTTTCCAAACCCCGGGTCGCGATTTCTACCCCTGTCATTGTACCCGTGCTTTTCTCAACTTCGTCCAACCGGCGCTTCTCGACCCGCGTTACCTCGTCGTGCACCCGTGGGACCCTTTCGCCCAACTTGCGGTCTCTGTCCCTCTGCTCCCGTGCCTCTCTATCGGCCCTCATTCCGTTCGTTGTTGCTTCAATTTGGTTTCCCAATTCGTTCGTTATTGCTTCAATTTGGTTTCCCAATTTGTTTAACAATCGCTCACTGTTAGCCCTCCTTTCGTCCCTCATTGCCCCCATTTGCCCCATAAGGGCCCCCATTATTCTGCTTTCCATTTTCTCACTATCGTTTTTTTTCTGCATTTCCACCATGAATTGGGTCATGAAGGCTTGCATTTGGGCCGCGCTCATTGGTTCCGCGGCCGTGGCCCCCTCAACCACATGCGCGAGAGCGCCATTTTGTGCGTCTGATACCCCCTCAACCTCATTGCCAATGTTCTCCTCCTCTCTTTCATCCACATACATTTCCCCTAGGTCCTGGGTCGATTCTACCCCGTCTATCTCTCCCACCGACATCCCGTCGCCTTGACCAGCCATGGCGCGATTTCAAAATTCGGGTTTTGCTTTAAAACAAAACAAATTTCGTCCGCTCCAAATTTTGACCAAATTTTTTCTAGATGTTTTAAAAATTTGGTTCGGGCCCCGAATCTCACTCCCAGACACCAATTGTTACTGTAATAACACAATTGGTGTCCAAAATTTGGGCTAAATAAATTTAGTCCCAGGTTCGAATCCCACTCCTGACACCAATTGTTACTGATCGCGGTTTAGATGTTACTTTGCCGAGCGAAGGCTCCGCGACCGAACAGTTACTCCCCGATTAGAACCCGATTCCACCCAAACGTTGGCCGGATCGCACCGCAGCTATTCAATAGGGAAAAGACAAAGGCGACACGGATGTGAAGAAGAAGAAGAAGACAAAAAGGTTGGAAATACTACTAAATTTATTCCTACTATTTACATGCTCAAAGTAACCAAGGAGAAGGAAAGATAATAAAATAATATACAGAAGGATCAGAGACACAGTGCAATTATTAACTTATACAAGCTTAATTAATACCCAGGGACAAGACACACAGAACAAACTCACGTACACAAGAAGGGTGGAGGAAAGGCATGAATGCTGGAAGGAGGAATGGGAAGGTTCAGCTGGGGCAGATGGTTCGGGCGTGATCCCGCACGGGACGTCGGCTGGACCTCGACGGCCACCGATGCCACCGCTGTCTGGTCCCCGCGGGGTAACGGGTTGAAGCTGCCTGGTGGAGTCAACGCTGCTTGTGGAGCCAAAGCTGCTTCTCTGGCTCACCTCAGGGCGCGTCTGCCGTCTCTGGCGCAACTGCTGGTAATTGACCTTGAACCTTCTCTCTCTTGGCCCTGGTGTCTCCTCACCACCGACAACTCAACGCAACCAACGCAACCACTGACCACTCGACGCCACCACTTCTCACCACCGACTTCTTACCGCAACCAACGCAACCACTGACCCTCCTCACTGACGACCAACTCACTTGCTTCTTGCGTGCGCGCCTTTATAACGCCTCCGGCGATTAAGCCGCCGGCCTTCAGGACACGCCCATCGGGGTGCTCACCTCGGCCCTGGTTGGTCGCACGACCCTCTGGCTCCGCCCTTGATGACGGGCGGGCACGCCTTTCTTCCCCGATCCGAGCACATGTTCAATGGTGGTTTTGGAGGGGAGGTAATTGGCAATCGAGGCTTGGCAATGACGAGAGGGGATGTAATTGAAATGGAGATTTTGGGGATGGGAATGAAAGGGGATCTATTCTCTTTCACTGGTGCAATGGAGTACTTCAATTAATGGGAGACACAGCCTTACCCTAAAACACAGAATAAGAGATAACTATCAAACAGGGGTATTCTATTATTTGGCTGACGTGTATGCTTGTGGACTAATTATGGGATGCCCTTTCACCTTTACACAGCTCCGGAGGCAGGGGGGCGCAGAATAAACAATAATAACAATTCACACAATCAAAAAAAATACACAGTTCTCATATCCGCAACAATATATATATATATATATATATATATATATATATATATATATATATATATATATATATATATATATATATATATATATATATATATATTGTCACGTTCCTGGTGATTAAAATCTTCTAAGGAAACGGATTTCCGATGGGCTTTAACTCTGAGGCGTTCAGTCAAAATATAGCGGAGACGAAGCATGGGGGCTGGGGGGGAAGAGAGACCGAAGAGCGCTTACCTTCACGGATCCCACCGGCAGTCCTTAAACCTGCAAAAATTAATTCAACCGACACAGATTTAAAATGCACAAGAAAATGCCGGCTTTATTAACCAAAATGCCGGCAACAAAATAAAACACGGCCAAATAAAACTACATTCCTAAATTGGAACGCCCCCATACGAACTCGTAAACAAAGGATAAAAGAATTGGAAAACAAATATGTGTTCTTTGTGTGGCACTTAGCTCAAATCGGCTGGAGTGTCTCGTCAGGAATCCTCAAGATCGTCTGAGGCCTTGGCGTCTTTCTGCCTTCTCACGACCACGAGCAAGATGTCCTCCTCACGACCACTAGCAAGATTTCAGAACACGGCCTTCTATGATGAATCCTCTTTGCGCAAGAGAGCAAAATGTGACCATTCACCATCAGATCCAGAATCAGAAGAAAGGAGAACATGTCCACACACGACCGTCCACCACCAGACCCAAAACGAGAAGGGAAATGTCCACCTATATCACTACCCCAAAATTCACCTATTTAGAATTCCACCTATTTTGTACGCGCGGCTCTGACGTCATCCGTGCCTGCTTCACCAATCCCATAGTCCCATCTTACCCCTCGGTCACAAATGGCCTGCGGCGTGTTGGCGGCGGCCGTAAGTCCCCAAAATTGCCATAACCGTGCGGTGGCCGCACGGTAGATACGGTAGCCGTGAGGCGATCTCAAGGTTTTTTGCTCGCCGCAGGGGCTTACGATTTTTTGAATTTGACATTAAACTTTTTTTGGGAAATCGCTAGGCCGTAGGCCGCAACCCCACCGCATGTAGTATCGCAAGGTCTTGCGGCCTCCGTGGGATGGCCGTACAATGTTCTAAATATCGTACGGCGGCTGTGCAGTGACTTTAGTGCTGCCGTACGATGGCCTAACGGCAACCGTGACAACCGCAACAACCGTGCGGGCGCCTTGCGATTGCCTTGCGGTCGCCGTGAGGGCGCCTCGCGGTTCGCCTTGCGGTCTCCTCACGCATTTTGATTTCAAGACTTTTACGATTGCCGTGCGGACCCCGTAACATTTGTGAACACTGCTGCCGCAGCCCGCAAAGCCGTACGATTTGTAAAAATCCCATCTACAAACCACAGACCGCAGAATCGTGCGGCGGCAGCATCATATGTGACTAAGGCATTACCAGTCCTCTGTGCCAATCAAATCCCTGTCCAATCACTGCTCTTTGAGGCGTGGCTTCACAGAGCTATTGTGCCTCTGCGCTCACCAAGTCAATGTTGTCAGTGATAGTGCTTGATGCCTGGTTTCCAGTTGGTTTTAATTAGTGTGATTAATGGCCGATTTCTGGCTAGGTGTCTGTAGTGCGGTGTCATAAGGAACACAGGAAAAGTTTAGAGGCAATTACAAACAGGAAATTAATTACCCATAATCCCTCGCTAATTAACAACCCACCCCTCTGATGGGGACGAAGTTACACTTACCCAACATCCGGTCTACAAAAATTCCCGACTTATGATACATCGAGGTTTCTTCTTCTTCACGACAGTCGGAGCACACAAATCTATACACTCTACCTGGACTAAGGTATCCATACCCCCTACAAACGTAACAATATATATTTATATATTTATTTCTTTATAGTTTTTTTGGACTTTTTATGGCTTATAAAACAAGATTTTCAAATAAAAACAGATTTTCGGAAAAATCATGTATCGGGAAAAAAACAACAACATTAATTAGTCCAGTAGGAAGAAGGGGTCCCCATGCACCTAGTTGATATATTTTTCTAACTTCCATTTTTGGAATCCTCAAGGTGTCGAGTAAACGAATTTTCATGTTCCCAAGACGAAATATTGTCCCATGGGGTCCGTTGGCTGCCATCTTTGCGGCCATCTTGGATTTCCGATGAAAATCGATAATTGGCATAACATTTGAACTAGATATCATACAGAGACAAATGACCCCATTTTTCCGGCTAATTCTGGCCTGAGCAATCGTTTGAGGGGGTTATTTTCATGATTTAAACAAGTTTAATACAATAAAACTCGAAAAATATGCAAAAAATCAGTAATATTTACACTCAAAATCTTGCAAGACGCCTAACTTTAAATATACCAAACTATAAGATGCCCATGCATACTGGAAATGATAATAATTGTGAGTAATTAGGGTTAAATAAGACAATATAACACACTGTGAATTCAATAAATTAAAATAAGAAGGAAACTATGCCACTAATGTTCTCATCTTGCAAGACAGGTCAAGCTACAGAAGCGGTAAGCAATGTCATTTTTTCATCGCACTATTGTATATCTAATCATCGTCATCGAGTAGCTCCTCATAATCAATCTCTTGCTCCCTTTCGTCCTCTTCATCCTCCTCCACTTCCTCAGCAGTTTTCTCCACCAAGTCAATGAGGGAAGGAGGAAGGATGGGGCCACACGACCACAACGGCTGCAAGATACCCTCCTCCGTCTTCTCCCAGCCTCGTCCAGGATAATAGGGCTTGGGGCACCAGAAGATCGTCTTGTCAGCTCGCTTGTAGTTGGCAAGGCGGTGGTTCACATGGTCAATGTGTTGGACAAGGTTGTCTCTGCAAGGTGGTACACGAGAGAGGTCCACCTTATATTTGGTCGTTAGTTGCTCGGCCTCCCCCACCATCTGCTTCAGCACGATGCTGAGTACGGCATTGGCAGACTTTTCCAGGGCCTGGCCATACATCAGACGCGCGAATGCCTCGATGTCATCCATCACCTCTGGTTTTACAGACCATTCATCACTGAGTTTTCTGAAAAAGATATAATGGTACATTGCAAAATCATGATGTAGTGGTACATATATTCAGCAATTACTTGATTGCCATGAAATACTACTGAAATTGAAAAAAAGAAAACACTCTCACCTGAAGGCAGCGTGGTACTTGGGGTGGCTCTGTAGCTTCTTCAGGGGTCCAACCCTGCTTTGCCCTTGAAGGCACTTGTTACATCTTCCCCGGTGAACACGTACAGGCTGAGTATCGTGGTGCTGTAGTCCGCTCCCTTCGATTCCGCAAGTTCACTGACATTCACAATCTGGCGATGCTTTCCAGTCCGGTATCGAGGTAGATGGTGAGTGGGATGGAGTGAGCGTGGTGCAGAAGGATCATGAAAATGTCGGTGTCTGGCGTCCTCAAAACAGCTGACTTGTACCCCAGCCTGGCGGCATACTTGAGGTAGAGCACAACCCGGGTGTCTGTCTCCTCCTGGTTCGACTCCAGCTCATGGATCTCACGTGCCGTCACCTGAAACATGCGAATGTGCGAGTTTTGATTTTATGTTAAGGTACATTTTTTTATTCTCTGTTTCTCATGTCCGTCCGAACCTATTGAAACAGAGAATTAAAAATGGCGCCCTTACAGCGCTGAGGATTTGGTAAAAAAAAAAAAAATGTTCACAGCTGCATTCTATGATATTGAATATACTCATGTTGCCATCTAATGAGTCCAGCTGATACGCCTTGCCCTCCACCACAGCCACCGTTGTCCCACTTTTCTCGAGCCGAGATGCCGCTGCCTTGCTCTGCCACACCTGTAGTAGTAGGTTACAGAGCTGTGTCTTATTCTGCTTGTTGGCCAGGAATAGTTTGAAGTCACCCGGCTTCCTTGTTGCCGGCTCCTCCAGGATATACCGCTGGGAGAAGCCACGGCGCAATCTCTCCTGAGCCTTGATGGAGTCAGCATGGTATGAATCAGTTGAGAAGACAAAATTCTTCTTAGCCACCATTTGATCTAGAATCTGAAGAAAAATATCATCAAACGTTGGGGGAAGGTTCCTCCGGGCATTAAAAAGTGCATTGCATCCTGGATGTAGAGGGCATCTTTTGGATAAGGCATATCCTCAGGAGCATCTTCCATCAAGAAATGAAGCATCGTGGCCTTGTTGGTCTTATTGAAGAACCCGTTGGCGGTGCCGAGGCTGTGAGGGACAGGAGTGAGCGAGTATCACATCAGCTCGTCAAGATACAGGGGCTCGTCCAAGTGCTGAGACTTGATGAGCAGCATGAAAGTGAGGTCACTTTGCTCACAGTACTAGATAACCTGCAAAGATGAACAATGAACATGGGAACAATTTTTTAGACCTCACTTAGGCATGCATATTGTATTGCAACAATGTTATATTATTGTTATATGTATATGAGGATGATGGGGTTACATACCTTTCCCTGAGAGGTAATGAGCTTGACTGTCTTGTTGGAAGCCTCCATCGTATTCAACTTCTGCTTCTTGATTGGCTCAACGAACAGTGCCTCAAAGAGCCATTCACGAAACGATCTCGGATGAATGTTTTCTTGGCCTCCTTACCAGCTGGCTCAGCATTGAGCATATCCAACTCACCTCCAGGGAAGCAGGAGCACCAGACGCCAGGCTGTAGAGATGGTCCTTGTTGACCAGGGAGAAAGGATTGATGAAGTTGCGAATAGCAGATATGGTACGCTGAACTGCCTCCTCAGACTTCTTGATCTCAGCTCTCTCCAGCTCACGGTGTTTTCCAGCCTTCGGACAGTCCGGGTCGTCGATTAGGCCACACATCTCTAGCATCTTCTCAAAGTACTGAGCACGGGTTGACGTCATACGGCACCATCTTTGGTAGGCACCGGACATGGAGAAGAGCCCTACGAATCCACCTGGAGAGATAAATAATGGAGTGATAGAAAATATTTTAATACAAACTTTCATCGAAAACACCAAAGTAGTAATAGTATTTCAGTACCTGCTGACTTAGCGAACTTCATGAAGGTCTCCTCCATAGTCTTGTCCACCGGGCTGAGAGCACCAGGAATGAGAGACCGTGCCACCGTGATGCCACCCTTCTTCAGCAGCTCCTTGGCTCCATGATGAGACTGAATGACATTTGTCAGGAACACCTCCAGCCACAACAAGTACCTGTGGAGGGATAGAAAGGATGCAAGTAACTATTTCATCACGACTACAAATCAGATAATGTAATCATTTCTACTAGTTTACTCACCATACTAATGTCTGCATGAGATTGTTTACAAGACACCTTGAAAATAGAAAATTCGAAAATCACATGAAAATTCGTTTACTAGACACCTTGAGGATACCAAAAATGTAAGTTAGAAAAATATATCAACTAGGTGCATGGGGACCCCTTCTCCGACTCGACTAAATCAGAAGTTGCATTTCAAATGCAAAAAAGACAAAGGATTATTGAGACAGAGGAGCAAAAAGAACTATGACGAAGAAATCGAGAGAATAAGGCCAGAATAAGAGCAAGTTTGGGTGTGACTGATATAAATGCAGTTAGAGCACAAAACAGATGCTCAGCAGAGATTTGTTCGTCACAACCAGATGATGAGATGACTTCAAGGAAGACACAAAATAGTGTCCAGCATTAGAGAAGGTGGTATTCAGCTCTGCACAGGCAGTTAGCAGTCTTGTGGGCTGCTAGAATACATACATATACTGTATATACACAATACATACATAGATGGACCCCCTAACTTGATGAGGAAGCAAGGCACAGATCGAGTCTCACCCCAGCAATTGCTGCACAACCTGTTGGCAACAAGTATCGCCTGCCACGCGAACACATTCCCTCTGCCCTGCTCATCACCATTTAAGAGGATTGCAGTCAGGAATATTAAATCGACACTGAAAACCTGACTGTTAGTATTAAGAACTTATTATTATTATTATTATTATTATTATTATTATTATTAAAAGATCCAGAGGGACCCAAAACACTTGAATGACCCAAAATACCGAGAGGGCCAAAAAATACTCAATGAGGAACCAGAATACCCAAAAGACCCTGAAGACACAAAAGACCCAGAGGACAAAAAAAAAACCCGAGGACGCAAAATATCACGAGGACGCAAAAGACCCTGAGCACTCAAAAGACCCAGAGGACTCATAAGACCACAGGACTCTGAAGACCCAACAACAACAACAACAACAACAGGCATTTTAAGGCCATTTTCCCTGCAGGAGCAGGGGTTAGCCTTGCGGTCCCCATGACAATCTTTTCAATTTTTCCCTATTTTCTGCATCTCCCCTTGTTAAGACTAACAGTTAGTATTAACCCTAACCCTTGCCCGCATTTTTTCTTTGACCATCTTTAAGCAAGTCTTTCTCGGTCTTCCCCATCCTCTACTTCCTTCTACATTCATTTCCATCACTCTTCTCAACCAGTCACTTTCATCCTTCCTCAACACATGACCAAACCATCTCAAACTGTTTCTCTTCACAGCATCCATCACAGGCTCTATTCCCATCATCTTTCGCAATTCATCATTTGTCTTCCTCTCTCTCAACGATACTCCACACATCCACCGAACGATTCGCATTTCCACCCTTTCCAGCCTTCGTTGCTGCTCTACGTTCATTACTCATGTCTCGCTCCCATAAATCATAACACTTCTCACACATGCAGCATACACCTTTCCCTTCAGCTTCAACGACGCTCCCCTCCTCGTCAGCACGCCACTCAGTTCCCGAAACGTCTTCCATGCACATCTCACTCCAGCAACCGTTGCCGACTCTGATCCACCTTCTCCTTTCAGCACGTCTCCTAGGTAACAAAATGTTTTCACACCTTCCAGCTTCACGCCGTCTCCAAGATCCAACTCAACATTTCCTCCATCTGCAGCTCCCTCGGTGCACACCTTACACTTGAATGTAGCTGCCACACTGGTTAATGACCCTCTCAAACCTCAATGCCCAAGCCTGGTGTTGGCTTATCGGTTAGGGTGCCAGCTTGGGATCCTGGGATCCCGGGTTTGAATCCCGGTCGATCGCTGAATTAACGCCAGGAGGGTTGACTCAGCCTGTCATCCTTCTGAGGTCGGCAAATTGAGTACCAGTTCACTGGTAATTCCCTGTGTGTTGCAAGAGGTGACTAACAGGGTTGGCGGCAGGAAGGGCATCCGGCCGTAAAACATTGCTTCAACAAGGGGACCAAGGTGCCCGAAAAAGGCCAACCCCTGCTCTGTGGGGAAAAATGGCCTCCAAAGTTGGTTCAAACCACTACATTTTTGATGAACCCACACAGCGCACATTGTACATTGAATGGAATTCACTCCGACACCCTTCCTGCACACAGCACACGGCCACTTCCCAGTTCTTTCCACCTCACCACATGCTTTACCACTTGCCATCACCTTCGTTTTTTCCGATATTCACCTTCAGACCTTCTGTCTCCATACATTCCTTCCACTTGTTCATCTTCTCCTTAAGTCCATCCATACTTAATGCAATCAACACCAGATCATCTGCATACAACAACTCCCACGGTTAACCCTCCTTTACGTTCCGAGCCAGCACCTCCATCACAGCTACAAATAGTAGTGGACTTAGTACCGACCCCTGATGCACTCCCACCTTCACCTCAAACTCACCACTGTTCCCGTCCTTTGTCCTTGCAGCTGTGCGTGCTTTTTTGTACATTGCCATCACTACTCTGATCAACCATTCCTCCACTCCTGACTTCCTCAATGCCCATGTCACTATTTCATGTGGAACCCTATCAAATGCTTTCTCCAGATCAACAAACCCAAGAAACAACTTCTTCCTCTTCTCCATGTACTTCTCCTGCAACTGCTTCACAATAAAAAGCACGTCTGTCGTTCCTCTTCCTGGCATAAATCCAAACTGCATTTCGTCAATCTTCACTTTCTTCCTTATCCTCCTCTCGAACACCCTTTCCAATACCTTCATTCCATGCTCCAATAACTTTATGGCTCGATACAAGCCACAGTCCAGAGGGTCACCTTTCCCCTTGTATAGAGGGACGAGGGTATTCATTTCCCAATCCACTGGAATGCGGCCTTCTTTCACCACCAGATTGCAGATCTCTGTCATTCTCTTCGCACTCCAATTTCACCACCATCTTCACACGCTGAAGATCCAACAGAAGAGTAATTATGTCTCTTACATTGGAATTGAATGCCTCAACTCTGTGTTTGCATCAAAATCTTGTGTTCCAAACCCTTCTATCTCTGTACCCACCTTACCCAGTCGAACCCAGCTGCTCCTGGACTCTGTGTCCTTCTCTCCTGACAAGGTGGATAAGTTTTTGTCAAACCTCGACTCTGATTCTGCAACTGGACCAGACAGCATCAGCCCACAGGTCCTAAAATCCTGCTCTACCACTCTTTCACACCCTCTCTCAATTCGCTTCACTCTCTCTTTTGCTCAAGGTCATCTGCCATCTGCTTGGAAATCAGCCAACATCACCGCTTTGCACAGGAAAGGTGCAAAAACAGATCCTTGCAATTACAGACCAATCAGCCTGCTCCCAATAATCAGCAAGTTCATGGAATCGATCATCGCTTCTGACATCAAATCCTTCCTCTTCTCCAATGGCTTGATCTCGGATCATCAATTTGGTTTCAGACCAGGTCATTCTACTCTGGACATGCTGCTTCTGCTGTCTCAACAATGGATGGAGGTCCTCAATGCCAAACAGGAAATCAGAGCTGCCTCCCTTGACATATCTCGTGCCTTCGATATGGTCTGGCACTCCGTCCGCCCTGCTCACCAAACTCTCCTCCTATGGTATCCATGGAAACCTCCCGTATGGCTTGCAGACTTCCTTTCTGGTCACAGTCAACGTGTGGCCCTAAATGTAATTCTCTCTTCTCCCCTTCCTGTTCAGGCTGGAGTTCCTCAAGGCAGTGTTCTGGGCCCTGTGATTTTTCTGCTCTTCATCAATGATCTCTCTGACTCTCTGGAAAATCCTCTCTATCTCTTTGCTGATGACTCCACTCTCTGCCGCTCCATAGCCCAACCCTCGCAGTCTCTTCACTCTCTGCAGACCTGGACAATATCACAAACTGGTCATACAAGTGGAACATGCCTTTCAATCCTGACAAATCTCAATCGCACACACCATTTTTGACGGGCTTTATACTGGTATATAAAATATAAAATATTTCTGATGTATTACGGATTCATATTATTTATGTTCGGATGCAAGGAGAGAATAAGCGTGAGAAGAATATGTAATATAACCCCCACCCCACCAAAAGGAGAGGAGATTTAAGCTTCGAGTTTTGTCCCTTTTTATACAAGTTGAGGATCATGGAAGTGCGAAAACATAGAACAGTTAGGGTTTAGCAAGCTTTCGACTTGCTCACCAAATCAATTCATCCCAAAAAAAATATCCATCTCCTATAGTGCCTTTTTTCTACATTCCCTAAACTCTCCTGCACTCCATCCTCCATCCAGCGTCCTTAAACGTATTTTTAACTCGAAGGTCACAAGAAACTCATTTTGCAATAAATGTTCGTTTCCCATAAATCGTACACTTTCAAAAATCCAATCTCACCCCTCCCCTCCAAATCTTCCCCATAACCCCTCCCCTCCAAATCTTCCCCATCACCCCTCCCCTCCAAATCTTCCCCATCACCCATCCCTTTCAAATCTTCCCCCTTGCCCCCTCCCTCCTAAACTACCCCCTCACCCCTCCCCGCCAAGACGCCCCCATATCCCATCCCATTCAAATCCCTCCCCTTGTCCCTTCCCTCCCAAACTCCCCCCTCACCCCTCCCCTTCAAATCTCCCCACCCTCATTGCTTCTCAATTTCCCCCCTCTCACTCCCCCTCCTCAAAGCATCCTCCCCGCTTCTTCCCCCTTCAAACTCTCACCTCCATCTCCCCCAACCTTCTGCCTCGCTCTTCCCCCTCCTCAAATAACACCTCATTGTGGCTCACCCAATCACCATCAAACCTTTTGTCCGCCCCATCCTTCCCTTTCTCCGAGCTATTCTGAAATCTCTGACACACCTTCAACAGCTCTCCCTACCTCTTCCACCTCTTCCACATCTTCCCCTCCCCCACCTCCCCCCTGTTCTGTATCCGATGCTCCCCCTTCCTCTTCATTAACAGTATGGACCCCAAACATCCGGGGCCTTCGTTCAAACTCAACTGATCTCTCCATACAGGTTGCTTCTGTCAAACCAGACGTGATCTGCTCAACAGAAACTTTCCTCCTTCATGATCTCTCTGATTCCTTAGTATCTCTCCCGGGTTACTCCCTCCTCCGGTATGATAGACCTGAGCCTCGTCCTGGAGGTGGGGTTGCTATCTTTATAAAAAAACTCTCTTCCTCACTCGCCCTGCACTGCACTCTCTCCACCACACCCCCAGGAATACCTCTGGCTACGGCTACCCCTTCGCTCCCACCTCTTGTTCATATGTGTGTTGTACCGTCCACCAAACAGTGATGACTCCATCTACATCTCGCTGTCTGATGATATGGACCAACTTCTATCTACTCATCCCAACTCTCTCTTCCTCATATGTGGTGATTTCAACTGTCATCATGCCAGTTGGCTGGGTGTGGGTACCTCTCTCACCAGCCATGGCTCCTCAGCAAAGGACTTCTGCGACTCACTGGGACTGACACAATCTGTCAATTTCCCGACCCGGATCTCAGTCAACGGAACATCTTCTCTTCTGGACTTGGTTATGACTAACTTCCCTGAAAATGTCTGCTGCTCTTCTTCTGCTCCGATCGGATCATCTGATCATGTCCTTGTTAAAGTGGACATCTCTTTGACCATCCTCAGGGAGCCTGCTCAGCGTCGACGAGTCTGGCATTTCACTCAGGCCAACTGGCACGGTCTTCAAGCAGCCATCAATCATCTGGACTGGTCTCCCATCTCTACCACCTCTGACATCAACTCATCCTGGGAATTCTTCCAAAGTAAATTGCTCTCTCTCATGCACAGATTTATCCCATCTCGTCTTCAGTTGTCATACCCTTCCTCCCGTCCATGGTACACGGAATCTTGTGGTGAGGCTGTTGCCCAGAAACAACTTGCCTTCGTCTCCTGGAAAGCAAATCCAACGGAAGGAAATCTCATTTCCTTTCACAAAGCCCGAAACAAGTGTGTGTCCACCCTCAGGAGAGCCAGGAAACAATATCTCTCCGTTCTCAAGACCGAACTCTCTTATCTGTCTCCCTCTTCCAAATCCTGGTGGCGTCTGGTCAAATCCGTTTCTGGTGTTTGTTCCCCCTCCATCCCCTCCCTTACCTCAAACGGCTACACAGCTGACTCCGCACGTGAAAAAGCTGAATGCCTCAACTCTGTGTTTGCCTCTAAATCTTGTGTCCCAAACCCATCCCTCTCTGTACCCACCATACCCAGTCATACCCTGCTGCTCCTGGTCTCCGTGTCCTTTCCTCCTGACAAGGTGGAAAAGTTTCTGTCAACCCTCGACTCTGATTCTGCAACTGGACCCGACGGCATCAGCCCACGGGTCCTAAAATCCTGCTCTGCTGCTCTATCTCACCCTCTCTCTGTTCTCTTCACCCTCTCTTTTGCTCAAGGTCAACTGCCATCTGCTTGGAAATCAGCCAACATCACCGCTTTGCACAAAAAAGGTGCAAAAACAGATCCTAGCAACTACAGACCAATCAGCCTTCTCCCAATTATCAGCAAAGTCATGGAATCCATCATTGCTTCGGATATGAAATCTTTCCTCTTCTCCAATGGCTTGATCTCTGATCATCAATTTGGTTTCAGACCAGGTCACTCTACTCTGGACATGCTGCTTCTGCTGTCTCAACAATGGATGGAGGTCCTCAATGCCAAACAGGAAATTAGAGTTGTCTCCCTCGACATATCACGTGCCTTCGACACGGTCTGGCACCCCGCTCTGCTCACCAAACTCTCCTCCTTTGGTATCCATGGAAATCTCCACGCATGGCTGGCGGACTTCCTCTCTAGTTGTCGTCAACATGTGGCCCTGAATGGGTTTCTCTCATCTCCTCTTCCTGTTCAGGCTGGAGTTCCCCAAGGCAGTGTTCTGGGCCCCGTGCTTTTTCTGGTCTTCATCAATGATCTCTCTGACTCTCTCGAAAATCCTCTCTATCTCTTTGCTGATGACTCCACTCTCTGCCGCTCCATTCCTCTTCCCTCAGATCGGCAGTCTGCTGCCTCCTCACTCTCTGAAGACCTGGACAAAATCACAGACTGGTCAAACAAGTGGAACATGTCTTTCAATCCTGACAAATCTCACACTCTTACTATGTCTCTCCGAAAAGATCGACTGGACAACCCTCCCATCTACTTTCTCAACAATCCTCTCCAAGAAGTTCTGTCGCTCAAGTTTTTGGGTCTCACTTTCTGCCATGATCTTTCTTGGGAAAACCACATTTCCAAGCTGGCCTCCAAAGCCAGTCGCCGACTGGGCATCCTCCGTCGTGCGAAGTCCTTCCTCGGCACACCTGAGCTCCTCACCACATACAAGGCTTTCATCCGCAGCTCAATGGAATACTGTTCTCCCCTATGGGCCGGTGCTCCTGCCTCACACCTAGCTCGGCTTCACGCTGTTGAAACCAAAGCTTTCAGAATTATTGGAATCTCCCGCGATGAAGCTATCTCTGAGGGCCTTTCACTCACTCACCGCAGGCAGGTAGGTGGTCTTTCTGTCTTCTACCGACTCCTCTCCGGCCTTGCACCCCCAGCTCTCTCTGTGCTCTGTCCCCCAAATATTCCTACAGGTCGCACAAGATCTGCCAGCAACCCTCTGATGGTTAAACTGCCGAAATCTCGGCTCTCTGCTCACCTTCGCTCTTTCATTCCTCTTTTCTCCCGCCTCTGGAACAAACTCCCTCACTCCCTTCAATCCCACTCCTCCCTCCAGGTCTTTAAAACAGCTGTTCACCACCATCTCTTATCTTCCCCCATCCAAAACCTTGATCTTTTCTACCCCCGCTAATTCACCCCAGATCCACCTTGTTTGAAATTCCAACTTCTTTCCTGGAAGTCCTGGCAGTGTCCATATGTTTTATACCTCTCCCACCGCCCCCTTCCCATGCCCCCTCCCCCCCAAAGCCCTCGCCCTCTCTCAGATCTCTCGATGTCTCCATGTCTCTCGGTCCCTGCTCTCAAATGTTGTGTTTGTGTCCTTCCCCCTCTCTCCCCATCTTGTCTACCGCTCCCGATGTTATATGTTTTATGTGTCGGTTTGTCTTTCTGTGTGATTAATGTTCGCTCTTTCACGAGCCCCGATCTTTTATACAAAAAACAAACAAAAAAAAAAAAAAACAGATCAAGATGTAACGGAACAAAAAAAGAACATATAGAGAGGGGGAATACATCAACAGCAGGGTGGAGGGTCAAAATAAAGGGAGAACTGGACAAATAAGGAAGGTGGGGAAGAGTGAGGGCTAGGGGAGGACAAACAGGGTGGGCAAGATGGGTACAGTAATAAACTCTCAGGAAGGAAAAATTGGAAGCTCGGAAGGAGGTGAATTTAACGAGGGGAGAAAAGATCATGGTTTTGGATGGGGGTTTTTCTATTCTAGAAAAGGACCAAAGATTCTATAATGTTTTTTCTGGAACCAAAGATTCGATAAAAACCTGATATTGAACATGTCCTCAACCATTTCTCTGACATGCATTGACCGATCTAGTTCAAACTTGGCGCACAGATAATGAATGATGGGTTACATATGCACGTCATTTTTTTCCGAGATCAGATCCAAGATGGCCGACTGGCGCCATTTTGTTACTTTAATCTGGCTCCAACTATTTATCTGACATGCATGGACCAGTTTTGTTCAAACTTGGAAAAAAGATGATACATGGGAGTACACATATGCAGAAGATTTTGTTTTGTAATCCTACTAAGGATGGTCGACTGGTGGCCTTTAACTCGATACAGCAAAATTTCTAAAACTATCGGGGCTGTGACATTTTATGTCTCTTTTCTTGTTATCTGATTTTTTTTACCTCCGCTACAGAAGGTGGATGGAGGTTGTTTTCACTCCTGTCTGTCCATTTGTGAACAGGACATTTCAGAAAGTTGTGGATGGATACAAAGGTTTATTTAATTTTATTTAAAGTGATTCTTAACCATTGAGTGATCGGGACAAAACCGATATATAGCATGATATCTCAAAAAGTTAGATGGTTCGGACGAATGGATGTAGAAGGAAGTAGAGGATGGGGAAGACCGAGAAAGACTTGGCTAAAGATGGTGGAAGAAGAAATGCGGGCAAGGGGGTTAACAAGGAGAGATGCAGAAAATAGGGCAAAATGGAGAAGATTGTCATGGGGACCGCAAGGCTAACCCCCGCTCTAGCAGGGAAAATGGCCTTAAAATGCATGTTGTTGTTTGTTGTTGTTCGGACGAAACTTGTTGGACAGGTTGGGTGTGTCACGAGGACGAAATGATTTGATTTTGGTGAAGATTCGAATCCGGATCAGTGATTTCTTAAGTGATTCTTCATCATTGAGTGATAGGGACAAAACAGATATACAGGGCGAGTCAAAAGTAGCGCCCGATTTCTGTTTATATATATGTATATATAAATTATATTGTTACGGCCGCGGTTAAGATGTTATTTACCGAGCGGTTGGTATTACCGCGACCGAACAGTTATTCCCCGACTAATACCCGATTTGCCCCAAACTTTGGCCGGATCGCGCCACCGCTATTCAATCGGGAAAACTCTAAAGCGACCGAATGCAAAAAGGAAAACGAAGGCAAAGAAAGGTTTGGAAATACTACTAAATTTATTTACTATTCACACACATAAGCAAAAAGACAGCAGTCACGTTTATTTACAAGCACATGCGACGCAGGTGACACAGTGAAAATACTAGCTTATACAGACTTATTGTTACTACCCAGGGACAAGACAAAAGACAGACTACGAGCACACTTACACGGGGAATGATGATAGGGATGGCAGGCGGGTGGCTGGTGGATGGCTGGTGGGATAGGGAGGTCCAACTAGTTCTGCAGCTGATCGACTCGTGGGCAACCGCCGCTCCTTCGCGGCCCTGCTCCAAACTGCCGTCCAGGCCTCACGCTGCTGTGGCTGCAGTTTCGGTGGCTCCAGCTGCAGCAAATGCAGTTTCAGTGGCTCGAGCTGCAGCAAGTGCAGTTTCGGTGGCTCGAGCTGCAGTGAGTGCAGTTTCGGTGGCTCGAGCTGCAGTTCAACCCTGGACTTCTTCTCGTCTCTCTGTCGTCAAAGCTCATCTCCCTTCTGACCTCCTCTCGTCTCCCTGTAAAAGCCCATCTCTTTTGGGAAACGCCCTGCCGTGGGTTATATAGGCCCCACCCCTCAACCTTCGCGAACCTCCTCGATGTTTCTCTCCACACCCTCTCCAAGTCCAACCCCATGTTCGTGGTTGGTTGAGTGGGGCTGACTCACTCCTCCCCTTTATGACGAGGTGGGGACCCGCCTTTCTTCCCCAACCCTGCCTCGTGGCCAATGGCGGCAATTGGAAGGGAGGTAATTTCCAGTCGATGAAAAGGGGGAATGGAGGTTTTGGGAATGGGAATGAAGGGAATCTATCTCTTTCACTGGTGCAATGGAGTATTTCAATTAATGGGAGACACAGCCTTACCCTAAAACACATAATAAGATATAACTATTGAACAGGGGTATTCTATGATTGGCTGTGGTGTGGATGCTTTATGGACTAATTATGGGACGCCCTTTGACCTTTACACAGCTCCGGAGGCAGGAGGTGTAGAATAAACAATAATAATAATACACACAATCACAAAAATACAGTCCTCATTTCCGCAACACTGCACCCTCCTCCTCTTAGGCATGTCCCGGGCCTACAACTTTTATTTAGTGTGACACGTAGGTGTAATTCCCTCTACTTTTAACCTGACCCTGAGTGCGACAGTTTTAAAACATAAATAATTGTGTCCCGCTGCTCCATTGCACCCTGCCTAACAGACTTACGCCCACAGTTAACCGAATTGCGGAATGGTCTTCAAACTACACACTGACGGTGGGGAGCATTATTTACAATGACTCTGCTTTTATTTACAAAACTAACCCAGGACCTGTAATTGTTCTTTCTGGGGGGAGACAGTCTGCTCTGCATCAATGCACCATGAAAGCACCTAAAAACGCACCAATACAAGCACCCTCAAGCACCCATCGGTGCAGTCACCACAGTTCATCAGTGTTCAATGCATGTTCAATAATAAAAATAAATCAACAACCCCTAACCCTGCAGGTGATCTCTTGCTCTTCGGCTCCCTCTGCTGGTTATTATTATTGTCTTCCAGTTGTTGTCTTTCTTTCATTTTCTTACTGGCAGCCTATTTGTATTAAAACTTGCACCCAATGTGTCCTTTTTATTTTATTTTATTTATGGCCCACAGGGCCGACTACGTGTGGTTCACCTGTGGGGCATCGGTGCCCTGTGGCCAAGGTCCGCCAGCAAGATTTTGGGCCCTCATGGCCGGTTCCAGCAGAGGGGCCATGCCCCAACCCATGGGGTCCATCAGTGGTGCTCGGCCACAGGCATGTGGTCCATAATGTGGTGCATCGATGCAGACAGCTGGTTCTGGGAATTCCGGGCGCACAATGGAGGACTCACGCACGCTCCCCTCAGCGCCCAATGGCGCACAGGTCATGTGGGAGACAAAAGAGACAAATGAGCGAGGGGTAAGGTCACAAGGGTACACATCAATAAGGCAATGCAAGGCGAAATGCGTACGGAGGGCGAAGTGAGAAAGCTCGTCCCTACCGTACGTCACCCCCCTGTCACCTACACTACCCTTGCCCTTACCCCATATGTACAAAATCTACACATTACAAATTCGTCACGACCATCACGTCTTCCCCATATTTCCCTTATGCCAAATTCGTCTCCACAATCCCTCTACTTCAAAATTTGCCATCACCCAATTCATCATCAATCCTCATAAGGAGGAAGAGATGGAACATCAAGCACAATGTCACACCCACGTCATGATGCGTCTCACAATCCAAAACATTTGCACATAAAAAAGAATTAAACATGGCATGGTGTGGAGTACCTGTCACCTCAGGTGAGTGGATGCAGATGGTGCGAGGAGACTCCAATCCTAACTATCCTCTAAATGACATTAACACACTTTACACTACCCGGGATCTTTCCCTGCCAATCCATTGGCCACTTACACTATGGGTTCTAAAAACCAATTCCCATTGACCAAACTGTGGTGCTTCTCAATTTGGGGTCTCACTCCCCCGATTCATCTCCCGGTGCCCTTGCACAATTTCTGGGCTGTGACGTGTAGCTCTCCCAGCAGGTCTACCCACCTGCACACCTCCACCACTGTAGTTGCCACCCGAGCTTACCTAGCTCCTTAACCTAACCTATCTACTGGGGAAGGCCCCTCCTGGCTCTGTCACCCCTCGGTGCCCTCTGGCACTGGGCTACCCGGGTCCGTCCTCCGGATCCTCGGGCCCCATCCACAACAACCCTACCGGCTCCCAGAGCCCACCTGCGGCCTCACCTGGCCGACATCCTCACAGTGGTGGAGTGCCCAAACCAACTACACACACTAACAGGCTACACGCCCAGCCATTTCCACAACACTAACGCACCCATCCAAATACCATTCTTTCACCTCGCACCACAGATGCCAATATCCAACCACAATTTACCTATACCCTCTACCTAACACTTACACTACCCGCCCCGGGTATCCGTGATGGGGGTCCACTCTTCCCCCATTCACACCTTCGCACCATCCACTCCACTCCATAATTTCCACCATACTCACTCCACGACCATCCATTCCAATACTCCAGATATTCCACACTACCATTTATTCCACACACCTGTTGGTGCACACCTGTGCACTCACACCTGGTGCCACCTGCACCCTCCTCCTCTTCCTGGACCATTTGGTCAACACAACACCCATCACCTTTACTCACTCATACACTGCTCCACACACCTGTTCAGTTGCACACCTGTGCAATCACACCTGTTCCTCACACACTTTTCACAATACACTTCTATACACCTCCAACACTCACACGGCATCATCGCATCTACCTGTTGCCCTGCTAACTTAGTGCTCCCCGTCTTCCCTTTAAACTAAGCACATACCACGTCATTATCATCCACTCTAATCTACCTGCGTCCCCACTACAGGTGTCATTGTCACTACCTAACCTTAACGTCACCTCAGGTCATCTTCGCTAGATCCCTACACATTATCCTAACCCACCCGGGCTAGTTTTCGCTGCCATCAACCCCATAAGCTAGTGCTCCTTTTCCCCCCCCTGTGAGGGATGGTGGATTTGCCATCCCACCACATCGGGGAGGTCCTACTATCAATTTCGCTCATCCAAATCCAACAAATCAAAAATTTGCCAATCATCTGCCAATCACCGTACCAATCATCAAATTTTGCCTTTTTCTAATTTTGGGTCCAAAACACCAACCTCATCACCCGTCTACTTATTAGATCCTCTCGGTGCGCCAATTCACGTCTACAGCCCGGCTTCGTACAGCCGAGCAATGAATGCGGGTTGTTTGGTGCCGGCGGCTGGATGCGTCCGACATTCGGTGCAGGGAAGGAGGTTTACCCGGGCCGAGATCCCACGCACCACCTCGGCGTGGAGCCATCCAATTGCCCGATCTCGACCTGCCGGAATGTCTCAATAAAAAGTGGTCGCCATGACGACCCTTCCTATCGGGCTGCCCGCTCCGCCTAGTGGAGCACGGACGCGGCCGTTCGAAGCGAGGCCCAGCGTGGATCGCGTACGGCGGTCCTTTCGAACCCGCCGTGGCTCAGATACCCGCTGGTCCTCGCGGCACGCGAAACTGCCCGACGTGCACTGAGGGCCCGATTCGGCTAAATGTCGTTCTAACCGCTAACCCGGTTACCGTCGATGCCTCACCTGCATGCTCACACGCATACGCTACCCCTTCCTTGCTCATACACCCAGCTGTCTCCCTGCTCTTGGTCATTGCACCTTCTCTAACACACCCAGGTACACTCATTCCGCTCACAGACTTGGTCACACACCTGACCACCGAACACCTTTGCACGCACTCGTCGCTCGCACACCTCACCAACACACCTCTTCGCGCCCCCTCCTCGGTCACCTCCTCTGTGACTATCACAGGTGTGCTCTCACTCGCACACCCAACCACGTGCCTCACGACCAACTCAAGTGTGCATTCCCACACACGCTCTACCATTCCAGGTGTGCATCCTTCCATTCCAGGTGTACATCCTCGCTCACCTGTCACAACCAACTCACGCTTCGTGTCACTCTCACTACTTTCACCACCACTCTTGACAGCGCACTCACCCTTACTCTCGACAGCGCACTCTTTCCTCATGCCCCTGTCCATTACACACCTTTCTCGCACACACTCTTGCGCACACTCTCCCGTTACACCCTCTGTAACACTCACCACAGGCATGCATTCTCTCTCACTCTTGACAGCGCACTCTTTCCTCATGCACCCGTCCGTTACACACCTTTCTCGCGCATCCTCTTGCGCACACTCTCCCGTTACTTCCTCCGTAACACTCACCACAGGTGTGCATGTTTCCGTTACATCCTCTGTAACAGTCCTCACTACGCGCTTCCATGTGCTCCCTCGCACACGCGCTACGACCGACTCACTCTCGACAGCACACTCACTCCTTGGCGCGCGCTTTTTCCTCACACACCCCAGAGTCGGACATTCTCGCACACCTCTTTTTTCACACACCAGACCTGTCGCACACTTCACCAACGGCCTCTCACGAACACCCGGGTCCACAACAACCCCCAAGCCGACTGAAGCTCCCCTCACATCATCTACATTTCCACGTATATCGCCACTCACCTTGGCACCTCGTCTCCGCACCTCTTTCGCCACCTGCAAACCCTTCATTTGGTTAGTGAGCACCTCATCACGATTCGAGCACAGACCTTGTACCAATTCCATCACCTCCTCCCATATTTCTCTCTTAGTTTCTGTCCGTTTCTTCTTAATTTCACTCACCTCTTCTTCCACTTTTTCTTTACTCACCTCGACGACCGTTGGCTTTAATAAAATTCCCTCTACCTCATCGGTCGCCGGCTTTTCCAAACCCCGTGTCGCGATTTCTACCCCCGTCATTGTACCCGCGCTTTCCTCTGCTTCGCTCAACCAGCGCTTCTCGACCCGCTTTACCTCCTCGTGCACCCTTGGGACCCCGCCCGACTCGCGCCTCATGTCCTCCATCATTTTTTTATTATCCCTTTTTGCCTCTGCTATCCGTTTTTCCACTTCACACCTGGATTCCTCCCTCAATTTTTCCAGATCACACCCGGATTCGTCTGACATGGCGTCCCTCTTCTAATTATACATTGACTCTTCCATAGAGGCCCTCATTTGTGCCATAAATTGCTCCATGAGGGCCTGCATTTGGGCCATCCCTCCCACTTGTGCAGCGGGTGCGGCCGCCGTAGCCATGTGCGAGGTGCCATTTTGCGCGCCTGAAGCCTCGTGCGCGAGGACGCCATTTTGCGCGTCTGATACCCCCTCAACCACATTGCCAATGTTCTCCTCTACTTCTCTTTCATCCACATACATTTCCCCTAGGTCCTGGGTCGATTCCACCCCGTCTATCTCTCCCACCGGCATCCCGTCGCCTTGACCAGCCATGGCGCGATTTCAAAATTCGGGTTTTGCTTTAAAACAACACAAATTTCCAGCTGCTTGTAATTTTGAGCGCGTTAAGCGCGCTTCGGGTCCGTATCTCACTCCCAGACACCAATTGTTACGGCCGCGGTTAAGATGTTATTTACCGAGCGGTTGGTATTACCGTGACCGAACAGTTATTCCCCGACTAATACCCGATTTGCCCCAAACTTTGGCCGGATCGCGCCACCGCTATTCAATCGGGAAAACTCTAAAGCGACCGAATGCAAAGAGGAAAACGAAGGCAAAGAAAGGTTTGGAAATACTACTAAATTTATTTACTATTCACACACATAAGCAAAAAGATAGCAGTCACGTTTATTTACAAGCACATGCGACGCAGGTGACACAGTGAAAATACTAGCTTATACAGACTTATTGTTACTACCCAGGGACAAGACAAAAGACAGACTACGAGCACACTTACACGGGGAATGATGATAGGGATGGCAGGTGGGTGGCTGGTGGATGGCTGGCGGGATAGGGAGGTCCAACTAGTTCTGCAGCTGATCGACTCGTGGGCAGCCGCCGCTCCTTCGCGGCCCTGCTCCAAACTGCCGTCCAGGCCTCACGCTGCTGTGGCTGCAGTTTCGGTGGCTCCAGCTGCAGCAAATGCAGTTTCAGTGGCTCCAGCTGCAGCAAATGCAGTTTCAGTGGCTCGAGCTGCAGCAAGTGCAGTTTCGGTGGCTCGAGCTGCAGTGAGTGCAGTTTCGGTGGCTCGAGCTGCAGTTCAACCCTGGACATCTTCTCATCTCTCTGTCGACAAAGCTCATCTCCCTTCTGACTTCCTCTCGTCTCCCTGTAAAAGCCCATCTCTTTTGGGAAACGCCCTGCCGTGGGTTATATAGGCCCCACCCCTCAACCTTCGCGAACCTCCTCGATGTTTCTCTCCACACCCTCTCCAAGTCCAACCCCTTGTTCGTGGTTGGTTGAGTGGGGCTGACTCACTCCTCCCCTTTATGACGAGGTGGGGACCCGCCTTTCTTCCCCAACCCTGCCTCGTGGCCAATGGCGGCAATTGGAAGGGAGGTAATTTCCAGTCGATGAAAAGGGGGAATGGAGGTTTTGGGAATGGGAATGAAGGGAATCTATCTCTTTCACTGGTGCAATGGAGTATTTCAATTAATGGGAGACACAGCCTTACCCTAAAACACATAATAAGATATAACTATTGAACAGGGGTATTCTATGATTGGCTGTGGTGTGGATGCTTTATGGACTAATTATGGGACGCCCTTTGACCTTTACACAGCTCCGGAGGCAGGAGGCGCAGAATAAACAATAATAATAATACACACAATCACAAAAATACAGTCCTCATTTCCGCAACAATATATATATATTGTTGCGGATATGGGATTTGGCCTCCATATCCGCTTGTAAATATTCCCCTATTTCCCCAATACTCCCCAACTATCCCCAATCCCCCATTCCCTAGTCCCATTGCCTGTAAATAACACTCTGTAGAACCGACCTTCCCCTTTTTCCCCCATTAAATGTCGTGCCCAGGTTCACCGCATCTCGCGTAGACAACTATAGGACCTCTTGCTAGTTATTCTTAGTCTATGTCAGTTAAGGACTCGTTTCCATTAATTCTGACTCTTCGTTGCACCAGAATGTGATTGTATGGCACCAGTAGTGAGTTTAGGACCTCCCCATACCTCCTCCCATCTTCCTCATGAAACAATAACAACAACAACAACTACAACCACAGCGGGGGCGGCGCGGCCGCGGTGCGGGGAGTGTGCGTCCTCACACCGGCTTGGTTAGCCGCCATTGCCATGTGCGCCCACGGGGTTACCACGAAGGGGCTGGCTGTCAGCTCCTCGTCAAGGGCGGAGCCTGGTAACCCCCGCACCCAATAAGAAGCAACGGGCCAATTCCATCTGGGGCGGAGCTAACGAGCCGAGGGCGTGTCACTCCCCGCCGGATATACGCAGCCACTTACCGGACGTGACGTCAGATGCGCCTCAGCCATGAAGAAGAACCAGACGCCACCTTCTAGGGCTGAGAGAGACCTCCCGCATCTCTGGACCGGACCGGGTCGATTCTGTCCCTGAGCCAAGAGTGCACCTTGTGCTGTCCACCAACTACCTGCCCTTCCTTGCCATCAATCCCCGTGTGAGTCAGTTTTGTCCTGTTTATCTGTCGTCTGTCGGGGCTACTATAAGACCGTAATTAAGTGCCTATCTTTCTATGCTGTCTCTCTCATCCCTGTAATCTAAACGTTCCGAACTATTATAACCTCCTCCGGAGGTCTTGAGAAATGTACCCCTGGTGTCGTGTCATTTTAAACCCAGCCGTTGTGTCCTTTCCTCAATTGATTTAGCGTAGCGCGACTCGGCCAAGGTTCGAGTATAATCGGGTAACTTGTGCGAACACGGCGGCCATTCCGCTCGGCCCACCATAACATCAAAGTCGTGTCCGTAACAATTGGTGTCGAGGAGTGGAATTCGGACCTGGGACTAAATTTGTTAGGCCCAAATTTTGGAACACCAATTGTACCATTAGGGTAACAATTGGTGTTGGGAAGTAGAATTCGATCCGGAGCGCGTTTCACGCGCTCGAAATTATAACGGCGAAATTTGATTTTGTTTTACGAAAAAAAAACCCGAATTTTGAAAGTCGCGCTATGGCGGATCAAGACAGCTGGGTTCCGGTAGAGGAGAGTGAGGCAGGGTCGATCCAGGACCAAATTGAGGGACATGAGGGACAGGAGGAGAGCGAAGCAGTGAGGGCGGCAGGTTCGCAAAATGGCGCCTCGCACATAGCTACGGCGGCCGCACCCGCTGCACAAGTGGGAGGGATGGCCCAAATGCAGGCCCTCATGGAGCAATTTATGGCGCAAATGCAGGCGTCCCTCAAAATGCAGAGTGAGGCAGGGTCGATCCAGGACCAAATTGAGGGACATGAGGGACAGGAGGAGAGCGAAGCAGTGAGGGCGGCAGGTTCGCAAAATGGCGCCTCGCACATAGCTACGGCGGCCGCACCCGCTGCACAAGTGGGAGGGATGGCCCAAATGCAGGCCCTCATGGAGCAATTTATGGCGCAAACGCAGGCGTCCCTCAAAATGCAGAGTGAGCAATTAGGGGTGATGGGAAACCAAATGGGGGTAATGGGGAACAGTATAGAAGCTCAGGGTGAGCGATTGGAGGGCAAAATGGGGGTCATGGGGGGCGAAATGGGGTCCAATAGCGAGAAATTGAGGGAGGACATGGGGGCCCAGATCGGGGGGTTAGGGAGTAGAATAGAGGGATTAGACAATAGATTAGGGGAAATACAGGAGGGGTTAATGGGGGTAGAAAACAGAATGGCCGCTCAAGAGAATCAAATGGAAGGGATGCAAAAGGGGTTAGAGGGGTTAGAAAACAGTATGGAAGGCAAATTGAGGGACATGAGGGACCAAGCGGAAAGGGAAGTTAAACAAATGGAGCAGATGAGGGTGGCATCTGGGCAGGAGATGCAAGTGATGGGAGAGGAGATCAGAAGAGGAGTGAGTGAGGAGATCGGAGGAGTGCGCGAGGAGGTGAGGCACTGTAAGGAGCACATGGAGAAGGAGGTGAGAAAGGGAACTGTAAAGTTACAAGGGGGCATAGAGGACCTGACGCAGGAGGTGGAGCAGCTGACGGTGGGACAGACGGAGTTAGTGGAGCAGGTACAAAGGAACACTGCGGTAATAGGAGGGTTAAAAGCGACACAAAATGACCTAAAAAATGACTTGGTAGCGACGAAGAGGGAATGTCAGATGGTACGTGAGGGATTGACAACGAGGTTGGACGAGGTGATAGAGGTAATGGAGACGAAGGACCGGCAGGTGAGGACGCACATGGAAACGGTCAAGGTAGCCTTGGAGGACGAGCTTGAGAAGACGTACCGGGGAATAAAAGAGGTGAAGCAGAAATTAGAAGAAGTGGAAGAAGGGGTGAGCGAAATTAAGAAGCGACGGAGAGGGGATAAGAAAGAGATAAAAGAGGAGATAAAAGAATTGGTCCGAAGTCTGTGTTCGGATCGTGATGATGTGCTCATTAACCGGATGAGGGATTCGCAGGTGATGGAGGAGAAGCGAAGAGGAAGAGGACCCGGTGTAAGTGGTGACCAATATGGTCGTGCGTATGATGCGCCAGGGGATTTAAGAAGCTTGGGGGTCGAGATTGACCCGGGTGTTCGTGAGAGGCCGTTGGTGAAGTGTGCGACAGGTCTGGTGTGCGAAAAAGGAGGTGTGCGAGAAAGTCCGACTCTGGGGTGTGTGAGGAAAAAGTGCGTGCCAAGGAGTGAGGGTGCTGGCGAGAGTGAGTCGGTCGTAGCGCGTGTGCGAGGGAGCACATGGAAGCGCGGTGTGGTAAGTGTTACAGAGGGTGTGACGGGAGAGTGTGCGCAAGAGTGTGCGCGAGAAAGGTGTGTGACGGACGGGTGCATGGGGAAAGAGTGCGCTGTCAAAGGCAAGGAAGAATGCACACCTGTGGTGAGTGTTACAGAGGGTGTAACGGGAGAGTGTGCGCGAGAAAGGTGTGTGACGGACAGGTGCATGAGGAAAGAGTGCGCTGTCAAGAGTAAGGGTGAGTGCGCTGTCAAGAATGGAGGTGAGAGTAGTGAGAGTGACAAGGAGAGTGAGTTGGTTGTGACAGGTGAGCGAGGATGTACACCTGGGATGGAAGGATGCACACCTGGAATGGCAGAGCGTGAGTGGGAATGCACGCTGGAGTTGGTGGTGAGGCACGTGGTTGGGTGTGCGAATGAGAGCACACCTGTGATTGTCACAGAGGAGGTGACAGAGGAGGGGGCGCGAAGAGGTGTGTTGGTGAGGTGTGCGACCAACGAATGTGTGCCAAAGTGTTCGGTGGTCAGGTGTGTGACCAAGGCTGTGAGTGGAATGGGTGTACCTGGGTGTGTAAGGAAAGGTACGAGGAGCATGGAAACGGCTGGATGTGTGAGCAAGGAACGGGCTGCGGGGTGTAAGCGTCCAGGTGAAGCATCGACGGTAACCGGTTTAGAGGTTAGAGCGACTTTTAGCCGAATCGGGCCCTCGGTGCGTGCTGGGCCTCGCTTTGAACGGCCGCGTCCGTGCTCCAGTAGGCGGAGCGGGCAGCCCGATAGAAAGGGTAGTCATGGCGACCACTTTTTGTTGAGGCAGTCCGGCAGGTCGAGATCGGGACATTGGATGGCTCCACGCCGAGATGGTGCGTGGGATCTCGGCCCGGGTAAGCCCCCGTCCCTGCACCGAGTGCCGGACGTATCCAGCCGCTGGCACCAAACAACCCGCATTCATTGCTCGGCTTTACGAAGCCGGGCTTTGGACAGGAATTGGCGCACCGAGAGGTATTAGTGAGTAGACGGGTGATGAGGATAGTGTTTTGGCCCCGAAATTAGAAAAAAGCAAAATTTGATGATTGGCAAAGGAGTGGCAGTAATGATTGGCAGATGATGGGTAATGATTGGCAAAATTTTTGATTTGTTGAAATTTGATGTGCAAAATTGGTAGTGAGTGATGGGCCCGGTGGGTAAGGGTGGCATCCTTGCCACCCTTCCCATATAGGGGGGGCAAATGCGCAATAGCTTACGGGGTGTATGGCAGTGAAAACTAGCCTGGGTGGGTTAGGTTATATTGATAGGGATCTAGCGAAGATGACATTAGGTGACGTTAAGATTAGTTAGTGACTGATACCTGTAGTGGGGACGCAGGTAGATTAGTGTGGATGATAATGACGAGGGAGCGCAATAGGTTAAAGGGGCGACTGGGAAGCGCAAGTTTTAGAGGGGAGTAGTTAGCTGAGATGATGCCGTGTGTGTGAGAATTGAACAGGTGTGATTGCACAGGTGTGCAACTGGACAGGTGTGTGGAGCAGTGTATGAGTAGTGAGTGTGTGGATCAGCGCGAATGCGCTTGGGGAGAGAAGGGTGCAGGCGGCACCAAGAGTGAGAGCACAGGTGTGCAAGTACAGGTGTGTGGAGAGAGTTGGAGTAAGTGGTACGGAGTGGTGTGCATGGTGCGAAGGTGTGGATGGGGGAAGAGTGGACCCCTTTCACGAGTACCCGGGGCGGGTAGTGTAAGTGTTAGGTAGAAGGTATAGGTAAATTGTGGTTGGATATTGGCATTTGTGGTGCGGTTGCAGAATGGTATTGTGGATGGGTGCATTAGTGTTGTGGAAATGGCTGGGCGTGTAGCCTGTTAGTGTGTGTAGTTGGTTTGGGCACTCCACCACTGTGAGGATGTCGGCCAGGTGAGGCCGCAGGTGGGCTCTGGGAGCCGGTAGAGTTGTGGATGGGGCCCGAGGATCCGGAGGACGGACCCGGGTAGCCCAGTGCCAGAGAGGGCACCGAGTGGGGAGAGCGCCAGAGGGCCTTCCCCAGGTAGTTAGGTTAGGGTAAGGAGCAGGTAAGCTCGGAGGCAACTGCAGTGGTGGAGGTGTGCAGGTGGGTAGACCCGCTGGGAGAGGTACACGCCACAGCCCAGAAATTGTGCGAGGGCACCGGGAGATGAATCGGGGGAGTGAGACCCCAAATTGAAAAGCACCACAGTTTGGTCAATGGGAATTGGTTTTTAGAACCCATAGTGTAAGTTGGCCAATGGATTGGCAGGAGAAAGACCCCGGGTAATGTAAAGTTGTTAAAGTCATTTAGGAAACAGTTAGGATTGATGAACCTGTCGCACCATACGCAGCCACTTACCTGTGGTGATGATGACTCCACACCTGTGTTTTCTTTGTTTGTGTTGCAGGAATGAGAATTGCTGTGAGGATTTGTGAGACGCATCACGACGTGGATGAGACATTGGGGTGATTCCATCTCTCCCTCCTTAGGAGGGACTGATGATGAATTGGGGATGACAAATTATGATGTTGAGTTGGAGATGGCAAATTTTGATGAAAGTTGAAAATGGCAAATTTGATTGGTTAGGAGGGAGAGAAGACGAATTTGGTTTATGGGAGGAACGGGGAAGACAGTAGGGACGTTTGTTGATTTGTAAAGTAGATGTTTATGGGTAGTGTTGTGTTTTGTGGATACAGTAAGGGGTAAGGGAGGGGCCATGTAGGTTACCTGGTGGGGGGGGGGGGCGTACGGTAGGAACGTACCTGTCTCACCTGGTTCCCATGTGCCCCCAATGTGCATTACCTTGCATTGCGTGCACTTTTGCGCCCTTACCACCTTACTCACTTGTCTGCTTCTTTTGTCTCCCACCTCCGAGGATCTGGCTTTGGGGCAGAGAGAGAGGAGAGAGAGGTGCTGGCTCCGCAGTTGTGGGCCTGCACTTTCGCTGCTTGCTGCCTGGATCGATACACCATATGGACCGCAATTTTGGTGGCCACCCACAATGGACCGCAATTCTTTTGCGGCCAAGCACCACCCGTGGATGGACCTATGGGTCAACATGGCACCTATGCCATACAGGTGAACCACTTATATTTGGCCCCCTGATGGCCACAATAAAGAAATGGACGTGGTTGGCGCCTTTCTTTATTTTTGAAAGAAGTAAGAAGGCCAAGTGCACCACACGAAGGCAAGACCAGTGGCAGAACATCGGCCGGCTGCGACACCACACCATGATTACTAAACATTTTATTGGTGCACCGGATGGTGCTGACTGTGTGATGGGGTGGTGCTTTTGGTGCTGGGAAGGGGTGCTCTGCACATTATTAAAGGCCGTAAGGCCACAGAGCACTCGTGGGTTGGTGTATCGATGCTGGCATGCGTGCTCTCTCTATGCATAACATCTGCATGTGTTCCTCCAAAAACAGGTCCTGGATCGTAGTGTAAATATCAGCGTAGTATTGTAAATAATGCTCCCTACCGGCTATGTTTAGTTTGCGAATTCTTTCCGCGATTCGGTTATCCTGTGGGTGTGTTTCTGTGAGGAGAAGGGTGCAACGTCGCAGGGGGACATATTTACTCATTTGTGAACATCTGTAAAACTGTCGCACTCAGGGTAGAGTTAATAGTAGAGGGAACTATATCTGAGTGCCACACTAAAGTAGGTAAAAATTTATCGGGTCGGGACGCCCCGAGGGTAGAGAAGGGTGCAATGTTGCGGATATGGGATTTGGCCTCCATATCCGCTTGTAAATATTCCCCTATTTCCCCAATACTCCCCAACTATCCCCAATCCCCCATTCCCTAGTCCCATTGCCTGTAAATAACACTCTGTAGAACCGACGTTCCCCTTTTTCCCCCATTAAATGTCGTGCCCAGGTTCACCGCATCTCGCGTAGACAACTATAGGACCTCTTGCTAGTTATTCTTAGTCTATGTCAGTTAAGGACTCGTTTCCATTAATTCTGACTCTTCGTTGCACCAGAATGTGATTGTATGGCACCAGTAGTGAGTTTAGGACCTCCCCATACCTCCTCCCATCTTCCTCATGAAACAATAACAACAACAACAACTACAACCACCGCGGGGGCGGCGCGGCCGCGGTGCGGGGAGTGTGCGTCCTCACACCGGCTTGGTTAGCCGCCATTGCCATGTGCGCCCACGGGGTTACCACGAAGGGGCTGGCTGTCAGCTCCTCATCAAGGGCGGAGCCCGGTAACCCCCGCACCCAATAAGAAGCAACGGGCCAATTCCATCTGGGGCGGAGCTAACGAGCCGAGGGCGTGTCACTCCCCGCCGGATATACGCAGCCACTTACCGGACGTGACGTCAGATGCGCCTCAGCCATGAAGAAGAACCAGACGCCACCTTCTAGCGCTGAGAGAGACCTCCCGCATCTCTGGACCGGACCGGGTCGATTCTGTCCCTGAGCCAAGAGTGCACCTTGTGCTGTCCACCAACTACCTGCCCTTCCTTGCCATCAATCCCCGTGTGAGTCAGTTTTGTCCTGTTTATCTGTCGTCTGTCGGGGCTACTATAAGACCGTAATTAAGTGCCTATCTTTCTATGCTGTCTCTCTCATCCCTGTAATCTAAACGTTCCGAACTATTATAACCTCCTCCGGAGGTCTTGAGAACTGTACCCCTGGTGTCGTGTCATTTTAAACCCAGCCGTTGTGTCCTTTCCTCAATTGATTTAGCGTAGCGCGACTCGGCCAAGGTTCGAGTATAATCGGGTAACTTGTGCGAACACGGCGGCCATTCCGCTCGGCCCACCATAACATCAAAGTCGTGTCCGTAACAATATATATACATACATACATACAAAAATACATACATACATACATACATACATACATACATATATATATATATATATTGTTGCGAATATGGAATTTGGCCTCCATATCCGCTTGTAAATATTCCCCTATTTTCTCCAATACTCCCCAACTTTCCCCAATCCCCCATTCCCTAGTCCCATTGCATGTAAATAACAATCAGTAGAGCCGACCTTCCCCTTCTTCCCCCATTAAATGTCGTGCCCAGGTCCACCGCACCACACGTAGACAACTTTCGGACATCTTCCTAGTTATTCTTAATCTATGTCAGTTAAGGCCTCGTTTCCATTAATTATGACTCTTCGTTGCACCAGAATGTGATTATATGGCACCAGTAGTGAGTTTAGGACCTTTCCCATACCTCCTCCCATCTTCTTCCCCAAACCACAACAATAACAACAACTACAACAACAATTACAACAACAACAGAGGAGATGGCGGCGGAGCGGGGGAGGATGCGTCCTCACACCGGCTCGATTAGCTCCAGACCATGCGCTCCACGGGGTTACCCCGAAGGGGCTGGCTGTCAGCTCCTCGTCAGGGGCGGAGCCAGTAACCCCCCCGCACGCACCCAATGAGAAGCAACGTGCCGATTCCACGAGGCGGAGCTAACGAGCCGAGGGCGTGTCACTCCCCGCCGGATATACGCAGCCGCTTGCCGGACGTGACGTGAGATGCGCCCCCAGACTGGAGAGAGAAGCCACCGCCACCCCCAGCGCGACGATACCTCCCCGCATCTCTGGACCGGACCGAGTCGATTCTGCCTTGAGCCAAGAGTGCACCTTGAGCCATCGACTACCCGCTTTCCTTGTCATCAATCCCCGTGTGAGTCAGTTTTTGTCCTGTTTCTCTGTGGTCTGTCGGGAATAATATAAGGTTGTGTCTAAGTGCCTGTCTTCCTATGATGTACCTCTCGTCCCTGTAATCTGACCTTCCGCACGAATATAACCTCCTCCGGAGGTCTTGAGAACTGAACCCCTGGTGTCGTATTGTGTCATTATAATCCAGCCGGGTGTCTTCTTTTTCTTATTGAGCCAGCATAGCGCGGCTAGTCAACGTTCGGGCACAATCGGGTAACTTGTACGGATACGGCGGCCATCCCGCTCGGCCCACCATACCATCAAAGTCGTATCTGTAACAATTGGTGTCGGGAGTGAGATTCGAGGCCCGACCAAATTTTGAAAAAAAAAAAAACGAATAGAGGAAAAAAAAAATTTGGTCAAAATTTGGAGCGGCCGAAATTTGTTTTGTTTTACGAAACTCGAATTTTGCAAGTCGCGCTATGGCGGATCAAGACGGCTGGGGTCCGGTAAAGGAGAGTGAGGTAGGGTCGATCCAGGACCAAATTGAGGGACAAGAGGAGAGCGAAGCAGTGAGGGCGGCAGGTTCGCAAAATAGCGTTGTCACGCACGAGGTGGCCACGGCGTCCACGCCCGCGACCGTGGCAGCGCCCCTGGTGGATCCGAACCTTTTTATGTTGCAAATGAGGGCCCTTATGGAACAAATGGGTGAGCAATTGGGAGACCAAATTAGAGGTTTGAAAAGCAGTATGGGACAAATGGGGAACCGGATGGATGCTCAGGGTGAGCGATTAGAGGGCCAAATGGGGGTAATGAGGGACGAAGCGAGGGGTACCAGTGAGGGGTTAGACAATAATTTTGAGGAGTTAGACAAGAAATTTGGGAGGTTAGACAATAATTTTGAGGAGTTAGACAAGAAATTTGGGAGGTTAGACAATAATTTTGAGGGGTTAGACAACGGGATAAAAGAGGTGAGAAATGGGTTAATGGGGGTAGAAAACAGAATGGCCGCTCAAGAGAATCAGATAGAGGGAGTGAAACATGGGTTAACGGGGGTAGAAAACAGAATGGCCGCTCAAGAGAATCAAATGGAAGGGATGCAAAAAGGGTTAGAGGGGTTAGAAAACACCATGGAAGGCAAATTGAGGGACATGAGGGACCAAGCGGAAAGGGAAGTTAACCAAATGGGGCAGCAGATAGAGGGGGTCAGAATGGGGGTAGAAACCAAACTGGATGCTCACAGGGAGGAAATGGAGCAGATGAGGGTGGCATCTGGGCAGGAGATGCAAGTGATGGGAGAGGAGATCAGAAGAGGAGTGAGTGAGGAGGTCGGAGGAGTGCGCGAGGAGGTGAGGCACTGTAAGGAGCGCATGGAGAAAGAGGTGAGAAAGGGGACTGTAAAGTTACAAGGGGGCATAGAGGACCTGACGCAGGAGGTGGAGCAGCTGACGGTGGGACAAACGGAGTTAGTGGAGCAGGTTCAAAGGAACACTGCGGTATTAGGAGGTTTAAAGGCGACACAGAAAGAACTAAAAGATGACTTGGTAGCGACGAAGAGGGAATGTCAGATGGTACGTGAGGGACTGACAACGAGGTTGGACGAGGTGATAGAGGTAATGGAGACGAAGGACCGGCAGGTGAGGACGCACCTGGAAACGGTCAAGGTAGCCTTAGAGGATGAGCTTGAGGAGACGTACCGGGGAATAAAAGAGGTGAAGCACAAATTAGAAGAAGTGGAAGAAGGGATGAGCGAAATTAAGAAGCGACGGAGAGGGGATAAGAAAGAGATAAAAGAGGAGATAAAAGAATTGGTCCAAAGTCTGTGTTTGGATCGTGATGATGTGCTCATTAACCGGATGAGGGATTCGCAGGTGATGGAGGAGAAGCGAAGAGGAAGAGGACCCGGTGTAAGTGGTGACCAATATGGTCGTGCGTATGATGCGCCAGGGGATTTAATAAGCTTGGGGGTCGAGATAGACCCGGGTGTTCGTGAGAGGCCGTTGGTGAAGTGTGCGACAGGTCTGGTGTGCGAAAGAGGAGGTGTGCGAGAAAGTCCGACTCTGGGGTGTGTGAGGAAAAAGTGCGTGCCAAGGAGTAGTGAGGGTGCTGGCGAGAGTGAGTCGGTCGTAGCGCGTGTGCGAGGGAGCACATGGAAGCGCGGTGTGGTAAGTGTTACAGAGGGTGTGACGGGAGAGTGTGCGCAGGAGTGTGCGCGAGAAAGGTGTGTGACGGACAGGTGCATGAGGAAGGAGTGCGCTGTCAGAAGTAAGGAAGAGTGTCCACCTGTGGTGAGTGTTACAGAGGGTGTAACGGGAGAGTGTGCGCGAGAAAGGGGTGTGACCGACAGGTGCATGAGGAAAGAGTGCGCTGTCAGAAGTAAGGAAGAGTGTCCACCTGTGGTGAGTGTTACAGAGGGTGTAACGGGAGAGTGTGCGCGAGAAAGGGGTGTGACCGACAGGTGCATGAGGAAAGAGTGCGCTGTCAGAAGTAAGGAAGAGTGTCCACCTGTGGTGAGTGTTACAGAGGGTGTGACGGGAGAGTGTGCGCGAGGAAGGTGTGTGACGGACAGGTGCATGAGGAAAGAGTGCGCTGTCAAGAGTAAGGGTGAGTGCGCTGTCAAGAATGGAGGTGAAAGTAGTGGGAGTGACATGGAGCGTGAGTTAGTTGTGACAGGTGAACGAGGATGTACACCTGGGATGGAAGGATGCACACCTGGAATGGTAGAGCGTGAGTGGGAATGCACGCTGGAGTTGGTGGTGAGGCACGTGGTTGGGTGTGCGAATGAGGGCACACCTGTGATTGTCACAGAGGAGGTGACCGAGGAGGGGGCGCGAAGAGGTGTTTTGGTGAGGTGTGCGAGCAACGAATGTGTGCCAAAGTGTTCGGTGGTCAGGTGTGTGACCAAGGCTGTGAGTGGAATGAGGGTACCTGGGTGTGTAAGGAAAGGTACGAGGAGCATGGGCACGGCTGGAGGTGTGAGCAAGGAACGGGCTGCGGGGTGTAAGCGTCCAGGTGAAGCATCGACGTTAGACGGGGTAGAGTGTAGAACGACTTATAGCCGAATCGGGCCCTCGGTGCGTGCTGGGCCTCGCTTTGAACGGCCGCGTCCGTGCTCCACTAGGCGGAGCTGGCAGCCCGATAGAAAGGGTCGTCATGGCGACCACTTTTTGGTGAGACGTGCCGGCAGGTCTAGATCGGGACATTGGATGGCTCCACGCCGAGGTGATGCGTGGGATCTCGGCCCGGGTAAGCCCCCGTCCCTGCACCGAGTGCGGGACGCATCCAGCCGCTGGCACAAAACAACCAGCATCCATTGCTTGGCTTTACGAAGCCGGGCTTTGGACAGGGATTGGCGCACCGAGAGGTATTAGTGAGTCGACTGGGTGATGAGGTTAGTGTTTTGGACCCAAAATTGGAGAAAAACAAAATTAGATGATTGGCAAGGGATTGGCAGTAGTGATTGGCAGATGATGGGCAGTGATTGGCAAATTTTTAATTTGTTGAAATTTGATGTGCAAAATTGGTAGTGAGAGACCCCCGATGTGGTGGGATGGCATCCCTGCCACCCTTCCCATGTGGGGGGCAAAGGAGCAATAGCTTATGGGGTGTATGGCAGTGAAAACTAGCCCGGGTGGTTTAGGTTATATTGATAGGGATCTAGAGAAGATGACATTAGGTGACGTTAAGGTTAGTTAGTGACTGATACCTGTAGTGGGGACGCAGGTAGTTTAGTGTGGATGATAATGACGTGGGAGCGCAATAGTTTAAAGGGACGACTGGGAAGCGCAAGTTTCAGAAGGGAGTAGTTAGCTGAGATGATGCCGTGTGTGTGAGGATTGAACAGGTGTGATTGCACAGGTGTGCAACTGGACAGGTGTGTGGAGCAGTGTGTGAGTAGTGAGTGTGTGGATCAGCGCGAATGCGCTTGGGGAGAGAAGGGTGCAGGTGGCACCAGGTGTGAGAGCACAGGTGTGCAGGTACAGGTGTGTGGAGAGAGTTGGAGTGAGTGGTACGGAGTGGTGTGCATGGTGCGAAGGTGTGAATGGGGGAAGAGTGGACCCCCATCACGAGTACCCGGGGCGGGTAGTGTAAGTGTTAGGTAGAGGGTGCAGGTAAATTGTGGTTGGATATTGGCATTTGTGGTGCGGTTGCAGAATGGTGTTGTGAATGGGTGCATTAGTGTTGTGGAAATGGCTGGGCGTGTAGCCTGTTAGTGTGTGTAGTTGGTTGGGCACTCCACCACTGTGAGGATGTCGGCCAGGTGAGGCCGCAGGTGGGCTCTGGGAGCCGGTAGTTGTGAGTGGGTGCCTGAGGATCCCGGGTGTGGATCGGGCAGCCCAGTGCCAGAGAGGGCACGGAGTGGGGAGAGAGCCAGAGGGCCTTCCCCAGGTAGTTAGGTTAGGGTAAGGAGCAGGTAAGCTCGGAGGCAACTGCAGTGGTGGAGGTGTGCAGGTGGGTAGACCCACTGGGAGAGGTACACGCCGCAGCCCAGAAATTGTGCGAGGGCACCGGGAGATGAATCGGGGGAGTGAGACCCCAAATTGAAGAGCACCACAGTTTGGCCAATGGGAATTGGTTTTTAGAACCCATAGTGTAAGAGGGCCAATGGTTTGGCCGGAGAGAGACCCCGGGTAGTGTAAAGTTGTTAAAGTCATTTAGGAGATAGTTAGGATTGATGAACCTGTCGCACCATACGCAGCCACTTACCTGTGGTGATGATGATGACTCCACACCTGTGTTTTCTTTGTTTGTGTTGCAGAAATGAGATTGCTGTGGATTTGTGAGACGCATCACGACGTGGATGAGACATTGGGGTGATTCCATCTCTCCCTCCCTAGGAGGGACTGATGATGAATTGGTAATGGCAAATTATGATGTTGAGTTGGAGATGGCAAATTTTGATGAGAGTTGAAAATGGCAAATTTGATTGGTTAGGAGGGAGAGAAGACGAATTTGGTTTATGGGAGGAACGGGGAAGACAGTAGGGATGTTTGTCGATTTGTAAAGTAGATGTTTATGGGTAGTGTTGTGTTGTGTGGATACAGTAAGGGGTAAGGGAGGGGCCATGTAGGTTACCTGGTGGGGGGGGGGCGTACGATAGGAACGTACCTGTCTCACCTGGTTCCCATGTGCCCCCAGTGTGCATTACCTTATATTGCGTGCACTTTTGCGCCCTTACCACCTTACTCACTTGTTTCTTCTTTTGTCTCCCACCTCCGAGGATCTGGCTTTGGGGTAGAGAGAGAGGAGAGAGAGGTGCTGGCTACGCAGTTGTGGGCCTGCACTTTCGCTGTTGGCTGCCTGGATCGATACACCATATGGACCGCAATGTTTGTGGCCACCCACAATGGACCGCAGCTCTTTTGCGGCCAAGCACCACCCGTGGAAGGACCTATGGGTCAACGTGGCACCTATGCCATAAAGGTGAACCACTGTTAATTAACACCAAGTGCACCACAAGAAGAGCAAGAGACACCTGCAGGGTTAGGGGTTGTCGAATTTATTTTTATTCCAAGGAACAATGGTGACTGCACCGGATGGTGCTGACTGTGTGGTAGGGTGGTGTTTTTGATGCTGGGAAAGGGTGCTCTGCACGTTATTAAAGGCCGTCGGCCACAGAGCACTCGTGGGTTGGTGTATCGATGTTGGCAAGCGCGCTCTCTCTATGCATAACATCTGCATGTGTTCCTCCAAAGACAGGTCCTGGATCGTAGTGTAAATAGCAGCGTAGTCTTGTAAATAATGCTCCCTACCGGCTGTATGTTTAGTTTGCGAATTCTTTCCGGATTCGGTTATCCTGTGGGTGTGTTTCTGTGAGGAGAAGGGTGCAACGTCGCAGGGGGACATATTTACTCATTTGTGAATATCTGTAAAACTGTCGCACTCAGGGTAGAGTTAATAGTAGAGGGAACTACATTGCGTGCCACACTAAAGTAGGTAAAAATTTATCGGGTCGGGACGCCCCGAGGGTAGAGAAGGGTGCAATGTTGCGAATATGGAATTTGGCCTCCATATCCGCTTGTAAATATTCCCCTATTTTCTCCAATACTCCCCAACTTTCCCCAATCCCCCATTCCCTAGTCCCATTGCATGTAAATAACAATCAGTAGAGCCGACCTTCCCCTTCTTCCCCCATTAAATGTCGTGCCCAGGTCCACCGCACCACACGTAGACAACTTTCGGACATCTTCCTAGTTATTCTTAATCTATGTCAGTTAAGGCCTCGTTTCCATTAATTATGACTCTTCGTTGCACCAGAATGTGATTATATGGCACCAGTAGTGAGTTTAGGACCTTTCCCATACCTCCTCCCATCTTCTTCCCCAAACCACAACAATAACAACAACTACAACAACAATTACAACAACAACAGAGGAGATGGCGGCGGAGCGGGGGAGGATGCGTCCTCACACCGGCTCGATTAGCTCCAGACCATGCGCTCCACGGGGTTACCCCGAAGGGGCTGGCTGTCAGCTCCTCGTCAGGGGCGGAGCCAGTAACCCCCCCGCACGCACCCAATGAGAAGCAACGTGCCGATTCCACGAGGCGGAGCTAACGAGCCGAGGGCGTGTCACTCCCCGCCGGATATACGCAGCCGCTTGCCGGACGTGACGTGAGATGCGCCCCCAGACTGGAGAGAGAAGCCACCGCCACCCCCAGCGCGACGATACCTCCCCGCATCTCTGGACCGGACCGAGTCGATTCTGCCTTGAGCCAAGAGTGCACCTTGAGCCATCGACTACCCGCTTTCCTTGTCATCAATCCCCGTGTGAGTCAGTTTTTGTCCTGTTTCTCTGTGGTCTGTCGGGAATAATATAAGGTTGTGTCTAAGTGCCTGTCTTCCTATGATGTACCTCTCGTCCCTGTAATCTGACCTTCCGCACGAATATAACCTCCTCCGGAGGTCTTGAGAACTGAACCCCTGGTGTCGTATTGTGTCATTATAATCCAGCCGGGTGTCTTCTTTTTCTTATTGAGCCAGCATAGCGCGGCTAGTCAACGTTCGGGCACAATCGGGTAACTTGTACGGATACGGCGGCCATCCCGCTCGGCCCACCATACCATCAAAGTCGTATCTGTAACAATATATATATATATATATATATATATATATATATATATATATATATATATATATATATTTCTGTCAGTTGATTGTTTGTTTGACATTTGTATTACAGTGTACAAGAAGGTATAAATAAATGAATGACATGTTTATCTAACCATTTATTCGGGGGAAAATTATTACGGAAGTGTACCAAGCTGTTTTACTTGCAATTTTCAAAGTGCCCTCCCTCGTGATCGATGCACAATTGCAGCCGAGCAGACACAGAGTGGCACACACGCTTGCAGAGTTCGATATCAATTTCCTCAAACTTTGCAGATTTTTTTTTTTGTTGTATACAAGATCGAGGCTCGTGAAAGAGCTAACATCAATCACACAGAAAGACAAACCAACACATAAAACATATAACATGGGGAGATGTAGACAAGATGGGGAGAGAGGGGAAGGAAACAAAACACAACATTTGAGATCAGGGACATCGAGAGATCTGTGGGAGGAAGAGGGCATGGGAAGGGGGGTGGGAGAGGTATAAAACATATGGACACTGCAAGGACTTCCAGGAAAGAAGTTGGAATTTCAAACAAAGTGGATCTGGGGTGAATTAGCGGGGGTAGAAACGATCAAGGTTTTGGATGGGGGAAGAAAAGAGATGGTGGTGAACAGCTGTTTTAAAGACCTGGAGGGAGGAGTGGGATTGAAGGGAGCGTGGGAGTTTGTTCCAGAGGCGGGAGAAAAAAGGAATGAAAGAGCGAAGGTGAGCAGAGAGCCTAGATTTCGGCAGTTTCACCATCAGAGGGTTGCTGGCAGATCTTGTGCGACCTGTAGGATTATTTGGGGGACAAAGCCCAGAGAGAGCTGGGGGAGCAAGGCTGGAGAGGAGTCGGTAGAAGACAGAAAGACCACCTACCTGCCTGCGGTGAGTGAGTGAAAGGCCCTCGGAGATAGCTTCATCGCGGGAGATTCCAATGATTCTGAAAGCTTTGGTTTCAACAGCGTGAAGCCGAGCGAGGTGTGAGGCAGGAGCACCGGCCCATCGGGGAGAACAGTACTCCATTGAGCTGTGGATGAAAGCCTTGTATGTGGTGAGGAGCTCCAGTGTGCCAAGGAAGGACTTCGCACGACGGACGATGCCCAATCGGCGACTAGCTTTGGAGGCCAGCTTGGAAATGTGGTTTTCCCAAGAAAGATCATGGCAGATAGTGAGACCCAAAAGGTTGAGCGACAGAACTTCTTGGAGAGGATTTTTGAGAAAGTAGATGGGAGGGTTGTCCAGTCGGTCTTTTCGGAGAGGCATAGTAAGGGGAGCGTTATAAGGAGTCTTAAGCGTTATAAGGAGCGTTATAAGTAAGCGTCTGGGGAGTGTAAGGTCTAAATGGTTAGATAAACATGTCATTCATTTATTTATACCTTCTTGTACACTGTAATACAAATGTCAAACAAACAATCAACTCACAGAAATATACATATATATATATTTAAACAGAAATCGGGCGCTACTTTTGACTCACCCTGTATAGCACGATATCGCAAAAAGTTGTGGACGGATTCAGATGAACATTGGTGAACAGGTTGTACGTGTGTGTGTGTGTGTGTGTGTGTGTGTGTGTGTGTGTGTGTGTGTGTGTGTGTGTGTGTGTGTGTGTGTGTGTGTTTACTGGACCCCAAAAATGCACAAACACCCTTGTAAGATGAGGTTCATCATCGCAAGTAGAGAATGTAGATTGAAACCTTTGTCGGGTAGTCTAACAGCGGCGATGAAACTAATCTATAAATGCTTAAAAAACTAACATGATAAAGTGAAGTTTTATTCTGGTATTAAGAAATTCTGGATCATTGACAATTCCAAACCGGTAGTCGACAGTGTCCACAACATTAACAACAAGGGTAAGGCAAAATGTCTTTCAACCTTTGATTTTACCACATTGTACATAAACATTCCACATGACAAGCTCGTAACCGCATTGGACAGAGCAATAGATAAAGCATTTGCAGGAGGTAATACAGTATACATTAATGTATATCAAAACAGAGCACACTGGTCTGTAAAGGATAATCAATATTCATGCAGTTTTTCAAAAAGAAAATTCAAAGAAAGTATTAGATTTCTGCTAAACAACAGTTTCTTTACATTTGGCAACAAGATACTCCAGCAGACAGTGGGCATACCCATGGGTTCAGATCCGGCCCCTTTCTTTGCAAATTTATTTCTGCACATGTACGAGTTTGATTGGGTCCAGAACATGTGCAGGAATAAATTAACAACTGCACGAAGATGCGGAAACATCTTCAGGTTCATTGATGATTTGTTGGCAATTAATGTTGGATTTATATTTGAGCAGCTTCATGATGATATATATCCAAAAGAACCTGAATTAAAAAAGGAAAACCAAACTTCCACTTCAGTTTCCTTTTTAGAATTACAAATTGACATCCATAATAATAAATTTCACAGCAAATAATTTGATAAACGAGATGCATTTCCATTCCACATTGTCCGAATGCCTTTCTTGGACAGCAACATTCCCAAAAAGCTATTTTATGGTACAGTTGCAGGTGAAATAATTAGGACTGTAAGAGCAACCACACACAGCTCTGAACTGGTCAATAAATTACAACAACTAGTCAGACGTATGTTAGCGCAGGGAGCTACAGTTGGTGGATTAAAACAAGTTTTCTTTAAAATCACAAAACGACACCAAATCGAATTAGTAAAATACAATACGAATAGTAAAAATATTATTCATGAGATCTTTATGTAAATACAGTACAATATAAGAATTAAATATACTACAAATCAATGTTGCTAGGAATCAGTGGTTGCTAGGATATGGCAGCATGCAAAAAACCGTTATAGGTGACAGTTTGGACATTCGAAATACAGTTTGATCCAGAGGTAGGTGGTGTGGTCGTGCTGGTTGGTAGATGTGGTTTATTTAAGGTAAGATGTGCATGATTTAATGACATTATCATATTATGGAGTGTGTAAGGAAAGTTATGAATATATGATAATACTAAAGCGCGGCGTTACGCGCGCTGCTTGTGAGCAAGGAGGAAGCGGACAAGCGGTAACATATATATGTCTTTATTGTAAGACTACACTGTAACACTGTACTGTCCCGGGCTGGGCGCCCGGTGTATCATGAGGCCACGCCTACCCCCGGTGCGTGGCCACCGCCCGCTTGGTGCGCGGAATGATGTCACCACGCCAGTGGGCTTTTGTGTCCGCCACACGCGCCCCCCCCAGAATTCCCGCGCACCTGGAGGGCCAGTTTGCGGGGCAGACGAATGACCCGGCCGAAGCGCCCCCTGGCGATCGGCGGCGTCCGGGGTGCAGGGATGCCAGGTGGGATGCCCCTGGCTGCCCCTGGGATGGGTGCAGGACCGGGGGGCGGCGTGGCGGCGGGGCTGGGCGGTGCCGGGGGTCCGCCCGCAGGAGGTCGGCCCCGACGTGGGGGTCGGGCCACTGGCGGTGGATGGTCCACATCGAGGTGGGCCGGCTTGAGGCGGTCTACCGAAACGCGGTCAGGAGTACCGCCGATGTCCAGGGTGAAGTGCTTCGCCCCGGTCTCCAGCACGCGGAAAGGCCCGTCGTATGGGGGCCGCAGTGGTGTCCGATGGGCATCGTGGCGGACGAAGACGTACTCCGCCGTGCGAAGCTCCGGGGCGACGTGCGTCGGTGGGTGCCCGTGGCATGCCGTTGGCACCGGGGCGAACCTCTGGGCGGTCTCTTGCAGAGCGGAGCGCTGCTGTGCCGCGGACCATGGTGCCGTGGAGTCAGGGAGGAACTCGCCCGGCACCCGCAGCGGTTGCCCGAAGACCAACTCCGCCGCGGATGCGCGCAGGTCCTCCTTGGGCGCCGTCCGGAGGCCCAGCAGGACCCAGGGGAGCCTGTCGACCCAGCCGCCGTCGCGGAGGGTGGCCCGGAGCGCGGCCTTCAATGAGCGGTGAAATCGCTCACACAGGCCGTTAGCCTGGGGGTGGTAGGCCGTGGTTCGGTGCAGCCGGACCCCGAGCCCCTGCGCAACCGCCCCCCAGAGCTCCGAGGTGAACTGGGGGCCGCGGTCGGATGAGATGTCTGAGGGGGCGCCGAACCGGGCGACCCAGGTGGCGATGAAAGCCTGCGCGACATCGGCCGCCGTTGTCGACGCCAAGGGCACGGCCTCCGGCCACCGGGTGGTGCGGTCCACCATGGTGAGGACGTAGGTGAAACCCCGCGAGGGGGGCAGAGGTCCCACCAGGTCCACGTGGACGTGGTCAAACCGGCGTTCCGGCACCGTGAACGGGGCCAACGGGGCCTGGGTGTGCCGGTGCACCTTGGCGCGCTGGCACGCGAGGCACGTCCTGGCCCAGCCGCGGACGGCCTTCCGGAGGCCATGCCAGACGAACTTGTCGGCGATCAGCCTTTGGGAGGCCCTCGCGCCCGGGTGGGACAAGCCGTGGATGGCGTCAACCACCTGGCGCTGCCAGCCCGCGGGCACGATGGGGCGAGGACGCCCGAGAGAGACGTCGCACAAGAGGGCCGCGCCCGCGCCGTCGAACGGCACCTCGGTGACGCGGAGGCCCGTGACGGCGGTCCGCAAGGCCTGGACGTCGGGGTCAGCGGCCTGGTCCGCTGCCATCCGGGCATAGTCGATGCCGAGGTGGACTGCGTGGGCGACGGCCCGGGAAAGGCAATCCGCCACCGGGTTGTCCTTCCCCGCGACGTGCTGGATGTCCGTCGTGTACTCGGACACGGCCGAGAGGTGACGCTGCTGCCGGGCCGACCACGGCTCGGTGACCTTGCCCATCGCGAAGATCAACGGCTTGTGGTCGACGAAGGCAGTGAACGCACGGCCCTCGAGCAGATGGCGGAAGTGCCTGACCGCCAAGTGAAGTCCGAGCAACTCGCGGTCAAAGGTACTGTAACGGCGTTCGGGCGGGCGAAGCTGCCGGCTAAAGAACGCCAGCGGTTGCCAAGCTCCACGCACCCATTGCTCGTGCACCGCGCCCACCGCGTAGTCCGAGGCATCGGTGGTGAGGGCGATCGGTGCATCGGGCGCCGGGTGCGCGAGCATGGTGGCGTTAGCTAAGGCGAGCTTCGCGCCCGTGAACGCCGTGTCCATCTGCTCGGTCCAGGTAACGTCGCCTTTGCCCGGCTTACCTCGGAGAGCTTCGTGCAGGGGGCGCAGGAGCTGGGCGATACGGGGCAGGAACCGATGGTAAAAGTTCACCATGCCCAGGAACTCCTGCAGCCCTCTGATCGTGCGGGGGCGCGGAAACCCCTTCACCACCTCCACCTTGGCCGGCAGGGGGACGGCTCCGTGCCTGGTGACACGGTGCCCCAGAAAATCGATTGTGGTGGCGCCGAACCGGCACTTTGCGGGGTTCACAATTAGGCCATGCTGGCCCAGGCGTTCGAAGAGCGTGCGGAGGTGGCGTAGGTGCTCTTCGCGGGACGCACTGGCGACGAGGATATCGTCCAGGTAGACAAAGACAAAATCCAAGTCACGCAGGACGCTGTCCATCAGTCGCTGGAACGCCTGAGCCGCATTCTTCAGACCGAAGGGCATGCGCAGGAACTCGAAGAGTCCGAATGGCGTGATGACCGCCGTCTTCGGGACGTCCTCCGGCCTGACGGGGACCTGATGGTAGCCGCGTATGAGGTCCACCTTCGAGAAGAAGGACCTGCCCGCCAAACGGGCGGAAAAGTCCTGAATGTGGGGGACGGGGTAGCGGTCGGGAGTCGTAGCGTCATTGAGACGGCGATAGTCCCCGCACGGTCGCCATCCCCCGCCGGGCTTCGGCACGATGTGCAGCGGCGACGCCCAAGCGCTCTCTGAGCGCCGCACGATGCCGAGTCGCTCCAGGGTAGCGAACGCCGCTTTTGCCACCGCCAGCTTCGTCGGCTCGAGGCGGCGTGCCCGGGCGTAGACCGGTGGCCCGACGGTGGGGATGTGATGGGCCACCCCGTGCTTGACGGCCCCCGCCGAGAAGGTGGGCCGCGTGAGGGCCGGGAAGCCGGCGAGGAGGCGGGTGAATGCGTCCGCTGCCGGAAGCGTACAGCCCAACGTGGCCGGAACCGAATCGTTCGGCAAGCCGCTTGGCAAGCCGCTCGTTGAGCTGGGCAACGCGCAAGCGAGCGAGCTGAACGTCTCGGCCTGGACAAGCCGTCTGCGCTTGACGTCGACCAGGAGCCCATTAGCGCACAGGAAGTCCGCGCCAAGCAGTGCCATGGGCACGTCGGCAGTGACGAACGTCCATCGGAAAACCTGCCCTCCAAACCGCAGAGAGAGGCAGCGTTTTCCGTACGTACGGATGGGCGTCCCGTTCGCGGCAAGCAGCGCGGGGCCCCCACCCGCGGCGTGCTTGTCTGACGTGCCGGCGGGAATGACACTCACCTGCGCTCCCGTGTCGCACAGGTAACGTAGCCCGGAGAAGGTGTCCGTTATGAACAGCAGGCTGTTCGAACGGCCGGCGCTCATCGCCACTATTGAGCGCCGGCCCGGGCGTTTCCCGACCCGTGGAAGGAGCACGGCGGATGACACCGCCGAGCTTCGTGGCCGAACTTGGTGTGGAACCAGCACCAGGTGGTGGAGCTGGAGGAGCGCGGCTGGCTCCGCCAGGCCGGTGGAGTTGGCGGGTTTCCCCGCGGTGGCGGTTTTCGCCGCGGCGGTGGGCGGGGCGTGGCGGTGCTCACGAGGCGCGTATCAGCGTGCTGCTGAACATCAGCGTGCTGCTGAACATCAGCGTGCTGCTGAACATCAGCGTCGAGGGCCGTGAAGACCACGCCGACGCTCGCCCGCGTGTCCGAAGCGGCGAAATACCTGTCCGCCTCGGCTGCCAATGCTCGGGGTTCCGTTAGCTCGGTCCCGGCCAACGCAAGGCGAACCTGCGCTGGAAGTTGGCGCCGGAAAAGCGCCCGGAATAGCGAACCGGGGGCTTCGTCGCCCAACAGTGACAGCATATGGTCCATTCGGACCGACGGGCGCGTCTCACCGAGCTCGGGGAGATCCAGGAGGCGATCGGCGCGTGCGTCGTCCGTGAGGCCGAACGTGGCTAGGAGTAGCCGCTTGAGTGTCTCGTACTTGTGGCCGTCCGGTGGGTGGCGAAGGACGGACACAACTCGAGCGGCCGTGCCGGGCCCGAGGGAGGCGACGACATGGCAGTAGCGCAGGTCGTCGTTGGTGAGGCGCCGAAGCTGAAACTGGGCTTCGGCTCGAACGAACCAGACCTCGGCCTGGGCCTCCCAAAACTCGGGAAGTTTAATCGCCAATGCCATGGCGTCGTGTTCGGAAGGATCGCTTCGGCGGATCCAACGTCGAGGGTCACCAGTAAAGCGCGGCGTTACGCGCGCTGCTTGTGAGCAAGGAGGAAGCGGACAAGCGGTAACATATATATGTCTTTATTGTAAGACTACACTGTAACACTGTACTGTCCCGGGCTGGGCGCCCGGTGTATCATGAGGCCACGCCTACCCCTGGTGCGTGGCCACCGCCCGCTTGGTGCGCGGAATGATGTCACCACGCCAGTGGGCTTTTGTGTCCGCCACACGCGCCCCCCCAGAATTCCCGCGCACCTGGAGGGCCAGTTTGCGGGGCAGACGAATGACCCGGCCGAAGCGCCCCCTGGCGATCGGCGGCGTCCGGGGTGCAGGGATGCCAGGTGGGATGCCCCTGGCTGCCCCTGGGATGGGTGCAGGACCGGGGGGCGGCGTGGCGGCGGGGCTGGGCGGTGCCGGGGGTCCGCCCGCAGGAGGTCGGCCCCGACGTGGGGGTCGGGCCACTGGCGGTGGATGGTCCACATCGAGGTGGGCCGGCTTGAGGCGGTCTACCGAAACGCGGTCAGGAGTACCGCCGATGTCCAGGGTGAAGTGCTTCGCCCCGGTCTCCAGCACGCGGAAAGGCCCGTCGTATGGGGGCCGCAGTGGTGTCCGATGGGCATCGTGGCGGACGAAGACGTACTCCGCCGTGCGAAGCTCCGGGGCGACGTGCGTCGGTGGGTGCCCGTGGCATGCCGTTGGCACCGGGGCGAACCTCTGGGCGGTCTCTTGCAGAGCGGAGCGCTGCTGTGCCGCGGACCATGGTGCCGTGGAGTCAGGGAGGAACTCGCCCGGCACCCGCAGCGGTTGCCCGAAGACCAACTCCGCCGCGGATGCGCGCAGGTCCTCCTTGGGCGCCGTCCGGAGGCCCAGCAGGACCCAGGGGAGCCTGTCGACCCAGCCGCCGTCGCGGAGGGTGGCCCGGAGCGCGGCCTTCAATGAGCGGTGAAATCGCTCACACAGGCCGTTAGCCTGGGGGTGGTAGGCCGTGGTTCGGTGCAGCCGGACCCCGAGCCCCTGCGCAACCGCCCCCCAGAGCTCCGAGGTGAACTGGGGGCCGCGGTCGGATGAGATGTCTGAGGGGGCGCCGAACCGGGCGACCCAGGTGGCGATGAAAGCCTGCGCGACATCGGCCGCCGTTGTCGACGCCAAGGGCACGGCCTCCGGCCACCGGGTGGTGCGGTCCACCATGGTGAGGACGTAGGTGAAACCCCGCGAGGGGGGCAGAGGTCCCACCAGGTCCACGTGGACGTGGTCAAACCGGCGTTCCGGCACCGTGAACGGGGCCAACGGGGCCTGGGTGTGCCGGTGCACCTTGGCGCGCTGGCACGCGAGGCACGTCCTGGCCCAGCCGCGGACGGCCTTCCGGAGGCCATGCCAGACGAACTTGTCGGCGATCAGCCTTTGGGAGGCCCTCGCGCCCGGGTGGGACAAGCCGTGGATGGCGTCAAACACCTGGCGCTGCCAGCCCGCGGGCACGATGGGGCGAGGACGCCCGAGAGAGACGTCGCACAAGAGGGCCGCGCCCGCGCCGTCGAACGGCACCTCGGTGACGCGGAGGCCCGTGACGGCGGTCCGCAAGGCCTGGATGTCGGGGTCAGCGGCCTGGTCCGCTGCCATCCGGGCATAGTCGATGCCGAGGTGGACTGCGTGGGCGACGGCCCGGGAAAGGCAATCCGCCACCGGGTTGTCCTTCCCTGCGACGTGCTGGATGTCCGTCTTGTACTCGGACACGGCCGAGAGGTGACGCTGCTGCCGGGCCGACCACGGCTCGGTGACCTTGCCCATCGCGAAGATCAACGGCTTGTGGTCGACGAAGGCAGTGAACGCACGGCCCTCGAGCAGATGGCGGAAGTGCCTGACCGCCAAGTGAAGTCCGAGCAACTCGCGGTCAAAGGTACTGTAACGGCGTTCGGGCGGGCGAAGCTGCCGGCTAAAGAACGCCAGCGGTTGCCAAGCTCCACGCACCCATTGCTCGTGCACCGCGCCCACCGCGTAGTCCGAGGCATCGGTGGTGAGGGCGATCGGTGCATCGGGCGCCGGGTGCGCGAGCATGGTGGCGTTAGCTAAGGCGAGCTTCGCGCCCGTGAACGCCGTGTCCATCTGCTCGGTCCAGGTAACGTCGCCTTTGCCCGGCTTACCTCGGAGAGCTTCGTGCAGGGGGCGCAGGAGCTGGGCGATACGGGGCAGGAACCGATGGTAAAAGTTCACCATGCCCAGGAACTCCTGCAGCCCTCTGATCGTGCGGGGGCGCGGAAACCCCTTCACCACCTCCACCTTGGCCGGCAGGGGGACGGCTCCGTGCCTGGTGACACGGTGCCCCAGAAAATCGATTGTGGTGGCGCCGAACCGGCACTTTGCGGGGTTCACAATTAGGCCATGCTGGCCCAGGCGTTCGAAGAGCGTGCGGAGGTGGCGTAGGTGCTCTTCGCGGGACGCACTGGCGACGAGGATATCGTCCAGGTAGACAAAGACAAAATCCAAGTCGCGCAGGACGCTGTCCATCAGTCGCTGGAACGCCTGAGCCGCATTCTTCAGACCGAAGGGCATGCGCAGGAACTCGAAGAGTCCGAATGGCGTGATGACCGCCGTCTTCGGGACGTCCTCCGGCCTGACGGGGACCTGATGGTAGCCGCGTATGAGGTCCACCTTCGAGAAGAAGGACCTGCCCGCCAAACGGGCGGAAAAGTCCTGAATGTGGGGGACGGGGTAGCGGTCGGGAGTCGTAGCGTCATTGAGACGGCGATAGTCCCCGCACGGTCGCCATCCCCCGCCGGGCTTCGGCACGATGTGCAGCGGCGACGCCCAAGCGCTCTCTGAGCGCCGCACGATGCCGAGTCGCTCCAGGGTAGCGAACTCCGCTTTTGCCACCGCCAGCTTCGTCGGCTCGAGGCGGCGTGCCCGGGTGTAGACCGGTGGCCCGACGGTGGGGATGTGATGGGCCACCCCGTGCTTGACGGCCCCCGCCGAGAAGGTGGGCCGCGTGAGGGCCGGGAAGCCGGCGAGGAGGCGGGTGAATGCGTCCGCTGCCGGAAGCGTACAGCCCAACGTGGCCGGAACCGAATCGTTCGGCAAGCCGCTTGGCAAGCCGCTCGTTGAGCTGGGCAACGCGCAAGCGAGCGAGCTGAACGTCTCGGCCTGGACAAGCCGTCTGCGCTTGACGTCGACCAGGAGCCCATTAGCGCACAGGAAGTCCGCGCCAAGCAGTGCCATGGGCACGTCGGCAGTGACGAACGTCCATCGGAAAACCTGCCCTCCAAACCGCAGAGAGAGGCAGCGTTTTCCGTACGTACGGATGGGCGTCCCGTTCGCGGCAAGCAGCGCGGGGCCCCCACCCGCGGCGTGCTTGTCTGACGTGCCGGCGGGAATGACACTCACCTGCGCTCCCGTGTCGCACAGGTAACGTAGCCCGGAGAAGGTGTCCGTTATGAACAGCAGGCTGTTCGAACGGCCGGCGCTCATCGCCACTATTGAGCGCCGGCCCGGGCGTTTCCCGACCCGTGGAAGGAGCACGGCGGATGACACCGCCGAGCTTCGTGGCCGAACTTGGTGTGGAACCAGCACCAGGTGGTGGAGCTGGAGGAGCGCGGCTGGCTCCGCCAGGCCGGTGGAGTTGGCGGGTTTCCCCGCGGTGGCGGTTTTCGCCGCGGCGGTGGGCGGGGCGTGGCGGCGCTCACGAGGCGCGTATCAGCATGCTGCTGAACATCAGCGTGCTGCTGAACATCAGCGTGCTGCTGAACATCAGCGTCGAGGGCCGTGAAGACCACGCCGACGCTCGCCCGCGTGTCCGAAGCGGCGAAATACCTGTCCGCCTCGGCTGCCAATGCTCGGGGTTTCGTTAGCTCGGTCCCGGCCAACGCAAGGCGAACCTGCGCTGGAAGTTGGCGCCGGAAAAGCGCCCGGAATAGCGAACCGGGGGCTTCGTCGCCCAACAGTGACAGCATATGGTCCATTCGGACCGACGGGCGCGTCTCACCGAGCTCGGGGAGATCCAGGAGGCGATCGGCGCGTGCGTCGTCCGTGAGGCCGAACGTGGCTAGGAGTAGCCGCTTGAGTGTCTCGTACTTGTGGCCGTCCGGTGGGTGGCGAAGGACGGACACAACTCGAGCGGCCGTGCCGGGCCCGAGGGAGGCGACGACATGGCAGTAGCGCAGGTCGTCGTTGGTGAGGCGCCGAAGCTGAAACTGGGCTTCGGCTTGAACGAACCAGACCTCGGCCTGGGCCTCCCAAAACTCGGGAAGTTTAATCGCCAATGCCATGGCGTCGTGTTCGGAAGGATCGCTTCGGCGGATCCAACGTCGAGGGTCACCAGTAAAGCGCGGCGTTACGCGCGCTGCTTGTGAGCAAGGAGGAAGCGGACAAGCGGTAACATATATATGTCTTTATTGTAAGACTACACTGTAACACTGTACTGTCCCGGGCTGGGCGCCCGGTGTATCATGAGGCCACGCCTACCCCTGGTGCGTGGCCACCGCCCGCTTGGTGCGCGGAATGATGTCACCACGCCAGTGGGCTTTTGTGTCCGCCACAATACATTATATCCTATTGTGAGTAAAGTTGGAATAAGTGATGTTGCATTGATGAGTTGACTGACTGCCTGGAGGCAACTGAGGTTGTGGATCTACTGATGTACCATCATCTATTGATGTGGATCAATGATCGAGGTTGTGGATCCACCGTTTGGAGAGGTCCTGGGCGGAAAGGATCAAAACCTCGAGGAAGAACGGTGCCCAGCTAATGTACCGTGCAGTCGGGCAACTAGTCAATTGCTTACAGGTTAAGGTTCTTGCTTTAGGTAGAGGAACTGTTTTGAGGTTTACAATTTAAATAAAGTTGAATATGGGGTGTTGTGAAATTAACATTATTTACAGCAATCCTTTAAATTATTTATATTTAAGTTTAGGAACAACCAATGCTGTACAATTAATTAAATGCATTTTAAAATAAGAATTGAAAAAGAGAAATAAGAATTGAAAATCATAAGAGATAGAATTGTGAGAAACAAACAAAAAAAAAACCACGATGTGTGTGTGTGTGTGTGTGTGTGTGTGTGTGTGTGTGTGTGTGTGTGTGTGTGTGTGTGTGTGTGTGTGTGTGTGTGTGTGTGTGTGTGTGAATAAAAGAGAGAGATAGAATTTTGAGGAACAGAAATGAAAAAAACGAGATGTGTGTATGTTGTTACGGATTCGTCACATCCGTCTTTGTGGTTTTCATCTACTTGAAGCATTTTTAGTTTCATGTACTATTATTGTTGCAGTTTCAGTGTGAAATGGAGATAACTGTCTTCAAAGGTAAAAATAATGTGTCAGAAGAAAAACGAAATGGGTGAGGGTGAAACCGGAAGAAGAAGAAGCAGAAGAAGAGGCGGGCGGGCGGATCGAGTGAGATCGGGGAAGAAAGGCCTATCTGCGTCGTGGTGACAAGCGGACCCTTGTGGACATTGGTCGCGAGTGAATATTGGTTTCCCCGGGAAAGGGATTCCCGTGACAGTGTCGTTATTGCTGTTGCAAATAAACCTGCGTGACGGGTTTTGGTTTCGAGAGTGAATCATCGTTGGAGCGCAAGCTGACGCCTCCATTATCGACCGGTCCACCATTTCACCTCGCACAAGCCCTTCGCCTGGTTCCACACGCGTGTCGTGGATTTTCCCCGGAGCGATCTCCGCTTGGGAACCGCTGATCGTTCATGTCAGCTTCATTGTCTGGTGAACAGAAGGTGTGAATTCCCACTCGCCTTTTGGGTGAACTATTACCGGACCGACGTCGGCCCGACCTCTCACCAAGCGGCTCTTCTGCAGCGTCGACTGTCAGCCGTCCTGGGTTCAGGTTTCAGGACGACATTTTCTTGTGATCACCGGAGCGGGGATCGACTTTGGCCTGGTGTCGTGACACAGTGACTTTGGGGAATGTTACAGTTCGCTCACGTTGGAGTACTGTGAGTTATTGATTCAGGAATACATTGGTGGTACCATCATAGGAATTGTATGGTGTTTGCTGTGCAAGTGAGAGTTTCCTTGTACTTGCGTTAAGTGTTATTATTGTGCGAGTTTGAATACAATACTTGTTTTTTGTATCAATTGACTGGTGTGGTTCTACCATTGGTCATTGGGACACACACATAATAGCACATCTTTCTGACGTGACACCTTTCGGGGCTCGGAGGTACACCGTGACCGGGGTTTGGGGAGGAGCATGTAACATTGTAACAACAGTGTCTGTGAATAATGGAGAGATAGAATTGTGGGGAACAGAAATGAAAAAAAACGAGATGTGTGTGTGTGTGTGTGTGTGTGTGTGTACGTATCGATTCGTGATCCGGATACGAGAATTTTTAAAATTTCAAGCGATTCTTCTCCATGGAGTGCTCGAGTCAAAAACTATATATAGCACGATATTTCAAATAGTTGTGGACGACTTGTGTCAAAACTTGGTGAATAAGTTGGTTAGGCGACAAGAACAAACCGATTAGATCAGTGGTTCTTAACCTTTTTAAAGGTGCCGAACCCTAAGGAAACCCACCGAACACTCGCGGAACCCCTCAAATTTGACAAAAAAATTAAGAAGAATTGCATCTTAATGCATTTTCTGTTCTTCTTTTCGGGAGGCGATCTGGGAAATGCGTGGTTTTGTTTTGGCAAGGGCCACCCTCAAATCATTTTCGCATGCAAGCCTGCTCCTTTTCTTTGTTTTAATATCCACCAGTTTCAAAAACGCATGCTCGCAGAGATACATTGTAACGAACGGCGTGAGGATCTCAAGGGCATTTTTAGCGATGTGAGGATACCCTTCCATTTGGCGGCACCAAAACGTTGAGAGCGTTGTTGTGCCGAAGAGTTGTTGTTGATCAGTCTGGCTCTGCTGAAGTTCGATGAGGTCGTCGAGGTATTGGTCGTTGACATCTGCCGTTGCAACGTCGAAAGTAAACGGCTGCCACACCCATGCTGGGTATTGCTCTTGGTCGGGGAAGTAGCCATCGAATGACTTTCCCAGCTCATCCAAGTGTGTGGCAATCGCTTGTTTCAGCTCCCCCGGTACAGCAGTGCCTCCAACTTCAGACTCATCTTCGATCCCGCTCACTCGTCCAGTCGCGAAAAGTTCGCAAAGTTGTCGTTCTCTGTTCGCTGCCTCCACAACGGTAACTTCTTTCGGAAAGCGCTCAGCTTTTTTTCAGATTCGATGACATTCACTCCACCGCCCTGCATCTGGCAATTGAGATGATTGAATGCGTCGAAGATGTCAGCCAAGTACGCAAAGGCGAGGATGAACTCTGACTCTTGGAAGTGCGTTGCATGGAAATGCTGGTGTTCTCGCAAAAACAGGGCTAATTCTACACGCAAGGAAAAAACACGGCTCACTACCTTCCCTCGTGATAACCATCGAACGTTAGAGTGGTAGAGAAGGACTTCGAATTCAGAGCTGATTTCATTGCACAGCTCTTTGAAGATGCGATGATTCAGAGCATGGCTTCGCAAGTAATTCACAGTTTCAACGACGATTTTCAGAACATTGGCCAGTTTTGGAGGCAGGGTTTTTGATGCCAGCGCGTGTCTGTGCAGGACGCAGTGCGTGACGATGATGTGTGGTGCATCCGCCTTCACCAGCGCTCCAAAACCAGAGTTGCATCCCAGCATGGCTGGAGCTCTGTCCGAACAAACTGCAGACACCATGTTCCACGGGAGGCCGTTGCTTCTGAAGAAGTCGTCCACAAGCTTCTTCACGTCAGCTGCCTTCGTCGTTGTTGTGAGAGGCTTGCAGAACAGAAAGTCTTCCTTGATCTCATCTCCTTTGACATAACGCACAAATAAGATGAGCTGGCTCAAATTCGAAACGTCGGTGGTCTCGTCGAGTTGAAGGCTGAATTTCGTCGGCTCGCGACTAAATCTGCAACTACCTGGGCGAGGATGTCATCGCTCATGTCGTCGATTCTGCATTTGATGGTGTCATTTGAGAGTGGAAACAACTTGTTTGTGACTAAAACAGTGGAAACAACAACAAACAAGAGACCACTTGTTTTCAGCAGCTTTTCCCAGCATGATGTTGGCCATCTTCAACGCGGCCAGTTTGATGAGTGTCTCGCCAACGGTGTGCGGTTTGCCCTGCTTAGCGATCAGATACGCAACTTCATACGACGCGGTGAGGATCGGTTTGTCAATTGGAACGAAGCCGAGAATGGGCAAGGTAGCACTTGCGTCAAATCGGACTCTCTTCAATTTGAATTCATCCAGCATTGCGTCTTTGTACTGCCCCTCGCCGTGCAGTTTTTTGAAGTGTTCCTGTAGTTTTGCTGGTGCTCGGCTGGAGTTGCTCAACTTGACATTGCAAAGCATGCATTGAGGACGCTGACTTCCGTCCCGTTCCGTCAAACACGTGAACCCGTACCGCACGTAATCCTCCGACCACTTCCTTTTTTTGCACGACATACTGCAAAAAAAAAAAGAAGAAGTAACAAACATCTTAATTGAGTTCGGGCAAATAATTATCTGACAAAAATTAAAAGAGGAACATGCTTAAATATTGTTACGGATCGCGGTTTAGATGTTATGATGGGCCGAGTGGATGGTCCAACCGCGACCGTTACAGGATCCCCAATTGGCCCGATTCCACCCGACGTTGACCAGATCGCACCACAGATATTCAATCGGGAAACCTCTAAAGCGACCGAAAGAGAAGGAAAAGAGAAAAAGACAGAGTACGGAGGAAGAACAGATTTATTATACACACACAAGCAATGGATGGAAGAAGCAGTCACACAGTGAATCGTTAACTTATACTATTCGATTTACTTAACCCCAGGACAACATTCAAGACAGACGACGTTCACACTTACACGGGGGAAATTGCAGGCAGGGATGGCGGAGGTGGGTTGCTGGAGAGGGAGGCAGGGTCAGGTCCCTGCAACCGGCAGGGCTGGAGGTAGCAGCTCTCAATTCTTCGCGTTTTTGGCGGGAAAACCCTCGGTCGCGTCGACGCTGCTGATGCTGTAGACGTCACGCGCTGGCTCGGTCACACCTGCTCCTCTCCTTCTGGTGGAGCCGTCTCCCTCCTCTCAGCGCGTCTCTCCAACGCTGGTTTCCTCTCCGAGTACCTCTCCTTTTTGGCTTGGAGCGTCTCTCATCTCACCGCTCACAGCTCAGCTCACAGCGCCTCTCGCATGTCACCTCTTCGCTCATCTCCTGAAGCAGTCCCTTCCAGTCGCTTTTATCACTCGGGGCGGAATCAAGCCGCAGGCTGCGAGGGCACGCCTACCGGGTCGCTAACCGCGGTGCTGGTTGGCTGTTAGGGCTGTCCGATTCCTCCTTTGATCATGACGACGTGCCACGCCTGTGAGTTGGCGGCTCCTACCCCCCTCTTCTCCGAGATGAGCACATGGGCAATGGCGGCTTGCGGGATTGAACACCACTCGCACCGCTTTTGAAAGGAACTTTGGGAGAGCGGAGATGATTGGGGAAATTGAAAGGGCCTACGCTTATTTCGTTTGATACAATGCAAAGTCAATCTAGTGGGAAACACATATTTAGCCTACATGGAATAAGGAAATAAACTATTTAAAAAGATATATCGTGGCCTGTGTGTAAGTTTCATGGAATTAACTAGGAGGACGGCTGCGACCATTATTTACATTACGAGGGTGTTACACACAACAAAACCATACTTTTCACATTCGTTACACTTCCTCCAAAATTGTTACACTCTTCAAAACCGTTACACTTCTCAAATTCGTTACAATATAATCAGTACCCCTCTGAAAACTGAGAAATTTTAACGGAGAAAACATAACTTATAGTTACGATGACGGGATTTATTATCTACTCAACTCTATGTCACCTCAAATCCCATTATAATATTACATAGAAAACTGCGAATTGTTAGTTTTGAATTGCGATCAAAGGATATATCACCTCCACCTAATTTTCTGAGTAATTCAATCATATTTTATAATCACCATCCACCTTTGACTTTAATATAACTCTGAACCCGCCCTGCATATCCACAAACATTTCCAACTTACTTTTCAATTAATCAGTAACTCCAAAGTAAGGCGCGACCAATGACGCACGGCACACAGCAAGCTAATCGAGGCTATTCACTGGAATTTCCAAACACCTGCAAAGTCCAAAATCCAGTAAGTAATTAAGCAAGTAAGCACCATCAACAGAATAATTAGCAAGTTGCTCATTGATTCAACTTACTACAGTCAGTGTGAAACAACTTATCTTAAACACAGACCAGAGAAACCATGAATGGGATGGGAATCCAATTACAAATAACATTTCCATTCGTTCGTAACATACATAGCAAAATAATAATAATATTAATAATAAGCGTAATTACACATAGATTCAAAATTGATACAAAACTACAAAAAAAAAAAAAAATTGCAATGCGTTATGAGGACCTACGCCGAACCCCTGAGACTGGCTCACTGAACCCCTGGGGTTCGGTCGAACCCAGGTTAAGAACCACGGGATTAGATGTTGGTTGAGGTCCGAATCCAGATCCGGCCTGTCATCGGATACAAAACGTAAACTGTTCAGCCTGGTGAAGGTATGCTCTCTACCGAGTGCCAATCTAGTTATTATCTGAGATGGTGGGGAACAGCTGTCTTGAAGATCTGCAGATAAGAATGGCATTGAAATGCCACCCGTATAACTTGTGCTACCAAATAACTTAATTGTTCAAAAAAAAAAATACTTATTCTTTCTCCTTTTTAACATTTCTCTTTACTCATTCTAATTCTTGCTTTTTCTTTTAGTTCTGTTCATTTTCCTCTTTTACTTGTCTTCCTCTTAATTTCTCTCTTTCTTAATCTATTTTGTCAAGGGGGATGTGCATTCTTAAAAATATATTTTTTGCAAGGCTTACTTGGCCGCGCCTGGACGGCTTTGCAGGTAGAAGAGCAGCAGCTGAAACCCACCCGAATCCAATATCCCTGTTCCTCGTGATGACTCGAGATTCAAGATTCAATACCTTATTACCACATCAACCTGACAGTTGTTAGGAATTTGAGGTAGTGTGCTCTTAAAGACGAAAACAAACCGATGACCGATGACGTCATTATTTTTTTTTCTAAACTAATTTATTCCTAAATAATGCTCAAGAAATTTCATCTTGATCGGATGAAGTTTTGTACTTGTCAAATTATGACGTCATGATGGAGGCACCTATGACATAATCATTAACATATTTTATTCCCCATGGAGAGTTCTTTACAATGAGCCATGTCTCAATTTTTTCTATTCAGCGCTTTCCGAGATATAGAGGTGCAAGGTTTTTCGATTTTTCCAAGATGGCGGCTGAACCACGTGACCTATGGCGTCATAATTAGCATTAAAAAAATTCTGCAGGTGGAGTTGCACTTATGGTGAAAATTTCCGGTCAATCGGACCAACGGTTGCAGAGAAAATCATATTTATTCTGTGCGGACAGACAGACAAACAAACAAACAAAAACGGACTCAAATGCAATACGCTCTCCTCTGGTGAGGGTAATAACTAATAAGACATGGTAAACATCCAAGCATTCAGTGGTCATAGTATACATTATAAAGTACAACAAAATAACATACATCAACAAGAAAAAGAGCAATCGAAGATTGCAAACCCTCACCAGGATGTATTTTCAGTGGTTTTTAAGGCTTTTGTGTTCAAACAAATATGGCGGCCGAACCACGTGACCGATGACATCATTATTTATTTTTCGCCACCAGTTTATGCCGACATGGCACTCAAGAAATTTCAACTTGATTGGATGAAATTTGTACTTGTCGAATTATGACGTCATAATGGAGGCACCTATGACATCATCATTCACATATTTTATTCGCTATGGAGAGTTCTTTACAATGAGCCATGTCTCAATTTTTTCGATTCAGCGCTTTCCGAGATATAGAGGTGCAAATTTTTTCGGTTTTTCCAAAATGACGGCCGAACCACGTGACCTATGACGTCATAATCATCATTTTAAAAAATTATACAGGTGGAGTTGCACCTATGGTGAAAATTTCCTGTCAATCGGACCAACGGTTGCAGAGAAAATAATATTTATTCTGTGCGGACAAACAGACAAACAAACAAACAAAAACGGACTCAAATGCAATACGCTCTCCTCTGGTGAGGGTAATAAGACATGGTAAACATCCAAACATTCAGTAGTCATCGTATATATTATAGAGTACAACAAAAAAATACATTAATAAGGCATGGTAAACATCCAAACATTCAGTGGTCATAGTATACATTATAAAGTACAACAAAAAAAAACATACATTAATAAGGCATGGTAAACATCCAAACATTCAGTGGTCATCATATGCATTATAAAGTACAACAAAAAAAACCATACATTAATAAGGCATGGCAAACATCCAAACATTCAGTGGTCGTAGTATACATTATAAGGTGCGTATAAGAGCATTTAAAATGACCTGTAGCTAAAGTGCCAAGTGGCTCATGAGTAATTAATAGTTATAGGAGTGGTACTGTGCATTATAAACTCATGAGTAGTTAATAGTTATAGGAGTGGTACTGTGCATTATAAGCTCGAGGAGTTAAGAGTTATAGGAGTGGTACTGTGCATTATAAGCTCATGAGTAGTTAATAGTTATAGGAGTGGTACTGTGCATTATAAGCTCATGAGTAGTTAATAGTTATAGGAGTGGTACTGTGCATTATAAGCTCGAGTAGTTAATAGTTATAGGAGTGGTACTGTGCATTATAAGCTCATGAGTAGTTAATGGTTATAGGAGTGGTACTGTGCATTATAAGCTCGAGTAGTTAATAGTTATAGGAGTGGTACTGTGCATTATAAGCTCATGAGTAGTTAATGGTTATAGGAGTGGTACTGTGCATTATAAGCTCATGAGTCGTTAATACTTATAGGAGTGGTACTGTGCATTATAAGCTCATGAGTAGTTAATACTTATAGGAGTGGTACTGTGCATTATAAGCTCATGAATAGTTAATACTTATAGGAGTGGTATTGTGCATTATAAGCTCATGAGTAGTTAATAGTTATAGGAGTGGTACTGTGCATTATAAGCTCATGAGTAGTTAATACTTATAGGAGTGGTATTGTGCATTATAAGCTCATGAGTAGTTAATAGTTATAGGAGTGGTACTGTGCATTATAAGCTCATGAGTAGTTAATACTTATAGGAGTGGTACTGTGCATTATAAGCTCATGAATAGTTAATACTTATAGGAGTGGTACTGTGCATTATAAGCTCATGAGTAGTTAATACTTTTAGGAGTGGTACTGTGCTTTATAAGCTCATGAGTAGTTAATAGTTATAGGAGTGGTACTGTGCATTATAATCTCATGAGTAGTTAATAGTTATAGGAGTGGTACTGTGCATTATAAGCTCATGAGTAGTTAATACTTATATGAGTGGTACTGTGCATTATAAGCTCATGACTAGTTAATAGTTATAGGAGTGGTACTGTGCATTATAAGCTCATGAGTAGTTAATACTTTTAGGAGTGGTACTGTGCATTATAAGCGATGAGTAGTTAATACTTATAGGAGTGGTACTGTGCATTATAATCTCATGAGTAGTTAATAGTTATAGGAGTGGTACTGTGCATTATAAGCTCATGAGTAGTTAATACTTATAGGAGTGGTACTGTGCATTATAAGCTCATGAGTAGTTAATACTTATAGGAGTGGTACTGTGCATTATAAGCTCATGAGTAGTTAATACTTATAGGAGTGGTACTGTGCATTATAAGCTCATGAGTAGTTAATACTTATAGGAGTGGTACTGTGCATTATAAGCTCATGAGTAGTTAATACTTATAGGAGTGGTACTGTGCATTATAAGCTCATGAGTAGTTAATACTTATAGGAGTGGTACTGTGCATTATAATCTCATGAGTAGTTAATAGTTATAGGAGTGGTACTGTGCATTATAATCTCATGAGTAGTTAATAGTTATAGGAGTGGTACTGTGCATTATAGGCTCATGAGTAGTTAATAGTTATAGGAGTGGTACTGTGCATTATAAGCTCATGAGTTGTTAATACTTATAGGAGTGGTACTGTGCATTATAAGCTCATGAGTAGTTAATACTTATAGGAGTGGTACTGTGCATTATAAGCTCATGAGTAGTTAATACTTATAGGAGTGGTACTGTGCATTATAAGCTCATGAGTAGTTAATACTTATAGGAGTGGTACTGTGCATTATAATCTCATGAGTAGTTAATACTTATAGGAGTGGTACTGTGCATTATAAGCTCATGAGTTGTTAATACTTATAGGAGTGGTACTGTGCATTATAAGCTCATGAGTAGTTAATACTTATAGGAGTGGTACTGTGCATTATAAGCGCATGAGTAGTTAATACTTATAGGAGTGGTACTGTGCATTATAAGCTCATGAGTAGTTAATAGTTATAGGAGTGGTACTGTGCATTATAAGCTCATGAGTAGTTAATACTTATAGGAGTGGTACTGTGCATTATAATCTCATGAGTAGTTAATAGTTATAGGAGTGGTACTGTGCATTCAGAATGCGGATGGCAGTAGCATAGGTACCGTTCCTGAACCTAGAGGTTCTGACCTTGAGGGCTCGAGTCTTTTCCCTGAGGGTAGGAGTTCGAACAGGGGGTTGGCTGGATGAGAAGCATCCCTAAGGATATTCAGGCCAACCCTCTGCATTCGGGACTCGTGGATATAGGAGAGAGAGGGCAGGTCAGTTCCAATGATTTTTGAGGCTGTACGCATGACTTTGTCCAGCTCCTTTTTTCCTGGGCCGTAATACTGCTGAACCAAACAGTTATTGAGAAGGTAAGTGTGGAGTCAATGACAGCACGATAAAACTGGAGCATGCCCTCCCTTGACACCCTGAACTTCCTGAGTTGCCTCAGAAAGAATAGTCTCTGGTGGGCCCTTTTTATGATAGAGTTGGTGTTATCCTCCCACTTCAGAGAGGAGGAGATGGTGGTACCGAGAAACTTAAAGTTGCACACCTGCTCCACCACCTGGCCGTTGATGACAAGAGGCGAAAGCTCCATCCCGTCCCTCCTGAAATCCACAACCATCTCTTTGGTTTTTGTGATGTATATTTTATCTTTGCTTATCCGGGTTCTTTCTCACGACTCCAATGCATAATTTGGTCTTTCGTTTGATTAGGTGGTATTTTTTAAATCAAATATCTCACTTGCTCGAGTCGATAAGCGAATACACAGAGTCCTGAGTTAGTTTGACAGCAACAAAACCTATGAATGCACAGCGTTAACGAAATTGGAAGATCTCATCTGTACTCGTAGTGCAAGTTAAACACCAGATTTGATAAAGCTTTTGATTAAAATGTGAAAGATGGAATGAAATCAAGTTCTTTCCAGAAATGTTCTTCAGCCACTTCCTACCTCTACCACCGAAGGCAGACAGATGTCATCTTTTCACCCCTAATTGCCACCGCCACCGAAGGTGGATGTACATGATGTTTTTGTTACTTGGCAAAAATATATATATATATTTTTTTGCAAGTATGTTGATCACTCCGATTTGTGTGTGTGTGTTTGTCTGTCCGTCTCTCCACAATTTTAAACCGAACTTCACCAAATGGTAGCGGTCGTGGTCCGACAGAATCCTATATATTTTTGATGTCAAAGGTCAACATAAGCCAAAGGTCTTTCACTCACTCACCGCAGGCAGGTAGGTGGTCTTTCTGTCTTCTACCGACTCCTCTCCGGCCTTGCACCCCCAGCTCTCTCTGTGCTCTGTCCCCCAAATATTCCTACAGGTCGCACAAGATCTGCCAGCAACCCTCTGATGGTTAAACTGCCGAAATCTCGGCTCTCTGCTCACCTTCACTCTTTCATTCCTCTTTTCTCCCGCCTCTGGAACAAACTCCCTCACTCCCTTCAATCCCACTCCTCCCTCCAGGTCTTTAAAACAGCTGTTCACCACCATCTCTTATCTTCCCCCATCCAAAACCTTGATCTTTTCTACCCCCGCTAATTCACCCCAGATCCACCTTGTTTGAAAGTCCAACTTCTTTCCTGGAAGTCCTGGCAGTGTCCATATGTTTTATACCTCTCCCACCCCCCCTTCCCATGCCCCCCCCCCCCCAAAGCCCTCGCCCTCTCTCAGATCTCTCGATGTCTCCATGTCTCTCGGTCCCTGCTCTCAAATGTTGTGTTTGTGTCCTTCCCCCTCTCTCCCCATCTTGTCTACCGCTCCCGATGTTATATGTTTTATGTGTCGGTTTGTCTTTCTGTGTGATTAATGTTCGCTCTTTCACGAGCCTCGATCTTGTATACAAAAAAAGAAAAAAAAAAAGAAAAAAAAAAGGTCAACCACTTTTTTTTCGAATTTCTACAATCCTCAATTTTCATCCGATTGACTTGAAATTTGAATAGGATTTTCATAGCAGCTAACTGAATTCAACCACCAACTATTTTTTAAGATCAGCGGAGGCCAAAAGAACAACATGAGCCAAAGGTCAACCACTTTTTTTTTTTTCGAATTTCTACAATCCTCAATTTTCATCCGATCGACATGAAATTTGAATAGGATTTTCATCGCAGCTAACTGAATTCAACCACCAACTATTTTTGAGATCAACATAGGCCAAAAGATCAAACATAGGCCAAAGGTCAACAACAATTTCAAATTTCTAAAATCCTCAATTCTCATCTGATTGACTTGAAATTTGAATAGGATTTACATATCGGCTAACTGAATTCAACCACCAACTATTTTTTGGATCAACATAGGTCATGAGGTCAACATAGGCCAAAGGTCAACCACGTTTTACATATTTCTAAAATTCTCAATTTTCATCCGATTGACTTGAAATCTGAACAGGATTTGCATATCAGCTTACTGAAACCAACCACCAACTAATTTTGAGATCAACATAGGCCAAAAGGTCAACATAGAGCAAATTTCTAAAATTGTCAATTTTCATCAGATTCACTTAAACTTTGAAGATGATTTGCATATCAGCTCACTGAATTCAACCACAAATTGTTTTTGAGGTCAAAATGATGCTCTACTGAGTGCCATTCTACTTTGTTCTGTTTTGCCAAGTGTCGCTCTAGGAGTGATTTTTCATTTGTCTTTCTGTCTGTCTGTGAACAAGATATCTCAAGAAGTTGTGGACGGATTCGGCCGAAATTTAGTGGACATGTTAGGTATGTGACAGGGCCGAAATTATTAGATTTTAGTGAAGATCCGGATCTGAGAATTTTTAAGTGATTCGTCACCATTGAGTGATAGGGCAAAAAATGATACGTAGCACGATATTCCAAATAGTTGCGGATGACTTGTGACAAAAATTGTTGGACGAGTTGGATGAGTGACAAGAACAAGCCGATTAAATTTTGGTGCATGTCGGATCCAGATCTAACCTATCAGTGGAATACAAAACATAAACTGTTTCAGCTGGCGGAGCTATGCTCTCTACGAGTGCCGTTCTAGTGTACTGTTTGTTACCCTCGCCAGAGAGGAGGATATTGCATTCGAATCCGTTTTTTGTTTGTCTGTCTGTCTGTTTGTCCGCACAGAATAAATATGCTTTTCTCTGCAACCGTTGGTCAGATTGACAGGAAATTTTCACGATAGGTGCATCTCCACCTGTATAATTTTTAATGATAATTATGACGTCATAGGTCATGTGGTACGCGTGCCATTTTGGAAAAAACGAAAACTTTGCACCTCTATATCTGAAAGCGCTGCGTAGAAAAATAGAGACATGGCTCATTGTAAAGAACTCTCCATGGGGAATAACATATGTTAATGATGTCATAGGTTCCTCCCTTATGCAACAACAACATGCATTTTAAGGCCATTTTCCCTGCAAGAGCGGGGGTTAGCCTTGCGATCCCCATGACAATCTTCTCCATCTTGCCCTATTTTCTGCATCTCTCCTTGTTAACCCCCTTGCCCGCATTTCTTCTTCCACCATCTTTAGCCAAGTCTTTCTCTGTCTTCCTGTCCTCTAATTCCTTCTACATTCATTTCCATCAGTCTTCTCAACCAGTCACTTTCATCCTTCCTCAACACATGACCAAACCATCTCAACCTGTTCCTCTTCACAGCATCAATCACAGCTCCTTATGACGTCATAATTCGACAAGTACAAAATTTCATCCAATAAAGATGAAATTTCTTGAGCGTCATCTAGGGATAAATTGGTGAAGAAATAAAAAATAATGACGCCATCGGTCACGTGGTTCGACCGCCATATTTGTTTTAACACAAAGGCCTCAAAAAACACTAAAACCCCTTTTTCTCTGAAACGGCTATTAAAAAGCCACTCCAGAGGGCTGAACAGATTGAACGGAAACTTTGGACTGTTCCCCATGCCTTGCGTATGACCATGCTGCCCTTTAATAATAAATATGCCACATGGTTGGGTGGCCATATTGGACATAACAAAAATCTCTCTAAACCCAAAAGAGCATAGGACCTAATGACCCAAAAGACTCCAAGGATGCAAAAGACCATGGGGACTCAAAAGACAGAGGACAGCCTCATTTCGAAAAAAATTACTTCAAATACAACACTGAATTCAGTTTTATAAAGATGACGTAATGTGTTAGGCGTGTCTGATGAAAGTGGGGTTAAACAAAATATTGAAAGAATGTACAAAAACACCCCACAAAATATAGCTCACAAAACACTTCATTTGCATTTGTCCTGGCGTGGGTCTGAAATCTCTGATTGCTCTTTCTTGTTTGTTACTTGCGAAATCGAAGATTCTTTGAACCAGTAAACAGCATCAAGGAACGATACTCCATTTATAATCTACTAGCAGAAGTACCCGCATTGCCGGGCGGGGAGGGGAGGGGAGGGGGGAGGGGAGGGGAGGGGAGAAGAGGGGGGGAGGGTAGAAGAGGGGGGGAGGGGGAGAAGAGGGAAAGAGGGGAGAAGAGGGGGAGGGGGAGAGGGGAGAAGAGGGGTGATGGGGAGGAGGGAGGGATGGGGAGGGGGAGGGGGAGGGGGGAGGGGGAGAGGGGGAGGGGGAGGGGGAGGGGAGGGGCAGGGGGAGGGGAGGGGGAGGGGGGAGGGGGATGGGGGAGGGGGAGGGGGAGGGGAGGGGGGGAGGGGGGAGGGGGAGGGATGGGAGGGGGAGGGGGGCGAGGGGGGAGCAGGGGAGGGGGAGGGGAGGGGGAGGGGAGAGGGGGAGGGGAGGGGGGAGGGGAGGGGGAGGGGGAGGGGGGAGGGGAGGGGAGGGGGGAGGGGGAGGGAGGGGAGGGGGAGGGGGGAGGGGAGGGGGGAGGGGGGAGGGGAGGGAGGGGAGGGGGGAGGGGGGAGGGAGGGGGGAGGGGGGAGGGGAGGGGAGGGGGAGGAAGGGAGGGGGAGGGTGAGGGATGGGAGGAGTCTATCGGTAACATTACACACACATACACACGCACACACACACACACACACACAAACTGTGTTTTATATATATAGAAGATTTCTTAAACAGCAATTCAATTTATAGCTTGGCCAAGAAGGAAAGGCTATTCCAGAAAGTTACCAAAAATTCACAGCAGTCCTGCGAACCAAAAATTCACAATCAAACGATTTGGATATACATAAAGATGGAGGAATACGGGGAACAATCTGGAATAAGATACAATATCAAGTCGGATAATTCAATAAACCTGCATCTGTTTAAAGGTTATCAGACAATCTCAAATTGTAAATATTACTGAAATAAACTCCAACTTAACTGAATGTTCTTTGGAAATATCAGTAAAAACAAGGAAAACAACAAACATGTTGAGAAGGAAATTATCAGATGAACAAAATAATCTTCACTTGTGTTTGCTGATAAATTTATCCGATTTGTGTTTATCTCCAAGCCGTCGGTATAAAGAGCGGATGCTGGGGCGGAGGAATCATCCATTTCAGGACATGCTTGAAATCAACGAACCATTTGAGAAACGATTTCTTTAATCATTCGAAACTTCCAGGAGGATCTTGATCCGAAGATGAAGATGGTGTCCCTGATCGTGGTGACCGTGTGCATCCTTTTCGCTATGATCGCTCTTACCCAGCAGGTAAGGATCCACATCGTGGACGTTTTGGAATCAAAGGGTGAAAAATAATTTATATTCTTTACTGTGTCACACTCGTCATCGACACCTTAAATTAAGGTCTGTAGGCGCTTACTCTCGCGGTCTCAAACTTGGGTCCGACGATGTGAAATTGGCCTTAAAATGACTTTACACATACTGTAGCAACGTAATTTTTCAATCAAAAGACAGAATTAAACCCAATTGTCACTCAAATATAGCCAAGACATTTTTCCATCATAGGTGCTAAAAATTGCGATGACCATCGACCGACGTATACGATGCATTTTGCGATATTGATTATCTCTACATTATCCATGCTTTTTGATGTGATTATTCAGAAACTATCGAGTCTAGAATTATGATTTTGCTGCCATACGTTATTATGCGGAAGCAGCGACTAACATAGTGAACTCTTTTGTTAATTAATACAACATTAATGAAAAATTACATCGTAATTTAGTAATATTTACATTTCAAACATACGAGGCAACTTATTACAACTGCTTTTTTTTCCCTTCTTTCTTTTCAGATGTCAAGTGGGGTTAATTGCTGGGTGATCCTCCTACCCTCCTCCCTGTTATCCATTTTGTCTATTTTATGAGAGTAGAGTCACCCTTTGGATTCCTACGTTTGACGAAGGTAGAGAAGTATGGTTAGAGATTTGAAGCAAAGCTTCAAACTGCAGAAGTGCAATCTTCTGCACCAATAGTCTCAGATTGAGGAGGTCCTCACTATTATCAACAATCGTGAAGCCACAAACACCAATCATCTGGCCAGGGCGATGGAGGAGTTAAATTGCATAATAGAGATCCAAGATTTGCCGCACTTCCAATTCCAAGCTTAGGTAAGCTTTGCTAAGGTCTCCAGAAATGGGTTTCCATTCCAGCTGATCGACAATGAACTTGAACAAGATGACGATGCATTTGTCAGTTGTGCAGTATTTGATGATGTACCCTGCATTTGTCATTTCTCCAAAACTCATATAATTGACATCTCAGTTTTATCCTCAGATAAGTCCTTCCTACAATCTTCTCACAAGATCCCCTGGAAAAGGAATTTTTTTTTTCAGGCAAGCCAGACAGCCTTGTGGAAGAAACAACGACATTGATGTTGGGGATGTTCTTGCAGCAACCAAGGTACAGCGATTGCATCAACTGCTGAAATACGATATCATTCCCAGGTGATTGTAGAGCCAAGCGTCCCCTCTGCACAGCAGCAGCAGACATGAGAGACACAGAGCGCCTGGAAGACAGAACAATTGCCGATACGATACACAGCTCCTCCTTCACCCCAATGCCACCTTTTTGACAGAGAAAAAAGTTGTTTTCATCAATGGATTTCTGGCATACAAGCGCCAAAGCGGACATGCTGAAGTCGAGGCAGAGAGTGATGCGGTGTCGAGCAAAGGTATTCAGAATTGGATAGAGCGGGACTGAGTGTTCCCACATTGGCCACTGCAATCTTTCTTCACAGTGCTGGCCACCTATCCACCTCCTCACAGCCCTTCTGATACCGAAAAAATTGTCGCTCATACTTCATACAAGTTCTGTCTTTTGTGGATGCCCCTACGCTCGAAACGTGAAGGCTTGCCGCACACTTGCCAGCGTGCTACTCAAGGATCATATCAATGATGTCAGTGATCAGGAACAACTTGACTGTCCCCCACACAAGGGGAACGTTCAACAAGAAAAACAATGACTTCAAGTGACCATAATAATTTCTCAACAACAACACGCAACAACAGGCATTTTAAGGCCATTTTCCCTGCCAGAGCGGGGGCTAGCCTTGCGGTCCCCATGACAATCTTCTCCATTTTGCCCTATTTTCTGCATCTCTCCTTGTTAACCCCCTTGCCCGCATTTCTTCTTCCACCATCTTTGGCCAAGTCTTTCTCGGTCTTCCCCGTCCTATAATTCCTTCTACAATCATTTCCATCACTCTTCTCAACCAGTCACTTTCATCCTTCCTCAACACATGACCAAACCATCTCAAACTGTTTCTCTTCACAGCATCCATCACAGGCTCTATTCCCATCATCTTTCAAATTCATAATTTGTCTTCCTCTCTCTCAACGATACTCCACACATCCACCGAACCATTCACATTTCCACCCTTTCCAGCCTTCGTTGCTGCTCTACGTTCATTACCCATGTCTCGCTCCCCTAAATCATAACACTTCTCACACATGCAGCATACACCTTTCCCTTCAGCTTCAACGACACTCCCCTCCTCATCAGCACGCCACTCAGTTCCCAAAACTTCTTCCATGCGCATCTCACTGTAGCAACCGTTGCTGAGTCTGATCCACCTTCTCCATTCAGCATGTCTCCTAGGTAGCAAAATGTTTTCACACCTTCCAGCTTCACGCCGTCTCCAAGATCCAACTCAACATTTCCTCCATCTGCAGCTCCCTCTGTGCACACCTTACACTTGAATGTAGCTGCCACACTGGTTAATGACCCTCTCAAACCACTACATTTTTGATGAACCCACTCAGCGCACATTGTACATTGAATGGAGTTCACTCCGACACCCTTTCTGCACAGAGCACACGGCCACTTCCCAGTTCTTTCCACCTCACCACATGCTTTACCACTTGCCGTCACCTTCGTCTTTCTGATATTCACCTTCAGACCTTTTGTCTCCATACATTCCTTCCACTTGTTCATCTTCTCCTTCAGTCCATCCATACTTTCTGCAATCAACACCAGATCATCTGCACACAACAACTCCCATGATAAACCGTCCTTTACATTCCGAGCCAGCACCTCCATCACAGTGACAAATAGTAGTGAACTTAGTACCGACCCCTGATGGGGACAACCTGATGATGTTGATGAACAACCATAATCATTTCTCAAAATCATCATATTGGCCTAACCTCATTGCTTTTATGAAATTGTAATTATCATTAGTTACATGATTGTGTTTTTTCTTGTAAAACTCGTATGAAGTGTCGAACCTTATGCAATTAGGAACATCACATACATACAGCAGTATTGTCTGATGTATAGACACCTTCAATTATAATGAATCTCAGCTAATTTAGAGTGTGGAGTAAAACAAATGCTCTAAATTCTCATAGATATTGCAGAGTTTAAACATGTTACAAAATGCATAATATACAACGGTCATCGCAATTCTTTTTCCAGATATGATGGAGAAATGTCTGAGCAATAGTTGAGTGAAACTGTGTTTAATTCTGTCTATTGGTTGAAAAATGACATAGCTATTTGTAAATTCATCTTCAGGCCTGTTTCACAGTGTAGGACCAAAGTTCGAGGACCCGAGCATGAGCACCTACAGTCCTTAATTTAAGACGTCTATGCACTCAGTAGGGAATAGTCTCAGAGAAAAGATTTCAAATTCGTTTTGAGATATTCAAAATGAAACTACTCAAAAAGTATGTTCATAAAAATGGATCTCAATAGTGAAGAAAATGAGGATTGTGTGAAGTGGATGATCTTCTGATGCTGAATATAAAATGTTTATTATTTCCATCGGTCTACTTTCTATGCAAATGGGACACAGTAATTGTGAAAAGTTTACGGTGATAGCGAATCGTAACAAGATAGGGGTGGGGTTGGGATGGGGGGTGGGGAAGGATCCATTTTGATCATAACTTAATTTAATGTCCTGGTGTTGGCTTAGCGGTTAGGGTGCTGGCTTGGGATCCTAGGATCCTGAGTTCGAATCCCGATCGATCGCTGAATTAACGCCAGAGGGGTTGACTCAGCCTGTAATCCTTCCGAGGTCGGCAAATTGAGTACCAGCTTGCTGGGATGAATGATCCCGGTGTGTACCCTGATTTAGAATAGGTACACCGTATCCCTGCACATTGTAAGAGGCGACTAAAGGTTGGCGTCAGGAATGGCATCCGGCCATAAAAACATTGCCTCAAACAGGGAACCATGATTGTCATGGGGCCCGCAAGGCTAATCCTTGACCTAAATCCAAGCCTAAAAACGATCATTCATTCATTCATAAGTGGGAATCATGGACAGATCACTAACTGTAGATATTCGTACTGCTCATCGTCTTTCTTTTCATCACAAACAATATTTTGATGTTCGTCCCATTACCTTGTCATTTCAGGAAGAGGTTCAAGATACACGTAAGTTTTTCGGGATTTTATCATTCACGAGACATGTATACCTGTCCCTTCACTGATGCGTTTAATCAAAATACATCATGTTGCATTTCACAAACATATTGCAAATGTATGCGTGAGTCTCAATGAGAATGTTAAATGAAATGAAACACATGAAAACGGATGTTTTATAACACGTAGTTGTTGTTGCTGCTGCTGCTGCTGCCATCATGGCTGTAGTAGGTTGTATGCTCCTTCTGTGTTATCTTATTCTGGTACACATACGAGGATAAAAGCCCATCAAAAATGACTGGTTGGAGTTATTTTATTCGATATATTCAATGACACTGGAAGATATGGATGTTTCGTAACAAGAAAAAGCGTTATTTTAAAACACATGTACAAATGTGCCCTTATTTTCTTTATCTTCTGGGACGTTTCGGTTTCACAGTGCAGCATCGAGAGCATGCCAAAGCCGGAAGGCGCAGCCTAGTGTCAGGTGTGCTCATATCTTCTTTATTTGTTGGACACCCTACAGATGTAAATTAACACTGGTTTTACTCTGCATGCATTGCACATCACGTGCAGCGAATTTCACATCTCTGCGTCTTGTATTTAGTCATTTTTAATATAAAAAAAGATTGACCTTTAAAACCCGACGCAAATCGTCACACACACACACACACACACACACACACACACACACACACACACACACACACACACACACACCGCCTATTATTTATATATATATATATATATATATATATATATATATATATATATATATATTGTTGCGGATCTCAACGTCGGCCCTTTTTTCCCCTTACCAAGGGGGGATTAATCCCCTTGTCTGTAACTGACCGACGTGAGTCCTGAAGCTGCCCAGCTCCCTCCAGAGAGGCAGGTGAACAACCTCGTTCGAGACCGAGGACAAGATGTTAGTTGCCGAGCGGATTAGTAGCCGCGGCTCGAACCATGAACAATTACTAGACCCGATTCTTATTCGTTGGCCAAATCGTGCCACAGGTATTCAATGAGGGAAAAGACAAGGACGAACGGTTGTGAAGAAGAAGAAGGCAAAAGTAGGAAATAACAGGATTTATTACTACTAATTATGTACAAGTCAAAAGAAACCAAGGAGGAGGAAAGAAACGAAAATAAAGACAGAAGGAGCAGACACAGTGCAATACTAGCTTACCTATACAAGCTTACTTAAATCCCAGGACAAGACAAAAGACAGACGACAGTCAGACTTACACGGGGATGATGACAGGAATGGCAGGAGGTGGATGGCTGGATGGATGAGGAGGTGGGACCACAGGGCGGGAAGGATGCGGGTCCGGTTGGTGCGATTGCGCTGCTCGAGGTGAGCAGCCGCCGACCTTCCTCAATCGTATCCGCACGGCGGCGTTGCCTCGTAGCCGCGGCCGAAACCGCTGTCAAAGCTCCGAGCTGCGGTGGTCAAAACTGCAGTGGTCTCAAAGCTGCGGTTGGTTCAGCTGCGGTGGACTCAAAGCTGCGGTTGGTTCAGCTGCGGTGGACTCCTTCGCGCATCTCAGCTCCTCCTCAACTGGACTCATCTCCTGGTGGGGGCTGATGCAATGGGTTTTATAACCCCACCCTCTTGAGCCATACCCACTCATCCTTGGTTGGTCGGCAAGGGCTTTCCTGGCTCCACCCTCTGATGACGAGGTGCGGGCCACGCCCGTAATGTAGCTCCTCCCCCTTCTTCTCCGAGGCTTGACCACGTGCGTAATGGAGTCTTGGGGCGAAGCTGGTGCCAATAACCCCACCCAAAGTTACTGGCACTTCGAAGATGCCATGGGGGCGTCGGAGGGATCCTATCTTATGTCATTTGGTGCAATGCAGGGTCAATTAATGGGCAACAGAGCCTTAAACTGGAACACACAATAAGGAAATAACTATTTAGAAGGGTATATGATTTTCTACGTGCATGCGATGGACTAACTAAGGGGACGACCTTTGATCTTTACACTTCACGGAGGTATTTACAAGAATTACTACACTATTTACAGAGGGTGATATTTACAACAAGATTCTCAAATCCGCAACACTGCACCCTCATCCTCCAGGCACGTCCCGGGCCTATAAAACTTTACTTAGTGTGACACGTAGGTGTAGTTCCCTCTACAATTAACCTGACCCTGAGTGCGACAGTTTTAAAACACAAATAAGTATGTCCCTCTCCTGCATTGCACCCTATCTAACAGATTCACGCCCACAGGATAACCAAATTGCGGAATGGTTCTCAAACTAAACATGAACGGTGGGGAGCATTATTTACAAGTGACTGACGCTGATTGTATTTACAAAACGCAACCCAGGACCTGTGATTGTTCTTTTGGGGGGGGGGCGGGGGGGAGACAGCCTGCGCTGCATCGACGCACCAGCACCAATAAAGAGCACCATAAAGCCCCATAAAGCACCAGTCAGTGCACAGTCACCACAGTTAAAAAAAAGAAAAACCCCTGCTGGTGGTCTTGCGCTTCGGCTCCCTCTGCTGGCCATTGTCGTTCTTGATGTTGTCTTTCTTGTTCTTCTTGCTGGTGGTGGTGAGGAGATTATTAATCCTAACTATCCTCTAAATGACTTTAATACACTTTACACTACCCGGGGTCTTTCCCTGCCAATCCATTGGCCATCTTACACTCTATGCGGTTTTAAGAACCAAATTCCCATTGACCAAACTGTGGTGCTTCATCAATTTGGGGTCTCACTCCCCCGATTCAACTCCCTGTGCCTTTGCACAATTTCAGGACTGGGTCGTGTGGCTCTCCCAGCAGGTCTACCCACCTGCACACTTCCACCACTGCAGTTGCCTCCGAGCTTACCTGCTCCTTACCCTAACCTATCTAACTGGGGAAGGCCCTCTGGCGCTCTCCTCACTCGGTGCCCTCTGGCACTGGGCTACCCGGGTCCGTCCTTTGGATCCTCGGGCCCCATCCACAACAACTCTACCGGCTCCCAGAGCCCACCTGCGGCCTCACCTGGCCGACATCCTAACAGTGGCGGAGTGCCCATTTAACTACACACACTAACAGGCCACACGCCCAGCCATTTCCACGTCACTAATGCACCCATCCAAACACCATTCTTCCACACGTACCACAGATGCCAATATCCAACCACAATTTACCAACTCCCCCTACCTAACTCTTAAACTACCCTCCCCGGGTATTCGTGATAGGGTCCATCCTCCCCATACACACCTTCGCACCACCCACTCCACTCCACAGTTTCCACCATACTCACTCCACAACATCCATTCCATACTCCATGTATTCCACACAACCATTCTCCATACACCTGTATTTGCACACCTGTGCCATCACACCTACACCTGGTGCTTCCTGCACCCTCCTTCCTCCCAGGCTTCTTCAATCATTCAATACAATGCACAACCACAATTATTCCTCATGCGCTGCTTCATACACTTCCACGCTCAATACAACTCACAATCACCATTACTCACTCATACACTGCTCCACACACTTCCACGCTCAATACAATTCACAATCACCTCACTCACTCATACACTGCTCCATACACTTTCGATTCTCAAACACATGGCTTCATCTGCTCTACCTGGTTTCCTTCTAACATGGTGCTCCCCGTCTTCCCTTTGAACTAAGCACATCCCACGTCGTTATCATCCATTCTAACCTCTCTATGTCCCCGACTACCTGTCCAATGTCGCTACTTACCTCTACCGTTACCTATGGTCATCTTCTCTAGATCCCTATCATTTTATCCTAACCCTCCCGGGCTAGTTTTCACTGCCAAACCCCATAAGACTATAGCTCATGTGCCCCATGTGTGAGGGATGGCAGAGTTGCCATCCCACCACATCGGGCATCTTCTACTATCAATTTTGCCCCTCAAATTCTCTGCAAATCAAAATTTGCCAATCACCGCCAATCCTTCTACCAATCATTTGCCAATCAAATTTTGCCAATCAAATTTTGCCAATCACAAATTCCCTATCCGAAAATTTCGAATCCAAAACACCATCATCATCACAGTCCACTATATCTGAGCCTCGGTGCGTCGTTACATCATTAAAACTCGGCTTCGCAAAGCCGAGCAATGAATTCGGGTGGTTTGGTCGCCTGCAGGGTGAATCCGTCCGGCATTCGGTTCAGGGGAGGCGGTTTGGTCGGGCCGAGATTCCACGCACCATCTCGGCGCGGAACCTTGCGGTCTCCGGCCCGATGGCTCAATTTTGTCCGGTCGGAACCCCGCCCCAACCACAAGGGGTCGCCGTGCCGACCCTTCCTCCCGGCCCTTGAACCGGGCCACCCGCTCCGCTTAGCGGAGCACGGACGCGACCGTTCAGAGCGTGGCCCGGCGTGGATCCCACACAGCAGTTCTTTCGAAACCGCCGTGGTTACGATCTTCGCTGGTTCCCGCTGCACACAAAGCCCGGCACGAACCGAGGGCTCGCTTTGGCTAAAAGTCGATCTAACCGCTGCTCCGTTTAACGTCGATGCTTCACTTGCATGCTCACACCACGCGTTCCGTTCCCTATTCACACATCCAGGTGTCTCCATACACTCCGTCATTGCACCTCCTCTTACACACCCCCCAGGTACACTCATTACGCTCGCAGACTTCGTCACACACCTGACCACCGCACACCTTGGCACACACTCGTCGTTCGCACACCTCATCAACACACCTCTTCGCGCCCACTCCTCGGTCACATCCTCTGTGACAACCACGGGTGTGCACTCTTCGGCACACCCAATCACGTGCTTCACTACCAACTCAAGCGTGCATTCCCACACGCGCTTGACCATTCCAGGTGCGCATCCTTCCATTCCAGGTGTATATTCTCCCTCACCTGCCACAACCAACTCGTGCTCCGTGTCACTCTTACTACTCTCACCACCACACTCGGTCACGCATTCACCCTTACTCTCGACAGCGCACTCTGTAATCATGCACTCCTTTGTTACACTCCTTTCTCGCGCATCCTCTTGCGCACACTCTCCCGTTACGCCCTCCATAACACTCACCACAGGTGTGCACTCTTCCATTACATCCCCTGTAACACTCCCCATCATGCGCTTCAATGTGCCCCCCCCCCCGCACCTGCGCCACGACCAACTCACTCTCGACAGCACACTCACTCCTCGGCGCGCACTCTTTCCTCACACACACCTCCATTCCACTCTGTACCTGTCACGTCAATGAGGGCTCCTCTCCATTCCCTACTGCCGAACACCGCCCTGCATGCCCGGCACGTTCTAGTTTCCCGGGCCCTGGCGGGGGGGTGTCTGAGGTCGGCGAGGCCGATCGATACGGGGCGGAGTTGAGGGCATCGGCTGGCGGGGACCGTCCCGGCGGCGGGCTCGACACTCCCACACACGGTGACCCAGCCGAGCACAATTATAGCACCTCACCTGGTAAGGTGCTTGCCTCCGGTATTCCAAATTTCCCCCCCTGAATGTCCGAATTGGTGTACTTTACCATGGACTACCGGGTGCCACCGCTGGGGCCGCCAAGCCCGCTTGGAGTTTGCAAAAAAGCACCTAAAGGACTCAGACTGTGAGAAACAAGATTCTGTGGGCTTTCATGTGTCTTTCACTGAGGAGAGGCTTCTGTCTGGCCACTCTGCCATAAAGCCCAGATCAGTGGAGTGTTGCAGTGATGGTTGTCCTTCTGGAAGTTTCTCCCATCTCCACACAGGATCTCTGGAGCTCAGCCAGAGTGACCATCGGGTTCTTGGTCACCCCTCTTACCAAGGCCCTTCTCACCCGATTGCTCAGATTGGCCAGGCGGCCAGCTCTAGGAAGAGTCCTGGTTGTTCCAAACTTCTTCCATTTAAGAATTCTGGAGGCCAATGTGCTCTTGGGAACCTTCAATGCAGCAGAATTTTTTTTTGTAGGCTTCCCCAAATCTGTGCCTCGACACAATCCTGTCTCTGAGCTCTGCAGGCAGTTTCTTCGACCTCATGGCTTGGTTTTTGCTCTGATATACATTGTCAGCTGTGAGACCTTATATAGACAGGTGTGTGCCTTTCCAAATCATGTCCAATCAATTGAATTTAGCACAGGTAGACTCCAATCAAGATGTAGAAACATCTCAAAGATGATCAAGAGAAATGGGAGGCACCTGAACTAAATTTCAAGTGTCATAGCAAAGGGTCTGAATACTTATGTAAATGTGATATTTCAGTTTTTTCTTTTTACTAAATTTGGAATACTTTCTAAAATCCTGTTTTCTCTTTGTCATTATGGAGTATTGAGTGTGGATTGATGAGGGAAAAAATGATTTTAAACGATTTCAGCATAAGGCTGCAACATAACAAAATGTGAAAAAAGTGAAGGGGTCTGAATACTTTCTGAATGCACTGTATGTATATATGCACATATATTTAAAATTAAAACCCTTTCTTTCCAGACAAGTGATGAAAAAAATTACGGCAGCAAAATTAACAAAAGATGAGAGTGGAGCAACTTGTTTTGATGAGCAACATATAACCAAAAAGTGCATGCAAGTTGTTGGCCAACAATTGGTTCATTAATTGTAATTTAATCCATCAGTGGTAATCTCGCATGGAAAGTAATCAGTTAATAAATAAATAAATTCTCATTACCATACCTTTACTTAATACATCACTGGAAGATAGAATCCGTCACTTCACTGACGGGAAGAACAATGTTATACATAGATATAGATTTACGTATGCTTTAAAAGGCGGTGTATAATCAGGAATGCTGTTTGATAGGGTGTTATATTACTGTTATATGACTAAAATGGAAATGTTGAAAGAAAAAGTATTGAATATAGCAAGCCTTTTTCTGGATCGAATTGATGTGAGAAACCAGATTGAATGAGACACATTATCATTATAATTGAAGAAGGAGATGGAGGAAGAATTTTTTTTTTTTTTTTTTTTTTGTATACAAGATCGAGGCTCGTGAAAGAGCGAACATTAATCACACAGAAAGACAAACAGACACATAAAACAAATAACATCGGGAGCGGTAGACAAGATGGGGAGAGAGGGGGAAGGACACAAACACAACATTTGAGAGCAGGGACCGAGAGACATGGAGACATCGAGAGATCTGTGGGAGGGAGAGGGCTTTGGGGGGGAGGCATGTGAAGGGGGCGAGGCATGTGAAGGGGGTGGGGGGGTGGGAGAGGTATAAACATATGGACACTGCCAGGATTTCCAGGAAAGAAGTTGGAATTTCAAACAAGGTGGATCTGGGGTGAATTAGTGGGGGTAGAAAAGATCAAGGTTATGGATGGGGGAAGATAAGAGATGGTGGTGAACAGCTGTTTTAAAGACCTGGAGGGAGGAGAGGGATTGAAGGGAGTGTGGGAGTTTGTTCCACAGGCGGGAGAAAAGAGGAATGAAAGAGTGAAGGTGAGCAGAGAGCCGAGATTTCGGCAGTTTAACCATCAGAGGGTTGCTGGCAGATCTTGTGCGACCTGTAGGAATATTTGGGGGACAGAGCACAGAGAGAGCTGGGGGAGCAAGGCCGGAGAGGAGTCGGTAGAAGACAGAAAGGCCACCTACCTGCCTGCGGTGAGTGAGTGAAAGGCCCTCAGAGATAGCTTCATCGCGGGAGATTCCAATGATTTTGAAAGCTTTGGATTCAACAGCGTGAAGCCGAGCCAGGTGTGAGGCAGGAGCACCAGCCCATAGGGGAGAACAGTATTCCATTGAGCTGCGGATGAAAGCCTTGTATGTGGTGAGGAGCTCAGGTGTGCCGAGGAAGGACTTCGCACGACGGAGGATGCCCAGTCGGCGACTGGCTTTGGAGGCCAGCTTGGAAATGTGGTTTTCCCAAGAAAGATCATGGCAGATAGTGAGACCCAAAAGCTTGAGTGACAGAACTTCTTGGAGAGGATTGTTGAGAAAGTAGATGGGAGGGTTGTCCAGTCGATCTTTTCGAAGAGACATGGTAAGAGAGTGAGATTTGTCAGGATTGAAAGACATGTTCCACTTGTTTGACCAGTCTGTGATTTTGTCCAGGTCTTCAGAGAGTGAGGAGGCTGCAGACTGCCGATCTGAGGGAAGAGGAATGGAGCGGCAGAGAGTGGAGTCATCAGCAAAGAGATAGAGAGGATTTTCCAGAGAGTCAGAGAGATCATTGATAAAGACCAGAAAAAGCACAGGGCCCAGCACACTTCCTTGGGGAACTCCAGCCTGAACAGGAAGGGGAGATGAGAGAAATCCATTCAGGGCCACACGTTGACTACGACCAGAGAGGAAGTCCGCAAGCCATGCATGGAGATTTCCATGGATACCATAGGAGGAGAGTTTGTTGAGCAGAGCTGGGTGCCAGACCGTATCAAAGGCCCTTGATATGTCAAGGGAGACAGCTCTGATTTCCTGTTTGGCATTGAGGACCTCCATCCATTGTTGAGACAGCAGAAGCAGCACGTCCAGAGTAGAGTGACCTGGTCTGAAACCAAATTGATGATCAGAGATCAAGCCATTGGAGAAGAGGAAAGATTTCATATCCGAAGCAATGATGGATTCCATGACTTTGCTGATAATTGGGAGCAGGCTGATTGGTCTGTAGTTGCAAGGATCTGTTTTTGCACCTTTTTTGTGTAAAGCGGTAATGTTAGCTGATTTCCAGGATGCTGGCAGATGACCTTGAGCAAAAGATAGGGTGAAAAGAACAGAGAGAGGGTGAGATAGAGCGGCAGAGCAGGATTTTAGGACCCGTGGGCTGATGCCGTCTGGTCCAGTTGCAGAATCAGAGTCGAGGTTTGACAAAAACTCCTCCACCTTGTCAGGAGAGAAGGACACAGAGTCCAGGAGCAGTTGGGTTCGACTGGGAAAGGTGGGAACAGAGAGAGATGGGTTTGGGACTAAGGATTTTGAGGCGAACACAGAGTTGAGGCATTCGGCTTTGTCACGTGCGATGTCAACTGTGTGGCCATTTGAGGTAAGGGAGGGGATGGAGGGGGAACAAACACCAGAAACGGATTTGACCAGACGCCACCAGGATTTGGAGGAAGGAGACAAGTTTGAGAGTTCATTCTTGAGTGAGGAGAGATAGTGCTTCCTGGCACTCCTGAGGGTAGACACACACTTGTTCCGAGCTTGGTGGAAGGAACTGAGATTTCCTTAATTTTAATGCAAATTTAAACCAGGCCATTATTCCTCAGCTTACTCAACTATATCATACTGTTTACAGATATGAGCGAGAACAGTGAATGGATTAGCATGCAACATAACAAAATAAACAGTAAAAAGAGGGGGAGAGGACCCAACCGCAGGGTTGAGCAACAACATAGAGGGAGATGGATGAATAAGGGATGTGGCGAAGAATGATTGCTTGGGAAGAACGCACATGCTGGACAAAATTGATAGGGAAACAAACTCGTAGGAAGGGAAAAAAATGTGAATTTGGAAAGAGTTGGGATTTGAGGGGGGTGGTGGGATTCGGGTTAACAGGAATAGAAAAGATTGAAGCGCGGTGCTACGCGCGCGACTTGCTACCAAGGAGGAAGCGGACAACGCGGTTAAACAAAAGTGTCTTTATTGACAAGAGGTCACTGTAGCACTGGCGCGCTACGGGCTGCGCGCCCAGTGTATATCCTGAGGCCACGCCTACCCCTCGGGCATGGCCGCCGCCCACTTGGTGCGCGGAATGATGTCACCACGCCAGTGGGCTTTCGTGTCCGCCACACGCACCCCACCAGAATTCCCGCGCACCTGGAGGGCCAGTTTGCGGGGCAAACGGATGACCCGGCCGAAGTGCCCTCTGGCGACCGGTGGCGTCCGGGGTGCAGGGATGCCAGCTGGGATGCCCCCGGCTGTACCCGGGATGGGTGCCGGACCGGGGGGCGGCGTGCCGGCGGTGCTGGGTGGTGCCGGGGGTCCGCCCGCCGGGGGCGGCCCCGACGTGGGGGCCGAGCCACCGGCGGTGGGTGGTCCACGTCGAGGTGGGCCGGCTTGAGTCGATCCACCGAGACGCGGTCGGGAGTACCGCCGATGTCCAAGGTGAAGTATTTCACCCCGGTCTCCAGTACGCGGAAAGGCCCGTCGTACGGGGGCCGCAGTGGTGTCCGGTGGGCGTCGTGCCGGACGAAGACGTACTCCGCGGTGCGAAGCTCTGGGGCGACGTGCGTGGGTGGGTGCCCGTGGTGCGCCGTCGGCACCGGGGCGAACCTCCGTGGAGTACATCTTCGTCCGGCACGACGCCCACCGGACACCACTGCGGCCCCCGTACGACGGGCCTTTCCGCGTGCTGGAGACCGGGGTGAAATACTTCACCTTGGACATCGGCGGTACTCCCGACCGCGTCTCGGTGGATCGACTCAAGCCGGCCCACCTCGACGTGGACCACCCACCGCCGGTGGCTCGGCCCCCGCGTCGGGGCCGCCCCCCGGCGGGCGGACCCCCGGCACCGCCGGCACGCCGCCCCCCGGTCCGGCACCCATCCCGGGTACAGCCGGGGGCATCCCAGCTGGCATCCCTGCACCCCGGACGCCGCCGGTCACCAGAGGGCGCTTCGGCCGGGTCATCCGTTTGCCCCGCAAACTGGCCCTCCAGGTGCGCGGGAATTCTGGGGGGGCGCGTGTGGCGGACACGAAAGCCCACTGGCGTGGTGACCGCCACACGCGCCCCCCCAGCCGAAGCCCAGTTCAGGCTTCGACGCATCACGTCGGGGTCACCAATGAAACGCGGTGCAATGTGCGCGACTTGCTACCAAGGAGGAAGCGGACAACGTGGTTAAACAAAAGTGTCTTTATTGACAAGAGGTCACTGTAGCACTGGTGCGCTCCAGGCTGCGCGCCCAGTGTATATCCTGAGGCCACGCCTACCCCTCGGGCGTGGCCGCCGCCCACTTGGTGCGCGGAATGATGTCACCACGCCAGTGGGCTTTCGTGTCCGCCACACGATCATGATTTGGGATGAGGGATGATCTGAGATGGTGGTGAATATCCATCTTGAAGACCTGGAGGGAAGAATGAGATGGAAGAGAATGTGGACGTTTATTCCACAGGCGGGCAAAAATAGGCTCGAATGAGTGAAGATTGGCAGTGATTCTGGATTTTGGAAGTTTTAACCGAAGAGGGTTGGGGTTGATGGTGGACCGTGTGCGCAGTGGGGAGGGGGGGGGGGGGGTGGGGGATGGGAGGGAGTGGACATTGCATGGAAAGAGCAGAGGGTGAACGACTATAATGGAGGCAGTAGAAGACAAAGAGAGCACCGATCTGTGTGTGATGGGAAAGTGATAGGCTCATAGTCTCAGCTTCATCTTGGGATATTGCAATGATCTTGAAGGCCTTGGTATCCATGGCCTCAAGGTGAGCAAGGTGTGAGGCAGAGGGTCCAGTCAAGAGGGTAGAGGGAGACGGCTGCATTAAAGCTCCTACTTTTTCTTCTTCATCCATTCCAGAAAGATGAGCTTCAAGAGATATTTCTGTGATTAAAAAAACAGGAAGTTTTGTTCCAAGTAAATCGATTATTAACTTTCCAATGGGACCATTTATATCATTCAACAACAAGAATGCCTTGGAATAAAGAATGACGGACATAGGGATGAATGCTTCACCTTTTAGTTGGAGAAGATTACATCATTGATTTATGTGCTTAACTTATGTTTATTGTACGATGATTCATCAATTTTATTTTATGTGAAAAACCAAATGAAACTTTTTAAAACTAATATATCGGCTGTTTCCATTCACTTCCAGCTGTTGACCGCTATCATGGCGAAATGGGAGAATACTTGTGGACAGCACAAACGAATGTATCTACAATCAATTCTACCGCAGAAGACCAGTGAAGAAAAGATCCCCATGCGGCACAAAATTTGACAAAGAAGAGTTGGAGTGCATTGGAATACCTCAATGAGATCGCTGCCCAAGCTCTCTCTGCAAACAAAAATATGTGCTAGTTCTATGATCCATTATATCATTCAAAGGATGACAAACTAAAGCATTTGAGAACTACAATTACGAATGCAGTTTGTTATGAGTATATTTGTACATCATACAGACATGACAAATACACCTTGAGGGAGTAAATGGAGGTTGGTGAATTTCCCAGAATTTTCTGTTGTGGCAGCCATTGATAATCCCTCATTGGCTGAGGAAGGGCATGTGACTTCGATATGCACTTCTCAATCAAACGGGGTCTCATATAAGTCGGAAAGGTCAATCTCCACAAAGACACTACTGGGTAGTTACACAAGTCACATCTACTGCAGAATGTGAAGTGAAGTATTTCATCATGATCAGTGCTATTTCATATCTGATGTCCTTTATGTTTGAATCGAGCTTCTATTTGATGTTTTGCCAATTTAACGTATTTGACGAATGCTTCTTCAACTTTTGCTGCTCAATAAAAACTTTTGCAACTTCCACCTCTCTCATTAATTCATTGGAACGTGATGAACATCGACGAGTGCACCATCCGTCACTGTTTCAGGCTTCGTCATGTGAATCTGTTGACCATTGTTATGAGACTGATGTTAGATATCCTTTCACATTGGTGAGATTTCCTGGGAATGTTCAGTTATATGGCTGGCAGTCTCCACAAGAAACACCTCTTCCTTTGATGAAGGGTGAATGCCCGAAACGTCAGATTGGCTCCTGTTCACTCAATGGACAGGATGCATTTGTCAGCTGCTGGAAGAAATAAATAAAACCTTTCGTTCAAACTCTCTGCTAGCATTGGCTGCCACGAGGCACCACGCAGTGTTCCACAAGTACATTGGAAAGACCACTGAAGTTAATATGGTAATTTTTTTAGAACCTTTATGCGAGTCCCTCCTGATATTTACCAACATCAACAAGAAGAAAAAGACATAAAATGTGAAAGCCCCTTCTGTGGATTTAGCAATATTGCTGTACGGAGTTAAAAGCTGTCAGTAGGCCATCTTTGGTTCTGCATAACAACAACAACAACAACAACATGCATTTTAAGGCCATTTTCCCTGCTAGAGTGGGGGTGAGCCTTGCGATCCCCATGACAATGTTCTCCATTTTGCCCTATTTTCTGCATATCTCCTTGTTAACCCCCCTTGCCCGCATTTCTTCTTCCACCATCTTTAGCTAGGTCTTTCTCAGTCTTCCCCGTCCTCTACTGCCTTCGACATTCATTTCCATCACTCTTCTCAACCAGTCACTTTCATCCTTCCTCAACACATGACCAAACCATCTCAACCTGTTCCTCTTCACAGCATCAATCACAGGCTCTATTCCCATCATCTTTCGCAATTCATCATTTGTCTTCCTCTCTCTCAACGATACTCCGCACATTCACCAAGCCATTCGCATTTCCACCCTTTCCACCCTTCATTGCTGCTCTACGTTCATTACCCATGTCTCGCTCCCATAAACCATAACACTTCTCACACATGCAGCATACACCTTTCCCTTCAGCTTCAACGACACTCCCCTCCTCATCAGCACGCCACTCAGTTCCCGAAACTTCTTCCATGCACATCTCACTCCAGCAACCGTTGCCGAGTCAGATCCACCTTCTCCATTCAGCATGTCTCCGAGGTAGCAAAATGTTTTCACACCTTCCAACTTCACGCCATCTCCAAGATCCAACTCAACATTTCCTCCATCTGCAGCTCCCTCTGTGCACACCTTACATTTGAATGTAGCTGCCACACTGGTTAATGACCCTCTCAGACCACTACATTTTTGATGAACCCACTCAGCACACATTGTACATTGAATGGAGTTCACTCCGACACCCTTCCTGCACACAGCACATGGCCACTTCCCAGTTCTTTCCACCTCACCACATGCTTTACCACTTGCCATCACCTTCGTCTTTCCGATATTCACCTTCAGACCTTTTGTCTCCATACATCCCTTCCACTTGTTCATCTTTTCCTTCAGTCCATCCATACTTTCCGCAATCAACACCAGATCATCTGCATACAACAACTCCCACGGTAAACCCTCCTTTACGTTCCGAGCCAGCACCTCCATCACAGCTTCAAATAGTAGTGGACTTAGTACCGACCCCTGATGCACTCCCACCTTAACCTCAAACTCACCACTGTTCCCATCCTTCGTCCTTACAGCTGTGTGCACTCTTTTGTACATTGCCATCACGACTCTGATCAACCATTCCTCCACTCCTACCTTCCTCAATGCCCATGTCAATACTTCGCATGGAACCCTATCGAATGCTTTCTCCAGATCAACAAACCCAAGAAACAACTTCTTCCTCTTCTCCATGTACTTCTCCTGCAACTGCCTCACAATAAAGAGCGCGTCTGTCGTTCCTCTTCCTGGCATAAATCAAAACTGCATTTCATCGATCTTCACCTTCTTCCTTCTCCTCCTCTCCAACACCCTTTCCAATACCTTCATTCCATGCTCCAATAACTTTATTGTTATTCTGCATATGTATACAAAATCTTCTGCAGATGTACAGTGCATTTAGAAAGTATTCAGGCCCCTTCACTTTTTTCACATTTTGTTATGTTGCAGCCTTACGCTGAAATAGTTTGAATTCATTTCTTCCCTCATCAATCTACACTCATTACCCCATAATGAGAAAGAGAAAACAGGATTTTAGAAAGTTTTGCAATATTTATTGAAAAGAAAAACTGAAATATCACATTGACATAAGTATTCAGACACTTTGCTATGACACTTTAAATTTAGCTCAGGTGCCTCCCATTTCTCTTGATCATCTTTGAGATGTTTCTACACCTTGATTGGAGTCCACCTGTGGTAAATTAAATTGATTGGACATGATTTGGAAAGGCACACACCTGTCTGTATAAGGTCTCACAGCTGACAATGCATATCAAAGCAAAAACCAAGCCATGAGGTCGAAGAAACTGCCTGCAGAGCTCAGAGACAGGATTGTGTCGAGGCACAGATTTGGGGAAGCCTACAAAAAAAATTCTGCTGCATTGAAGGTTCCCAAGAGCACAGTGGCCTCCATAATTCTTAAATGGAAGAAGTTTGGAACAACCAGGACTCTTCCTAGAGCTGGCCGCCCGGCCAAACTGAGCAATCGGGGGAGAAGGGCCTTGGTAATAGAGGTGACCAAGAACCCGATGGCCACTCTGGCTGATCTCCAGAGATCCTGTGTGGAGATGGGAGAAACTTCCAGAAGGACAACCATCACCGCAACACTCCACCGATCTGGGCTTTATGGCAGAGTGGCCAGACGGAAACCATACAGTTCAATCTTGGTTTCATCAGACCACAGAATCTTGTTTCTCACAGTCTGAGAGTCCTTCAGGTGCATTTTTTTGCAAACTCCAAGCGGGCTTTCACGTGTCTTTCACTGAGGAGAGGCCTTCCGTATTGTTGCCTGAGGCATTATCCAGATTTGCTGGTGGATGGTGTTGAAGTGCTGGTGGAAGGGGTTGAATTGCTGCTGGTAGCTGTTGAAGTAGGCCTAAAGAATTGTGTTATTGGCACTTGCTTTGCCTTCTGCTTTAACTCCCTGTGGAGTTCTGTGTAGGGATTTAAAGCAGACTCTATGGCCCACTTAAACTTCAGGCTTCTTTCCACAAAAGAATCTATCCTTACAGCAATTTATTGGGCAGTTTTTATTGCCTTGAAGAGCTCCTACAGCAGTTTGGTGGTTAATTCTGCCTTCTCTGGCTCTTCATCATATTCTACATGAGACGTCTGGGTCACAAGTTCTTCAGTGGACAGTTCTTCTTCCATGTCATCAAATCCTTCCCCTCCAATATGTTTTGCAAGATCAATGATCCTCTTCACTTCTTCTTTCCAACAAGGGAAACCTCTAAAATCATTGGCAATCCCAGGCCATAGCTTTTTCCAGCAACAACTGAGGGTCTCACTTCTCACTTCTTCCCAGGCGTGTTTGCTAATCACAATGGCATCAAAAATGTTGAAACTTTTCCAACAATCACTCACTGTCAGAGCTGAATCCCTCTCAATCATGGACAGGATGTGTGTAAAACTCCTCCTGGTATAGTAAGACTTAAATGTTGCTATCACACCTGGTAGGCTGCAACAATGGTGTGGTGTTAGGAGGCAGGAATATCACCTTAACATTAGGATGGCACTCGGTTAAGGATGGTGGATGTCCTTCCTTAGGATGGCACTCGGTTAAGGATGGTGGATGTCCTGGTGCATTATCCAGACTAAGAAGCACCTTGAAAGCAAAGTTTTTCTTTGCCAGATAACCCTTCGCCTCATGAATGACGCTGTTTTCAAACCAGTCTTCAAACACTTTGGCAGTAACCCAGGCTTTTTTGTTTGATCTCCAAAAGACTGGCAACATGGACTTCGTCTTGCCTTTCAGAGCTCTGGGTTTCTCTGCTCTGTCGACAAGCATTGGCTTGCATTTGAAGTCCCCAGCAGCATTGCTACAAAAGAGAAGGGTGCATCTGTCTTTTGTAGCTTTAACTCCTGAGGCAGTTCGTTCTTTTTTAGAAATCCAGGTCCAATTGGGAATCCTCTTCCAGAATAGACCTGTCTCATCTGCATTGAAGGCTTGTTCTGGCAGATAACCTTTCTCCTCTATCAGCTTCTAAACCTATTTTGGGTATTCTGGAGCTGCTTGTACATCGGCAGAAGCAGCCTCTCCAGCAAGCTTGACATTATGGAGGTTATGTCAAATATTAAATATGTCAAACCAGCCCCTGCTTGCTTGAAATGGTGATGATGATGATGATGCTGGAGAAGACTCAGTTTCTTCCGTTTCTTCATCAGGTTGGGCTTCCTTCTTCAGGTCATTGTAAATGCGAATGGCCTTCCTTCTTAGAATGGGCCCATCCACTGGAGCAGTTTTCTGGTTCTGATCTTCGATCCAGACACTCAATCCTTTCTCCATTTTTTCAACAAGGGTGTCTCTCCTCCTAACGTAAGATGTTGCGATGGAGGCTCCTGCATAAATGCTGGAACTGTTTTTATCTTCGGCCTTCCGTACCGTCCTAATGGATTCATTCACGCCATATTGCCTGGCCAAAGATGAAGCAGAAACTGATGATAATTTATTCAGGATATCAAATTTGACCTCCATGGTCATTGTTTTCCTCCTCTTCTTGTCTGTTTGGTTCAAATTGGGTCTCTTAGGAGACATAATGATTGACGTAAATTCACTTGATGGCGACCACTGATCTGTATATACTACTGGATAGCGGGTCGGGCTCTTGAGTTGAAGTCAGCGCCCGGCCACTGGACGCCATGTTGCCACTCGCATAAATTTTTCGTCAACACGCTCCGCTAACGTATTATGAAATGCCGGCTTGTGCTGCTATTAATTGCACAAAGAGACAAATACGAGGATGTGGAAAGACATTTCATCTGTAAGTACTGAAAATTAACATTTATTTGAGAATGTTTTATTTAAAAAACGTTGAATTTGAATGTTAAATTATGATGTTTGCACAACCGCGATCTGGATTCAAGTTTCAACTACTGAACTTCAGAACTAGTTTGACTCAACCGCAGAGTGCGCAAAGTCACTGAGCCGGGACATATTTCATCAATATGCGGTCCCTCAGGGCTAAGTTTGACCCAAAGTCTTTATCTATATATAGTTATCGAGGACGAGTATAAATAGCATGGTCCCGTCTAATAATGTGTACCCTGGATGATTCAAAGTTGCAAAACTCAATGCAGTTAAACTTTGAAACCAATAACTGATTCTGTATAAGTACATGGTAATTGAGTGTTTATATGGCTAGTATGTTGAGCCTTACATATTGAATATGTTGTAAATTGTTGCTTCGAGTTGTACTTTCATGACTATCGGCTAATTTCTTGAAAATATTTTTTTCAGATTTCCATTCAGTCGTCCAGATGTTCTCCAGAAATGGGTTGTGAATGTGAAACGTGACAAATGGAAACCTTCAAAGAAGTCTGTCCTTTGCTCAGACCACTTTGATGACTCATGTTTTGACAGGACAGGTCAGACCACAAGACTCAGAGAAAATTCCCTGCCAACCATATTTGATTTTCCGACCCACCTGCAGAAGGTACATAATACAAGAGTTTCATGTTGTGGTGGAGTAACTGAGATATAAATAGTGTCATGTTGTAGCTGTCACTGCCAGCAGTGATTTTCACACTTGTCTACTTACATGCCAATTGATGTGTCAAATATATAAATTTTGCAAACATATTGTTGCGAATATGGAATTTGGCCTCCATATCCGCTTGTAAATATTCCCCTATTTTCTCCAATACTCCCCAACTTTCCCCAGTCCCCCATTCCCTAGTCCCATTGCATGTAAATAACAATCAGTAGAGCCGACCTTCCCCTTATTCCCCCATTAAATGTCGTGCCCAGGTCCACCGCACCACACGTAGACAACTTTCGGACATCTTCCTAGTTATTCTTAATCTATGTCAGTTAAGGCCTCGTTTCCATTAATTATGACTCTTCGTTGCACCAGAATGTGATTATATGGCACCAGTAGTGAGTTTAGGACCTTCCCATACCTCCTCCCATCTTCTTCCCCAAACAACAACAACAACTACAGCTACAACAACAACAACAACAACTACAGCTACAACAACAACAACTACAACAACGGCGCGCGCGGGGAGTGTGCGTCCTCCCTCCGGCTCGGTTAGCCGCCATTATCCATGCGCCCCACGGGGTTACCACGAAGGGGCTGGCTGTCAGCTCCTCGTCAAGGGCGGAGCCTGGTAAACCCCCCCCGCACCCAATAAGAAGGGCGGACCGATTCCATCTGGGCGGAGCTAACGAGCCGAGGGCGTGTCACTCCCCGCCGGATATACGCAGCCGCTTGCCGGACGTGACGTGAGATTCGCCCCCAGCTGGAGAAAGACGGACCTGCGAGCGCTGAAACAGATGCGCCTGAGTTTGGAGAGGCCTGAGAAAGAACGTCACCTCTGAGCGCTGCGACGAGACCTCCCCGCATCTCTGGACCGAACCGTGTACCCTGCTTTGAGCCAAGAGTGCACCTTGAGCCATCGCGACCTGCCTTTCCTTTTCATCAACCCCCGTGTGAGTCAGCATTTTGTCCCGTGTGTCTGTCGTCTGTCCGGGGTTAATATAAGAGTGTGTCTAAGTGCCTGTCTTCCTGTAATATACCTCTAGCCCCTGTAATCTAACCTTTTTCCGTACGAATATACTTGAGAATCGAAACGTTGGTGTCGTATTGTGTCATTATAACCCAGCCGGGTGTCTTCTCCTTCCTATTGAGCCAGCGTAGCGCGGCTTTGTCGACGTTCGAGTACGATCGGGTAATTTGTGCGGACACGACGGCCATTCCGCTCGGCCCACCTTAACATCAAAGTCGTGTCTGTAACAATTGGTGTCGGGAGTGAGATTCGAGGCCCGACCAAATTTTGAAAAAAAAAAAAAACGAATAGAGGAAAAAAAAAATTTGGTCAAAATTTGGAGCGGCCGAAATTTGTTTTGTTTTACGAAACTCGAATTTTGCAAGTCGCGCTATGGCGGATCAAGACGGCTGGGGTCCGGTAGGGGAGAGTGAAGCAGGGTCGGTCCAGGACCAAATTGAGGGACGCGAGGAGAGCGAAGCAGTGAGGGCGGCAGGGTCGCAAAATAGCGTGGTCGCGCACGTGGGTGTAGCGGCACCAAATTTAGCCGCGGCCGTGGTCGCGGTAGCCGAACCCGAGATGCCAATGAATTGGAACCTGTTTATGAAACAGATGATGGCCTTTATGGTAAAAACAGACGATAATTTCAAAGGGATGGGAAACCAAATGGGGGTAATGAGGGACGAAGCGAGGGCTCGGAGTGAGCGATTGGGGGTAATGGGAAGCCAGATGGGGGTAATGAGGGACGAAGCGAGGGGTACTGGTGAGAAGGTAGACAAAAATTTTGAGGGGTTAGACAACGGGATAAAGGAGGTGAAAAATGGGTTAATGGGGGTAGAAAATAGAATGGCTGCCCAGGAGAATCAGATAGAGGGAGTGAAAAATGGGGTAGAGGGAGAGGAGATTAGAAGAGGTGTGAGTGAGGAGGTCGGAGGAGTGCGCGAGGAGGTGAGGCACTGTAAGGAGCACATGGAGAAGGAGGTGAGAAAGGGGACTGTAAAGTTACAAGGGGGCATAGAGGACCTGACGCAGGAGGTGGAGCAGCTGACGGTGGGACAGACGGAGTTAGTGGAGCAGGTTCAAAGGAACACTGCGGTATTAGGAGGGTTGAAAGCGACACAAAACGACATAAAAAACGACTTGATAGCGACAAAGAGGGAATGTCAGATGGTACGTGAGGGACTGACAACGAGGTTGGACGAGGTGATAGAGGTAATGGAGACGAAGGACCGGCAGGTGAGGACGCACATGGAAACGGTCAAGGTAGCCTTGGAGGACGAGCTTGAGGAGACGTACCGGGGAATAAAAGAGGTGAGGCACAAATTAGAAGAAGTGGAAGAAGGGGTGAGCGAAATTAAGAAGCGACGGAGAGGAGATAACAAGGAGATAAAAGAGGAGATAAAAGAATTGGTCCAAAGTCTGTGTTTGGATCGTGATGTGCTCATTAACCGGATGAGGGATTCGCAGGTGATGGAGGAGAAGCGAAGAGGAAGAGGACCCGGTGTAAGTGGTGACCAATATGGTCGTGCGTATGATGCGCCAGGGGATTTAAGAAGCTTGGGGGTCGAGATGGACCCGGGTGTTCGTGAGAGGCCGTGGGTGAAGTGTGCGACAGGTCTGGTGTGCGAAAGAGGAGGTGTGCAAGAAAGTCCGACTCTGGGGTGTGTGAGGAAAAAGTGCGTGCCAAGGAGTGAGTGTGCTGGCGAGAGTGAGTCGGTCGTAGCGCGTGTGCGAGGGAGCACATGGAAGCGTGGTGTGGTGAGTGTTGCAGAGGGTGTGACGGGAGAGTGTGCGCGAGAAAGGTGTGTGACGGACAGGTGCATGAGGAAAGAGTGCGCTGTCAGAAGTAAGGAAGAGTGTCCACCTGTGGTGAGTGTTACAGAGGGTGTGACGGGAGAGTGTGCGCGAGAAAGGTGTGTGACGGACAGGTGCATGAGGAAAGAGTGCGCTGTCAGAAGTAAGGAAGAGTGTCCACCTGTGGTGAGTGTTACAGAGGGTGTAACGGGAGAGTGTGCACGAGAAAGGTGTGTGACGGACAGGTGCATGGGGAAAGAGTGCGCTGTCAAGAGTAAGGGTGAGTGCGCTGTCAGGAATGGAGGTGAAAGTAGTGAGAGTGACATGGAGCGTGAGTTAGTTGTGACAGGTGAGCGAGGATGTACACCTGGGATGGAAGGATGCACACCTGGAATGGTAGAGCGTGAGTGGGAATGCACGCTGGAGTTGGTGGTGAGGCACGTGGTTGGGTGTGCGAATGAGAGCACACCTGTGATTGTCACAGAGGAGGTGACCGAGGAGGGGGCGCGAAGAGGTGTATTGGTGAGGTGTGCTACCAACGAGTGTGTGCCAAAGTGTTCGGTGGTCAGGTGTGTGACCAAGGCTGTGAGTGGAATGGGTGTACCTGGGTGTGTAAGGAAAGGTACGAGGAGCATGGGCACGGCTGGATGTGTGAGCAAGGAACGGGCTGCGGGGTGTAAGCGTCCAGGTGAAGCATCGACGTTAGACGGGGTAGAGTTTAGAACGACTTATAGCCGAGTCGGGCCCTCGGTGCGTGCCGGGCCTCGCTTTGAACGGCCGCGTCCAGGCTCCACTAGGCGGAGCTGGCAGCCCAATAGAAAGGGTCGTCATGGCGACCACTTTTTGGTGAGACGTGCCGGCAGGTCTAGATCGGGGCATTGGATGGCTCCACGCCGAGGTGGTGTGTGGGATCTCGGCACGGGTAAGCCCCCGTCCCTGCACCGAGTGCCGGACGTATCCAGCCGCTGGCACAAAACAACCAGCATCCATTGCTTGGCTTTACGAAGCCGGGCTTTGGACAGGGATTGGCGCACCGAGAGGCAGTAGTGAGTAGACTGGGTGATGAGGTTAGTGTTTTGGCCCCAAAATTAGAGAAAAACAAAATTTGATGATTGGCAAGGGATTGGCAGTAGTGATTGGCAGATGATGGGCAGTGATTGGCAAATTTTTAATTTGTTGAAATTTGATGTGCAAAATTGGTAGAGAGGGACCCCCGATGTGGTGGGATGGCAAATCCACCATCCTTCCCATGTGGGGGCAAAGGAGCACTAGATTATGGGGTGTATAGCAGTGAAAACTAGCCCGGGTGGGTTAGGATATGGTGTGTAGGGATCTAGCGAAGATTGACATTAGGTAACGTTAAGATTAGTTAGTGACTGATACCTGTAGTGGGGACGCAGGTAGATTAGTATGATGATAATGACGAGGGAGCGCAATAGTTTAAAGGGACGACTGGGAAGCGCAAGTTTCAGAAGGGAGTAGTTAGATGAGATGATGCCGCGTGTGTGTGAGAATTGAACAGGTGTGATTGCACAGGTGTGCAACTGGACAGGTGTGTGGAGCAGTGAGTGAGTAGTGAGTGTGTGGATCAGCGCGAATGCGCTTGGGGAGAGAAGGGTGCAGGCGGCACCAAGAATGAGAGCACAGGTGTGCAGGTACAGGTGTGTGGAGAGAGTTGGAGTGAGTGGTACGGAGTGGTGTGCATGGTGCGAAGGTGTGGATGGGGGAAGAGTGGACCCCTTTCACGAGTACCCGGGGCGGGTAGTGTAAGTGTTAGGTAGAGGGTGCAGGTAAATTGTGGTTGGATATTGGCATTTGTGGTGCGGTTGCAGAATGGTGTTGTGAATGGGTGCATTAGTGTTGTGGAAATGGCTGGGCGTGTAGCCTGTTAGTGTGTGTAGTTGGTTGAGCACTCCACCACTGTGAGGATGTCGGCCAGGTGAGGCCGCAGGTGGGCTCTGGGAGCCGGTAGAGTTGTGGATGGGGCCCGAGGATCCGGAGGATGGACCCGGGTAGCCCAGTGCCAGAGAGGGCACCGAGTGGGGAGAGTGCCAGAGGGCCTTCCCCAGGTAGTTAGGTTAGGGCAAGGAGCAGGTAAGCTCGGAGGCAACTGCAGTGGTGGAGGTGTGCAGGTGGGTAGACCCACTGGGAGAGGTACACGCCGCAGCCCAGAAATTGTGCGAGGGCACCGGGAGATGAATCGGGGGAGTGAGACCCCAAATTGAAGAGCACCACAGTTTGGCCAATGGGAATTGGTTTTTAGAACCCATAGTGTAAGAGGGCCAATGGTTTGGCCGGAGAAAGCCCCCGGGTAGTGTAAAGTTGTTAAAGTCATTTAGGAAATAGTTAGGATTGATGAACCTGTCGCACCATACGCAGCCACTTACCTGTGGTGATGATGATGACTCCACACCTGTGTTTTCTTTGTTCTGTGTGCAGGAAATGAGATTGCTGTGAGGATTTGTGAGACGCATCACGACGTGGATGAGACATTGGGGTGATTCCATCTCTCCCTCCTTAGGAGGGACTGATGATGAATTGGTGATGGCAAATTTTGATGTTGAGTTGGAGATGGCAAATTTTGATGAGAGTTGAAAATGGCAAATTTGATTGGTTAGGAGGGAGAGAAGACGAATTTGGTTTATGGGAGGAACGGGGAAGACAGTAGGGATGTTTGTTGATTTGTAAAGTAGATGTTTATGGGTAGTGTTGTGTTTTGTGGATGCAGTAAGGGGTAAGGGAGGGGCCATGTAGGTTACCTGGTGGGGGGGGGCGTACGATAGGAACGTACCTGTCTCACCTGGTTCCCATGTGCCCCCAGTGTGCATCACCTTACATTGCGTGCACTTTTGCGCCCTTACCACCTTACTCACTTGTTTCTTCTTTTGTCTCCCACCTCCGAGGATCTGGCTTTGGGGTAGAGAGAGAGAGGAGAGAGAGGTGCTGGCTGCGCAGTTGTGGGCCTGCACTTTCGCTGTTCGCTGCCTGGATCGGTACACCATATGGACCGCAATGTTTGTGGCCACCCACAATGGACCGCAGTTCGTTTGCGGCCAAGCACCACCCGGGGATGGACCTATGGGTCAACGTGGCACCTATGCCATACAGGTGAACCACTTTTAGTTACCACCAAGTGCACCACAAGAAGAGCAAGAGACACCTGCAGGGTTAGGGGTTGTCGAATTTATTTTTATTCCAATGAACAATGGTGACTGCACCGATTGGTGGTGGGGTGGTGCTGTTGATGCTCGGGAAGGGTGCTCTGCACGTTATTAAAGGCCGTCGGCCACAGAGCACTCGTGGGTTGGTGTATCGATGTTGGCAAGCGCGCTCTCTCTATGCATAACATCTGCATGTGTTCCTCCAAAAACAGGTCCTGGATCGTAGTGTAAATAGCAGCATAGTCTTGTAAATAATGCTCCCTACCGGCTGTATGTTTAGTTTGAGAATTCTTTCCGGATTCGGTTATCCTGTGGGTGTGTTTCTGTGAGGAGAAGGGTGCAACGTCGCAGGGGGACATATTTACTCATTTGTGAATATCTGTAAAACTGTCGCACTCAGGGTAGAGTTAATAGTAGAGGGAACTACATTGCGTGCCACACTAAAGTAGGTAAAAATTTATCGGGTCGGGACGCCCCGAGGGTAGAGAAGGGTGCAATGTTGCGAATATGGAATTTGGCCTCCATATCCGCTTGTAAATATTCCCCTATTTTCTCCAATACTCCCCAACTTTCCCCAGTCCCCCATTCCCTAGTCCCATTGCATGTAAATAACAATCAGTAGAGCCGACCTTCCCCTTATTCCCCCATTAAATGTCGTGCCCAGGTCCACCGCACCACACGTAGACAACTTTCGGACATCTTCCTAGTTATTCTTAATCTATGTCAGTTAAGGCCTCGTTTCCATTAATTATGACTCTTCGTTGCACCAGAATGTGATTATATGGCACCAGTAGTGAGTTTAGGACCTTCCCATACCTCCTCCCATCTTCTTCCCCAAACAACAACAACAACTACAGCTACAACAACAACAACAACAACTACAGCTACAACAACAACAACTACAACAACGGCGCGCGCGGGGAGTGTGCGTCCTCCCTCCGGCTCGGTTAGCCGCCATTATCCATGCGCCCCACGGGGTTACCACGAAGGGGCTGGCTGTCAGCTCCTCGTCAAGGGCGGAGCCTGGTAAACCCCCCCCGCACCCAATAAGAAGGGCGGACCGATTCCATCTGGGCGGAGCTAACGAGCCGAGGGCGTGTCACTCCCCGCCGGATATACGCAGCCGCTTGCCGGACGTGACGTGAGATTCGCCCCCAGCTGGAGAAAGACGGACCTGCGAGCGCTGAAACAGATGCGCCTGAGTTTGGAGAGGCCTGAGAAAGAACGTCACCTCTGAGCGCTGCGACGAGACCTCCCCGCATCTCTGGACCGAACCGTGTACCCTGCTTTGAGCCAAGAGTGCACCTTGAGCCATCGCGACCTGCCTTTCCTTTTCATCAACCCCCGTGTGAGTCAGCATTTTGTCCCGTGTGTCTGTCGTCTGTCCGGGGTTAATATAAGAGTGTGTCTAAGTGCCTGTCTTCCTGTAATATACCTCTAGCCCCTGTAATCTAACCTTTTTCCGTACGAATATACTTGAGAATCGAAACGTTGGTGTCGTATTGTGTCATTATAACCCAGCCGGGTGTCTTCTCCTTCCTATTGAGCCAGCGTAGCGCGGCTTTGTCGACGTTCGAGTACGATCGGGTAATTTGTGCGGACACGACGGCCATTCCGCTCGGCCCACCTTAACATCAAAGTCGTGTCTGTAACAATATCAACATCAGCAACTTATCAATACTTTTCCACCATCTCTTTTCTCAAGAACATCCCAAATAAATAATCTTGTATAATTTCTTCGTTCATAATTAATTCTGATCTATTATTCTGATGGATTTCCAGGATGAAAGGAAGCGAAAGCCACCCAAACCACGGTCTTTCCCGCAAGAAGCACTGGTCAATCTGCAAGAGCCACTGGACAACACACCCAGTACATCAATCATCACCAGCCCATCAAAGCTTGCAGCAACGACTGGTGCTGATCACACATATGCTGTAACTGCCAGTCCACGGAGTGTGAAACGTAAACTGGACTCTGTGCATGACAATCTTTGTAGCGTCAAGAAAAAGCTCAAATTGACACAGCAGAAATCACGTCGCTGCCGGAGGAAAGTCAAATCTTTGACCACAGTTGTTCAAGCACTTCGTGATGAGCAGCTGCTCTCTGAGAATGGAGCTGACCAGTTGGCAAAGACCTTCTCTGATGTTCCTTCTGGAATAATGGAAAGAATGCTCCAAAACAAGAAAAGTGGCAAGGTGACAAGGAAGACGTATCCTCCTGCACTCAGAGCATTTGCTCTGACCCTTCAATTCTATTCAACCAAAGCCTACATGTATGTACGCAAAACTTTTGACATGGCATTGCCACACCCTGCAGTCATCAGGAAGTGGTACAGTTGTATCAGTGGTGAACCGGGATTCACACAAGAATCCTTTGTGGCCTTACAACTGAAAGTGAAGGAGGCTGAAGCTGAAAAGAGACGTGTTGTTTGTGCCCTCATGCTTGATGAAATGTCCATCAGAAAGCACGTCAGTTGGGATGGTGATAAGCTGCGTGGCTATGTTGACATTGGAACAGATGTATGCGATGATTCAACTCCTGTTGCAACTGATGCACTTGTTCTCATGGTTGTGTCATTAAACAGCAATTGGAAAGTTCCAGTTGGCTATTTTTTGATACATGGCATGTCAGGTGCTGAAAGGGCCAATTTGGTGATGCAGTGCATACAGAAGCTGTGTGACATTGACGTTGAAGTTGCCTCTCTTACATGTGATGGACCATCATGTCACATGACCATGTTGAAGCAGCTGGGGGCAAATATGGACATTGCTTGGTTGGATCCCTCATTCCCTCATCCCAGTAAACCGGAGTTGCGTGTGAGTGTCCTTCTTGACATATGTCATATGTTGAAACTGGTGAGAAACACACTTGCATCCAAGGGAATTTTGGTTGATGGATCGGGAGGGAAGATTTATTGGTCTTACATTGAACGTCTACATGTGCTGCAAGAGGAGGAGGGGCTCAGAGCTGGTAACAAGCTGAGGTCGGCACACATCCACTGGGACAAGCAAAAGATGAAAGTCAACTTGGCAGCCCAAACTCTCAGCAGCAGTGTGGCTGATGCACTGGAGTTTTGCGATAAAGATTTGAAGCTGAAGAAGTTTGAAGGCTGTGAAGCAACGGTCGAGTTCATACGTACATTTGATCATTTATTTGATATAATGAACTCGAGAAATCCCTTGGCCCGCAACTACAAGGCACCAATGCATCCCCGCAACGAGCCTCAGTGGCGTCCCTTTCTGAGAAACGCCTTCACATATGTATTGTCGCTGAAAGATGTTCATTATGGTGGAGCTTAAAATTTAAAAAAAAACTAAGGTTTTCTTTTTGAAAGTCGTACCCTCTTAATCTGTTCCATATAATATAGAAACACTGTATAGAAAGTTTGAGCACTAAATTATTATGTTTAGGGGTAGCCCAAGGGCCGCAAAGATTATGAAAATTATAAAAATTCAACGAATTACGAGTATATCAGACTATATCTTAATTTATTTTAAACAACACACTTGAACACAGTATTTATTTTTGAACACGTTAATAGTGAATTCTTTGTTCAGTTTCTGACAGAGTTCATAGTATCAGTCTGACAATGTCCAGCAAACCCCAAATTTATTATTTTCATGGCATCCCGGACAGTGTATGTTTTCTGCTATCAGGGTACATTCTGCGATGGTCCTCGACAACTTGCAGCAGGAATTGCAGCTGAGTTTCATCGCGGGTTATCAACCCACTGTACTCCTGAATGAGTGCCACTCCACGTTCAGCGTAGTCATTGACAACTTTTAGAGAGTTGACTGTTTCTGCAGCCTGCTTGTAGTCGTCTCTGTCATCCCACAAGTCCGGATCAACCGCGAGAAATCCATCTGGAAGTTCCATCATTCGCAGAAGTTTCATTGACCTTGCTGTGACGAAATCTTCCAAGTTCTTGTCCTTGAATGAATCAAGAGCAACAGTGATTCGCTTGGAATGATCCTGATCTTGGTCTTCTTCATTCTTCATGGCACTCACCATCAGTCTCTTGGTTGCCGAACTGACCCGACTGTCGAAGAAAGCCAAGCTAACAAGTTCCTGTGACAAGTACCACACGTGATTGGAAAACTTGCGTGATGTTGACTTTGAGATGGCTGGATGGATTGATGAGTATTCAAGCAGTGACTTCAGCAGCAGCAGGTCACTGCAAGGAGCACCTGATGCTTGAGGTGCAGAGATCCAGGCTGTCAGGTAGACACGCACTGTGAATACACACACATCATGTAATCCTCTCTTTTCTGCAGGAGTCAGTTTGAATTGAGCCTTGAACATCCAGATCTTGAGACAGTATATTACTTTGGACATCCAGCGGGCGTGGTGCATTGCTCCGGGTGACATGAATCGCACTCCTCTGGCAGGAGCAGCACCGAGAAAGACAATCACAAGTTCCAAGAATTCTTTATAATCATCTCTCGGCTGACTCTGTTCAAGATGCTTGTTGGCATAATCGATAGTGCCTTGCTTTATGTCTTCCACAAGACTTGCCACGTCATCAGCTGCAATCCCTGGTTCATACTTGGCCGTGTCTATGTCTATGAATCCCCAGTATTCCTGGAAGCGTTTGAAGAGTGGAACCTCGGGAGAAGATTTGGCTCCCAATCCCATACACACTTGGAACACTGCACCAATTATCAATTCCATAATGTGATGCCTGCAAGCTAGTGACAAGAGCTCCTTCTCAAGCTTCTGCTCTGGGAGGACACAGGCACCAGCGATCCGACCAGTGTTTGAGCTGGTCGTGTCAAAACACATAGCTCGGATGCTGTCGGCTATGCTCCAGTCTTCAATGGCTCCAAAGACAGCAGCAGCCTGAGCCTCGCCTGTTCCAGATGGAAGCTTGGCAACTGTGAGTAGCTGAGAAACTCCTTTCCCTGAAACCAATACTGGCAGGCGATCAACCTTCTCTTTTCCAATTAGATCAAGGATCAGTTTGCCGTCCCAGTGAACAACAAGGGGAACGTTACCCTGAAACTCCGCCTTTATATTTGCAGATCTCTGGACTCGGTGTTGTACTCTTTGTCGGCGAATTGAGTCTCTGTTTAGAGCAAGTTCATCAATGTTCTGTCCCAAGCTTTTGGCAGTTTCTGCTATAACAAAAACGGCTTTGCGGTCTGACACTTTTGTGCGATCTAGAGCGGCTGCGAGTTCTTCAGTAACGACAGTTTTTCGCCCCCTGTTTCTTTTTCGTGTCTGAAATGTGATGCCTCCAGCAGCTACCTCACTTGCATTGTCCCCAGTTTCCATCTTTTCACGATCTTCTGCTGAGCTGTTTTCAGATTCAGAACCAGATGAAATCAGTTCACCTGTAGAAGCTGCTAACTGTTTCATTTGCTCCATTCGCTGTCACCTGGCAAGCATTTCCTCCTCTCTTTTGGACGCCGTTTTCTCCTTCGCAGCAAGCTTTACATCTACTCCAGCCAGCGACCCCCTTCTTCCCTGTTCTCGCTGGGCTAACAAGAAATCCTTGTCTTCTTGTAATACTGACGTATTGGTCAGAGCATCAGCGTGAGCGACATCAAAAAGGTCTTCAAGCCTGGAAACAAAAGCCGACTCTCTCGCGAGTTGAGTTGGTGATGTTCGCGCTTTGTTCTTTTTCAGAAGACGCCATTCTTCAAATGTCTGCTCAAGCTTGGTTTGGCAGTTTTGATGAGCTCTCATCGGGATTCTAGCTTTCTTCCAAAAGTTAGCTATTTCCGTGATGGTAACATCCAACGATTGTCTTACGGTCTCCTTCAGATCGAGATGGTGATGTAGGAAGAATCCAAGAGCCATACGCAATGATGGCAACTTGCTGCCATTTAATTCAGTCACAGAGTCACCAAGGAGATACAACTTGGTTTGAGATCTTGTTGCTTTTTCCACAAATGACATTTTCAATCAGATATGAATCTGAAAGAAATAGAACATAGCATTAAGAAATTAAGAATCAAGAAAATTCAAACAGTTCTATTAATAACTGAGCAGTGAGCACAATGCCTCAAGCAATTACACAAACATACTGCTGCAACAGTGTTGCAGCTGTTGCTTAGTCAGCATAGTCAGTCCATTGAGTCCAAACAGTAAACAAGTCTGAACATGTCTGGAATATAAATTCATGGAAAATTTGCATTATCAATTTATCAGCAAAACAATGGGATTCGGATGATTGGTTGGATAATAGATATGAACCAGTTGAACCACAATGATTATGCTTCTATAATCGGTGATAATATTATACCATGTTTATACACCCATTGTGTCTGTGATTCTCTGCAAAGCCTGTGATAACTTCGTTTTTATTTTCAAATAGTGTTCTGTGATACACCTATGTACAGTGTTTACTTTTAGATACTATGGTGATAAGCGTTCCCAGGTCAGCGCTACATCTCATTTTAGCATTTATTGTCCAGCAGACTCTAGCTCAATGAACATTTTACTCTTTTATTATAACAGATATTGTGTATGTACAATGTACATATTACTACTGTAATTATTTATTTAATGGAGTACAGAGTTTTATAACTTAAAGGTTTTATCTGTGTTCCCAGTAATTAATTTTACCACAATGATTGCATGTTGTGTGTATGATGATAGGAGAGAGTGTCAATTTACTTAGTAGTTAAAATTGGGTTCTTAATTTATCAACAGAATTAATCTATTATCAGTAGTATGCGAAATAAAAGGGCGGCCGCAGCTTTGGGGTATCAGAAACTTTACCATCATTGAGCTACCCCTAAATATTGTTCAATTGTGCTCATATTTTGCCTGAATTTTTATTTCATATATAGGAACAAATTGAGAGGGTAAGAAGATCATATTTCAAAAGTTCAAAAATAAGCTCCACCCTGATGTTCATGGCAAGCCAATGTACGAAACCCCAAGAAAAACAGCCTTTGTTGGATTTCTCATGGCGATCAGGAGTCTTCAAGATATGTATGAATCTCTTGTTGGTGCTGCAGAACCAAAACTGAAGTACTTAATGACGTACAAAACAAGCCAAGACCATCTGGAGTTGTTCTTCTGTGCTGTACGAGCGGCTGGAGGTATGAACAACAACCCCACCTCCAAGCAGTTCACTGCTCTGTCCAAGCGACTTTTGATTCGCCACGAGATATCCGCACTTGGTGGAAATTGTATTGCCCAGGATACAACCGGCGTTCTTCATGTCTCCAGTGTGCACAGGGAACCAGAGTCAGAGATCTGTCAAGACATGTTGCTGGTGAGGAAGTATGGCATGGAGCCTCACCCATCTGCTCCTCATCACAACCATGATTATGCTCATATCCCCGACATTGGAAGGCTATCCCTCTACAAGGAAGAAGTCATATGCTACATAGCTGGATATGTTGTTCGTATGGCTGCCAAGCGTTTGTCATGTCCAGAGTGTATAGATGCGATGACTGGCGGTGGTGTTGCCACTGGTTGTCTTCTTTTGGACAGAAAGAATAGAGGAGGTCTTGTGAGGGCGGCGGCTGATGTGATCACAGTGTGTACTGCCACAGAGCAGTGCATACAGAGGATGCTGCACACCACTGAAGGTGCTCTACCACAGTCCAAGAGGATTGCTCCTGCCATCATGTCAACCGTGTTGGGTGAAGTATGTCAGCGGGGTGTTTTTGACAGGTTGGATGAGCACGTGCTCAGTGGTTCTCCAGAATGCAACCATGTCCACCTTCTTGTCAAGTGTTTGTCCTCTTGTTACATCAAGATACGAATGCATCATCTGACGAAGCAGCTGAATGAGCAGATCACGGGGCCCAATGTGCGCAAGCGGCTCACCAAGCTAATTCTCTTCAAACACCAGTAATTTTGTTTTTATTTCACAATTTTTGCATATCAGATGTTCCTTTTGAAAGGACTATGGTATGTAAATTAACATGATTGGTCGACATATGCACACATGTATGCAACTAAGTTTAACTAACTATGCTTGCCATGTACCCATTTTAAATTATGATGTTTTTATGTACTTCAAGAAATACTTCTGAAGCGTTCTGCATTCAAGATGTGCTCTTGCCTCTCATTAAATTTGTTCACCTTATGCTTGTGACTAACAAGTGATTTCAAATAGTGTATTGACTGTATTCTCTTCTTTGTGTTTGTTGTTTGCAACTGGGAGACAATGGAGCACTGACAGGCTGCTCTTTTTGGCTCCTTCAAATGTCAGCATTTTGTGCTTTTTGTATCCTGTGCATCATCGCATTTTGTCACCATATCATCTGAATATGTGGATCAATTTTACTTCAAATGTGGATTATATTGTAGGATAATTGTTTAGATCTGGATTGTTTCTTTGTGCAAATTTGTTCTGTGAAAGAATACTGGGAAGCAACAATGAGTCTTGAGTGAACTGAATGGATAATGCTTGCTTGGTGGTGTGACAGTACTCTGGCTAATCCTCTGGTTGTTCACTGCAGTGTTCGGTCAGGCATGTCGGCTGTGGTGCTGTCTAGTCTAGGGATTACCTGCTTGCTGTGAAACAACATGTGGCGGTGACTTTTGGTGGTCGTGCCTTCTCCAACGTGGCACCCACACTGTGGAACCATTCCCAGAGGAAGTCGGGCATACCTCCTACATCAGTATCTGAGCGAAATGAAATGTGTGGGACTTTAGGCCACATTTCTGCAATCTGTGTGCCAAACCGGGCCAGAGAACTGTCTGGGTAATGAGATGAAGTGTGAAACATACCCACGACAGAGGGTGTCGAAACCCTGACCTGGCGGTCGCCAATCAAACGCATTACCACAAGAACAAACTGAAGACACTTGTTCAATGATGATTTTGGTGACAAAATGTTTGTTTCTTTTGTTGAGCCTCTTTGAAAAGGGCACACTACATATGTCGGTCAATATTATTATTATTAATTGAGGCTTTGTAATAAAAGGTGCCTTTTTATTCCAACTTTAAGCTTTTTATGTTTCATTTGTCTTTCAGAAGACTTTGTTTGTTGTCAACTGATAAATTCTTGACATAGAATGAGTAAATGACCCAACATTGAAACCATCACATATAGACATCCTGGAGAAAGTATTCCGTGAGAACAGCGTTGACCACAATGCCCTTAAATTGTGGACTAATTTATTGTATCAAGGATGATAAAATCTTTGAAAAATTAGTAAATTTTAATAATAATGCTTTATTCTCAAGCAATTTGGATTATACACTAAATTCATACTTAAATCGAGAATTATTTGAGAAAAACACAAACATGGACAAGAAATTTGCGTTGAAATTGTGAGGAAGGTTGGCAAAAAAAATCAATCAGAATTGAGTTTTCGAGCTGCTAACCTGGAACGTACAAATAAACATTAATTTGAAGAATTACATTGAGAGTTAAGAACAATAAAACGAAAGGATATTACAAGAGAACATTGGCGTGCCAAATACATAAACATATACATTGTCTGTCAATCATTGAGTTTGGAAAATGACACTTTGTATATATTTACAAAGTATAATTCTGAAAATTTTGCACATATAATCTAGGTTTCTTTCTAAAACAGCTTGTTGAGTGACTTTCAGTTGCGATGTTACGAGGTAGTTCATTCCACAGTTGTGCAAACGCCAGGAACTGACACAGGCCGCGCCTCCTTGTGCGAGTGGCAAGATGGCCGCCGCTGTCGCGCGCCGGCTTCACAGCTTTGTACAAGCCTATTGGCCGATGCTCTATCCAGTAGTATATACAGATCAGTGATGGCGACAGGTTCGGAGATGGCGACAGGTGGCAGCTCGTGCCATGCGTGCATATAAATGAAATAGTAATTAAGCAAAGTAATAGGGAATAAGGAAAAATAATAAAATATTTGGGAAAAACGCCGGCCGTTTTTGTCGCAATTAATCCAGAATGTAAAATCGAACTGCGATCGCGATGACGGCAGGTGCCGACTCGTATCAATGTATGTATAAATTAAATATTAATTAACCCTTGTCCACACAGGGGGGGGGGGGGGCTTTTTAGCCTTGTATTTAGCCGAAGAAGACCTCCCTTGTGTGGACAAGGGTTAAATAAAGTACAGTACAGTAACAAGGAATAAGAATAACATAAATCTTTGGGAAAACACCAGCCACGATCACGTAAATGCAAAACACACTCTCACGTTGGGGAGGTTTTGACGCATTTAATTTTTAATTCAGCATTTAAATTGGAAACCGCGATCGAGGAGGCTGTGTCAAAGGAAGTTTTACTGTGTGGCGGGCACAAGGGGAAATAATTCCGCGCACCAGTGGGTGGTGCGAGCGTCCAGGCGGGGGACGAAAGCACATGCCCCGCCTTTCGACCGATCAGCCACGCCCGGGGACTAGGCGTGGCCTCGGCACATATATGCAGGCTCTAAGCTCGAGCCCGCCCAGTGCGGAAGTACGAGCTTTGAATAAAGACTCCTTGTTATACCAACGCATTGTGGCCTACCTCTCTGGCAATCGAGTCATGCGTGCGCAGCACCACAACTGTATATATTGATGCGGTTTTGAGATTGGCACATTGAAGTCATTAAAGGTTAAAGGTTTTCCCCCCATAGTTAGTCACACGAGTAACATATAGGCCCATTTGTAGTATAGTTATGTCTTAGTATGTGGAAGAATAGGCCATTTCCCCTCTTAGTACCTGCGTTGTGTAAAGACAGGAGAATAGGCCCTACAATCATTTTGCTCCAACCTCCATTCTACCTCTATGGGCGCAATCCATCTCGCGCCCCATTTGGCTGTCCCCTAGTCAAGTTAACACGAGGCAGGGCCTTGAAAGGTGAAGGAGGGTTGAGCTCGGCGCGGCAGTAGGGACGGTGAACCAGCCAATCGGAACTCGAGGGGAATGTCGTGAGAGGGCGTGGTGAAGAGCGTCTGGTGAGTTCCAGAGGGTTCTAAGGGCGTGGTAATAAAACCCTTTGCGCGAAGCCCCCACCTCAGTTATGAGAAGGGAGAGGCGCTCGTCAAGTTCGTGAGCGAGTTATGAGAAGGGAGAGGCAGGCGCTCGTCAAGTTGAGTCGTCGAGTTATGAGAAGGGAGCGGTGCTGGTGAGTCGTGGAGGCCAGTTACGGGAGAGGCGCTCGTGAGTTGAGAGAGTTGCGCGCAGACCAGAGTACGGAGAAAGGAGACGCGCTTGACGGGAATCACCCGCGCTGAATGAACTTTGTTACGTGGAAAACGTGGGCGCAGACAGGGCATTGCTAACTCACACGGTTCGGCCAAAGCGAGTTAACGCAGCTGAAGTAACCGCCAGCCACGCAAAGTCCACCCTCTACCGTTCGCCCCGAGATAACCTGTTCCGTTCGAGTGGCACGATACGCGGTCCTGCTTTCGCCTACCTCCATCTTCATGGGACGTGCCGGGGACCGTGGAGAGTGAGACGGAGCCGATCCTGTACGACCACCGCGGCGCTGGTGAACATCATCCTGCCGATCAGCAATCCCCATGTGAGTGTGTGTGTGAGACGGGCCCGTTTGTCCTGGGGTATTAAGAGTAAGACTGTTTAGGGATTTCCCTGTGTCTCTTCGTCCTGAGCTGTAAATACGTGCAATCATAATTAAACATATTTGTTCTTCCTTTTCATCCAATTCGATCACCTTTGTGATTTCTCCATTGACTAAGCGTGGTACGAATAAGATCGCTCCAATCGGGTATGGTAACTAATAATAGCGTGGATCACGTGTACGCAAACCGCTCGGCGTATCACCATCACACGTGGTTCATGCGAGGCATATTTCCTCGCTTCCAGGGCAGCGCTAGTACTTAGGTAACAGCGAATTTGGTCCTGAAACCCTATTTAGCACTGTCCGGAAGGGACGTAATAGGTCTCAGGTCGCGCCAGGTCAGTAAAGACAAGGGGATTAATCCCCCCTTGATAAGGGGAGAAGGCCGGCGGCAGATCCACAACAATATATCTATATAAATAAAGGAGGAGTGTCTGTGTGTGTATGTGTGTGTGTCTGTCTGGATGTCCGTTTATAACTCACGAACTACACATCGGAGAAAAGTTTCAGACACAGATTCGGAATCAGCATAAAATTCCGGTGGTTATAGGCTACTTTTTATTTTAATATCAATGGTTTAAAAAACCAGGCCAGCTGCAAATCCATGGTGTAGTTTGTGGCGGCGCTATTGCCCCTTTCCGATCCCATGATGCATTGCGGTTCCGATTCGCGATAAGGTCTATGCGCTATCACCGACACTTTTCCACCTTTTCCATACCTTTTAATCAGATTTGCCTTATCGTCCATCGTAACCACATTACGCTTGGAAACACGAGCATTATCCTTCTTCAGACCCATGGCTAATGTACGTACATATTTATATTTAAAAAATGTGCTTTTTATTGTATTTAAAAAAAATTTTTAGCTTCTTTTATTGTTAATTTATGTACTATTTTATTTATTTTAAATATATTTTTAAGGAAAACACATGTTTTCACGTCCGTAGGAGTGATGTAATGTCACACATAATGACGTTCGCTGCCCGGTCATGAAAGAAATTATGATTCTCTTGACAAAGTGACATGAAGATCAGGCAGTAAACCTCCCAACTGAGTTTCTCAACAGTCGTCAGCCTCAAGGACTCCCAACACACAGGTTGATTCTCAAGGTGGGAGCACCAATCATGCTTCTAAGGAATCTTGATCCACCAAAGCTGTGTAATGGAACACGATTGACAATCCAGCAAATGATGCCGCATGTCCTAGAGGCAACCATCCTCTCAGGACAATACAGAGGAGAGAAAGTATTCATTCCAAGGATACCACTTATTCCACCTGACCTTCCATTCTCCTTCAAGAGGTTTCAGTTCCCCATCAGGCTATGTTTTGCTATGTCCATCAACAGGGCGCAGGGGCAATCAATTAAGGTTGTAGGCCTGAACTTCACAGAACAAGTGTTTGCCCATGGCAAGCTGTACGTGGGCTGCTCGAGGGTTGGAAAACCAAGCAATCTTTATGTCTTGGCACCAAGTAAGAAAACCAGAAATGTTGTATACCCAGAGGTTTTGAGAAATTGAAAATTGAAAAAACGTCATGGAGGAAATGTACTGTGATATTGCTCTAAAATATACATGTTCTTTTCATCATATATTTGTATTATTCTTATTCAACCCGGGCGAAGCCGGGTACCTCAGCTAGTATATATATATATATGTATGTATATATATGTATATATATATATATATACATATACATACACATACATATACATATATATATATACTAGCTTGGCTCGGCTCACGCATCGTTACTGAGGAACGGGCTTATTTTAGCTGAGGCTAATGACTGTACCTGAGTTGCTGTGTTGTCATGATTTTCACCAATCACAATACAAACAATTATTTTGCACAAATGTATTTGTTGTGTTTGTGATATTACATTTTTATAGGCAATTTAGGTTGAAGATTTAGGTTCAATGTTTTTTTTTCAAGAAAGAACCCCTCAGCACATACATAGGGGAGGGGTAGGTGTAGACTGGAAGTTTGGGACGATTACACCTCACCACCAAGTAATTCAAAACACCTCACCACCAAGTAATTCAAAACACCTCACCACCAAGTAATTCAAAACACCTCACCACCAAGTAATTTAAAACACCTCACAGCCAAAAAACACGTAATAAAAACACCTCACCACCACGAAATTAAAAACACCTCACCATCACGAAATTGAAAACACCTCACAGCCATAAAACAAGCAATAAAAACACCTCACCACCACTAAATTAAAAACACCTCACAGACATAAAACACGTAATAAAAACACCTCACAGCCACAAAATAAAAAAGACCTCACCACCATGTCATTTAAAAACACCTCACCAAGTAATTCAAAACACCTCACCACCACGTAATTCAAAACACCTCATCACCAACTAATTCAAAACACTTCACCACCACATAATTAAAAACACCTCACCACCACGTAATTATAAATACCTCACCACCACGTAATTCACAACACTTCACCACCACGTAATTCAAAACACCTCACCACCACGTCATTTAAAAACACCTCACCACCACATAATTCAAAATACCTCACCACCACGTGATTCAAAACCACCACAACGTTATTAAAAACACTTCACAACCACGGAAACAAAAGTTTGAGGGAGTCGTTAAGTGACAACACAGACACTGCCCAGATGTGTAGATTTTTTTTTTTTTTTTTTTTTTTTTGTATACAAGATCGAGGCTCGTGAAAGAGCGAACATTAATCACACAGAAAGACAAACAGACACACAAAACAAATAACATCGGGAGCGGTAGACAAGATGGGGAGAGAGGGGGAAGGACACAAACACGACATTTGAGAGCAGGGACCGAGAGACATGGAGACATCGAGAGAACTGTGGGAGGGAGAGGGCTTTGGGGGGGAGGCATGGGAAGGGGGGGGGGGGGTGGGAGAGGTATAAAACATATGGACACTGCCAAGACTTCCAGGAAAGAAGTTGGAATTTCAAACAAGGTGGATCTGGGGTGAATTAGTGGGGGTAGAAAAGATCAAGGTTTTGGATGGGGGAAGATAAGAGATGGTGGTGAACAGCTGTTTTGAAGACCTGGAGGGAGGAGTGTGATTGAAGTGAGTGTGGGAGTTTGTTCCAGAGGCGGGAGAAAAGAGGAATGAAAGAGTGAAGGTGAGCAGAGAGCCGAGATTTCGGCAGTTTAACCATCAGAGGGTGGCTGGCAGATCTTGTGCGACCTGTAGGAATATTTGGGGGACAGAGCACAGAGAGAGCTGGGGGAGCAAGGCCGGAGAGGAGTCGGTAGAAGACAGAAAGACCACTTAGCTGCCTGCGGTGAGTGAGTGAAAGGCCCTCAGAGATAGCTTCATCGCGGGAGATTCCAATGATTCTGAAAGCTTTGGATTCAACAGCGTGAAGCCGAGCCAGGTGTGAGGCAGGAGCACCAGCCCATAGGGGAGAACAGTATTCCATTGAGCTGCGGATGAAAGCCTTGTATGTGGTGAGGAGCTCAGGTGTGCCTAGGAAGGACTTCGCACGATGGAGGATGCCCAGTCGGCGACTGGCTTTGGAGGCCAGCTTGGAAATGTGGTTTTCCCAAGAAAGATCATGGCAGATGGTGAGACCCAAAAGCTTGAGCGACAGAACTTCTTGGAGAGGATTGTTGAGAAAGTAGATGGGAGGGTTGTCCAGTCGATCTTTTCGGAGAGACATAGTAAGAGTGTGAGATTTGTCAGGATTGAAAGACATGTTCCACATGTTTGACCAGTCTGTGATTTTGTCCAGGTCTTCAGAGAGTGAGGAGGCTGCAGACTGCCGATCTGAGGGAAGAGGAATGGAGCAGCAGAGTGGAGTCGTCAGCAAAGAGATACAGAGGATTTTCCAGAGAGTCGGAGAGATCATTGATAAAGACCAGAAAAAGCACAGGGCCCAGCACACTGCCTTGGGGAACTCCAGCCTGAACGGGAAGGGGAGATGAGAGAAATCCATTCAGGGCCACACGTTGACTATGACCAGAGAGGAAGTCCGCAAGCCATGCATGGAGATTTCCATGGATACCATAGGAGGAGAGTTTGGTGAGCAGAGCTGGGTGCCAGACCGTATCGAAGGCACGTGATATGTCAAGGGAGACAGCTCTGATTTCCTGTTTGGCATTGAGGACCTCCATCCATTGTTGAGACAGCAGAAGCAGCATGTCCAGAGTAGAGTGACCTGGTCTGAAACCAAATTGATGATCAGAGATCAAGCCATTGGAGAAGAGGAAAGATTTCATATCCGAAGCAATGATGGATTCCATGACTTTGCTGATAATTGGGAGCAGGCTGATTGGTCTGTAGTTGCAAGGATCTGTTTTTGCACCTTTTTTGTGTAAAGCGGTAATGTTAGCTGATTTCCAGGATGCTGGCAGATGACCTTGAGCAAAAGATAGGGTGAAAAGAACAGAGAGAGGGTGAGATAGAGCGGCAGAGCAGGATTTTAGGACCCGTGGGCTGATGCCGTCTGGTCCAGTTGCAGAATCAGAGTCGAGGTTTGACAAAAACTCCTCCACCTTGTCAGGAGAGAAGGACACAGAGTCCAGGAGCAGTTGGGTTCGACTGGGAAAGGTGGGAACAGAGAGAGATGGGTTTGGGACTAAGGATTTCGAGGCGAACACAGAGTTGAGGCATTCGGCTTTGTCACGTGCGATGTCAACTGTGTGGCCATTTGAGGTAAGGGAGGGGATGGAGGGGGAACAAACACCAGAAACGGATTTGACCAGACGCCACCAGGATTTGGAGGAAGGAGACAGGTTTGAGAGTTCCTTCTTGAGTGAGGAGAGATAGTGCTTCCTGGCACTCCTGAGGGTAGACACACACTTGTTCCGAGCTTGGTGGAAGGAACTGAGATTTCCTTCAGTTGGATTAGCCTTCCAAGAGGCAAAGGCAAGTTGTTTCAGGGCAACTGGGTAATTTAGGTAAGAGTGATTAAGTTCCTATTCTGTGTCTCTTTGCTCCGATCATTGTACAAAATTGTAATAAACCCGTGTTCTTTGCTTCCAACTTGGCCGTATACGTCTTTTCCACCATTGGCCTCGCATTGCACGAGATAAAACCGCTCGATCGGGTCAGTAACAATTAACGGCACGAGTCACGTGACACGTAAACCGCTCGGGCGTATCAACCCAGCGTGACTCGTGCGAGGTTCAGCCCCCGTCCTCGTGGTGGTGTGTGTATAGAAGGTACTTGGTTATTTGACCAGAGACCCTTCCGCACGCTCGCTACGGGGTTGGTGGCTGGAATTGCTCAGCAATCCGCCCCCCACGAGTACAAAGTGGGGAGCGGCCTCGTGGACTCGAAGGCCCGAGGGGGAAAAGGGTTTAACCCCCCCATTATTACGTCGACGGGCTTGAGATCCACAACAATATATATATACTGTATAGTGTATGTATAAATGTATATCAGTGAGGTACATGTGCTTTGCATGGGTGGAGAGCCTGAATGCAAACAGGCAATGCGGAAACAGCGAATGCAAAACCATGAACCAATAAATTCCACATTCCTGTGCGACCTTCAGTCGAACGTCAGGCATGGACAGCTGGTGAGTGAAGGACATGAGCAAGAAAACAGTGAATAGCAAACAATAAACCAACAAATTCCACATTTCCGTGCCACCTTCAGTCAATCGTCATGCATTGACAGCCAGTTTGTGAAGGACTTGGGCAAAAAAATCTTCTGCAGCTGAATGTTTCGGCACGCGGGTAATGGTGAAACTACAAATGTCGAACCCACGAATGTCACAGGTGGAAACCCTCACGCTATTTCCTCTTTCTGCTTTAAACTCAATCTCTCTATATTTTCATTCCAAACAGCATCATTCTAATCACAAACTAATACTATATCATTGATGATGATGACCATTCATTTTTACACCCTCACAGGCATAGGGCTGCCAAAGCAGTTTCTAGGCTATTGGGCACAATCCTGGACGGTTCACCACTCTAATGCAGGATACTTGAATGGCTCATTCATCTCAGTAAACTGGTACTCATTTTGCCGACCTTGGAAGGATGACAGGCTGAGTCAACCAAGCTGATGTTAATTCAACGGCATGGCGATACCATTAATATAACAAAATACAATGTTACAACACTCGTGAGGTTCACAAATATTGACCGATCTAAAGTGATACAGAAATATCTGCCGTCGAAAAAGGGCAGACATAAAACACTTCATGCAAATCAAAAGTCAAAATCATGATTGTATTGAGGAATTTATGAAACCTCCCACCTACCTTAAAGACACCTGCTGGGACCCCCAAAACATTCCACAGAAGGTTTGGTAGGGCCAGCCCTAAAACTGAGGGAAAAGTTTGAGGATGGTCAGAGAGACACTCCTGTTTTACTCTGAGCTACTCTGAGCTGAGCTGAGCTGATACTCTGAGCAGATACTCTAGCTTGGCAGATAGATACTATCTGCGATAGAGCAGATATTCGCAGATAGAGCAGATGCTCAGCAGATACTCTGAGCTTCGCTCACATTGGCCTGGTTGCAAATCCACACGTAACTCTCGCCCATGTCTAGCCTAGCACACTCCGCTGGCAACGGCACAATACTAGGTCGTTGGCTGGGCGGACAGCTCTGGAAGTTCAAGCAACAATATTCCAATCAATCAATGGTTCCTTAACTGGGAAAGAAAGGGGAAGAACCCTTTTGATCATACATCTTTATGGGAACAAGTACAAAAAGTTTTAATTAAAACAAAAGCCGCGTCGATGTGACACAATGCCTAGATGCAGCTGTGCCTATAACGTTGATGTTATAGGCACAGGACATTCCTATTGATTCGATTACTTGATGTTATTTTTGTGCAAAGTGAAAATATATCTCGGCAATTTCCCGTGTGTGGCGACGAATTTTTAATATATCTCGGCATTTTCCCATCTGTTATTTCAGGCGGTGTATGACTGACCATGCCGCGATTTAAAAAATATATATCTCGGCAATTTCCCGTATGTGGCGACACGTGAACGAAGCTATGCTCCTCTCTCCATATTATTGTGACGACGTATAAATTAAATATTTCATCGTGACGATTGTCATCAAATGGACGAATTTTTAATATATCTCGGCATTTTCCCGTCTGTTATTTCGGGCGGTGTATGACTGACCATGCCGCGATTTAAACAAAATATATCTCAATGGACTTGAAGTTACAGGCCTTTGAGAATTCATTTCGTTCTATAAAGGACAACTTCCATCGGAATTTCTTCCGGTTTTTTTTCAACCGAATCTAAAACTATGTTAGCGACTGTGAAAAATGAAATGATATATCGAATTTGATTTGAAATAAAACTGTGTGAGAGAGGAAGACACCACGGGCCTACAAAACAGGCCTCAAAGCTATGCGAGTTAATAAAATGGTGGATATTTGTTTATATGAAGCCTCTCCCACAATGGGTGGAGCTATGGTTCCCAGAATGGGTGGAGCTTTGAGGTTTTGTCTTCTCTGCAAGAACAAGAAGAAAAAGAAGAACAACAACAACAACAGCAGAGGGCACTCTATGACCAGCGTCTTGCGACGCAGCAAAAAAATGGTTTATTGCAAAAATCATGAAGAAAACGTGTCAAGTTGACCGACCAGGGGTCGGATCCCAAGCAGTACCTGTCTACTATACTCACTGAATATAATGTAGGGGTAATATGTACATTACTGGTGAACTGCCTCCACGCAACTAGTGACATCGACAAAGTTGCCAAGGATAATATCATGGGAAAAAAGAAAGTTAAAATACAATGTCTTTCCTGTCTTTGTATTTGAGCATGATGCTTCCGAAACATAGACCATCACGATGGAGGAACTGTGCAGCATTTGTGCCTGAAAAGTAAGTGTCAGTAGGGCATCGTGTTTCAGAAATTTCCGAGGCTTGTTTCCCAGGAAGTGAGACTGTTGATCAAATACGAACACCAAAGTGATCTTCGCAAACAACACAACATTTTGAATGAGCACATGTTTTGATGTTGAATTTGCTTGTTCCTTGGTTTTTCAACCACAAGGCAAAACAATGACTATCTTTTCTTGGGTCAGGGATGAAAAAAAAACTTCTGCGGGCAAATTTTTCGACGATTAGAACAGAAAAAGTTTGGCACATTGGCATTTTTAACGCTAAAATAACTTTTGATGAAACGCAGATGCACCGTCCGTTGGTCGAGTTGTGTACCCATGACGTCACGCAAATAGACGGAAGTAGCTTATTTGCATAATGCCAGTGAAATATAGCCCAATTAAAAAAAAACGATTATTCATTAGAATGGTTGAACATTTAACTCTCATATTGCAGAAGTCTATTCCTCATCCATGACATTCTCTCAACCTGATTAGATCACAGCAGTGATTGGCCAGCATTATGTTGTCATAGCAACCATCTTGTTAACTTGGTTTATGCAAGAGATATTTCAAAAGCTGTTCAACATTCAACTTTAACATTGCAGATATATATTGCTCATGACATTATGTCAACATGATTAGATCACGGCAGTGATTGGCTGAATAATGTTGCCACAGCAACCATCTTGTTAACTTGGCTTATGTCTGCGACATTTTAAATCCGTTCAAGTTTTACTTTTCATATTGCAGATATATATTCCTCATAGCACTCAAAAGGTGGGGGGACCAGGATTATCTTTCATGAAGAAGTGAATTCTCACAAAATTCCTTTGTATTTTAAGGCTGTATTTTAAGGCTGACTTGGCTACGCCTGCATGGGTTTGAGGGAAAAGAAGTCCAGCAGCTGAAATCCAAATCCTATCGAGGCTCCTCCTGATGACTGTGTCGTATCTTTGCTTATTCGTGTTCTTTCTGATGACTCCAATGCAGTATTTAGTCGTTCCTTTCATTAGGTGGTACTTTCAGCAAATACTTCACTTTCTCAACTCGATGACTTATTTGTAATGTTTAGACTGGGTTGACAATCAAAATAATTTGAACCAGACGAGAGAACCTTGTGTGTGCTCGTGCCACGCAATGTGAGAGAAAATCAAGATGAGAGAAACCAGATGAGAGAAAGAAGAAACTCTCATCAAGCAAAGTAAATTCACAAAGAGTCCTGCGTTTGTTTGACAGCAGCAAATGGAATGAATGCACAGGGGCACAAAATCACAAGATCTCATGTGTACTCACAGTGTAAAGATAAACACCAAATATAATAAAGCGTATCACCAAAATGTAAGACATGGAATGAAATCAAGATCCTTCGAAACATGTTCCTCAACCAATTGTATTTATACTGATGTTTCTGTCGAACATAGAGTTTAAGATAAACTTAAGTTGGCAGTCATTAAGTTTCGAGATTTTAAGAAAATATTTCGCCAAATAAGTTCATCTCACACTCATCACCGATAATGGACAACTTGTTTCAGTTTCCTTTCAAAATCTGTTTCATTTCAGAGCAAATTCCTTTTCCATTATATTGGCCTCCTGCAGAAGGAGCCTCGAATACCTATTTTGCTTCTTCAATTCCTGCTTTAGTCCTTGCTTTTGTTTTGTTTCTCCACTGAGATCACATGTTATTTGAGTGTCAAGTACTTGCCACTTAAAGGTTATATCACCGGGAAAGGTTATGTCACTTTCACATGCAAGGCCAGCAATAAGTAACTTTACGACTTATCAGGTGAGTCCCCAACTGATGATTTTTGCTGCAATGAGGAATGCCCAAACATAAGTAGGCAGGGTGTACAGTCAGAGCAGCGCAATCAGCGAGCTTTTTACTGAGGATGTGCATTCAATGGGCACATAAAGATTTTTGTGTAAATTATCCTCGGGTTTAATAAACTAGGGCATGCCCGTGCCCTAGGGCATGCCCGTACGTGGGTGCCCGTTCCTTGCCAAAAAAAAAAAAAAACGCTACCCGTACGCTCTACCCCGCCCGTACGCCCGTACGCCCGTAAACAAAAAAAACAACGCTCTTCGCTTCCGCCCTTCGCTCTGACTGAATTGGGAGAAATAATGCGCATAAGAAATCGAGAAATTATTATTTTCTCCGGAAGAAATCGAATTACGAACCGTAATGGCGCACGCGCTCGGCTCGGCTCGCTCTCACATCGGCCACGCCTACGCAACAACGCGTTCTGTGATTGGCTGCCGGAAGTGCAGTCTTCACTGTCCGGAAGGTCGCATATCGCAGTTACGATGAATCGCAAATTAGTTTTAATTAGTTTTAAAACATAGTTGAACGCCAACATAGTTTGCCAACGTGAAATAAATGAATACGCTCTCAAATGTGCCGTCCGAGGCAGAGTCTGTTCGCCACGTTCGGCACACGTGATAGCTCGCTGCTCTCTGATTGGTTGAATCGTTTTTTGGACATAGCTCGGTAACTACTTCTCCGATTAATATGAAACCTTGAAAAGGCACATCCTCGGGTCCCCAGCAATATACCTGGCAAGTTTAAAGTATATCGGACCGGTAGTTGTCGAGAAACAGCGGTCACAGACAAACAGACATATATACATACATACATACATACATACATACACACAGAGATTACTGGAATTATAGATAGATGCTCAGCACATCATTGTAATTTCCTTTTTGGGTGTTTCAGATAAGCGTAAAAGTATTTAAATGTGATATCATACATGTCACCATTTTGTTTAGAGAGACATCAACCCACCCCATTGTGTGTTTCTAAAGGTACCAATCAACCAGTTTAACCCTTTACTCAATGTTTCTATCCTCTGTTATCAGTCATAAATGTTATTTTTAGTGTCTGGGTAGGCCATCAGCCCTAAATTTCGGTGGGAAAAGCCAACTCCACAATCCTCACCAGGCTGCAGCATCGGAATGTCGGGGGAGAGGTCGTGGAAGGATCGCCCCACTCCCGGACTCATCAACCAATGGTGAGCGAGATGGGAGGGGCACGGTGTGTCACCGATGAGGTGTCAGCCTGAGGAGATAAAGGTGCGCGGCTTCAGAATGACCTGAGCAGATACAACAATCGATCTCACTTAGAGGGTGTGCAGATCCAAGAAGCTGATGCGCGACGCCATGCCTCCACCCAGCCAGCGCGCCTCCTTTCTTGTGTGCCGCCTCATGCTCGGACAGACCTGGGCTGATACCCTACATCGGTTCCTGCTGCGTCCCAACGGGCACAGCCGAGCTATTTTTTTTGTTTTGCGATTCCCTATGTCTTTCTCCTGTGGTACGGGTCTGAAGGCCTTTAAGATAGATAAGTAAGGGTCTGCCATTCGTCGTTGGTTCATGGGCACGTATGATCAGTTGGAGGGTAAGGGGTTTTATTGTTAATTTATCGTTGCTTAGTCACTGTTATTTGCGATCGCTCCTTCTGTTTCCTCGCTGTACCATTCTTGTTAATAGAACATGTCATCTCTGAGGGAATTCTGGTTGATCTGGTGGCTTCATGTGGTGGTTCTGGTAATCCCGGTTCTGGTAAGGATGGATTGGTTTTTGGAGAAGATCACGTCCATGGCAAAGGGTTTGCTCAGCCATATTAGATCAGCCACGTGATCGCCTTTCCTCACGACACTCGGCCGCTTTGGGCATGTCAATCTCCATGGTAACCCGGTGTTAAGACGCACATATGTTCGGTAGGGGGTATTTGAAGTGGGAGACTGTCACGGTCGTTTTAACATGACATCGTCGGATTTGTAACGGCCAGATGACCGTTACAGTATATGTTAGGTAAAAAATATATATATATTGTGGTTTTGAGAACCCACACAGGTAACATCATTAAAGGTTAAAGGTTGCACCCCATAGATAGGCCACAAGCAACACGTAGGTCACCTTAGGACGTTAGTTATTTCATAGTATGTGTTTAGGATGAGGCCATTCCCAATAGTTGCATCTGCGTTGTGTAGATCAAATAAGAGTAGGCCCCCGTTCGTCCATTTTGCAGCTTCCCTCCAAATCGACCTCGTTGGGCGACCTCGCTGGGCTTCCGCTCAAACCGAACTCGCTGGGCTTCCGCTCAAACCGAACCCGCTGGGCTTCCGCTCAAACCAGCCCAAAAGCCACAAGGTAAGGCCCAAAAAGGGGGCGAGCGCAAGGGTGGGGTTGTGGCCACGTCAAGCAGCCATCAAGGCGGAGCCGGTAAGCCCTCACCAGCCAATCAGGGCTCGAGTGACATCGCCTGACAGGGTGTGGCTGGACATTCCAGAGGGTTCGCTGGGCGTGGCAATATAACCCCTTGCGCAAGGCCCCCACCTCAGTTATGAGCGGGGAGAGAGAGGCGCTTGACCTGATCGGAATTGAGTTACGATCTCGAGTTGAGTTACGGGAGAGACGCTTGAGTAGTTACGAGAGGGAGAGACGCGCGGTGACAAACCTTGATTGATCGATTGCGCTTTACAAAGGGTGGGCGCGCGGCACGCATTGCAGAGGACTGCAGCGTCAAGGACCTTGGGGAAGTGGCGCATTCCTTCGTAACAATACCGGGAGCGCGTATAAATGCGCCGGTACAAGTATTACGTACGATATATAATCGCCCAGCTTACCGATCCCCCGATATCTAATTGTCCGCATCGCGCCTACACCACGCGGAGAGCTGCGGGCCGTCTTTCACCATCTGCACGGTACGAGTCGGGGACCGGACGAGCTGTGGACCCTTGGACCCTCAACACCACCATCTACAAACCCCGTGTGAGTGACCCTGAGAGTGAGTCTGAGAGTGAACGGGCCCGTGTCCATAAGTATAAGACTGTTATAAGGCTGCCCTGTGTACCTGCTTCTTCCTCTTCATTGTACATTCTTCTTCTTTTCCTCTTCTAATTGTACAAAGTGTGAATAAATTGCCTGTTCTTCCTGGTTTTCCTCTTAATCCGATCATCCTAGTGATTTCTCAATTGGGTAAGCGTGGTACGATTAAGAACCGCTAGAATCGCGTCTAGTACCTGTTAACGGCCCGAATCGCGGCTCGCTTCGCTCGGCGTGTCCACTAACGCCGTGGTTCAGGTGGGGTTCTTTCCTTGCTTCACGGTCGGTGTTCGTACTGAGGTAATAGGACTAATTTGACCAACACCGACCGGAAGGAACGTGATAGCCTCGGGATCGCGTCGGCCAGTAAAAGGACAAGGGGATTAACCCCCTCTTGATAAGGGGAAGGCCGACGTTTGAGTTCCGCAACAATATATAAAGCGATTTTTTTTTTTTTTTTTTTTTTTGCCCAGTTTCAGCAAATGAACATGCAACCCCTTGTCCTTCCTTATTCCAAAAAAGATCCTTGCCATTATCAAAAATTAAATTTTGATCAATTTTCCACAATATGTAATTTTTAGTTCTGAACATTGTTGTTAGATAGGGAACATAATTTGCATAAACAAAGTGAAAATACCACATTCACATAAACCCTTCTTCCAGCGATGAAGGGCTAATGCTCAAAACGTCAGCACAACTTACTTTCCTTGCAGCAGAACTTGCCAACCGACCATTGATGAAAACTATAGTGAACTGTCCGCCTCTGAAAACCGACAGGAACATCGACGACTCCTTTCACTTTAATGCCCTGACAGGCACAAATATCACATAATACAACAAATGTAACATACCTGAATGTACCTGAGAATGTAATAGGTGCCACAAGGTCGAATCTGATATTAATAGATATTCATTCCACTTAACACATTCATCAATTACATTTTGTATTGGTGTAAAAGATATATAATACCGTCGTCCAAATTTTCTATCATACTATGCACCAGCAAATGGCATCAAGGAAAGATTCTCTCATTATAATAAATCTCTTAAATATAAATTAAGTTATCGCTTGGCCAAGAAGCAAAGGATAAACCATGAAAATCACAAAACATACAAGAAGATAAAATATTACTGAAATAAACTCCAACTGAACTGAATGTTCTTTGGAAATATCAGTAAAAACAAGGAAAACAACAAACATGTTGAGAAGGAAATTATCAGATGAACAAAATAATCTTCACTTGTGTTTGCTGATAAATTTTATCCGATTTGTCTTTGTCTCCAAGCCGTCGGTATAAAGAGCGGATGCTGGGGCGGAGGAATCATCCATTTCAGGACATGCTTGAAATCAACGAACCATTTGAGAAACGATTTCTTTAATCATTCTAAACTTCCAGGACGATCTTGATCCGAAGATGAAGATGGTGTCCCTGATCGTGGTGACCGTGTGCATCCTTTCCGCAATGATCACTCTTACCCAGCAGTCAAGGATCCACATCGTGGACGTTTTGAATCAAAGGGTGAAAATAACTTATATTCTTTACGGTGTCACACTCGGTAGACCACAGTCTCTGAGAAAAGATTTCAAATTCGGTCGAAGATATTAAAAAATAAAACAACTAATAAAAGGTGTGTTCATAAAAATGGATCTCAATAACGAAGAAAACGAAGATTGTATGAAGTCGATGATCTTCTGATGCTGAATATGAAATGTTTATTATTTACATCAGTCAACCTTCTGTGCAAATGGGACACAGTAGTTGTGAAAACTTTACGGTGATAGCGAAGAGTCACAGGGGGAAAATGATCCATTTTTATCACAACTCGATTTAATGTCCTTTCACAAGTGGGAATCACGTACAGATCATTAACCGTACAAATGCGTGCTGCTCATCGTGTTTCTTCTCATCACAAACAATATTTTGATGTTCGTCCCATTACCTTGTCATTTCAGTAAGAGGTTCAGGATTCGCGTAAGTTTTATGGATTTTATCTGAAGTGAACATTTGAAAACGGCTCTTTTGTGATACGTTGTTGTTGCTGCTGCTGTTATCGTGGTTGTTGCTGTTTGTGTGCTCCATCTGTGCACACACTTTGATGTATTCTTATGCTGATTCCAGAAGAATTACTGCACAGGGTGCCACAAAAGTCAGGAGCCAGATAGGATTTGTGTGGTTGGACGACAATCATAAATTTTTCCCTTGTGCTCAAATATTATTTTGAACTCGCAAAGATGTGCAATGCAGGGTCGCTCCTCCCACTTCTTACCCTTCCCCATCCCATCCGATCCACTCTCCTTCCGAATTCCCACACTACCCCTTTCCCTCCATACTTCTCCCTCCGAACTCTCACCATACTCCCTCCCCTCCTCCTCCCACTCACTCCAAACTCCCAACACACCCCAAAGCCAGAAAATACCAGAGTTTGGCGACCTCAGTTTGAGCGAAAAGGATGGTGATTGGAGGATACGTGATCACATGACTGCAAGGCGCCATAATGTTACTCACCTTAAATTAATGGCGTAAGGTGTCTGACAATATTGAGGGTATTGAGTGGTTAATGGATCTAAAGGGGTCTTTCAATAAGGGTCCAAAGTGAAAGCACTGTGGGTCTAAAATGTTTAGAGTCTGAGGGTCAAAGGTCTGTAAAAACGTCAAAGGGATCTTAAAGGTCTCAAAGGTACATTCCAAACGCACACCCGCACGTATAAGAATAAGGGACATGGGGAATTATGAGGGCCAGGTGAGGAAACACAAGTTGGACAAAATGGATACGGAAGCAAAATCGCATGGAAGAAAAAAAAAAAGAGAATCTGGAAAGAGATGGGAATGGAGGGGTGTTGGGATTGGGGTTAACTGGAATAGAAAAGATCATGGTTTGGGATGGGGGATGATTTGATATGGTGGTGAACAATTATCATGAAGACGTGGAGGGAAGAGTGACATTGAAGAGAATGTGGACGTTTATTCCACAGGCAGGAAAAAAAATTGGAACGAATGAGTGCAGATGGGCAGTGATTCTGGAATTTGGGAGTTAGCAGAAAGGGGTTGAAGTTGATGGTGGACCGTGTGCGCAGGGCAAAAACCTTGGGAGGGGGTAGCACGGAGGGGGTGGACAAATCATGGAAAAAGCAGAGAGTGCACAAACAGAACGGAGGCTGTCGAAGCCAAAGAGACCAACAAACTGTCTGCAATAGGAAAATGAGAGGCCAATAGTCTCAGCTTCATCGTGGGATATTCCAATGATCTTGAAGGCCTTGGTTTTAACAGCCTCAAGCTGAACAAGGTGTGAGGCAACGGGTCCAGTCCAGAGGGGATAGGGAAACCGCAACATATAAGCTTTAATAAATTATGGTCTTTTAAAAGTGGTATTTCTGTGATTAAAGGGACAGGAAATTTTGTTCCAAGTAAATTGTTTATTTCCTTTACAATGAGACTATTTCTATTATTGGACAACAGCAGGAACACTCTGGAAGAAAGCATGGTGGACACACGGACGGACACTGCTCCTTTTAGTTATCGAAGATTTCATCATTTACTTGATTTATGTTCATTGTATGATGATTTATCAACTTTATAATGACAAACTTATTGAAACCTTTGTTGACTAATATCTCGCCTGTTTCCATTCACTTCCAGCTGTTGGCCATTGCTCCGGCAAACCGGGGCACAAACTTGCGGACAGCAGAACCGTGTATATCTACTACATTTGTCACCATGGAAGACCAGTGAAGAAAAGATGCCCACGCGGCACAAAATTTGACAAAGAAGAGTTGGAGTGCATTGGAATACATCAATGAGATCGCTGCCCAAGCTCTCTCTGCAAACAAACAACAACACAACAACAACATGCATTTTAAGGCCATTTTCCCTGCGAGAGCGGGGGGTTAGCCTTGCGGTCCCCATGATGATCTACTCCATTTTGCCCTATTTTCTGCATCTCCCCTTGTTAACCCTCTTGCCCGCATTTCTTCTTCCACCATCTTCAGCCAAGTCTTTCTCGGTCTTCCCCGTCCTCTACTTCCTTCTACATTCATTTCCATCACTTTTCTCAACCAGTCACTTTCATCCATCCTCAACACGTGACCAAACCGTCTCAACCTGTTCCTCTTCACAGCATCAATCACAGGCTCTATTCCCATCATCTTTCGCAATTCATCATTTGTCTTCCTCTCTCTCAACGATACTCTGCACATCCACCGAACCATTCGCATTTCCACCCTTTCCAACCTTCGTTGCTGCTCTACGCTCATTACCCATGTCACTCCCATAAATCATAACACTTATTACACATGCAGCAAACACCTTTCCCTTCAGCTTCAACGACACTCCCCTCCTCATCAGCACACCACTCAGTTCCCGAAACTTCTTCCATGCACCTCTCACTCGAGCAACCGTTGCCGAGTCTGATCCACCCCTCAGCTTCCATCATCACATTGGTCAGGTCAATCCGCCCATCAAAGAGGATGCAGGAGATCCCCCCCTCCTCCCTGCACTTCTCATCAAACTCTTCCCCCAGCTCTGTCATCAACTTCTCCTGTGCTCTATTGACCTTGTTCTTATCAATCACTTTACTTGTATTGTCTTCTGTGATGATTCCTGCATCAATCAGAGCTGCAGTTGCTCTCGCTGCAGTTGGCCTCAGCCCTATGCCATACCTTACACAAGCAAAGGCAATGTTTGGAATCTCATCATAGTTTTTCTGGACCTTTGCTGAAGCTGCAGGCTCAGTGTCAGTTTCAGGGAAGAGCTCAACTTCAGTGACAAACTCATCTTCAGCACCACTTCTCTCCAATTCGAGATCCTCATCACCATCTGACAAAAATCTCTCAACATCCTTCCTGGCTGCCTTCTCTGCTGCTGCAGCATTTTCCTCCTTGCTCCTTTTCCTTTTCTCTGCGTTCTTTTTCTTTTCCTGCCTTTCCAATGTCCTCACCTGTCTCTTGTGCTCTGGCAGATCAGGGCTCCCCGTTTGGTGGGGTCCTTTACTTCCAACCTTCTCTTTCTGTCCCTTGATGTAGGCATCTTCATGATGATGATGATATGATGTTGATGAAAAACTAAATGAAAATGATGAAAAACTTCAGAAGTTTCGGGAATTGAGTGGCGTGCTGATGATGAGGGGAGTGTCGTTGAAGCTGAAGGGAAAGGTGTATGTTGCATGTGTGAGAAGTGTTATGATTTATGGGAGCGAGACATGGGTAATGAACGTAGAGCAGCAACGAAGGTTGGAAAGGGTGGAAATGCGAATGGTTCGACGGATGTGCGGAGTATCGTTGAGAGAGAGGAAGACAAATGATGAATTGCGAAAGATGATGGGAATAGAGCCTGTGATTGATGCTGTGAAGAGGAACAGGTTGAGATGGTTTGGTCATGTGTTGAGGAAGGATGAAAGTGACTGGTTGAGAAGAGTGATGGAAATGAATGTAGAAGGAAGTAGAAGACAGGGAAGACCGAGAAAGACTTGGCTAAAGATGGTGGAAGAAGAAATGCGGGCAAGGGGGTTAACAAGGAGAGATGCAGAAAATAGGGCAAAATGGAGAAGATTGCCATGGGGACCGCAAGGCAAACCCCCGCTCTAGCAGGGAAAATGCCTTTAAAATGCATGTTGTTGTTGTTGATGTAGGCAAGATCTTTCACAGGAATCATTTTCTCTCTGCTGCAGGAAGAGTTAATGTGGGCTTGGATCACACAGCCCTCACCGGCCTCACAGCCTCCCCCCTCACAACTGGTAATCTGACACTTGCAAGTCAAAATATCAAATAACTTGTCTAACTTGACAATGAACCTCTCTTTGGCATGAAGTTTGCCCTTCCCAAGAGAAAACTTCACTGCCTGATTCCAGACCTCCTTGAGCTTGGACATGATGGTCACCTTTTCATTGATAACACGAGGCTTGAAAAGAGCATTAGCTTTGCTCCACTGACAAATCAGACCAGGGTAGATGTCAGACACGAGCTGGTCCACTGGGTAGTTCCTCCAGTCATCTTCACTTTGCTCCCTCAAGTAGATGCCATACCTCAGGATATCCCTCACAGTTGGCAGTTCAGACACCAACAGCTCCTGCCCAGTGCCAACAAGATTACTTAAATGAGAACTTGATTTCATCCTTGTTCTGACGAGCCATTTTTAGTAGTTCACACTGAAATAAAAACAATAATACACAGGTAAGTATCCACTACAGACAGATATTAAGGTATTACACAGGTATTACAGAAAACCATCAAAATATTCACTTCACAGGTCACTATTTTCCTTCACATGTAACTCAGGCTAGCAATAGGTAAGTACACAAATCAATTAACAAATATAATATAAAACAAGGTAATTTACATCTAAAATTATTATCTATTTGTTCCTCAGGTTCCTAATCAAAAACGTACTTACTGGGAATGTCATAAGAAGAGAAGAGAAGACGGATGGATAAGGATTGCCAACCTCCTCAACATCGAGCTTTCAGCAACAAGATGGCTACAACTGCCGTCCCAACAGGAAGTTACCAAAATAAAAGCCCTAACTTCAAAATAAAAAACGTCTCTTTTTTTTCCAGAAGATTAGCAAAATAATCAAAAATTGAATAATAATCAACTGCAAATTGATGTAGGTTAGGGTTATCAGAATTTTGGAAAACCTCAGATTTGTGTTCTACACACCAAAATACGTAATATGAACACCCCTCGCGATTGATTTACAAAAAAAAAGAAGCATGGCCCGCACTACTGATCCACCTTCTCCATTCAGCATGTCTCCGAGGTAGCAAAATGTTTTCACACCTTCCAGCTTCACGCCGTCTCCAAGATCCAACTCAACATTTCCTCCATCTGCAGCTCCCTCTGTGCACACCTTACATTTGAATGTAGCTGCCACACTGGTTAATGATCCTCTCAGACCACTACATTTTTGATGAACACACTCAGCGCACATTGTACATTGAATGGAGTTCACTCCGACACCCTTCCTGCACACAGCACATGGCCACTTCCCAGTTCTTTCCACCTCACCACATGCTTTACCACTTGCCATCACCTTCGTCTTTCCGATATTCACCTTCAGACCTTTTGTCTCCATACATTCCTTCCACTTGTTCATCTTTTCCTTCAGTCCATCCATGCTTTCCGCAACCAACACCAGATCATCTGCACACAACAACTCCCACGGTAAACCCTCCTTTACGTTCTGAGCTAGCACCTCCATCACAGCTACAAATAGTAGTGGACTTTGTACCGACCCCTGATGCACTCCCACCTTCACCTCAAACTCACCACTGTTCCCGTCCTCCGTCCTTACAGCTGTGCGTGCTCTTTTGTACATTGCCATCACTACTCTGATCAACCATTCCTCCACTCCTAACTTCCTCAATGCCCATGTCAATACTTCGCGTGGAACCCTATCGAATGCCTTCTCCAGATCAACAAACCCAAGAAACAACTTCTTCCTCTTCTCCATGTACTTCTCCTGCAACTGCCTCACAATAAAGAGTGCATCCGTCGTTCCTCTTCCTGGCATAAATCCAAACTGCATTTCATCGATCGTCACCTTCTTCCTTATCCTCCTCTCCAACACCCTTTCCAATAACTTCATTCCATGGTCCAATAACTTTATAGCTCGGTACGAGCCACACTCCACCTTTCCTTTCCCCTTAGGTCACCTTTCCCCTTGTATAGAGAGACGAGCAAACTGAGTTCCCAATCCACTGGAATGCGGCCTTCTTTCACCACCAGATTACAGATCTCTGTCATTGTCTTCACACGCCAACTTCACGCTGCCTTCAACATATCTCCCACAACTCCCGTTGGCCCTCCTGCTTTTCTACTCTTCATTGCTTTTATCGCTTCCTCAACTTCCTTCTCAGTTATCTTCTCTGCCGATCCTAAAACTGGGTTACTCTCTATGTTGCCATCCCATTCATTCTCTGTATTCAACAGCATTTCCATATATCTTTTCCATCTTCCTTTAATTCCATCTGGGTCCACAACGATTTGTCCCACTTCATCCTTCAAGCAACTCACCCCCATCACTTCACACCTCTTTCGCTATCTGCTTTGCAATCCTGAATACCGCTCTCTGACCCTCTTCCGAATCCAAGCGTTCTCCGAACATTTTCCTGCATGCCTCCTGCGCCTTTGCTACCTCTTTCTTTGCAGCCTTCTTGGCTGCCTAAGAACTTTCATGCACTGCTTTGTCTGCTCCCATACCCTTCGCCTTCTGCCACTCGTTGAACTTCTTCCTCTTCTCGTCAATCCTCTTTCCAACTTCATCATCCCACCACCATGTTTCCGAGTGCCTCGGTGATCCTTTTGTCCATCCACATGCCTCACCAACGGCTCCCAACAGAATATCTTTCATTGACATCCAACCACTTTCAAGCTCAACCACATCATCCTCGACCCTACTCAGCCTCTCTTTTAATGCCTCCCTTACTGTCACCTCTTTCAACCTCCACACCTTCATTCTCGGTTGGTACTTCACCCGCCGAGCTCTCCTCGCACCTTTCACCCTTTTGTAGCAGACAACCAAGTGGTGCTGTGAAACAGCCTCCTCCCCCGGGATCACCTTTGTGTCCCAGAGGTGCCCTCTATCTCGCCTACGCACCATCAGGTAGTCAACGGTTGTCGTCGACCCACCTGACGTGTATGTAACAAGCTAATTATCTTCTTTCTGGAACTGAGTATTACAAATCAACAAATCATCTCCATCAGCAAACTCCAAAATCCTTTCACCTTCCCCATTTTTCACACCATATCCGTAACCCCCATGAACTCCCTCAAAACCGTCCATACTCCTTCCCACATGTCCATTTAGGTCTCCTCCTACCACAGTCTCTCTGCAAACAAAAACATGTGCGAGTTCTGTGTTCCATTATATTGTTATAATGCTACCTCTTTCTGTGTCCAAATAACCCAACGTCGGCCTCTGGTTCCCCTTTGAGGAGGGATTAGTCCCCTCGCTTGTCACTGACTGACGTGGTCCCTGAAGCTGCACCGCGGCCTCCGAAAAGACCGGTGAGCAGCTTCGTTCGCGACCGCGGATAAGATGTTACTGGATTGCCGAGCGGATGGCAGCCGCGGCCCGAACCGTTAACAATGACTAGACCCGATTCTGAACGTTGGCCAAATCGTGCCACAGATGTTCAATTTGGAAAAGACAAAGACGACGGATGTGAAGAAGAAGAAGAAGAATACAAAAAGGGGTTGAAATACGAATATGATTTATTTGCTATTTACAATCAAAAGAAACCAAGGAGGAGGAAGGATAATAAAATAAAGCAGAAAGAGGGACTGACCAGAAGGACACAGTGAAACTTAGCTTACCTATGCAGTCTTAATTAATACCCAGGACAGAACAAACAAAGACGGACTCACACGAATGGGGAATTTGCAGGCAGGAATGATTGGAAGGAGGAATGGGAAGGTTCAGCTGGGGCAGATGGTTCGAGCTTGATCCCGCACGGGACGTCGGGCTGGACCTCGACGGCCACCGATGCCACCGCAATCTGGCTTCAGCTGGGTAACGGGTCGAAGCTGCCTGGTGGAGCCCACACTGCCCGGTGGAGTCAACTCTACTTGTGGAGCCAACACTGCTGGTGGAGCCAAAACTGCTGGTGGACTCTTCTCCTTAACTGGCGCAACTCTCCGTGGGGATCCCTTCCTCCGCCTTTACCAAGCTCGTCTGGACTCCTCTCTCAAAGGCTTCCACGCGCGCTTATACAACACGCTTTTAGATCAACCCGCGCCACGCCCGTGATGGTGTTTCCCCAGCCCTGGTTGGCTGGCCAGGGCTCGCTGGCTCCACCCTTTTGATGACGATGGGCGGCCCACGCCCTGGATTCGGCGGCTACTCCCCCTTCTTCTCCGAGCCCACCTCGTGGCTAATGGAGTCGCGGTGAAAACCGCCCAGCAGCTGCGGCGAATGCAGTTGGCAATCAAGGCTTTGGGGAATGGGGCTTTGGGAATAAAAGGGGATCTATCTATTTGAATTCGGTGCAATGGAGTGTCAATTAATGGAAGACAAAGCCTTAGCCTAATACACAGAATAAGGAAATAACTACCAACAAGCAGAAAATCTATGATTGGCTAAACGTGATTGTATATGACCTAACTATGGGACGCACTTTGACCTTTATACACAACTGGAGGACGGAGGGTGATATTTTACAATGTACTATACAATAAAAAAACACAATCCTCATATCCACAACACTGCACCCTCCTCCTCTTAGGCACGTCCCGGGCCTATTACCTTTACTTTTAGTGTGGCACGTAGGTGTAGTTCCCTCTACATTTAACCTGACCCTGAGTGTGACAGTTTTAAAACATAAATAAATATGTCCCGCTGCTCCATTGCACCCTACCTAACAGACTCAAGCCCACAGCTAACCGAATTGCGGAATTGTCTTCAAACTATACATTTATGATGGGGGAGTATTATTTACAACGACGCTATTTTTATTTGCAATGGCAACCCAGGACCTGTGATTGTTCTTTTGGGGGGGAGACAGTCTGCTCTGCATCGACGCACCATGAAGCACCCAAAAACGCACCAAAAACACCCTCAAGCACCAATCGGTGCACAGTCACCACAGTTCTTAATAAAACCAAACCCAAACCCTTGGTGGTGTCTTGCTCTTCGGCTCCCTCTGCTGGCTATTGGTATTCTTCCAGTTGTTGTCATCCTGCTTTGCTGGCGGCCTATTTGCAATAATAAAGCTTGCACAACCGTGTACATTTTTATTTTATTTATTTATGGCCCACAGGGCCGACTACGTATGGTTCACCTGTGGGGCATAGGTGCCCTGTGACCAAGGTCCGCCAGCAAGATCTCGGGCCTTCATGGCCGGTTCCAGCAGAGGGGCCATGCCCCAAACCATGGGGTCCATCAGTGGTGCTCAGCCACAGACATGTGGTCCATAAGGTGGTGCATCGATGCAGACAGCTGCGGTTGCGAGAGTTTCGGGCGCACAATGGCGGACTCCCGCACGCTCCCCTCGGCGCCCAGTGGCGCACAGTCCTCGTGTGGGAGACAAGGGGGGGGGAAAAGACAGGTGAGCGAGGGGTAAGGTCACAAGGGTACACATCAATAAAGGCAATGCAAGGCGAGGTGCGTATGGAGACCGAGCGGAGAAAAGCTCGTCCCTACCGTACGTCACCCCCCTGTCACCTACTCTACCCCTGCCCTTACCCCATATTTACAACAATATACACATTACAAATTCGTCACTAATGTCACGTCTTCCCCACATTTCCCCTATACCAAATTCGTCCCCACAATCCCTCTAACCAAATTTGCCATTACCCAATTCATCATCAATCCTCATAAGGAGGAAGAGATGGAACATCAGCACAATGTCACACCCACGTCATGATGCGTCTCACATTCCAAACATTTGCACAATAAAAATAATCAAACCTGGCATGGTGTGGAGTAGCGTCACCTCTGGTGAGTGGATGTAGATGGTGCAAGGAGATTCTTAATCCTAACTATCCTCTAAATGACTTTAATACACTTTACACTACCCGGGGTCTTCCCTGCCAAACCATTGGCCTTCTTACACTCTATGCGGTTTTAAGAACCAATTCCCATTGACCAAACTGTGGTGCTTATCAATTTGGGGTCTCACTCCCCCGATTCATCTCCCGGTGCCCTTGCACAATTTCCGGGCTGAGTCATGTAGCTCTCCCAGCAGGTCTACCCACCTGCACACCTCCACCACTGTAGTTGCCACCCGAGCTTACCTAGCTCCTCACCCTAACCTATCTACCTGGGGAAGGCCCCTCCTGGCTCTGTCACCCCTCGGTGCCCTCTGGCACTGGGCTACCCGGGTCCGTCCTCCGGATCCTCGGGCCCCATCCACAACTCTACCGGCTCCCAGCGCCCACCTGCGGCCTCACCTGGCCGACATCCTCACAGTGGTGGAGTGCCCAATCAACTACACATACTAACAGGCTACACGCCCAGCCATTTCCACAACACTAATGCACCCATTCAATCACCATTCTTCCACCACGCACCACAGATGCCAATATCCAACCACAATTTGCCTGTACCCTCTACCTAACTCTTAGACTACCCTCCCCGGGTATTCGCGATGGGGGTCCACTCTTCCCCCACTCACACCTTCGCACCATCCACTCCACTCCACAGTTTCCACCATACTCACTCCACGACCATCCATTTCAATACTCCATATACTCCAGACCATTTATTCCATACACCTGTTCTCCATTCACCTGTTCAGTTGCACACCTGTGCAATCACCTGGTGCTTCCTGCACCCTCCTTCTTCCAAAGCTTCTTCATTCAATACAATACACTCACCATCCCTCACTCATACACTGCTCCATACACCTGTCCAGTTGCACACCTGTGCAATCACACCTTTTAACCACACACACGGCATCATCTGAACTACCTGTTGCCCTGCTAAAACTCGCGCTTCCCAGTCGCCCCTCTAAACTATTGCGCTCCCTCGTCATTATCATCCAACTACCCTCTCTATGTCCCCACTACCGGTTCAATGTTGCTACCTAACCTTAACGTTACCTATTGTCAATCTCTAGGTCCCTACACACTATATCCTAACCCTCCCGGGCTAGTTTTCACTGCCAAACCCCATAAGACTAGTGCTCCTTTGCCCCCGTTGTGAGGGATGGCAGAGTTGCCATCCCATCACATCGGGCACCTCTCACTATCACTATCAATTTTGTTCATCCAATTCCTGCAAATCAAAAATTTTCCAATCACTGCCAATTCTATTCACTTTTTTTTTTAATTTCGGATCAAAAACACTATCATCATCATCACAGTCCGCTTTATCTGAGCCTCGGTGCGTCGTCACATCATTAAAACTCGGCTTCGCAAAGCCGAGCAATGAATTTGGGTGGTTTGGTCGCCTGCAGGTTGAATCCGTCCGGCTTTCGGTTCAAGGGAGGTGGTTTGGTCGGGCCGAGGTTCCACGCATCATCGCGGCTCGGAACCTTGTGGTCCCGGGCCCGATGACTCAATCGCGCCCGGTCGGAACCCCGCCCCCGCCAGGGGGCACCGTTCCGCTTCCTCCTCCTCGCCCTTGAACCGGACTGGTCGCCTCGCCCGACAAGGCCCGGACTCGACCGTGCGGGACGGGGCCAGGCCCGAATCGTGCGTGACGCTCCGAAGCGGGGCGACGCAGCATCAATCCGCGCGAGGCTTCGCATCCAACAAAGCGTGCCGCGCACGCAGCTCAGCATCCAACAAAGCGTGCCGCGCACTGAACGCCCGCTATCCGTCGCCCTAACTGCTAACCCGGTCAACGTCGATGCTTCACTTGCAGGCTCACACCACGCGACCCGTTTCACACTCACAAAGCCCGGCGTTCCAATGCCTCCAGTGCATCCCCCACACTCTGTCCATTCCACCAATGCACTCCCTGTTACACACCACACCTCTCGCGCACACTCGCCGTTCGCACACTCCCTTAACACACCTCGCGCACCCTCCCTCGGTACGTACTTCGTACCACTTACCATGGGCGTGCACTCTTGCATCCACCCACTACCGCACTCCGATGTGCTCCCTCGCACTCGCGCCACAACCAACTCAGGTGTGCTTCCTCGCACACGTTCCACCACCACTTTACTCTCCGTGTCACACTCACCCTCGCACGTACACTCCGTATCGTTCACTCCTTGTCACACTCCGTACACCCCTACGTGCATTCTCGCTCGCACTCGGTTTCACACCCACACTTTATAACACACCCACTCGCCGACACACACTTTTTCCTCACACGCGCGCCATTTCCACTCACACGGGACCCTTTACCAACGCCCGGGTGCCATATTGACCCCAATCGCGCGACAATTCTCTTCGCGCCAAACCCCCTTTTACAAAATCTCCCGGCACCACATGCAGCCCGTCTCACCTTCGGGGTTCTTCTTCTTCCCTGCACCAACACCTGCAAATCTTTATAAGGATTAATGAGCACAGCATCGTGATGTGAGCACGGACATTGTACAGTTTCCATTCCTTCCTCCGATTCCTGGGCTACCTCCGTCGTCTTTTCAATTTCAACTATACCCACCACTACTTTTTCTTTATTCGCTTCAACGACTGCTGGCTTTAATAAAATGTTCTCTCCTACCTCAGCGGTCGCCAGCTGCCCCATACCCGGGGTCGCGATCTCTATACCTGTCATTGTACCCGCGCTTTCCTCCGCCTCGCTCAACCAGCGCTTCTCGACCCGCGTTACCTCCTCGTGCACCCGTGGGGACCTGCTCGCCCAACCTGCGGTCTCTGTCCCTCTCCAACCCCTCATTAATTTATTTGGCTTGGCCAACCATGCCCCCCAGTTTGTCCCCTAATCTGCTTCCGAATCCCTCAAATTTGCTTCCGAGTCCCTTCACTTTGCTTCCGAGTCCCTCCAATTTGCTGTTCAACCCCTCTCTTAATTGCTCACTGTCAGTCCTCATTCTGTTTTCCATTCGCTCACCCTGAGCCCTCGTCTCGTCAATCTGCAGGTTGAGGAACGCATGCATTTGCGCCATAAATTGCTCCATGAGGGCCTGCATTTGGACCACCCCCATTGGTGCAGCGGGCGCGGCTACCGCACTCTCGTGCGAGGCACCATTTTGTGCGCTTGAAACCTCGTGCGTGAGGGCGCCATCTTGCGCGCCTGAAACCTCCTCAACCACATCATCATTTCTCTCCTCCATTTCTTCCCTCTGGTCCTGGGTTACCCCTAACCCCTCTTCTAATTCCCCCACCGGCATCCCGCCACCTTGACTATCCATGGCACGATTTTCAATTTAAGATTTTATAAAAGAAATTTCGGCCCACTCGTAATTTGAGCGCACTAAGCGCTTCAGGTCCGTATCTCGCTCCCGGCACTAATTGTTACGGAACCCAACGTCGGCCTATGGTTCCCCTTTGAGGAGGGATTAGTCCCCTCGCTTGTCACTGACCGACGTGGTCCCTGAAGCTGCACCGCGGCCTCCGAAAAGACCGGTGAGCAGCTTCGTTCGCGACCGCGGATAAGATGTTACTGGATTGCCGTGCGGATGGCAGCCGCGGCCCGAACCGTTAACAATGACTAGACCTGATTCTGAACGTTGGCCAAATCGTGCCACAGATGTTCAATTTGGAAAAGACAAAGACGACGGATGTGAAGAAGAAGCAGAAGAAGAAGACAAAAAGGGTTTGAAATACGAATATGATTTATTTGCTATTTACAATCAAAGGAAACCAAGGAGAAGGAAGGATAATAAAATAAAGCAGAAAGAGGGACGGACCGGAAGGACACAGTGAAACTTAGCTTACCTATGCAGTCTTAATTAATACCCAGGACAGAACAAACAAAGACGGACTCACACGAATGGGGAATTTGCAGGCAGGAATGATTGGAAGGAGGAATGGGAAGGTTCAGCTGGGGCAGATGGTTCGGGCTTGATCCCGCACGGGACGTCGGGCTGGACCTCGACGGCCACCGATGCCACCGCAATCTGGCTCCCGCTGGGTAACGGGTCGAAGCTGCCTGGTGGAGCCCACGCTGCCCGGTGGAGTCAACGCTACTTGTGGAGCCAACACTGCTGGTGGAGCCAAAACTGCTGGTGGACTCTTCTGCTTAACTGGCGCAACTCTCCGTGGGGATCCCTTCCTCCACCTTTACCAAGCTCGTCTGGACTCCTCTCTCAAAGGCTTCCGCGCGCGCTTATATAACGCGCTTTTAGATCAACCCGCGCCACGCCCGTGATGGTGTTTCCCCAGCCCTGGTTGGCTGGTCAGGGCTCGCTGGCTCCACCCTTTTGATGACGATGGGCGGCCCACGCCCTGGATTCGGCGGCTTCTCCCCCTTCTTCTCCGAGCCCACCTCGTGGCTAATGGAGTCGCGGTGAAAACCACCCAGCAGCTGCGGCAAATGCAGTTGGCAATCGAGGCTTTGGGGAATGGGGCTTTGGGAATAAAAGGGGATCTATCTATTTGAATTCGGTGCAATTGAGTGTCAATTAATGGAAGACAAAGCCTTAGCCTAATACACAGAATAAGGAAATAACTACCAACAAGCAGGAAATCTATGATTGGCTAAACGTGATTGTATATGACCGAACTACGGGACCCACTTTGATCTTTATACACAACTGGAGGATGGAGGGTGATATTTTACAATGTACTATACAATAAAAAAACCACAATCCTCATGTCCACAACAATATTGTAAACCTCCTTCCCTGCACCGAAGGCCGGACGGATCCAACCGCCGGCACCAAACAACCCGCATTCATTGCTCGGCTGTACGAAGCCGAGCTTTAGAAGTGAATTGGCGCACCGAGAGGCACTAGTGAGTAGACGTGTAATGATGATAGTGTTTTGGACCCAAAATTGAAAAGCAAAATTTGATGATTGGCAAGGATTGGCAGAGTGATGATTGGCAAATATTTAATTGGCTGAAATTTGATGTGCCAAATTGGTAGTGAGAGATACCCGATGTGGTGGGATGGCAACTCTGCCATCCCTCACAGCGGGGGCAAAGGAGCACTAGTTTATGGGGGTTGGCAGTGAAAACTAGCCCGGGAGGGTTAGGATATAGTGTGTAGGGACCTAGAGATTGACAATAGGTAACGGTAAGGTTAGGTAGTGACAATGATACCTGTAGAGGGGACGCAGGTAGATTAGTTGGATAATAATGACGAGGGAGCGCAATAGTTTAAAGGGAAGACTGGGAAGCGTGAGTTTTAGCAGGGCACCAGGTAGATGAGATGATGCCGGGTGTTTGAGGATCAAAAGTGTATTGAGCGTGGAAGTGTATGGAGCAGTGAGTGAGGAACGATTGTGATTGCACAGGTGTGCAACTGAACAGGTGTATGGAGCAGTGTATGAGTGAGTGAGGATGATGTGTGTTGTGTTGATCAAATGGTCCAGGGAGGAAAGAGGGTGCAGGTGGCACCAGGTGAGATTGCACAGGTGTGCAACTGCAGGTGTGTGGATTACATGGAGTGTGGAATATATGGAGTATGGAATGGATGGTCGTGGAGTGAGTATGGTGGAAACTGTGGAGTGGAGTGGATGGTGCGAAGGTGTGGATGGGGGAAAGGAGGATGGACCCCATCACGAATACCCGGGGAGGGTAGTGTAAGAGTTAGGTAGAGGGTATAGGTAAATTGTGGTTGGATATTGGCATCTGTGGTGCGTGGTGGAAGAATGATGGTTGAATGGGTGCATTAGTGTTGTGGAAATGGCTGGGCGTGTAGCCTGTTAGTATGTGTAGTTGATTGGGCACTCCACCACTGTGAGGATGTCGGCCAGGTGAGGCCGCAGGTGAGCTCTGGGAGCCGGTAGAGTTGTTGTGGATGGGGCCCGAGGATCCGGAGGACGGACCCGGGTAGCCCAGTGCAAGAGGGCACCGAGGGGTGACAGAGCCAGGTGGGGCCTTCCCCAGTTAGATAGGTTAGGGTGAGGAGCTAGGTAAGCTCGGACGCAACTGCAGAGGTGGAGGTGTGCAGGTGGGTAGACCTGCTGGGAGAGCTACACGACTCAGCCCGGAAATTGTGCAAGGGCACCGGGAGATGAATCGGGGGAGTGAGACCCCAAATTGATAAGCACCACAGTTTGGTCAATGGGAATTGGTTTTTAGAACCCATAGTGTAAGTTGGCCAATGGATTTGCAGGGAAAGACCCCGGGTAGTGTAAAGTGTATTAAAGTCATTTAGAGGGTAGTTAGGATTGAGATCTCCTCGCACCATCTGCATCCACTCACCTGAGGTGACGTACCTCCCCACCATGCCAGGTTGTTTTTGTTATTTTATTGTGCAAATGTTTGGAATGTGAGACGCATCATGACGTGGGTGTGACATTGTGCTTTGTTGTTCCATCTCTCCCTCCTTATGAGGATTGATGATGAATTGGTGATGGCAAATTTTGAAGTAGAGGGAGTGAAGACGAATTTGGTATAGGGGAAATATGGGGAAGACGTGACGATAGCGACGGATTTGTAAGGTGGAGTGTTATGTGTAGATTGTTGTACATATGGGGTAAGGGCAAGGGTAGTGTAGGTCACATGTGGGGGGGTGTACGGTAGGGACGAGCTTTCTCACTTCGCTCTCCGTACGCACCTCGTTTTGCATTGCCTTATTGATGTGTACCCTTGTGACCTTACCCCTCGCTCACCTGTCTTTTCCCAGCCCTTGTCTCCCACACGAGGACTGTGCGCCACTGGGCGCCGAGGGGAGCGTGCGGGAGTCCGCCATTGTGCGCCCGAAACTCTCGCAACCACAGCTGTCTGCATCGATGCACCACCTTATGGACCACATGTCTGTGGCTGAGCACCACTGATGGACTCCATGGGTTGGGGCATGGCCCCTCTGCTGGAACCGGCCATGAAGGCCCAAGATCTTGCTGGCGGACCTTGGTCACAGGGCACCGATGCCATACAGGTGAACCACAATAGTCGGCCCTGTGGGCCATAAATAAATAGAAATGGACACGGTTGTGCACTTTCATTTTATGTCCAAATAGGCCGCCAGTAAGAAAATGACGAAGTTGACAACATCTGGAAGAGAACAATAGCCAGCAGAGGGAGCCGAAGAGCAAGACACCACCAAGGGTTTGTTGTGTTTATTTTTATTGAACTGTGATGACTATGCACCGATTGGTGCTTGAGGTGTTTTTGGTGCGTTGTGGGTGCTTTCTGGTGCGTCGATGCAGAGCAGACTGTCTCCCCCCCCCCCCCCCCCCCAAAAGAACAATCACAGGTCCTGGGTTGCCATTGTAAATAAAAGTAGCGTCAACTGTAAATAATACTCCCCCACCGTAAATGTATAGTTTGAAGACCATTCCGCAATTCGGTTAGCTATGGGCGTAAATCTGTTAGGTAGGGGGCAATGGAGCAGCGGGACATATTTATTTGTGTTTTAAAACTGTCACACTCAGGGTCAGGTTAAATGTAGAGGGAACTACACCTACGTGCCACACTAAAAGTAAAGGTAATAGGCCCGGGACGTGCCTAAGAGGAGGAGGGTGCAGTGTTGTGCATATGAGAATTGTGTTTTCTTTATTGTGTAGTAAATGGTAAAATATCACCCTCCTTCCTCCAGTTGTGTATAAAGGTCAAAAGGGCGTCCCTTAGTTAGGTCATATACAATCACGTTAGCCAATCATAGATTTGCTCCTTGTTGGTAGTTTATTTCCTTATTCTATGTAGGTTAAGGCTGTGTCTTCCATTAATTAATACTCCATTGCACCGAATTCAAATAGATAGATCCCCTTTCATTCCCATTCCCAAAGCCTCGATTGCCAACTGCATTTGCCGCCATTACGGCATGGTCAGCTCGGGGAAGAAGGGCGTGCCCACCCTTCGTCATCAAGAGTGGAGCCAGAGAGCCGTGCCCACCAATCGGCACTGCGGAGAGCGACCCGATGGGCGTTTCCAAAAGGCCGGCGGCTTGATCACCACGCGCCTCATAAAAGGGGGTTGGGAGGGACTGCTTAAGCAGATGAGTGTGGAGCCCACCGCAGTTGAGTCCACCGCAGTTGAGTCCACCACAGCTGAGTCCACCACAGCTGAGTCCACCGCAGTTGAGTTGAGCTTTGACGGCAGTTTCGACCCGCTGCTACGAAGCAACGCCGCCGTGCGAACCAGATTGAGGAGGGTCGGCGGCCGCTCACCTCAAGCCTTGCCGTTTACACGAACAGGACCCCACATCCTTCCAGCTCTGTGGACCACCTGGACCATCCTCCCCTTCCAGCCAATCGTTCCTGCCTTCATTCCCCATTCGTGTGAGTCTGTCTTTTGTTTGTTCTGTCCTGGGTTAAGTAAGACTGTTTATAGGTAAGCTAATTTGCACTGTGTTTCTTCTTCTTCTGTTTTTATTTTATTATTCTTCCTCCTCCTTGGTTTCTTTTGGTTGTAAATAGTAGTAATAAATTATAGTCGTATTTCAAACATTTTTTTTGTCTTCTTCTTCTTCTTCACATCCGTCGTCTTTGTCTTTTCCCCATTGAATACCTGTGGCACGATTTGGCCAACGTTTGAGAATCGGGTCTAGTCATTGTTAACAGTTCGTGCCGCGGCTGCCATCCGCTCGGCAAATTACCATCTTATCCGCGGTCGCGAACGAAGCTGCTCACCGGCCTTTCCGGAGGTCGCGGTGCAGCTTCAGGGACCACGTCGGTCAGTAACAAACGAGGGGACTAATCCCCCCTCAAAGGGGAACCATAGGCCGACGTTGGGTTCCGCAACAATATTATTCAAAGGATGATAAACTAAAGCATTTGAGAACCACAATTACGAATGCAGTTTGTGATGAGTATATTTGTGCATTATCCATACATGACAAATACACCTTGAGGGAATAAATGGAAGTTGGTGAATTTCCCAGAATTTTCTGTTGTGGCAGCCATTGATGATCCCTCATTGGCTGAGGAAGGGCATGTGACTTAGATATGCACTTCTCAATCAAACGAGGTCTCATAGAAGTAGGAAAGGTCAATCTCCACACAGACACTACTGGGTAGTTACACAAGTCACATCGACTGCAGAATGTGAAATGAAGTATTTCATCATGATCAGTGCTATTTCATATCTGATGTCCTTTATGTTTGAATCGAGCTTCTATTTGATGTTTTGCCAATTTAACGTATTTGACGAATGCTTCTTCAACTTTGGCTGCTCAATAAAAACTTTTGCAACTTCCACCTCTCTCATTAATTCATTGGAACGTGATGAACATCGACGAGTGCACCATCCGTCACTGTTTCAGGCTTCGTCATGTGAATCTGTTGACCATTGTTAAAAATGAGACTGAGGTTAGATATCTTTTTCACATTGGTGAGATTTCCTGGGTATGGTCGGTTATATGGCTGGCAGTCTCCAGAAGAAACACCTCTTCCTCTGATGAAGGGCGAATGCCCGAAACATCAGATTGCCTTCCGTTCCCTCAATGGACAGGATGCATTTGTTCAAACTCTCTGCGAGCATCGGCCGCCACGCAGTGTTCGACTCGTACATTCTGAACACCATTGGGGTTCATTACCTCCGCGACCGAAGGTAGTGGAGGTTATGTTTTCACCCCTGTCTTTGTTTGTTTGTGTGTCTGTCTGTCTGCCTGTGAACAACATGTCTGAAAAGGTTGTGGATGGATTGGGAGGAAATGTGGCAGAGAGGTCGTGGTCTGTGACAAGGGCGAAATGATTAGATTTCGGTGAAGATCCGGATTCGGGAATTATTTAACTCTTCAGTGATTCTTCACCATTGGGAGATAGGGCTAAAACCGATACATAGCAAGATATCTCAAAAAGTCATGGACGGATTTGGACGAAACTTGGTGGACCGGTTTGGTGTGTGGAAATTTTTTACAAGTTGCCCATAAATTCGTCCAAACACTTGAGACCCAGAATCGATTATATCTTGTCATTTTTGACAACTTTTCCACATGGCATTATCGTGGCAAAAAATTATTAAGAGAAAATACGAATCGAAATTACCCCCTTCGGACGAGAGAGAGCCAATCAGAGAGCAGCGCTACATCATGTGATCATATTACAAGTTGCCCATAAATTCGTACACAATTTTTAGACCCACAAACGACAATATAAAATCCACCAGTTAAAATCCACCAGCTCTAAACCAGTTAGTCGAAGGGTGGGACAGAGACAAGGTTGTTTATATCATGCGATAAACCCTAACGAGAGGGGATGGACAGTCACCCGAGGATACTGGGGGAGGAGCCCTGACACGAGGATACTGGGGGAGGAGCCCTGACCATGGGATAATGGGGGAGGAGCCCTGACACGAGGATAATGGGGGAGGAGCCCTGACACGAGGATAATGGGGGAGGAGCCCTGACACGAGGATAATGGGGGAGTAGCCCTAAACCTAGGATAATGGAATAGGAGGACCCTGACCAGAATCCTGGACGGTTCACCACTCCAATGCATTCTCATTTCATTCATCATTCATGAATGAATTCATGAATTCATTCATTTCAATGGCTCATTCATCTCAGTAAACTACCCTGGTGTTGGCTTGGCAGTTAGGGTTCCAGCTTGGGATCCTGGGTTCAAATCCCGGTCGATTGCTGAATTAATGCCAGGGGGGATGACTCAGCCTGTCATCCTACTGAGGTCAGCAAATTGAGTACCAGCTTACAGGTAATTCCTTGTGTGTCACAAGAGGCGACTGACAGGGTTGGTGGCAGGAAGGGCATTCGGCCATAAAACATTGCATCAAAAAAGGGACCACGGTGCCGGAAAGAAGGCCAACCCCTGCTCTGCGGGGAAAAATAGTCTTTATATAAAAAGGTGGTTCTTCTTCTATTCATCTCAGTGAACTGGTGCTCATTTTTCCGACCTTGGAAGGATGACAGGCTGAGTCAACCAAGCTGATGTTAATTCAACGGCATGGCGATACTATTAATACAACAAAACACAATGTTACAACACTCGTGAGGTTAACAAATATTGACCGATCTAAAGTGATACAGAAAAATCTGCGGTCGAGAAAGGGCGGATATGAAACGCTTCCTACAAATCAAAAGTCAAAATCATGATTGTATTGAGAAATTTATAAAACCTCCCACCTACCTTAAAGACATCTGCTGGGACCCCAAAACATTCCACAGAAGGTTTGGTCGGTCCAGGCCCAAAACGGAGGGAATAGTTTGCGGATTGTCAGAGAGATACTCCTGTTTTATAACATGGATAACTACTTGAGGACTAGCTCTGAGCTTGGCTCACATCGGTCTGGTTGCAAATCCAAACGTAACTCTCGCTCAGGTTTAGCCGAGTACACTCTGCTGTCAACGGCACAATAATATCTCGTAGGCCGGGCGGACACCTCTGGACGTTGAAGCAACAAATGGAATGAATGCACAGCGGAACAAAATCACAAGATCTCATGTGTACTCACAGTGTAAAGATAAACACCAAATCTAATAAAGCGTATCACGAAAATGTGAGAGACGGAATGAAATCAAGTTCTTTCTAAACATGTTCCTCAACCAATTGTATATATACTGATGTTTTTGTAGAACATCGAGTTCAAGATAAACTTAAATTGGCAGTCGTTGTGGTTCAAGATTTTAAGAAAATATTTCACCAAATAAGTTCATCTCACACTCATCACCGATTATGGACAACTTGTTTCAGTTTCCTTTCAAATTCTGTTATTTCATTTCAGAGAAAATTCCTTTTCCATGATATTGGCCTCCTGATTGGCCCACCTATTTTGCTTCTTCAATTCCTGCTTTGGTCCTTGCTTTTGTTTTGTTTCTCCACTGAGATCACATGTTATTTGAGTGTCAAGTACTTGCCACTTAAAGGTTATATCACCTGGAAAGTTTCTGTCACTTTGACATGCAAGGCCAGCAATGAGTAACTTTACGACTTAACACAGGTGAGTCCCCAACTGATGCTTTTTGCCGCAATGAGGAATGCCCAAATACAGACTCGGCATTTAATATTGAATATTTTTTTTTTCTTGACTTGGGTTTACTTTCTGAACTCGGTATATCAATCTGGTGAGTTTCTTTTACGCTTCGGTGATTTCTTTGTTAAAAGAACCATGTCACTGATTGTCTGTCGCAGCAAGAAGTCAATAACAGGATAATATCACAGGTGGCATGACAAAATGTACGGACAGGTACATTTGACGATTGGCTTCGCAATCGGGTATATAAGGGTTGTTGCGTTCTGTATTAGTGGAAAACTGCTGCACGTCTACAAAAGTTATTGCCGCTTCCCCTGGAGATGGTCTGTCAACTCGACAATGCTGTTTGTCATTTAGTGGTGGCTTTACGAAATCCCAGCATGAAACAGCATGCTATTGCTCGGCAGTATGGCATCACTAAAGGTCAGGTGTCAAAGATCCTGAAACGAAATGCTCAGAGGGGTGTCCCTACTCCAATACCGAGGCCAGGACGTCCCCGCAGAACCACGAGGAGGGATGATCGCCAGCTGCACCGGTTAGTCCGCAATGGCCGTACCAAGTCAGCTAATCGGCTTAGGGCTGAGTGGCAGCAACTGACAAATGTGCCTGTATCCAGAAGGCTAGTCAACCGACGACGGGTTCAAGCAGGCTATCGTGCCAGGCGTCCCCTGAGAAAGCCACGTCTGACCAGACAACACCGCCAGCGCCGATTGCAGTGGGCCAGAGAGCACCGTCAATGGCAGCCAGGACACTGGAATCACGTGATCTTGTGACGAGTCTAGATTTCTGGTCTATCGTCAAGATGGCTGCGTCCGAGTGCGCAGACAAGTGCATGAAGCCCACAACGAAGATTGTAATATGCCAAGAATCCAAGCTGGAGGTGGTGGGGTGACCGTTTGGGCTGCTTTTCATGCAGGGGGCAAAACTGACCTGCTTGTTCTGAATGGAAACCTGAACCAGTTCAAGCACAGGGCCATTCTGGAAGAAACATTGCTTCCATTTGCTCGTGCAGCCTTTCGAGGAAACCTTGTCTTCCAAGATGACAATGCACGGCCTCATCGTGCTCGCATGATCCAACACTTTCTTGCTGACCGTGGTGCAGAGCATATGGAGTGGCCTGCCATGTCCCCGGATATGAATCCGATAGAGAAATTGTGGGCAGAATTAACGCGTCAAATCGACAACTTGGACCAGCAGCCTGCCTCTGTGTGTGAATTGCAGCAGACTGTTGTCACTGCATGGCAAGCGATTCCTGTCCAAACCTTGGCAAATCTCGTGAACAGCATGCCTAGATGTGTATGTGCTCTCCTGAATGCTCGTGGGGGTTACACGAAGTACTGAAGTGTAATTTTACTGTCCGTAATCCCAGTCGTAATTTAACTTTTGTTTTTGTTAAAAAAATTTTTTGGCTAATGTGCAAAATAAAGAGATACTTCTGGAAAACACACAGAAGTTTAACACAGTACTGTCTGTGAATTGAGTTCGATATCAGTTTACATCACTTTCAAGGATCAATTTATTTGCTTCGAAATGTCAAATCTTTTTTGTTTCTTTTAAAGGTCACATTAACAAAATATAGAATAATTTCAACATAATTCCAATGAACTTTTGGTTCTAAGTCATCTTGAAAAGTAAGTTCACCCCCACAAAAAAAAAATTCCATATTAAATGCCAAGTCTGTATAAGTTATCAGGGTGTACAGTCAGAGCAGTGCAATCAGCGAGCTTTTAACTGAGGATGTGCATTCAATGGGCACATGAAGATTTTTGAGGAAACTATCCTAGGTTTTAATAAATGCTCAGCACAACATCGAAATTTCCTTTTTGGGTGTTTCGGATAAGCATAAAAGTATTTAAATGTGATATCATACATGTGACCATTTTGTTTAGAGAGACAACATCAACCCACCCCATTATGTTACTAAAGGTATCAATCAACCAGTTTAACCCTTTACTCAATGTTTCTATCCTCTGTTATCAGTCATAAATGTTCTTTTTAGTGTCTGGGTCGGCCATCAACCCTTCATTTAGGCGGGAAAAGTCACCTCCACAATCCTAACCAGGCTGCAGCACCGGAATGTCGGGGAAGAGGTAGTGGAAGGATCGCCCCACTCCCGGACTCATCAACCAATGGTGAGCGAGATGGGAGGGACAAGGTGTGTCACCGATGACGTGTCAGCCCGAGGAGACAAAGGTGCGCAGCTTCAGAATGACCTGAGCAGATACAACAATCGATCTCACTTAGAGGGTGTGCAGATCCAAGAAGCTGATGCGTGACGCCATGCCTCCACCCAGCCAGCGCGCCTCCTTTCTTGTGTGCCTCATGCTCGGACAGACCTGGGCTGCTCCCCTACATCGGTTCCTGCTGCGTCCCAACGGGCACAGCCGGGCTATTTCTTGTTTTGCGATTCCCTATGTCTTTCTCCTGTGGTACGGGTCTGAAGGCCTTTAAGATAGATAATTAAGTGTCTGCCATTCGACGTTGGTTCATGGGCACGTATGATCAGTTGGAGGGTAAGGGGTTTTGTTGTTAATTTATCGTTCCTTAGTCACTGTTATTTGCGATCGCTCCTTCTGTTTCCTCGCTGTACCATTCTTGTTAATAGAACACGTCATCTCTGAGGGAATTCTGGTTGATCTGGTGGCTTCATGTGGTGGTTCTGGTAATCCCGGTTCTGGTAAGGGTGGATTGGTTTTTGGAGAAGATCACGTCACATGGCAAAGGGTTTGCTCAGCCATATTAGATCAGCCACGTGATCGCCTTTCCTCATGACACTCGTCCGCTTTGGGCACGCCAATCTCCATGGTAACCCAGTGTTAAGACGCACATATGTTCAGTAGGGGGTATTTGAAGTGGGAGACTGTCACGGTCGTTTTAACACTACATCGTCGGATTTGTACCGGCCAGAAGACCGTTACAGTATATGTTAGGTAAAAAAAATAAAAATATATATATATACATATATTTAGAGACATTAAAAAAAATTTTTTTTACCCAGTTTCAGTAAATGAACATGCAACATCTTGTCCTTCCTTATTCCAAAAAAGATCCTTGCCATTATCAAAAATTAAATTTTGATCAATTTTCCACAATACGTAATTTTTAGTTCTGAACATTGTTGTTAGATGGGGAACATAATTTGCATAAACAAAGTGAAAATACCACATTCACATAAACCCTTCTGCCAGCGATGAAGGGCTAATGCTCAAAACGTCAGCACAACTTACTTTCCTTGCAGCAGAACTTGCCAACCGACCATTGATGAAAACTATAGTGAACTGTCCACCTCTGAAAACCGACAGGAACATCAACGACTCCTTTCACTTTAAAGCCCTGACAGGCACAAATATCACATAATACAACAAATGTAACATACCTGAATGTACCTGAGAACGTAATAGGTGCCACAAGGTCTAATCTGATATTGATAGATATTCATTCCACTTAATACATTCATCAATCACATTTTGTGTTGGTGTAAAAGATATATAATACCGTCATCCAAATTTTCTATCATACTATGCACCAGCACCTGGCATCAAGGAAAGATTCTCTCATTATAATAAATCTCTTAAATATAAATTAAGTTATCGCTTGGCCAAGAAGCAAAGGATAAACCATGAAAATCACAAAACATACAAGATAAAATATTACTGAAATAAACTCCAACTGAACTGAATGTTCTTTGGAAATATCAATAAAAACAAGGAAAACTAGAACGGGCACTCGGTAGAGCGCATACCTTCGCCGCAGCTACTGTTCTGTACTTGGCATGGGAGTGTAGGGAACAGAACAGTGAACAGTTTGGTGCTGATTTCATGCAAATCGGATAAGAATTGACCGAGTTATGACAAAAAACGCACATTTTGCAAGGTCGTGACCCTCCTGACCTTTGACCCCCAACCGCTAACAAGGGTAATGTCTTCACTGGGTCATGTCGTATATCACAAGATCGGGCATTGAATTCTGAACATTTTGGCATTAGTTGCATGCCAATTGGATAAAAATTGACCGCGTTATGGCAAAAATACGATTTTGACCTTTTCGTGACCTTGACCTTGACCTTTGACCCGATTGCTCCCAAAATCTAATCAAATGTGTCCCGTATAATAACCAATCATCCCACCAAATTTCATGCAATTCGGTTGAATACTTTTTGAGTTATGCGAATAACATACACACACACACACAAACAGACATACAAATAAATACACAGCGATCAAAACATAACCTTCCGCTTTTGCGAAGGTAACAACAAACATGTTGAGAAGGAAATTATCAGATGAACAAAATAATCTTCACTTGTGTTTGCTGATAAATTTTATCCGATTTGTGTTTATCTCCAAGCCGTCGGTATAAAGAGCGGGTGCTGGGGCGGAGGAATCATCCATTTCAGGACATGCTTGAAATCAACGAACCATTTGAGAAACGATTTCTTTAATCATTGTAAACTTCCAGGAGGATCTTGATCCGAAGATGAAGATGGTGTCCCTGATCGTGGTGACCGTGTGCATCCTTTCCGCAATGATCACTCTTACCCAGCAGGTAAGGATCCACATCGTGGACGTTTTGAATCAAAGAGTGAAAATAACTTTTATTCTTTACGGTGTCACACTCGGTAGACCACAGTCTCTGAGAAAAGATTTCAAATTCGGTCGAAGATAAAAAAAAAAAAAAAACAACTAATAAAAGGTGTGTTCATAAAAATGGATCTCAATAACTAAGAAAATGAGGATTGTATGAAGTCGATGATCTTCTGATGCTGTATATTAAATGTTTATTATTTACATCAGTCAACCTTCTGTGCAAATGGGACACAGTAGATGTGAAAACTTTTCGGTGATAGCGAAGAGTCACAGGGGGAAAATGATCCATTTTTATCACAACTCGATTTGATGTCCATTCACAAGTGGGAATCACGTACAGATCATTAACCGTACAAATGCGTGCTGCTCATCGTGTTTCTTCTCATCACAAACAATATTTTGATGTTCGTCCCATTACCTTGTCATTTCAGGAAGAGGTTCAAGATACACGTAAGTTTTATGGATTTTATCTGAAGTGAACATTTGAAAACGGCTCTTTTGTGATACGTTGTTGTTGCTGCTGTCATCGTGGATGTTGCTGTTTGTGTGCTCCATCTGTGCACACACTATGATGTATTCTTATGCTGATTCCAGAAGAATTACTGCACAGGGTGCCACAAAAGTCAGGAGCAAGATCGGATTTGTTTGGTTGGACTACAATCATAAATTTTTCCCTTGTGCTCAAATATTATTTTGAACTCACAAAGATGGGCAATGCAGGGTCGCTCCTCCCACTTCTTACCCTTCCCCATCCAATCCCACCCACTCTCCTTCCGAATTCCCACACTACCCCTTTCCCTCCATCCTTCTCCCTCCGAACTCTCACCATACTCCCACCCCTCCTCCTCCCACTCCCTCCAAACACACCCCAAAGCCAGAAAATACCAGAGTTTGGCGACCTCAGTTTGAGCGAAAAGGATTGCGATTGGAGGATACGTGATCACATGACGGCAAGGCGACATAATGTTACTCACCTTAAATTAATGGCGTAAGCTGTCTGACAATATTGAGGGTATCGAGTGTTTAATGGATCTAAAGGGGTCTTTCAATAAGAGTCCAAACTGAAAGCACTGTGGGTCTAAAATGTTGAGTCTGAGGGTCAAAGGTCTGTAAAAACGTCAAAGGGATCTTAAAGGTCTCAAAGGTACATTCCAATAGCACACCCGCACGTATAAGAATAAGGAACGTGGGGAAGAATGAGGGCCAGGTGAGGACACACAAGTTGGACAAAATGGATACGGAAGCAAAATCGCATGGAAAAAAAAAAGAGAATCTGGAAAGAGATGGGAATGGAGGGGTGTTGGGATTGGGGTTAACTGGAATAGAAAAGATCATGGTTTGGGATGGGGGATGATCTGAGATAGTGGTGAACAATTATCATGAAGACCAGGAGGGAAGAGCGACATTGAAGAGAATGTGGACGTTTATTCCACAGGCAGGAAAAAAAATTGGAACGTATGAGTGTAGATGGGCAGTGATTCTGGAATTTGGGAGTTAGCAGAAAGGGGTCGAGGTTGATGGTGGACCGTGTGCGCAGGGCAAAAACCTTGGGAGGGGGTAGCACGGAGGGGGTGGACAAATCATGGAAAAAGCAGAGGGTGCACAAACAGAACTGAGGCTGTCGAAGCCAAAGAGACCAACAAACTGTCTGCAATAGGAAAATGAGAGGCCAATAGTCTCAGCTTCATCGTGGGATATTCCAATGATCTTGAAGGCCTTGATTTGAACAGCCTCAAGCTGAACAAGGTGTGAGGCAACGGGCCCAATCCAGAGGGGAAAGGGAAACCGCAACGTAAAAGCTCCCGGTCTGCTTCATCTTCTTCATCCATAAGAAATGATGGTCTTTTATAAGTGGTATTTCTGTGATTAAAGGGACAGGAAGTTTTGTTGCAAGTAAATTGTTTATTTCCTTTCCAACGAGACTATTTCTATTATTCGACAACAGCAGGAACACTCTGGAAGAAAGCATGACGGACACACGGACGGACACTGCTCCTTTGAGTTATCGAAGATTACATCATTGACTTGATTTATGTTCATTGTATGATGATTTATCAACTTTATAATGAGAAACTTATTGAAAGCTTTGCTGACTAATATCTCGCCTGTTTCCATTCACTTCCAGCTGTTGGCGATTGCCGTGGCAAACGGGGGCAAAAACTTGCGGACAGCAAAGACGAGTATATCTACTACATTTGTCAATATGGAAGACCAGTGAAGAAAAGATGCCCACGCGGCACAAAATTCGACAAAGAAGAGTTGGAGTGCATTGGAATACCTCAATGAGATCGCTGCCCAAGCTCTCTCTGCAAACAAAAACATGTGCTAGTTCTATGATCCATTATATCATTCAAAGGATGACAAACTAAAGCATTTGAGAACTACAATTACGAATGCAGTTTGTTATGAGTATATTTGTACATCATACAGACATGACAAATACACCTTGAGGGAGTAAATGGAGGTTGGTGAATTTCTCAGAATTTTCTGTTGTGGCAGCCATTGATGATCCCTCATTGGCTGAGGAAGGGCATGTGACTTCGAAATGCACTTCTCAATCAAACGAGGTCTCATATAAGTCGGAAAGGTCAATCTCCACACAGACACTACTGGGTAGTTACACAAGTCACATCGACTGCAGAATGTGAAGTGAAGTATTTCATCATGATCAGTGCTATTTCATATCTGATGTCATTTATGTTTGAATCGAGCTTCTATTTGATGTTTTGCCAATTTAACGTATTTGACGAATGCTTCTTCAACTTTTGCTGCTCAATAAAAACTTTTGCAACTTCCACCTCTCTCATTAATTCATTGGAACGTGATGAACATCGACGAGTGCACCATCCGTCACTGTTTCAGGCTTCGTCATGTGAATCTGTTGACCATTGTTATGAGACTGATGTTAGATATCCTTTCACAATGGTGAGATTTCCTGGGAATGTTCAGTTATATGGCTGGCAGTCTCCACAAGAAACACCTCTTCCTCTGATGAAGGGCGAATGCCCGAAACATCAGATTGCCTTCCGTTCACTCAATGGACAGGATGCATTTGTTCGGTGCGAGAATAAATAAATAAAACCTTTCGTTCAAACTCTCTGCGAGCATCGGCCGCCACGCAGTGTTCGACTCGTACATTCTGAACACCATTGGGGTTCATTACCTCCGCGACCGAAGGTAGTGGAGGTTATGTTTTCACCCCTGTCTTTGTTTGTTTGTGTGTCTGTCTGTGAACAACATGTCTGAAAAAGTTGTGGATGGATTGGGAGGAAATGTGGCAGAGAGGTCGTGGTCTGTGACAAGGGCGAAATGATTAGATTTCGGTGAAGATCCGGATTCGGGAATTATTTAACTCTTAAGTGATTCTTCACCATTGGGAGATAGGGCTAAAACCGATACATAGCAAGATATCTCAAAAAGTCATGGACGGATTTGGACGAAACTTGGTGGACCGGTTTGGTGTGTGGAAATTTTTTACAAGTTGCCCATAAATTCGTCCAAACACTTGAGACCCAGAATCGATTATATCTTGTCATTTTTGACAACTTTTCCACATGGCATTATCGAGGCAAAAAATTATTAAGAGAAAATACGAATCGAAATTACCCCCTTCTGACGAGAGAGAGCCAATCAGAGAGCAGCGCTACATCATGTGATCATATTACAAGTTGCCCATAAATTCGTACACAATTTTTAGACCCACAAACGAAAATATAAAATCCACAAATGTACAGCAAATAGAGCTCCAAACCAGTTAGTCGAAGGCTGGGAGAGAGACAAGGTTGTTTATATCGTGCGATAAACCCTAACGAGAGGGGATGGACCGTAACCCAAGGATACTGGGGGAGGAGCCCTGACACTCGGATACTGGGGGAGGAGCCCCGACCCGAGGATAATGGGGGAGGAGCCATGACACTCGGATACTGGGGGAGGAGCCCCGACCCTAGGATAATGGGGGAGGAGCCCCGACCCTAGGATACTGGGGGAGGAGCCCCGACCCTAGGATAATGGGGGAGGAGCCCCGACCCTAGGATAATGGGGGAGGAGCCCTAAACCTAGGATAATGGCACAGGAGGACCCTGACCAGAATCCTGGATGGTTCGCCACTCCAATGCATTCTCATTTCATTCATCATTCATGAATGAATTCATGAATTCATTCATTTCAATGGCTCATTCATCTCTGTAAACTACCCTGGTGTTGGCTTGGCAGTTAGGGTTCCAGCTTGGGATCCTGGGTTCAAATCCCGGTCGATTGCTGAATTAATGCCAGGGGGGATGACTCAGCCTGTCATCCTTCTGAGGTCAGCAAATTGAGTACCAGCTTACAGGTAATTCCTTGTGTGTCACAAGAGGCGACTGACAGGGTTGGTGGCAGGAAGGGCATTCGGCCATAAAACATTGCATCAAAAAAGGGACCACGGTGCCGGAAACAAGGCCAACCCCTGCTCTGCGGAGAAAATAGCCTTTATTTTTTTTTTTAAAGGTGGTTCTTCTTCTATTCATCTCAGTGAACTGGTGCTCATTTTTCCGACCTTGGAAGGATGACAGGCTGAGTCAACCAAGCTGATGTTAATTCAACGGCATGGCGATACCATTAATACAACAAAACACAATGTTACAACACTCGTGAGGTTAACAAATATTGACCGATCTAAAGTGAAACAGAAAAATCTGCGGTCGAGAAAGGGCGGATATGAAACGCTTCCTACAAATCAAAAGTCAAAATCATGATTGTATTGAGAAATTTATGAAACCTCCCACCTACCTTAAAGACATCTGCTGGGACCCCAAAACATTCCACAGAAGGTTTGGTCGGTCCAGGCCCAAAACTGAGGGAATAGTTTGCGGATTGTCAGAGAGATACTCCTGTTTTATAACATGGATAACTACTTGAGGACTCGCTCTGAGCTTGGCTCACATCGGTCTGGTTGCAAACCCAAACGTAACTCTCGCTCAGGTTTAGCCGAGTACACTCCGCTGGCAACGGCACAATAATATCTCGTAGGCCGGGCGGACACCTCTGGACGTTGAAGCAACAAATGGAATGAATGCACACAGGGGAACAAAATCACAAGATCTCATGTGTACTCACAGTGTAAAGATAAACACCAAATCTAATAAAGCGTATCACGAAAATGTGAGAGACGGAATGAAATCAAGTTCTTTCTAAACATGTTCCTCAACCAATTGTATATATACTGATGTTTTTGTAGAACATCGAGTTCAAGATAAACTTAAATTGGCAGTCGTTGTGGTTCAAGATTTTAAGAAAATATTTCAGCAAATAAGTTCATCTCACACTCATCACCGATTATGGACAACTTGTTTCAGTTTCCTTTCAAATTCTGTTATTTCATTTCAGAGAAAATTCCTTTTCCATGATATTGGCCTCCTGATTGGCCCACCTATTTTGCTTCTTCAATTCCTGCTTTGGTCCTTGCTTTTGTTTTGTTTCTCCACTGAGATCACATGTTATTTGAGTGTCAAGTACTTGCCACTTAAAGGTTATATCACCTGGAAAGTTTCTGTCACTTTGACATGCAAGGCCAGCAATGAGTAACTTTACGACTTAACACAGGTGAGTCCCCAACTGATGCTTTTTGCCGCAATGAGGAATGCCCAAATACAGACTCGGCATTTAATATTGAATATTTTTTTTTTCTTGACTTGGGTTTACTTTCTGAACTCGGTATATCAATCTGGTGAGTTTCTTTTACGCTTCGGTGATTTCTTTGTTAAAAGAACCATGTCACTGATTGTCTGTCGCAGCAAGAAGTCAATAACAGGATAATATCACAGGTGGCATGACAAAATGTACGGACAGGTACATTTGACGATTGGCTTCGCAATCGGGTATATAAGGGTTGTTGCGTTCTGTATTAGTGGAAAACTGCTGCACGTCTACAAAAGTTATTGCCGCTTCCCCTGGAGATGGTCTGTCAACTCGACAATGCTGTTTGTCATTTAGTGGTGGCTTTACGAAATCCCAGCATGAAACAGTGTGCTATTGCTCGGCAGTATGGCATCACTAAAGGTCAGGTGTCAAAGATCCTGAAACGAAATGCTCAGAGGGGTGTCCCTACTCCAATACCGAGGCCAGGACGTCCCCGCAGAACCACGAGGAGGGATGATCGCCAGCTGCACCGGTTAGTCCGCAATGGCCGTACCAAGTCAGCTAATCGGCTTAGGGCTGAGTGGCAGCAACTGACAAATGTGCCTGTATCCAGAAGGCTAATCAACCGAAGACGGGTTCAAGCAGGCTATCGTGCCAGGCGTCCCCTGAGAAAGCCACGTCTGACCAGACAACACCGCCAGCGCCGATTGCAGTGGGCCAGAGAGCACCGTCAATGGCAGCCAGGACACTGGAATCACGTGATCTTGTGACGAGTCTAGATTTCTGGTCTATCGTCAAGATGGCTGCGTCCGAGTGCGCAGACAAGTGCATGAAGCCCACAACGAAGATTGTAATATGCCAAGAATCCAAGCTGGAGGTAGTGGGGTGACCGTTTGGGCTGCTTTTCATGCAGGGGGCAAAACTGACCTGCTTGTTCTGAATGGAAACCTGAACCAGTTCAAGCACAGGGCCATTCTGGAAGAAACATTGCTTCCATTTGCTCGTGCAGCCTTTCGAGGAAACCTTGTCTTCCAAGATGACAATGCACGGCCTCATCGTGCTCGCATGATCCAACACTTTCTTGCTGACCGTGGTGCAGAGCATATGGAGTGGCCTGCCATGTCCCCGGATATGAATCCGATAGAGAACTTGTGGGCAGAATTAACGCGTCAAATCGACAACTTGGACCAGCAGCCTGCCTCTGTGTGTGAATTGCAGCAGACTGTTGTCACTGCATGGCAAGCGATTCCTGTCCAAACCTTGGCAAATCTCGTGAACAGCATGCCTAGATGTGTATGTGCTCTCCTGAATGCTCGTGGGGGTTACACGAAGTACTGAAGTGTAATTTTACTGTCCGTAATCCCAGTCGTAATTTAACTTTTGTTTTTGTTAAAAAAAATTTTTGGCTAATGTGCAAAATAAAGAGATACTTCTGGAAAACACACAGAAGTTTAACACAGTACTGTCTGTGAATTGAGTTCGATATCAGTTTACATCACTTTCAAGGATCAATTTATTTGCTTCGAAATGTCAAATGTCTTTTTTGTTTCTTTTAAAGGTCACATTAACAAAATCTAGAATAATTTCAACATAATTCCAATGAACTTTTGGTTCTAAGTCATCTTGAAAAGTAAGTTAACCCCCACAAAAAAAAAATTCCATATTAAATGCCAAGTCTGTATAAGTTATCAGGGTGTACAGTCAGAGCAGTGCAATCAGCGAGCTTTTAACTGAGGATGTGCATTCAATGGGCACATGAAGATTTTTGAGGAAACTATCCGAGGTTTTAATAAATGCTCAGCACAACATCGAAATTTCCTTTTTGGGTGTTTCGGATAAGCATAAAAGTATTTAAATGTGATATCATACATGTGACCATTTTGTTTAGAGAGACAACATCAACCCACCCCATTATGTTACTAAAGGTATTGTTACAGACGCGGTTGTGGATGTTAGTTTACCGAGCGGTTTGGTATGACCGCGTCTGCACAGTTTACCCGATTATACTCGAACGTTGGCCGAGTCGCGCTATGCTAAATCAATTAAGGAAAGGACACAACGGCTGGGTTAGATGACACGACACCAGGGGTACAGTTCTCAAGACCTCCGGAGGAGGTTATAATATGGGATATGCGGAACGTTTAGATTACAAGGACAAGAGGGACAGCATAGGAAGGTGGGCACTTAATCACGGTCTTATAGTAGCCCCGACAGACCACAGATAAACAGGACAAAACGGACTCACACAGGGATTGATGGCAAGGAAGGGCAGGTAGTCGATGGTCAGCACAAGGTGCACCTTGGCTCAGGGACAGGATAGCGCGGTCCAAAAGATGCAGGGAGGTCTCTCAGCGCTCGGAGGTGGCGACTTCTCTTTCCAAGCTGGGGGCGCATCTCTCACGTCACCTCCGGTAAGTGGCTGCGTATATCCAGCGGGGAGTGACACGCCCTCGGCTCGTTAGCTCCGCCTCAGATGGAATCGGCCCGCCGCTTCTTATTGGGTGCGGGGGGGTTACCGGGCTCCGCCCTTGACGAGGGGCTGACAGTCAGCCCCTTCGTGGTAACCCCGTCGGAGCACATGGGCAATGCGGCTAACCAAGCCGGAGTGAGGACGCACACTCCCCGCGCGCTGTTGTTGTTGTTGTAGTTTCATGAGGAAGATGGGAGGAGGTATGGGGAGGTCCTAAACTCACTACTGGTGCCATACAATCACATTCTGGTGCAACGAAGAGTCAGAATTAATGGAAACGAGTCCTTAACTGACATAGACTAAGAATAACTAGCAAGATGTCCTATAGTTGTCTACGTGAGATGCGGTGAACCTGGGCACGACATTTAATGGGGGAAAAAGGGGAAGGTCGGTTCTACAGAGTGTTGTTTACAGACAATGGGACTAGGGAATGGGGGATTGGGGATAGTTGGGGAGTATTGGGGAAATAGGGGAATATTTACAAGCGGATATGGATGGAGGCCAAATCCCATATTCGCAACATTGCACCCTTCTCTACCCTCGGGGCGTCCCGACCCGATAAATTTTTACCTACGTTAGTGTGGCACTCAGATGTAGTTCCCTCTACTATTAACTCTACCCTGAGTGCGACAGTTTTACAGATGTTCACAAATGAGTAAATATGTCCCCCTGCGACGTTGCACCCTTCTCCTCACAGAAACACACCCACAGGATAACCGAATCGCGGAAAGAATTCTCAAACTAAACATACAGCCGGTAGGGAGCATTATTTACACAAGACTACGCTGATATTTACACTACGATCCAGGACCTGTTTTTGGAGGAACACATGCAGATGTTATGCATAGAGAGAGCACGCATGCCAGCATCGATACACCAACCCACGAGTGCTCTGTGGCCTTACGGCCTTTAATAATGTGCAGAGCACCCCATCCAAGCACCAAAAGCACCACCCCATAACACAGTCAGCACCATCCGGTGCACCAATAAAGCGTTCATAAATCACCGGTGGTGTCGCAGCCGGCCGATGTTCTGCCGCTGGTCTTGCCTTCATGTGGTGCACTTGGCCTTCTGGCTTCTTTAAAAATAAAGAAAGGCGCCAACCGCGTCCATTTCTAAATTGTGGCCGTCAGGGGCCAACTATTAGTGGTTCACCTGTATGGCATAGGTGCCACGTTGACCCATAGGTCCATCACGGGTGGTGCTTGCCCGCAAAAGAACTGCGGTCCATTGTGGGTGGCCACAAAAATTGCGGTCCATATGGTGTATCGATCCCGGCAGCAAGCAGCGAAAGTGCAGGCCCACAACTGCGGAGCCAGCACCTCTCTCTCTGCCCCAAAGCCAGATCCTCGGAGGTGGGAGACAAAAGAAGAAGACAAGTGAGTAAGGTGGTAAGGGCGCAAAAGTGCACGCAATACAAGGTAATGCACACTGGGGGCACATGGGAACCAGGTGAGACAGGTACGTTCCTACCGTATGCCCCCCCCCCCCCCACCAGGTAACCTACATTGCCCCTCCCTTACCCCTTACTGTATCCACAAAACACAACACTACCCATAAACATCTACTTTACAAATCAACAAACGTCCCTACTGTCTTCCCCGTTCCTCCCATAAACCAAATTCGTCTTCTCTCCCTCCTAACCAATCAAATTTGCCATTTTCAACTCTCATCAAAATTTGCCATCTCCAACTCAACATCATAATTTGCCATCACCAATTCATCATCAGTCCCTCCTAAGGAGGGAGAGATGGAATCACCCCAATGTCTCATCCACGTCGTGATGCGTCTCACCAATCCACACAGCAATTCTCATTTCCTGCAACACAAAACAAAGAAACCACAGGTGTGGAGTCATCATCATCACCTCAGGTAAGTGGCTGCGTATGGTGCGACAGGTTCATCAATCCTAACTATTTCCTAAATGACTTTAACCACTTTACATTACCCGGGGTCTTTCTCCTGCCAAACCATTGGCCCTCTTACACTATGGGTTCTAAAAACCAATTCCCATTGCCCAAACTGTGGTGCTTTTCAATTTGGGGTCTCACTCCCCCGATTCATCTCCCGGTGCCCTCGCACAATTTCTGGGCCGCGACGTGTAGCTCTCCTAGCCGGTCTACCCACCTGCACACCTCCACCACTGCAGTTGCCTCCGAGCTTACCTGCTCCTTACTCTAACCTAACTACCTGGGGAAGGCCCTCTGGCGCTCTCCCCACTCGGTGCCCTCTCTGGCACTGGGCTACCCGGGTCCGTCCTCCGGATCCTCGGGCCCCACTGACACTAACGACTCCCAGAGCCCACCTGCGGCCTCACCTGGCCGACATCCTCACAGTGGTGGAGTGCCCAACCAACTACACACACTAACAGGCTACACGCCCAGCCATTTCCACAACACTAATGCACCCATCCACAATACCATTCTGCAACCGCACCACAAATGCCAATAGCCACCCACAATTTACCTATACCCTCTACCTAACACTTACACTACCCGCCCCGGGTATCCGTGATAGGGGTCCACTCTTCCCCCATCCACACCTTCGCACCATGCACACCACTCCGTACCACTTACTCCAACTCTCTCCACACCACTCATTCCAATACTCCATGCATTCCACACACCTGCACTTGCACACCTGTGCTCTCACACCTGGTGCCACCTGCACCCTTCTCTCCCCAAGCGCATTCGCGCTGATCCACAACACTCACTACTCATACACTGCTCCACACACCTGTCCAGTTGCACACCTGTGCAATCACACCTGTTCAATTCTCAACCACACGGCATCATCTCATCTAACTACTCCCCTCTAACACTTGCGCTTCCCCGTCGCCCCTTTAAACTATTGCGCTCCCTCGTCATTATCATCCACACTAATCTACCTGCGTCCCCACTACAGGTATCAGTCACTAACTAATCTTAACGTCACCTAATGTCATCTTCGCTAGATCCCTATCAATATCCTAACCCACCCGGGCTAGTTTTCACTGCCATCAACCCCATAAACTATAGCGCATTTGCCCCACCTTGTGAGGGATGACAGAGTTGCCATCCCACCACATCGGGCATCTCCCACTACCAATTTGGCACATCAAATTTCAACAAATCAAAAATTTGCCAATCACTACCCATCATCTGCCAATCATTACTGCCAATCCTTTGCCAATCATCAAATTTTGTTTTTTTTTCTAATTTTGGGTCCAAAACATTAACCTCATCACACAGTCTACTCACTAATGCCTCTCGGTGCGCCAATTCACTTCCACAGCCCGGCTTCGTAAAGCCGAGCAATGAATGCGGGTTGTTTGGTGCCCGCGGCTGGATACGTCCCGCATTCGTGGCAGGGACGGGGGCTTGCCCGGGCCGAGATCCCACGCACCACCTCGGCGTGGAGCCATCCAATGTCCCGATCTCGACCTGCCGGCACGTCTCAATAGAAAGTGGTCGCCATGACGACCCTCCCTATTGGGCTGCCCGCTCCGCCTAGTGGAGCACGGACGCGGCCGTTCAAAGCGAGGCCCAGCGTGGATCGCGCACGGCGGTCCTTTCGAACCCGCCGTGGCACGGATCCCCACTGGTCCTCGCGGCACGCGAAGCCCGGCACGCACCGAGGGCCCGATTCGGCTAAAAGTCGCTCTAACCTCTAACCCATTTAACGTCGATGCTTCACCTGCATGCTTACACCCCGCAGCCCGTTCCTTGCTCACACATCCAGCCGTTCCCATGCTCCTCGTACCTTTCCTTACACACCCAGGTACACTCATTCCACTCACAGCCTTGGTCACACACCTGACCACCGAACACTTTGGCACACATTCGTTGGTCGCACACCTCACCAATACACCTCTTCGCGCCCCCTCTTCGGTCACCTCCTCCGTGACAATCACAGGTGTGCTCTCATTCGCACACCCAACCACGTGCCTCACTACCAATTCCAGCGTGCATTCCCACTCACGCTCTACCATTCCAGGTGTGCATCCTTCCATTCCAGGTGTACATCCTCGCTCACCTGTCACAACCAACTCACGCTCCTTGTCACTCTCACTACTCTCACCACCACTCTTGACAACGCATTCACCCTTACTCTTGACAGCGCACTCTTTCCCCATGCACCTGTCCGTTACACACCTTTCTCGCGCACAATCTCCCGTTACACCCTCTGTAACACTCACCACAGGTGTGCATTCTTCCTTACTTTTGACAGCGCACTCTTTCCCCATGCACCTGTCCGTCACACACCTTTCTCGCGCACACTCTCCCGTCACACCCTCTGTAACACTTACCACACCGCGCTTCCATGTGCTCCCTCGCACACACGCTACGACCGACTCACTCTCGCCAGCACCCTCACTCCTTGGCACGCACTTTTTCCTCACACACCCCAGAGTCGGACTTTCTCGCACACCTCCTTTTTCGCACACCAGACCTGTCGCACACTTCACCCACGGCCTCTCACGAACACCCGGGTCCATCTCGACCCCCAAGCTTCTTAAATCCCCTGGCGCATCATACGCACGACCATATTGGTCACCACTTACACCGGGTCCTCTTCCTCTTCGCTTCTCCTCCATCACCTGCGAATCCCTCATCCGGTTAATGAGCACATCATCACGATCCAAACACAGACTTTGGACCAATTCTTTTACCTCCTCTTTTATCTCTTTCTTATCCCCTCTCCGTCGCTTCTTAATTTCGCTCACCCCTTCTTCCACTTCTTCTAATTTCTGCTTCACCTCTTTTATTTCCCGGTACGTCTCCTCAAGCTCGTCCTCCAAGGCTACCTTGACCGTTTCCATGTGCGTCCTCACCTGCCGGTCCTTCGTCTCCATTACCTCTGTCACCTCGTCCAACCTCGTTGTCAGTCCCTCACGTACCATCTGACATTCCCTCTTCGTCGCTATCAAGTCATCTTTTAGTTCTTTCTGTGTCGCTTTTAACCCTCCTAATACCGCAGTGTTCCTTTGAACCTGCTCCGTTAGTCCTTTTTGTCCCTCCGTCAGCTGTTCCACCTCCTGCGTCAGGTCCTCTATGCCCCCTTGTAACTTTACAGTCCCCTTTCTCACCTCCTTCTCCATGTGCTCCTTACAGTGCCTCACCTCCTCGCGCACTCCTCCGACCTCCTCACTCACACCTCTTCTGATCTCCTCTCCCATCACTTGCATCTCCTGCCCAGATGCCACCCTCAACTGCTCCATTTCCTCCCTGTGAGCATCCAGTTTGGTTTCTACCCCCATTCTGACCCCCTCTATCTGCTGCCCCATTTGTTTAACTTCCCTTTCCGCTTGGTCCCTCATGTCCCTCAATTTGCCTTCCATCCTGTTTTCTAACCCCTCTAACCCCTTTTGCATCCCTTCCATTTGATTCTCTTGAGCGGCCATTCTGTTTTCTACCCCCATTAACCCATTTCTCACCTCTTTTATCCCGTTGTCTAACCCCTCAAAATTATTGTCTAACTTCCCAAATTTCTTGTCTAACTCCTCAAAATTATTGTCTAACTTCCCAAATTTCTTGTCTAACTCCTCAAAATTATTGTCTAACTTCCCAAATTTCTTGTCTAACCCCTCACCGGTACCCCTCGCTTTGTCCCTCATTACCCCCATTTGGTTTCCCATTACCCCCAATTGCTCACTCTGAGCCCTCGCTTCATCCCTCATTACCCCCATTTGGCCCTCCAATCGCTCACCCAATCGCTCACTATCAGCCCTCATTTGCTCACTATTCTGGGCCATAAGGGCCTTTATTTGTATGAAAAAAAGGTCCAAATCTACCAGCGGCGCTACTACGGTCGCGGGCGTGGGCGCCGTGGCCATGTGCGAGGCGCCATTTCGCGCGCCCGTAACCTCGTGCGCGACGACGCTATTTTGCGAATCTGCTACCCTCACTGCTTCGCTCTCCTCTTGTCCCTCAATTTGGTCCTGGATCGACCCTGCCTCACTCTCTTCTACCGGAACCCAGCCGTCTTGGTCTGCCATAGCGCGACTTTCAAAATTCGGGTTTTTATTTTTTTTGTAAAACACAATTAAATTTCGCTGTTATAATTTCGAGCGCGTGAAACGCGCTCCGGATCGAATCCCACTTCCCGACACCAAATGTTACAGACGCGGTTGTGGATGTTAGTTTACCGAGCGGTTTGGTATGACCGCGTCTGCACAGTTTACCCGATTATACTCGAACGTTGGCCGAGTCGCGCTATGCTAAATCAATTAAGGAAAGGACACAACGGCTGGGTTAGATGACACGACACCAGGGGTACAGTTCTCAAGACCTCCGGAGGAGGTTATAATATGGGATATGCGGAACGTTTAGATTACAAGGACAAGAGGGACAGCATAGGAAGGTGGGCACTTAATCACGGTCTTATAGTAGCCCCGACAGACCACAGATACACAGGACAAAACTGACTCACACAGGGATTGATGGCAAGGAAGGGCAGGTAGTCGATGGTCAGCACAAGGTGCACCTTGGCTCAGGGACAGGATAGCGCGGTCCAAAAGATGCAGGGAGGTCTCTCAGCGCTCGGAGGTGGCGACTTCTCTTTCCAAGCTGGGGGCGCATCTCTCACGTCACCTCCGGTAAGTGGCTGCGTATATCCAGCGGGGAGTGACACGCCCTCGGCTCGTTAGCTCCGCCTCAGATGGAATCGGCCCGCCGCTTCTTATTGGGTGCGGGGGGGTTACCGGGCTCCGCCCTTGACGAGGGGCTGACAGTCAGCCCCTTCGTGGTAACCCCGTCGGAGCACATGGGCAATGGCGGCTAACCAAGCCGGAGTGAGGATGCACACTCCCCGCGCGCTGTTGTTGTAGTTGTTGTTGTTGTTGTAGTTTCATGAGGAAGATGGGAGGAGGTATGGGGAGGTCCTAAACTCACTACTGGTGCCATACAATCACATTCTGGTGCAACGAAGAGTCAGAATTAATGGAAACGAGTCCTTAACTGACATAGACTAAGAATAACTAGCAAGATGTCCTATAGTTGTCTACGTGAGATGCGGTGAACCTGGGCACGACATTTAATGGGGGAAAAAGGGGAAGGTCGGTTCTACAGAGTGTTGTTTACAGACAATGGGACTAGGGAATGGGGGATTGGGGATAGTTGGGGAGTATTTGGGAAATAGGGGAATATTTACAAGCGGATATGGATGGAGGCCAAATCCCATATTCGCAACATTGCACCCTTCTCTACCCTCGGGGCGTCCCGACCCGATAAATTTTTACCTACGTTAGTGTGGCACTCAGATGTAGTTCCCTCTACTATTAACTCTACCCTGAGTGCGACAGTTTTACAGATGTTCACAAATGAGTAAATATGTCCCCCTGCGACGTTGCACCCTTCTCCTCACAGAAACACACCCACAGGATAACCGAATCGCGGAAAGAATTCTCAAACTAAACATACAGCCGGTAGGGAGCATTATTTACACAAGACTACGCTGATATTTACACTACGATCCAGGACCTGTTTTTGGAGGAACACATGCAGATGTTATGCATAGAGAGAGCACGCATGCCAGCATCGATACACCAACCCACGAGTGCTCTGTGGCCTTACGGCCTTTAATAATGTGCAGAGCACCCCATCCAAGCACCAAAAGCACCACCCCATAACACAGTCAGCACCATCCGGTGCACCAATAAAGCGTTCATAAATCACCGGTGGTGTCGCAGCCGGCCGATGTTCTGCCGCTGGTCTTGCCTTCATGTGGTGCACTTGGCCTTCTGGCTTCTTTAAAAATAAAGAAAGGCGCCAACCGCGTCCATTTCTAAATTGTGGCCGTCAGGGGCCAACTATTAGTGGTTCACCTGTATGGCATAGGTGCCACGTTGACCCATAGGTCCATCACGGGTGGTGCTTGCCCGCAAAAGAACTGCGGTCCATTGTGGGTGGCCACAAAAATTGCGGTCCATATGGTGTATCGATCCCGGCAGCAAGCAGCGAAAGTGCAGGCCCACAACTGCGGAGCCAGCACCTCTCTCTCTGCCCCAAAGCCAGATCCTCGGAGGTGGGAGACAAAAGAAGAAGACAAGTGAGTTAGGTGGTAAGGGCGCAAAAGTGCACGCAATACAAGGTAATGCACACTGGGGGCACATGGGAACCAGGTGAGACAGGTACGTTCCTACCGTATGCCCCCCCACCCCACCAGGTAACCTACATTGCCCCTCCCTTACCCCTTACTGTATCCACAAAACACAACACTACCCATAAACATCTACTTTACAAATCAACAAACGTCCCTACTGTCTTCCCCGTTCCTCCCATAAACCAAATTCGTCTTCTCTCCCTCCTAACCAATCAAATTTGCCATTTTCAACTCTCATCAAAATTTGCCATCTCCAACTCAACATCATAATTTGCCATCACCAATTCATCATCAGTCCCTCCTAAGGAGGGAGAGATGGAATCACCCCAATGTCTCATCCACGTCGTGATGCGTCTCACCAATCCACACAGCAATTCTCATTTCCTGCAACACAAAACAAAGAAACCACAGGTGTGGAGTCATCATCATCACCTCAGGTAAGTGGCTGCGTATGGTGCGACAGGTTCATCAATCCTAACTATTTCCTAAATGACTTTAACCACTTTACATTACCCGGGGTCTTTCTCCTGCCAAACCATTGGCCCTCTTACACTATGGGTTCTAAAAACCAATTCCCATTGCCCAAACTGTGGTGCTTTTCAATTTGGGGTCTCACTCCCCCGATTCATCTCCCGGTGCCCTCGCACAATTTCTGGGCCGCGACGTGTAGCTCTCCTAGCCGGTCTACCCACCTGCACACCTCCACCACTGCAGTTGCCTCCGAGCTTACCTGCTCCTTACTCTAACCTAACTACCTGGGGAAGGCCCTCTGGCGCTCTCCCCACTCGGTGCCCTCTCTGGCACTGGGCTACCCGGGTCCGTCCTCCGGATCCTCGGGCCCCACTGACACTAACGACTCCCAGAGCCCACCTGCGGCCTCACCTGGCCGACATCCTCACAGTGGTGGAGTGCCCAACCAACTACACACACTAACAGGCTACACGCCCAGCCATTTCCACAACACTAATGCACCCATCCACAATACCATTCTGCAACCGCACCACAAATGCCAATAGCCACCCACAATTTACCTATACCCTCTACCTAACACTTACACTACCCGCCCCGGGTATCCGTGATAGGGGTCCACTCTTCCCCCATCCACACCTTCGCACCATGCACACCACTCCGTACCACTTACTCCAACTCTCTCCACACCACTCATTCCAATACTCCATGCATTCCACACACCTGCACTTGCACACCTGTGCTCTCACACCTGGTGCCACCTGCACCCTTCTCTCCCCAAGCGCATTCGCGCTGATCCACAACACTCACTACTCATACACTGCTCCACACACCTGTCCAGTTGCACACCTGTGCAATCACACCTGTTCAATTCTCAACCACACGGCATCATCTCATCTAACTACTCCCCTCTAACACTTGCGCTTCCCCGTCGCCCCTTTAAACTATTGCGCTCCCTCGTCATTATCATCCACACTAATCTACCTGCGTCCCCACTACAGGTATCAGTCACTAACTAATCTTAACGTCACCTAATGTCATCTTCGCTAGATCCCTATCAATATCCTAACCCACCCGGGCTAGTTTTCACTGCCATCAACCCCATAAACTATAGCGCATTTGCCCCACCTTGTGAGGGATGACAGAGTTGCCATCCCACCACATCGGGCATCTCCCACTACCAATTTGGCACATCAAATTTCAACAAATCAAAAATTTGCCAATCACTACCCATCATCTGCCAATCATTACTGCCAATCCTTTGCCAATCATCAAATTTTGTTTTTTTTTCTAATTTTGGGTCCAAAACATTAACCTCATCACACAGTCTACTCACTAATGCCTCTCGGTGCGCCAATTCACTTCCACAGCCCGGCTTCGTAAAGCCGAGCAATGAATGCGGGTTGTTTGGTGCCCGCGGCTGGATACGTCCCGCATTCGTGGCAGGGACGGGGGCTTGCCCGGGCCGAGATCCCACGCACCACCTCGGCGTGGAGCCATCCAATGTCCCGATCTCGACCTGCCGGCACGTCTCAATAGAAAGTGGTCGCCATGACGACCCTCCCTATTGGGCTGCCCGCTCCGCCTAGTGGAGCACGGACGCGGCCGTTCAAAGCGAGGCCCAGCGTGGATCGCGCACGGCGGTCCTTTCGAACCCGCCGTGGCACGGATCCCCACTGGTCCTCGCGGCACGCGAAGCCCGGCACGCACCGAGGGCCCGATTCGGCTAAAAGTCGCTCTAACCTCTAACCCATTTAACGTCGATGCTTCACCTGCATGCTTACACCCCGCAGCCCGTTCCTTGCTCACACATCCAGCCGTTCCCATGCTCCTCGTACCTTTCCTTACACACCCAGGTACACTCATTCCACTCACAGCCTTGGTCACACACCTGACCACCGAACACTTTGGCACACATTCGTTGGTCGCACACCTCACCAATACACCTCTTCGCGCCCCCTCTTCGGTCACCTCCTCCGTGACAATCACAGGTGTGCTCTCATTCGCACACCCAACCACGTGCCTCACTACCAATTCCAGCGTGCATTCCCACTCACGCTCTACCATTCCAGGTGTGCATCCTTCCATTCCAGGTGTACATCCTCGCTCACCTGTCACAACCAACTCACGCTCCTTGTCACTCTCACTACTCTCACCACCACTCTTGACAACGCATTCACCCTTACTCTTGACAGCGCACTCTTTCCCCATGCACCTGTCCGTTACACACCTTTCTCGCGCACAATCTCCCGTTACACCCTCTGTAACACTCACCACAGGTGTGCATTCTTCCTTACTTTTGACAGCGCACTCTTTCCCCATGCACCTGTCCGTCACACACCTTTCTCGCGCACACTCTCCCGTCACACCCTCTGTAACACTTACCACACCGCGCTTCCATGTGCTCCCTCGCACACACGCTACGACCGACTCACTCTCGCCAGCACCCTCACTCCTTGGCACGCACTTTTTCCTCACACACCCCAGAGTCGGACTTTCTCGCACACCTCCTTTTTCGCACACCAGACCTGTCGCACACTTCACCCACGGCCTCTCACGAACACCCGGGTCCATCTCGACCCCCAAGCTTCTTAAATCCCCTGGCGCATCATACGCACGACCATATTGGTCACCACTTACACCGGGTCCTCTTCCTCTTCGCTTCTCCTCCATCACCTGCGAATCCCTCATCCGGTTAATGAGCACATCATCACGATCCAAACACAGACTTTGGACCAATTCTTTTACCTCCTCTTTTATCTCTTTCTTATCCCCTCTCCGTCGCTTCTTAATTTCGCTCACCCCTTCTTCCACTTCTTCTAATTTCTGCTTCACCTCTTTTATTTCCCGGTACGTCTCCTCAAGCTCGTCCTCCAAGGCTACCTTGACCGTTTCCATGTGCGTCCTCACCTGCCGGTCCTTCGTCTCCATTACCTCTGTCACCTCGTCCAACCTCGTTGTCAGTCCCTCACGTACCATCTGACATTCCCTCTTCGTCACTATCAAGTCATCTTTTAGTTCTTTCTGTGTCGCTTTTAACCCTCCTAATACCGCAGTGTTCCTTTGAACCTGCTCCGTTAGTCCTTTTTGTCCCTCCGTCAGCTGTTCCACCTCCTGCGTCAGGTCCTCTATGCCCCCTTGTAACTTTACAGTCCCCTTTCTCACCTCCTTCTCCATGTGCTCCTTACAGTGCCTCACCTCCTCGCGCACTCCTCCGACCTCCTCACTCACACCTCTTCTGATCTCCTCTCCCATCACTTGCATCTCCTGCCCAGATGCCACCCTCAACTGCTCCATTTCCTCCCTGTGAGCATCCAGTTTGGTTTCTACCCCCATTCTGACCCCCTCTATCTGCTGCCCCATTTGTTGAACTTCCCTTTCCGCTTGGTCCCTCATGTCCCTCAATTTGCCTTCCATCCTGTTTTCTAACCCCTCTAACCCCTTTTGCATCCCTTCCATTTGATTCTCTTGAGCGGCCATTCTGTTTTCTACCCCCATTAACCCATTTCTCACCTCTTTTATCCCGTTGTCTAACCCCTCAAAATTATTGTCTAACTTCCCAAATTTCTTGTCTAACTCCTCAAAATTATTGTCTAACTTCCCAAATTTCTTGTCTAACTCCTCAAAATTATTGTCTAACTTCCCAAATTTCTTGTCTAACCCCTCACCGGTACCCCTCGCTTTGTCCCTCATTACCCCCATTTGGTTTCCCATTACCCCCAATTGCTCACTCTGAGCCCTCGCTTCATCCCTCATTACCCCCATTTGGCCCTCCAATCGCTCACCCAATCGCTCACTATCAGCCCTCATTTGCTCACTATTCTGGGCCATAAGGGCCTTTATTTGTATGAAAAAAAGGTCCAAATCTACCAGCGGCGCTACTACGGTCGCGGGCGTGGGCGCCGTGGCCATGTGCGAGGCGCCATTTCGCGCGCCCGTAACCTCGTGCGCGACGACGCTATTTTGCGAATCTGCTACCCTCACTGCTTCGCTCTCCTCTTGTCCCTCAATTTGGTCCTGGATCGACCCTGCCTCACTCTCTTCTACCGGAACCCAGCCGTCTTGGTCTGCCATAGCGCGACTTTCAAAATTCGGGTTTTTATTTTTTTTGTAAAACACAATTAAATTTCGCTGTTATAATTTCGAGCGCGTGAAACGCGCTCCGGATCGAATCCCACTTCCCGACACCAAATGTTACAGACGCGGTTGTGGATGTTAGTTTACCGAGCGGTTTGGTATGACCGCGTCTGCACAGTTTACCCGATTATACTCGAACGTTGGCCGAGTCGCGCTATGCTAAATCAATTAAGGAAAGGACACAACGGCTGGGTTAGATGACACGACACCAGGGGTACAGTTCTCAAGACCTCCGGAGGAGGTTATAATATGGGATATGCGGAACGTTTAGATTACAAGGACAAGAGGGACAGCATAGGAAGGTGGGCACTTAATCACGGTCTTATAGTAGCCCCGACAGACCACAGATAAACAGGACAAAACTGACTCACACAGGGATTGATGGCAAGGAAGGGCAGGTAGTCGATGGTCAGCACAAGGTGCACCTTGGCTCAGGGACAGGATAGCGCGGTCCAAAATATGCAGGGAGGTCTCTCAGCGCTCGGAGGTGGCGACTTCTCTTTCCAAGCTGGGGGCGCATCTCTCACGTCACCTCCGGTAAGTGGCTGCGTATATCCAGCGGGGAGTGACACGCCCTCGGCTCGTTAGCTCCGCCTCAGATGGAATCGGCCCGCCGCTTCTTATTGGGTGCGGGGGGGTTACCGGGCTCCGCCCTTGACGAGGGGCTGACAGTCAGCCCCTTCGTGGTAACCCCGTCGGAGCACATGGGCAATGGCGGCTAACCAAGCCGGAGTGAGGACGCACACTCCCCGCGCGCTGTTGTTGTAGTTGTTGTAGTTTCATGAGGAAGATGGGAGGAGGTATGGGGAGGTCCTAAACTCACTACTGGTGCCATACAATCACATTCTGGTGCAACGAAGAGTCAGAATTAATGGAAACGAGTCCTTAACTGACATAGACTAAGAATAACTAGCAAGATGTCCTATAGTTGTCTACGTGAGATGCGGTGAACCTGGGCACGACATTTAATGGGGGAAAAAGGGGAAGGTCGGTTCTACAGAGTGTTGTTTACAAACAATGGGACTAGGGAATGGGGGATTGGGGATAGTTGGGGAGTATTTGGGAAATAGGGGAATATTTACAAGCGGATATGGATGGAGGCCAAATCCCATATTCGCAACAGTATCAATCAACCAGTTTAACCCTTTACTCAATGTTTCTATCCTCTGTTATCAGTCATAAATGTTCTTTTTAGTGTCTGGGTCGGCCATCAACCCTTCATTTAGGCGGGAAAAGTCACCTCCACAATCCTAACCAGGCTGCAGCACCGGAATGTCGGGGAAGAGGTAGTGGAAGGATCGCCCCACTCCCGGACTCATCAACCAATGGTGAGCGAGATGGGAGGGACAAGGTGTGTCACCGATGACGTGTCAGCCCGAGGAGACAAAGGTGCGCAGCTTCAGAATGACCTGAGCAGATACAACAATCGATCTCACTTAGAGGGTGTGCAGATCCAAGAAGCTGATGCGTGACGCCATGCCTCCACCCAGCCAGCGCGCCTCCTTTCTTGTGTGCCTCATGCTCGGACAGACCTGGGCTGCTCCCCTACATCGGTTCCTGCTGCGTCCCAACGGGCACAGCCGGGCTATTTCTTGTTTTGCGATTCCCTATGTCTTTCTCCTGTGGTACGGGTCTGAAGGCCTTTAAGATAGATAATTAAGTGTCTGCCATTCGACGTTGGTTCATGGGCACGTATGATCAGTTGGAGGGTAAGGGGTTTTGTTGTTAATTTATCGTTCCTTAGTCACTGTTATTTGCGATCGCTCCTTCTGTTTCCTCGCTGTACCATTCTTGTTAATAGAACACGTCATCTCTGAGGGAATTCTGGTTGATCTGGTGGCTTCATGTGGTGGTTCTGGTAATCCCGGTTCTGGTAAGGGTGGATTGGTTTTTGGAGAAGATCATGTCACATGGCAAAGGGTTTGCTCAGCCATATTAGATCAGCCACGTGATCGCCTTTCCTCATGACACTCGTCCGCTTTGGGCACGCCAATCTCCATGGTAACCCAGTGTTAAGACGCACATATGTTCGGTAGGGGGTATTTGAAGTGGGAGACTGTCACGGTCGTTTTAACACTACATCGTCGGATTTGTACCGGCCAGAAGACCGTTACAGTATATGTTAGGTAAAAAAAAAAAAAAAAAAATATATATATACATATATTTAGAGACATTAAAAAAAAATTTTTTTTACCCAGTTTCAGTAAATGAACATGCAACACCTTGTCCTTCCTTATTCCAAAAAAGATCCTTGCCATTATCAAAAATTAAATTTTGATCAATTTTCCACAATACGTAATTTTTAGTTCTGAACATTGTTGTTAGATGGGGAACATAATTTGCATAAACAAAGTGAAAATACCACATTCACATAAACCCTTCTGCCAGCGATGAAGGGCTAATGCTCAAAACGTCAGCACAACTTACTTTCCTTGCAGCAGAACTTGCCAACCGACCATTGATGAAAACTATAGTGAACTGTCCACCTCTGAAAACCGACAGGAACATCGACGACTCCTTTCACTTTAAAGCCCTGACAGGCACAAATATCACATAATACAACAAATGTAACATACCTGAATGTACCTGAGAACGTAATAGGTGCCACAAGATCTAATCTGATATTGATAGATATTCATTCCACTTAATACATTCATCAATCACATTTTGTGGTGGTGTAAAAGATATATAATACCGTCATCCAAATTTTCTATCATACTATGCACCAGCACCTGGCATCAAGGAAAGATTCTCTCATTATAATAAATCTCTTAAATATAAATTAAGTTATCGCTTGGCCAAGAAGCAAAGGATAAACCATGAAAATCACAAAACATACAAGATAAAATATTACTGAAATAAACTCCAACTGAACTGAATGTTCTTTGGAAATATCAGTAAAAACAAGGAAAACAACAAACATGTTGAGAAGGAAATTATCAGATGAACAAAATAATCTTCACTTGTGTTTGCTGATAAATTTTATCCGATTTGTCTTTATCTCCAAGCCGTCGGTATAAAGAGCGGGTGCTGGGGCGGAGGAATCATCCATTTCAGGACATGCTTGAAATCAACGAACCATTTGAGAAACGATTTCTTTAATCATTGTAAACTTCCAGGAGGATCTTGATCCGAAGATGAAGATGGTGTCCCTGATCGTGGTGACCGTGTGCATCCTTTCCGCAATGATCACTCTTACCCAGCAGGTAAGGATCCACATCGTGGACGTTTTGAATCAAAGAGTGAAAATAACTTTTATTCTTTACGGTGTCACACTCGGTAGACCACAGTCTCTGAGAAAAGATTTCAAATTCGGTCGAAGATAAATAAAAAAAACAACAACTAATAAAAGGTGTGTTCATAAAAATGGATCTCAATAACTAAGAAAATGAGGATTGTATGAAGTCGATGATCTTCTGATGCTGTATATTAAATGTTTATTATTTACATCAGTCAACCTTCTGTGCAAATGGGACACAGTAGATGTGAAAACTTTTCGGTGATAGCGAAGAGTCACAGGGGGAAAATGATCCATTTTTATCACAACTCGATTTGATGTCCATTCACAAGTGGGAATCACGTACAGATCATTAACCGTACAAATGCGTGCTGCTCATCGTGTTTCTTCTCATCACAAACAATATTTTGATGTTCGTCCCATTACCTTGTCATTTCAGGAAGAGGTTCAAGATACACGTAAGTTTTATGGATTTTACCTGAAGTGAACATTTGAAAACGGCTCTTTTGTGATACGTTGTTGTTGCTGCTGTCATCGTGGATGTTGCTGTTTGTGTGCTCCATCTGTGCACACACTATGATGTATTCTTATGCTGATTCCAGAAGAATTACTGCACAAGGTGCCACAAAAGTCAGGAGCCAGATAGGATTTGTGGGGTTGGACTACAATCATAAATTTTTCCCTTGTGCTCAAATATTATTTTGAACTCACAAAGATGGGCAATGCAGGGTCGCTCCTCCCACTTCTTACCCTTCCCCATCCAATCCCACCCACTCTCCTTCCGAATTCCCACACTACCCCTTTCCCTCCATCCTTCTCCCTCCGAACTCTCACCATACTCCCTCCCCTCCTCCTCCCACTCCCTCCAAACACACCCCAAAGCCAGAAAATACCAGAGTTTGGCGACCTCAGTTTGAGCGAAAAGGATTGCGATTGGAGGATACGTGATCACATGACGGCAAGGCGACATAATGTTACTCACCTTAAATTAATGGCGTAAGGTGTCTGACAATATTGAGGGTATCGAGTGTTTAATGGATCTAAAGGGGTCTTTCAATAAGGGTCCAAAGTGAAAGCACTGTGGGTCTAAAATGTTGAGTATGAGGGTCAAAGGTCTGTAAAAACGTCAAAGGGATCTTAAAGGTCTCAAAGGTACATTCCAATAGCACACCCGCACGTATAAGAATAAGGGACGTGGGGAAGAATGAGGGCCAGGTGAGGACACACAAGTTGGACAAAATGGATACGGAAGCAAAATCGCATGGAAAAAAAAAAAGAGAGAATCTGGAAAGAGATGGGGTGTTGGGATTGGGGTTAACTGGAATAGAAAAGATCATGGTTTGGGATGGGGGATGATCTGAGATAGTGGTGAACAATTATCATGAAGACCAGGAGGGAAGAGCGACATTGAAGAGAATGTGGACGTTTATTCCACAGGCAGGAAAAAAAATTGGAACGTATGAGTGTAGATGGGCAGTGATTCTGGAATTTGGGAGTTAGCAGAAAGGGGTCGAGGTTGATGGTGGACCGTGTGCGCAGGGCAAAACCTTGGGAGGGGGTAGCACGGAGGGGGTGGACAAATCATGGAAAAAGCAGAGGGTGCACAAACAGAACGGAGGCTGTCGAAGCCAAAGAGACCAACAAACTGTCTGCAATAGGAAAATGAGAGGCCAATAGTCTCAGCTTCATCGTGGGATATTCCAATGATCTTGAAGGCCTTGGTTTTAACAGCCTCAAGCTGAACAAGGTGTGAGGCAACAGGCCCAATCCAGAGGGGAAAGGGAAACCGCAACGTAAAAGCTCCCGGTCTGCTTCATCTTCTTCATCCATAAGAAATGATGGTCTTATATAAGTGGTATTTCTGTGATTAAAGGGACAGGAAGTTTTGTTGCAAGTAAATTGTTTATTTCCTTTCCAACGAGACTATTTCTATTATTCGACAACAGCAGGAACACTCTGGAAGAAAGCATGACGGACACACGGACTGACACTGCTCCTTTGAGTTATCGAAGATTACATCATTGACTTGATTTATGTTCATTGTATGATGATTTATCAACTTTATAATGAGAAACTTATTGAAAGCTTTGCTGACTAATATCTCGCCTGTTTCCATTCACTTCCAGCTGTTGGCGATTGCCGTGGCAAACGGGGGCAAAAACTTGCGGACAGCAAAGACGAGTATATCTACTACATTTGTCAATATGGAAGACCAGTGAAGAAAAGATGCCCACGCGGCACAAAATTCGACAAAGAAGAGTTGGAGTGCATTGGAATACCTCAATGAGATCGCTGCCCAAGCTCTCTCTGCAAACAAAAACATGTGCTAGTTCTATGATCCATTATATCATTCAAAGGATGACAAACTAAAGCATTTGAGATCTACAGTTACGAATGCAGTTTGTTATGAGTATATTTGTACATCAAACAGACATGACAAATACACCTTGAGGGAGTAAATGGAGGTTGGTGAATTTCTCAGAATTTTCTGTTGTGGCAGCCATTGATGATCCCTCATTGGCTGAGGAAGGGCATGTGACTTCGAAATGCACTTCTCAATCAAACGAGGTCTCATATAAGTCGGAAAGGTCAATCTCCACACAGACACTACTGGGTAGTTACACAAGTCACATCTACTGCAGAATGTGAAGTGAAGTATTTCATCATGATCAGTGCTATTTCATATCTGATGTCCTTTATGTTTGAATCGAGCTTCTATTTGATGTTTTGCCAATTTAACGTATTTGACGAATGCTTCTTCAACTTTTGCTGCTCAATAAAAACTTTTGCAACTTCCACCTCTGTCATTAATTCATTGGAACGTGATGAACATCGACGAGTGCACCATCCGTCACTGTTTCAGGCTTCGTCATGTGAATCTGTTGACCATTGTTATGAGACTGATGTTAGATATCCTTTCACAATGGTGAGATTTCCTGGGAATGTTCAGTTATATGGCTGGCAGTCTCCACAAGAAACACCTCTTCCTCTGATGAAGGGTGAATGCCCGAAATATCAGATTGCCTTCCGTTCACTCAATGGACAGGATGCATTTGTTCGGTGCGAGAATAAATAAATAAAACCTTTCGTTCAAACTCTCTGCGAGCATCGGCCGCCACGCAGTGTTCGACTCGTACATTCTGAACACCATTGGGGTTCATTACCTCCGCGACCGAAGGTAGTGGAGGTTATGTTTTCACCCCTGTCTTTGTTTGTTTGTGTGTCTGTCTGTGAACAACATGTCTGAAAAAGTTGTGGATGGATTGGGAGGAAATGTGGCAGAGAGGTCGTGGTCTGTGACAAGGGCGAAATGATTAGATTTCGGTGAAGATCCGGATTCGGGAATTATTTAACTCTTAAGTGATTCTTCACCATTGGGAGATAGGGCTAAAACCGATACATAGCAAGATATCTCAAAAAGTCATGGACGGATTTGGACGAAACTTGGTGGACCGGTTTGGTGTGTGGAAATTTTTTACAAGTTGCCCATAAATTCGTCCAAACACTTGAGACCCAGAATCGATTATATCTTGTCATTTTTGACAACTTTTCCACATGGCATTATCGTGGCAAAAAATTATTAAGAGAAAATACGAATCGAAATTACCCCCTTCTGACGAGAGAGAGCCAATCAGAGAGCAGCGCTACATCATGTGATCATATTACAAGTTGCCCATAAATTCGTACACAATTTTTAGACCCACAAACGAAAATATAAAATCCACAAATGTACAGCAAATAGCTCCAAACCAGTTAGTCGAAGGCTGGGAGAGAGACAAGGTTGTTTATATCGTGCGATAAACCCTAACGAGAGGGGATGGACCGTAACCCAAGGATACTGGGGGAGGAGCCCTGACACTCGGATACTGGGGGAGGAGCCCCGACCCTAGGATAATGGGGGAGGAGCCATGACACTCCGATACTGGGGGAGGAGCCCCGACCCTAGGATAATGGGGGAGGAGCCCTGACCCTAGGATACTGGGGGAGGAGCCCCGACCCTAGGATAATGGGGGAGGAGCCCCGACCCTAGGATACTGGGGGAGAAGCCCTAAACCTAGGATAATGGCATAGGAGGACCCTGACCAGAATCCTGGATGGTTCGCCACTCCAATGCATTCTCATTTCATTCATCATTCATGAATGAATTCATGACTTCATTCATTTCAATGGCTCATTCATCTCTGTAAACTACCCTGGTGTTGGCTTGGCAGTTAGGGTTCCAGCTTGGGATCCTGGGTTCAAATCCCGGTCGATTGCTGAATTAATGCCAGGGGGGATGACTCAGCCTGTCATCCTTCTGAGGTCAGCAAATTGAGTACCAGCTTACAGGTAATTCCTTGTGTGTCACAAGAGGCGACTGACAGGGTTGGTGGCAGGAAGGGCATTCGGCCATAAAACATTGCATCAAAAAAGGGACCACGGTGCCGGAAACAAGGCCAACCCCTGCTCTGCGGAGAAAATAGCCTTTATTAATTTTTTTAAAGGTGGTTCTTCTTCTATTCATCTCAGTGAACTGGTGCTCATTTTTCCGACCTTGGAAGGATGACAGGCTGAGTCAACCAAGCTGATGTTAATTCAACGGCATGGCGATACCATGAATACAACAAAACACAATGTTACAACACTCGTGAGGTTAACAAATATTGACCGATCTAAAGTGAAACAGAAAAATCTGCGGTCGAGAAAGGGCGGATATGAAACGCTTCCTACAAATCAAAAGTCAAAATCATGATTGTATTGAGAAATTTATGAAACCTCCCACCTACCTTAAAGACATCTGCTGGGACCCCAAAACATTCCACAGAAGGTTTGGTCGGTCCAGGCCCAAAACTGAGGGAATAGTTTGCGGATTGTCAGAGAGATACTCCTGTTTTATAACATGGATAACTACTTGAGGACTAGCTCTGAGCTTGGCTCACATCGGTCTGGTTGCAAATCCAAACGTAACTCTCGCTCAGGTTTAGCCGAGTACACTCTGCTGTCAACGGCACAATAATATCTCGTAGGCCGGGCGGACACCTCTGGACGTTGAAGCAACAAATGGAATGAATGCACAGGGGAACAAAATCACAAGATCTCATGTGTACTCACAGTGTAAAGATAAACACCAAATCTAATAAAGCGTATCACCAAAATGTGCAAGACGGAATGAAATCAAGTTCTTTCTAAACATGTTCCTCAACCAATTGTATATACACTGATGTTTTTGTAGAACATCGAGTTCAACATAAACTGAAGTTGGCAGTCGTTGTGGTTCAAGATTTTAAGAAAATATTTCACCAAATAAGTTCATCTCACACTCATCACCGATTATGGACAACTTGTTTCAGTTTCCTTTCAAATTCTGTTATTTCATTTCAGAGAAAATTCCTTTTCCATGATATTGGCCTCCTGATTTGCCCACCTATTTTGCTTCTTCAATTCCTGCTTTGGTCCTTGCTTTTGTTTTCTTTCTCCACTGAGATCACATGTTATTTGAGTGTCAAGTACTTGCCACTTAAAGGTTATATCACCTGGAAAGTTTCTGTCACTTTGACATGCAAGGCCAGCAATGAGTAACTTTACGACTTAACACAGGTGAGTCCCCAACTGATGCTTTTCGCCGCAATGAGGAATGCCCAAATACAGACTCGGCATTTAATATTGAATTTTTTTTTTTTCTTGACTTGGGTTTACTTTCTGAACTCGGTATATCAATCTGGTGAGTTTCTTTTATGCTTCGGTGATTTCTTTGTTAAAAGAACCATGTCACTGATTGTCTGTCGCAGCAAGAAGTCAATAACAGGATAATATCACAGGTGGCATGACAAAATGTACGGACAGGTACATTTGACGATTGGCTTCGCAATCGGGTATATAAGGGTTGTTGCGTTCTGCATTAGTGGAAAACTGCTGCACGTCTCCAAAAGTTATTGCCGCTTCCCCTGGAGATGGTCCGTCAACTCGACAATGCTGTTTGTCATTTAGTGGTGGCTTTACGAAATTCCAGCATGAAACAGCGTGCTATTGCTCGGCAGTATGGCATCACTCAAGGTCAGGTGTCAAAGATCCTGAAACGAAATGCTCAGAGGGGTGTCCTGACTCCAATACCGAGGCCAGGACATCCCCACAGAACCACAAGGAGGGATGATCGCCAGCTGCACCTGTTAGTCTGCAATGGCCGTACCAAGTCAGCTAATCGGCTTAGGGCTGAGTGGCAGCAACTGACAAATGTGCCTGTATCCAGAAGGCCAGTCAACCAACGACGGGTTCAAGCAGGCTATCGTGCCAGGCGTCCCCTGAGAAAGCCACGTCTGACCAGACAACACTGCCAGCGCTGATTGCAGTGGGCCAGAGAGCACCGTCAATGGCAGCCAGGACACTGGAATCACGTGATCTTCAGTGACGAGTCTAGATTTCTGGTCTATCGTCAAGATGGCTGCGTCCGAGTGCGCAGACAAGTGCACGAAGCCCACAACGAAGATTGTTTCGTGCCAAGAGTCCAAGCTGGAGGTGGTGGGGTGACCGTTTGGGCTGCTTTTCATGCAGGGGGCAAAACTGACCTGCTTGTTCTGAATGGAAACCTGAACCAGTTCAATCACAGGGCCATTCTGGAAGAAACATTGCTTCCATTTGCTCGTGCAGCCTTTCGAGGAAACCTTGTCTTCCAAAATGACAATGCACGGCCTCATCGTGCTCGCATGATCCAACACTTTCTTGCTGACCGTGGTGCAGAGCATATGGAGTGGCCTGCCATGTCCACGGATATGAATCCGATAGAGAACTTGTGGGCAGAATTAACGCGTCAAATCGACAACTTGGACCAGCAGCCTGCCTCTGTGTGTGAATTGCAGCAGACTGTTGTCACTGCATGGCAAGCGATTCCTGTCCAAACCTTGGCAAATCTCGTGAACAGCATGCCTCGACATGTACGTGCTCTCCTGAATGCTCGTGGGGGTTACACGAAGTACTGAAGTGTAATTTTACTGTCCGTAATCCCAGTCGTAATTTAACTTTTGTTTTTGTTAAAAACAAAATTGGCTAATGTGCAAAATAAAGAGATACTTCTGGAAAACGCACAGACGTTTAACACAGTACTGTCTGTGAATTGAGTTCGATATCAGTTTATATCACTTTCAAGGATCAATTTATTTGCTTTGAAATGTCAAATGTGGTTTTTGTTTCTTTTAAAGGTCACATTAACAAAATCTAGAATAATTTCAACATAATTCCAATGAAGTTTTGGTTCTAAGTCATCTTGAAAAGTAAGTTCTCCCCCACAAAAAATATTCCATATTAAATGCCAAGTCTGTATAAGTTATCAGGGTGTACAGTCAGAGCAGTGCAATCAGCGAGCTTTTAACTGAGGATGTGCATTCAATGGGCACATGAAGATTTTTGAGGAAACTATCCTAGGTTTTAATAAATGCTCAGCACAACATCGAAATTTCCTTTTTGGGTGTTTAGGATAAGCGTAAAAGTATTTAAATATGATATCATACATGTGACCATTTTGTTTAGAGAGACAACATCAACCCACCCCATTATGTTACTAAAGGTATCAATCAACCAGTTTAACCCTTTACTCAATGTTTCTATCCTCTGTTATCAGTCATAAATGTTCTTTTTAGTGTCTGGTTAGGCCATCAACCCTTCATTTAGGCGGGAAAAGTCACCTCCACAATCGTAACCAGGCTGCAGCACCGGAATGTCGGGGAAGAGGGAGCCGAAGGATCGCCCCACTCCCGGACTCATCAACCAATGGTGAGCGAGATGGGAGGGGCATGGTGTGTCACCGATGACGTGTCAGCCCGAGGAGATAAAGGTGCGCGGCTTCAGAATGACCTGAGCAGATACAACAATCGAACTCACTTAGAGTGTGTGCAGATCCAAGAAGCTGATGCGTGACGCCATGCCTCCACCCAGCCAGCGCGCCTCCTTTCTTGTGTGCCGCCTCATGCTCGGACAGACCTGGGCTGCTACCCTACATCGGTTCCTGCTGCGTCCCAACGGGCACAGCCGAGCTATTTCTTGTTTTGCGATTCCCTATGTCTTTCTCCTGTGGTACGGGTCTGAAGGCCTTTAAGATAGATAATTAAGTGTCTGCCATTCGACGTTGGTTCATGGGCACGTATGATCAGTTGGAGGGTAAGGGGTTTTATTGTTAATTTATCGTTCCTTAGTCACTGTTATTTGCGATCGCTCCTTCTGTTTCCTCGCTGTACCATTCTTGTTAATAGAACACGTCATCTCTGAGGGAATTCTGGTTGATCTGGTGGCTTCATGTGGTGCTTCTGGTAATCCCGGTTCTGGAAAGGGTGGATTGGTTTTTGGAGAATATCACGTCACATGGCAAAGGGTTTGCTCAGCCATATTAGATCAGCCACGTGATCGCCTTTCCTCACGACACTCGTCCGCTTTGGCCACGCCAATCTCCATGGTAACCCGTTGTTAAGACGCACATATGTTCGGTAGGGGGTATTTGAAGTGGGAGACTGTCATGGTCGTTTTAACACGACATCGTCGGATTTGTCCCGGCCAGAAGACCGTTACAGTATATGTTAGGTAAAAAAAAAGATATATATATATATATATATATATATATATATATATATATATATATATATATATATATATATATATATATATATATATATATATATATATATAAAGCGACATTAAAAAAAATTTTTTTTTACCCAGTTTCAGTAAATGAACATGCAACACCTTGTCCTTCCTTATTCCAAAAAAGATCCTTGCCATTTTCAAAAATTACATTTTGATCAATTTTCCACAATACGTAATTTTTAGTTCTGAACATTGTTGTTAGATGGGGAACATAATTTGCATAAACAAAGTGAAAATACCACATTCACATAAACCCTTCTCCAGCGATGAAGGGCTAATGCTCAAAACGTCAGCACAACTTACTTTCCTTGCAGCAGAACTTGCCAACCGACCATTGATGAAAACTATAGTGAACTGTCCACCTCTGAAAACCGACAGGAACATCGACGACTCCTTTCACTTTAAAGCCCTGACAGGCACAAATATCACATAATACAACAAATGTAACATACCTGAATGTACCTGAGAATGTAATAGGTGCCACAAGGTCTAATCTGATATTGATAGATATTCATTCCACTTTATACATTCATCAATCACATTTTGTATTGGTGTAAAAGATATATAATACCGTCGTCCAAATTTTCTATCATACTATGCACCAGCAAATGGCATCAAGGAAAGATTCTCTCATTATAATAAATCTCTTAAATATAAATTAAGTTATCGCTTGGCCAAGAAGCAAAGGATAAACCATGAAAATCACAAAACATACAAGATAAAATATTACTGAAATAAACTCCAACTGAACTGAATGTTCTTTGGAAATATCAGTAAAAACAAGGAAAACAACAAACATGTTGAGAAGGAAATTATCAGATGAACAAAATAATCTTCACTTGTGTTTGCTGATAAATTTTATCCGATTTGTCTTTGTCTCCAAGCCGTCGGTATAAAGAGCGGGTGCTGGGGCGGAGGAATCATCCATTTCAGGACTTGCTTAAAATCAACGAACCATTTGAGAAACGATTTCTTTAATCATTCTAAACTTCCAGGACGATGTTGATCCGAAGATGAAGATGGTGTCTATGATCGTGGTGACCGTGTGCATCCTTTCCGCAATGATCACTCTTACCCAGCAGGCAAGGATCCACATCGTGGACGTTTTGAATCAAAGGGTGAAAATAACTTATATTCTTTACGGTGTCACACTCGGTAGACCACAGTCTCTGAGAAAAGATTTCAAATTCGGTCGAAGATAAAAAAAAAAAAAAACAACTAATAAAAGGTGTGTTCATAAAAATGGATCTCAATAACGAAGAAAACGAAGATTGTACGAAGTCGATGATCTTCTGATGCTGAATATTAAATGTTTATTATTTACATCAGTCAACCTTCTGTGCAAATGGGACACAGTAGTTGTGAAAACTTTACGGTGATAGCGAAGAGTCACAGGGGGAAAATGATCCATTTTTATCACAACTCGATTTGATGTCCATTCACAAGTGGGAATCACGTACAGATCATTAACCGTACAAATGCGTGCTGCTCATCGTGTTTCTTCTCATCACAAACAATATTTTGATGTTCGTCCCATTACATTGTCATTTCAGGAAGAGGTTCAAGATTGGCGTAAGTTTTATGGATTTCATCTCTAGGGAACATTTGAAAACGGCTCTTTTGTGATACGTTGTTGTTGCTGCTGTCATCGTGGATGTTGCTGTTTGTGTGCTCCATCTGTGCACACACTATGATGTATTCTTATGCTGATTCCAGAAGAATTACTGCAAAAGGTGCCACAAAAGTCAGGAGCAAGATCGGATTTGTTTGGTTGGACTACAATCATAAATTTTTCCCTTGTGCTCAAATATTATTTTGAACTCGCAAAGATGGGCAATGCAGGGTCGCTCCTCCCACTTCTTACCCTTCCCCATCCAATCCCACCCACTCTCCTTCCGAATTCCCACACTACCCCTTTCCCTCCATACTTCTCCCTCCGAACTCTCACCATACTCCCTCCCCTCCTCCTCCCACTCCCTCCAAACACACCCCAAAGCCAGAAAATACCAGAGTTTGGCGACCTCAGTTTGAGCGAAAAGGATTGTGATTGGAGGATACGTGATCACATGACTGCAAGGCGCCATAATGTTACTCACCTTAAATTAATGGCGTAAGGTGTCTGACATTATTGAGGGTATCGAGTGTTTAATGGATCTAAAGAGGTCTTTCAATAAGGGTCCAAAGTGAAAGCACTGTGGGTCTAAAATGTTTAGAGTCTGAGGGTCAAAGGTCTGTAAAAACGTCAAAGGGATCTTAAAGGTCTCTAAGGTACATTCCAATAGCACACCCGCACGTATAAGAATAAGGGACATGGGGAAGAATGAGGGCCAGGTGAGGACACACAAGTTGGACAAAATTGATACGGAAGCAAACTCGCATGGAAGAAAAAAAAAAAGAGATTCTGGAAAGAGATGGGAATGGAGGGGTGTTGGGATTGGGGTTAACTGGAATAGAAAAGATCATGGTTTTGGATGGGGATGATCTGAGATGGTGGTGAACAATTATCATGAAGACCAGGAGGGAAGAGTGACATTGAAGAGAATGTGGACGTTTATTCCACAGGCAGGAAAAAAAACTTGGAACGTATGAGTGTAGATGGGCAGTGATTCTGGAATTTGGGAGTTAGCAGAAAGGGGTCGAGGTTGATGGTGGACCGTGTGCGCAGGGCAAAAACCTTGGGAGGGGGTAGCACGGAGGGGGTGGACAAATCATGGAAAAAGCAGAGAGTGCACAAACAGAACTGAGGCTGTCGAAGCCAAAGAGACCAACAAACTGTCTGCAATAGGAAAATGAGAGGCCAATAGTCTCAGCTTCATCGTGGGATATTCCAATGATCTTGAAGGCCTTGATTTTAACAGCCTCAAGCTGAACAAGGTGTGAGGCAATGGGTCCAGTCCAGAGGGGAAAGGGAAACCGCAACGTAAAAGCTCCCGGTCTGCTTCATCTTCTTCATCCATAAGAAATGATGGTCTTTTAAAAGTGGTATTTCTGTGATTAAAGGGACAGGAAGTTTTGTTCCAAGTGAATTGTTTATTTCCTTTCCAACGAGACTATTTCGATTATTCGACAACAGCAGGAACACTCTGGAAGAAAGCATGACGGACACACGGACGGACACTGCTCCTTTGAGTTATCAAAGATTACATCATTTACTTGATTTATGTTCATTGTATGATGATTTATCAACTTTATAATGAGAAACTCATTGAAAGCTTTGCTGACTAATATCTCGCCTGTTTCCATTCACTTCCAGCTGTTGGCGATTGCCGTGGCAAACCGGGGCAAAAACTTGCGGACAGCAAAAACGAGTATATCTACTACATTTGTTACCATGGAATACCATGGAAGAAAAGATGCCCACACGGCACAAAATTTGACAAAGAAGAGTTGGAGTGCATTGGAATACCTCAATGAGATTGCTGCCCAAGCTCTCTCTGCAAACAAACAACAACACAACAAGAACATGCATTTTAAGGCCATTTTCCCTGCTGGAGCAGGGGTTAGCCTTGCGGTCCCCATGACAATCTTCTCCATTTTGCCCTATTTTCTGCATCTCCCCTTGTTAACCCCCTTGCCCGCATTTCTTCTTCCACCATCTTTAGCCAAGTCTTTCTCGGTCTTCCCCGTCCTCTACTTCCTTCTACATTCATTTCCATCACTCTTCTCAACCAGTCACTTTCATCCATCCTCAACACATGACCAAACCATCTCAACCTGTTCCTCTTCACAGCATCAATCACAGCCTCTATTCCCATCATCTTTCGCAATTCATCATTTGTCTTCCTCTCTCTCTCAACGATACTCCCTCCGCACATCCACCGAACCATTCGCATTTCCACCCTTTCCAACCTTCGTTGCTGCTCTACTTTCATTACCCATGTCTCGCTCTTTACTAATACAGCACAATTACTAATGCAGTTTGTTTTGAGTATATTTGTACATTATCCATACATGACAAATACACCTTGAGGGAATAAATGGAAGTTGGTGAATTTCCCAAAATTTTCCGTTGTGGCAGCCATTGATGATCCCTCATTGGCTGAGGAAGGGCATGTGACTTCGATATGCACTTCTCAATCAAACGAGGTCTCATAGAAGTAGGAAAGGTCAATCTCCACACAGACACTACTGGGTAGTTACACAAGTCACATCTACTGCAGAATGTGAAGTGAAGTACAGTGGAACCTTGACTTACGAGTTTAATTCGTTCTGTGACCGAGCTCGTAACTCAAATTGCTCGTTTCTCAAATCAAATTTCCCCATTAAAATGCATTGAAATGCTATTAATCCGTTCCAGCCCGCCAAAAACCACACCAATTTTTTTTTAAATATGCAGTATATATAAAAATATCTCGCGCTTTATATTTCACCTGTATGCAGCATACAAGTTGGCAGGATGGCCTGGACTGGAGGTACGCACACTTGACTCTAAACTGTCCAGCCTGGGTTTGAATCCCGACCCAGCTATAACCTGTCATGTCGGTGTTTCACAGGCAGGGTGATTCATCAATGTGTGTACCGCTAAACTGGGCGCCCCGTTTGCGTCCCATTAGTTGTTGGATGTTAAGGATCTCACCGTGTCTTCCACAAAGAGAAGGCGAGCTATCGCCGGCACTCTGAACAAGTTGTGGCCTGGCATGCTCTTCTCCTCTGCCGTTATATACGTCCTCCTCGGCATCTTTTTCCAGAAGAGCCCTGTCTCGTCACAGTTGAAGATTTGCTGGGGGATGTATCGTTCGGCTTCTATCAGTTCGGCAAAAGTTATAATAAAATCTTCAGCTGCCTTCACATCTGCCTCACCAAGTCGACAACACGCACACCTCGCTCATGTTTTTCGACGATTGCGTGTTTTATATCCAAGCACATCATCCTCTTCTTCTTCTCAGTACTGCCCTTGGCACTCAATTACTTAGGACCCGTGGTTAAAACTAAGAAATTTTCCAAAATAACCAACATGCGAAAACAAAACAGCAGCGATATACGGCAGATATGCTTGCACGGCAAGATAACCACGTGACCAGAACCCACCTGGTGGTGGCTGGCGTAAGCTCCAAAATAACCAACATGCGAAAACAAAACAGCAGCGCTATACGGCAGATATGCTTGCACGGCAAGATAACCACGTGACCGGAACCCACCTGGTGGCGGCTGGCGTAAGCTCCAAAATAACCAACATGCGAAAACAAAAATGCAGCGATATACGGCAGAGATACTGTACTTGCACGGCAAGATAACCACGTGACCGGAACCCACCTGGTGGCAGCTGGCGTAAACTCAAAATAACCAACATGCGAAAACAAAAATGCAGCGATATACGGCAGAGATACTGTACTTGCACGGCAAGATAACCACGTGACCGGAACCCACCTGGTGGCGGCTGGCGTAAACTCAAAATAACCAACATGCGAAAACAAAAATGCAGCGATATACGGCAGAGATACTTGCACGGCAAGATAACCACGTGACCGGAACCCCACCTGGTGGCGGGTGGCGAAAGCTCGTAACTCAGATCTCGGCTCGCATCTCAAAGCAATAAACCGCCCGAGCGACGGCTCGTATCTCGAAAAACTCGTAAGTTGGTGCACTCGTAAGTCAAGGTTCCACTGTATTTCATCATGATCAGTGCTATTTCATATCTGATGTCCTTTATGTTTGAATCGAGCTTCTATTTGATGTTTTGCCAATTTATCGCATTAGACGAATGCTTCTTCAACTTTTGCTGCTCGATAAAAACTTTTGGAACTTCCACCTCTCTCATTAATTCATTGGAACGTGATGAACATCGACGAGTGCACCATCCGTCACTGTTTCAGGCTTCTTCATGTGAATCTGTTGACCATTGTTAAAAATGAGACTGAGGTGAGATAATGTTACGGATCTCGGTTTCGGCACTCCCCTTACCGAGGAGGGTTTAATCCCCTCGTCTTTTAAGCTGGCCGTCCAAGTCCTGGAACTATCTCGCTCCTTTGCGGGATGAGATTGGCCAGGGTGATTGGTCAAGGATTTCCCAAATACCTTCAAAAATCTCTCCGCAAAGCAGGGAAATGAGTCCCTGCTCGAACCGCAGATGTGATGGTAGTTGCCGAGCGGTTTAGCAATCCACGATACGAGCCGTTAGCAAATAGACTAACCCGATTATAGCGGTTGGCCAAAATCGCGCCACATGTACTCAATTGGAGACAGGACAAAAGCGATCGGGGGAAGAAGAAACCAAAGTAAAGGAATAACAGGTATTTATTAATTATTTACACGAAATGAAGAGGAAACGAAAGGCAAAGAATATACAGAAGAAGAATGCAGAAGAAGCAGGACACAGGGCAGCCTTAGAACAGTCTTATATTATACCCCCGACAGAACAGACTCACACGAATAGGGATTGGCAGGAAGGAATGGCTGGAAGGAGGAGAAGGTCCAGGCAGACCGGCAGGGCAGGAAGGTCCGGGCAAATGCGCAGCGTCAAGGTCCGCTCGAGTCCTCGCTCCGGGCTTTAGGCGAAACCCGGCGGCAGCTGCACGTATATTTTCACGTGGTAGGGGCTTTCCGAAGCAGTTCGTCAAAGAGCTCCGCGCAGCTTCGTCTCTCAGCCAGACCCCACCAAGCGCCGTCTCCAACCCAAGTCGACTCTGTAAAAAGGCTCGCGCTGGCGCTTATATTACACGCTTCAAGATCAATGCGCGCTTCATAGAGCCACGCCCGTGATGGTATTTCATCAGCCCTGGTTGGCTGGTAAGGGCTCGCTGGCTCCACCTCCGATGGTGAGTTAACGTGCTACACCCTGCTCTTGCGTCCCGCCCCCTTTTTCCTCGGCTTGAGACCGTATGTTCAATGGCGGCTTGGGGCAAGTAACCGAATCAAGACAAGGGGCAGCGAACGCTGCCCTACCGCTCTCTCTGCACTTTGAAGAGCGGGAGCGATGATTGGGGAAATTGAAGGGGCCTATCTTATTTGATTAATGCAACGCTGATTCAACTATTGGGAACAGATCCTTCACTGAAACACATAATAATGAAATAACTACAGAGAGGTCCTATGGTGCTCTACGTGTTGTACATGGACTAACTAGGGTGCGATCTTTAATAAAGCCAAATTAATGGGGATATTTACAGGGGATAATTTATAAGGGAACATTTACTAAAATTTACAAAGTGAAGGTTCTAAAAACCGTAACACAGCACCTGTCTCTCCTCCAGGGCCGTCCCGGCCCGAAATAACTTTACTTAATGCGACACTCAGGTGTAGTAACCCTCTACTATTAACCTTACCCTGGGTGCGACAGTTTTAAAACAATTAAGTATGTCCCCCTGCTGCGTTGCATCCTACCTAACAGACTCATGCCCACAGACTAACCGAATTGCGGAATGGTCTTCAAACGATACATTTAGCCGGTGGGGAGTATCATTTGCAAGACACGAATTGGTATTTACAATGCGAACCCAGGACCTGTCATTTTGGGAGACAAAAAAGATGTTTTGAAAGAGGAAGGAGCATGCACTGCACTGTACCGATACACCATACCCACATGCCCGGGGATGCACAATTGATATTGCAGTGCACCCCCGAGCACAAGAGCATTACAATTCACCAAAGCACCAATAAGCACCAAATGCACGAAAAGCACCATCCAGTGCTCATTTCACACATGTCATCACATTTCAATCATAAACAAACTGATGGCCTTGTCTTGTTTCTCCCGCTCTGCTGGCCGATGTTTCCAGATGTTGTCGTTCTTGATGTTGACTTTCTTGATGTTGACTTTCTTGCTCTTTCTTCGGTATTCATCTTCTGTATTTATTTATTGAAAAATATCATTTAATGAATTGTAAAGGTCAATGGGAAAATTTTCCTTTTCTTCGTCATTATAGTAAATGTGTTGAAATAAATCCTTTTCTTTAAATATTTCATCAAATTCTTTATTGGTATTAATACGAGTTGTTATTTCTTCTTCACCAATACTTGTATCTCTGCTTTTCATACGTTTGCGTTGAGTCTCCTCATCGATATCAAAACCGAATGATAAAATCTTAACTCCATCACCACACAAATGTTTAATAATTTGTCTCATTCCTTCAGGATTCGTTTCTAAAATCCCAACACCGTTAGATTTTACTTTATTTAACTCACTCTTACAATGTGAATATTTTGTAGAACCAAGAGAGACCTCCTCAAATATTTGACCTTCGTTCCTCAATTGCATATGTTTCTCCATTGAAATGTAGTAATAATCTTTCCCTTCTACTTCTCCTGGTCGCATTGCTCTGGTTGTAGTACTTACAAAACGAATCATAGGGTGTTTTTTAAAAAAAACTTACAATCTTTTCATTTTTACTATTCAAGAGTTTAGATTTATGAAAGTTCTTTCCTGAAGCAGATTTACCCACAAGATTAATAATAATAGTTGTCATTTATGTGTGTAAAATATCAGTTAGTATCTCATCTTGTTTCACAACAATATATTTATATTTTCCAATCGTGTGTTTCATATAATTTTCAAATTCTTTTTTACGACATAACGTAGAGCAATTATCTCTCCAAAAATTATTTACATCTATTGAATTTAACTTAAATAAAATAAAAGTATTGGCATTGTTTCTTATTGAGTGCCGAGGGAGTTGAAAATATGACTGATCATATGTCTCCCTCTTGTATAGTAGCTATCCATTACTGTTTAGTTTCTCTCATTAACACAATCATCAAAGATAACGAGGTTCTTTTTTGATTTATCTAAATCTTGAGGTGAAGGTATATCATCCGTATTATCACTGAGAATACAAGTTATGGGTTTTGATTTTGATTTCTGTGTATCACAAAATAGTTGTATTATATCCTCAATGTTGTAATCATTTAGTTTGTTTTGAAGTTTAAATAAACCGATAATGTCTTCCTTTTTAAGACCCGCATTAAAACCTTGTGATAGTAGTTGATACTCGGGTTGAAAACTTCACTTCGTAAAAATTATTAAATTATCATATTCTAAAAAGTTGGGGGTAAGGAGCATCTTTAAAAGCAAACAGGTTTTTCCACATCCGCTTGAACCAACTATTGGACATCTCAATGAATTTGGAATGTTTTTATGGTTATTAAATTTTATCTTATTTTCCCAAACGGGTAAAAAATCATTCATTTATATATTTGGAAAACAAGTCATCTAACTTTTTTTGAGCTATTTTAGAAACTCTATATTTTATCCTGAGTTCGGGTTTAATTTCAAAATAATTCATTATTTTATTTATATAGTATCTTGTATCAACATTTCCATTAAAATTATTTTGAATAATAAATATCATTAAACCCTTATACATTTCCTCAATACAAATAGTCTCTTCCCTTGAAAGAAATGGTGTATTATCATCACAATACTTAACATTCATCTCTCTTATTAATCTTGTAAAGTAATTCATTTTTGGTTCTAATTTAAAAGAGTTATATATATATATATTTTTTTATTATCATTAATTAAAATTAAATCACAGAAAATACATTGTTTATATGAACCCTCATTATTAAGCCCTATTCTATCACAAGCCCGACAATTCTCTAATTTATCATATGGAGAGTCTGGAAATTCTAAATATCCTTCTATCATATTTATATAGTAAATTTTTACTTAAACTAAACGCAAGTTTATTCGTTAATAAATACAATGTTTCAAAGCACAAAAGACAAATTTCAATCAATCTCTACTTCGGTGGAAGATATAGAAAATAAGTCAAAGATGTTAAATTGAACAAAGATAAATATGGAAATTTTTGGGTAAAACCAGTTATGGAAAATAACATGAGCCCCTCTATTTCATTTAAAGGAAGAGCTCTAACTATACCTGGAAAGACATCCATAAAAGTAAATCTAACAAAAGTTTCTCCTCTACTCCTGGCAATTTATTCAAAGCTTGAAAAAGTGATCGATCGCGATACTTTGAAAATGAATGATAAGACCATTAATAATTCTAGAGGAGACATTTGTATTTTCTTTAATAATCCAAAGGGTATAGATCTAAGTAAAATGAATGATGTTAATATTTCTGGTGAAATGTCATTTCGTTCTATGATAGTTAGAGATTATTTAAAGATAACTTTTGATATTAAAAATGTAGAGATTGAATCTGTTAATGAAAGAAAGTATATAGATATTGATGGGAATATTTTTCCTGATAATTAAATATGAGTCATTACAGCAGTGAAGATTTTACTATTTTATTGAACTCGGACGATAGTGATGATAGTATTTCATTGAACTCGGACGATGGTGATGATAGTATTTCATTGAACTCAGATGATAGTTATGATGCTAATAGTTTGTGCTCAAATGATAGTTATGAGAGTAGCTTTATTGATGACTGAGTATGATTCTGAGTATTCATGTGATAGTTATGACTCAGATGATTCTGAGTGAAAAAGTGTTTTAGTTTAAGTATAGTTTCATATATAAAAAGCCTGTAAAAAGGCACTTTCTTCTATAAGTGTTTTACTTTAAGCACAGTTTCATCTTTAAAAAAGCCTCTAAAAAGGTGTTTTACTTTAAGTATAATTTTGCTATATAAATATGATCAAAGCAACGTATTGCGACGTTTGTGAACAAGAATATAAACAATACAAAAGACACCTTAAAACTAACAAACACACATTTAATCTACTTCACCTACTATCTCCTATTCAGAAGGAAACAAAACACTGTTCTGCCTGTAATAAAAATATCCTCAAGAAAGGCTTCGAAATACATCTTAAAACAAATCAACATTTATCAAATTTTATCACAACTAAAAACTCTGATGGCGCATTCAAAGGACATATTAAAATAAGAGTCTTTAACTTCAAACCTCCTGAACCAGAGTCTATAGTTGATGCTGTAGAAATAGTTAAACCTGCTGTTCAAACGTTGATTGAAAAAACACTAAAATAAATAAAACCACTTAAACTTTATATGGGAGTAAAATTAGAAATGACAAAGGACGAAGGAGTTATAGATACACCATACATGAGAACTGAGCCACACTTTATATATTCATATCAAGATTTTAAAACATCAGGAGTCTATGATGAACTTATTAAACAAGAGCAAGATGTGGATAATTCAATCGTAGGAAGTGGATTCAATATAGGAAAAATTATCTACATAGACATTCATATTCTTAAATCAGATCCTCTAAAAGCTTCTTCTTACATTGATTTACCCAGTGTTATCAAAAATAGAAAAGCAGTTATCAATATCAAAAACAAAGACAATAAATGTTTTCTCTGGTCTATTCTAGCACACTTACATCCTCTACATTTTCATGATGAAAGAGTATCTCATTATAAAAAATATGAGAATACATTAAATACGAAAGATCTAAAGTTTCCGATGACTTTAAATGATATTCCTAAATTTGAAAAGTTAAATAATTTATCAGTTAATGTTTATGGTCTAACAGAAACAAACAACATTCAGGTTTTAAAGCTTTCTGACAATTGTAAACAAACTCATATTAATCTTCTATATTTTAATTCAGACGAAAATTCACATTATACATACATCAAAGATATTACAAAATTAATAAAACCACAAGTATGTAAAAGAACAAATAAAATATATATTTGTATGCGTTGTCTTAACTTCTTCCATACACAAGAAAGATTAGATAAACATTCAAATTATTGTGGTGAACATAAATCAACAGTAATCAACATGCCTAAAAAAGGCTCAAATATCACATTCAAAGTTGAAAAAAAAACAATAAAACATCCATTTGTTATATATGCTGATTTTGAAAGTATTGTTACGGTACGCGGTTAAAGATGGTATGTTTGCCGAGCGGAGGCTCCGCGACCGAACAGTGCTTCCCTGACTAAAACCCGATTCACCCCAAACTTTGGCCGTATCGCGCCGCAGCTACTCAATATGGAAACCTCTAAAGCGACCGAACGAGAATGAAGAAGAAGAAGAAGTACGGAGGAATAACAGGATTTATTAAGTATTTTCACAAGCCAAAGCAACGAGAGCAGTCGGTTATATACAGAAAATGGAAGGAGCAGACAGTGAAATCATTCGCTTACCTATTCAAGCTTAATTAATAAACCCCAGGACAACATTAAAGACAGACGGACGATCACACTTACACGGGGAAATGCAGGCAGGAAGGAATGGCTTGGAGATGGGTGGCTTTTAGAGGCAAGGAAGGTTCAGCGGGTGCTGGGCACGGTCGGCCCAGAAGGCACCGCTGTCAAGAAGCCGAGCTTTGGTCCCAAACTGCGCGGGTGAAGTTCCTTTCTCCGTACTGCCTCGTGCGCTCCTTGCATTGCCCCGGTCCGTTTCTCCTGCAGCGCGGCACGTCTCACGGCGGCTCGGTCACACCTGCTCATCTCCAGCGCATCTCCTGGACCCAGAACTCATCCCTCCTCTCAGCTCATCTCCTTTTGGGAGCATCCCGCAGCGGGTTATATAGGCCCCACCCTTCACCCTTTTCGAACCTTCCCCAAACGTTCTCTCTCCGCCCTCCATAGCCAAACCCCTCGTTCTGGGTTGGATGAGCGGGGCCGACTTACTCCTCCCCTCTATGACGAGGTGGAGACCCGCCTTTCTTCTTCGGCGTTACCTCGTGCGTAATGGAGTTAACTGCTGCAAAGTGGACGGCAGATGAAAATGCAGCAAAGTGCAAACTTGGCACTTGGAAGCTGCCATGGCCTGGGGCGTCGGAGGGCCTACTCTTATTTAATTCGGTGCAATGAAGAGTCAAACTAGTGGGAAACACATCCTTAGCCTACACAGAGAATAAGGGACTAACTATTTAAAAGGATATATCGTGTCCTGTGTGTAGGTTTATGGAATTAACTAAGAGGACGAGCTGCGACCATTCTTTACATTACGAGGGTGTTACACACAACAAAACCATACTTTTCACATTCGTTACACTTTCTCAAAATTGTTACACTTCTCAAATCCGTTACACTTCTCAAATCCGTTACACTTCTCAAATCCGTTACACTTCTCAAATCCGTTACACTTCTCAAATCCGTTACACTTCTCAAATCCGTTACAGTATTTTAGAAAAAATTGATACTGCTTCTCCAGATCCAAAAGAATCATACACAAATAAATATCAAAAACATACTCCTTGTGGTTTTTGTTATTACTAGGGCATGCCCGTACTATATCTATATCTAAAATTATATCCCCCCCTCTATTTACATGAAATGTTTTGGTTCATTCGCAACGCCAAAGCGAACGGCGAACGCTTTACATGAAATGGTTTGGTTCATGAAATGTTTTGGTCCATTCGCAACGCCAAAGCGAACGGCGAACGGCTTGCGAGTACAGTGACAATCCCCCCGGGGTTTTAATTAGTTTTAAAACATCGTTTAACGCCAACATAGCGCCAACATAGTTTGCCGACGGGAAATAAATGAATACGCTCTCAAATGTGCCATCCGAGGCAGAGTGTGTCCGCCACGTTCGGCACACACGATAGCTCGCTGCTCTCTGATTGGTTGAATCGTTTTTTGGACATAGCTCGGTAAGTAATTGTCCGATTAATATGAAACCTTGAAAAGGCACATCCTCGGGTCCCCAGCAATATACCTGGCAAGTTTAAAGTATATCGGACCCGTGGTTGTCGAGAAACAGCGGTCACAGACAAACGTACAAACGTACAAACAAACAAACACACAGAGATTACTGGAATTATAGATAGATATCAAATCATCCGTTGGTGATGAATATAACAAGTTAGAGGTGTATAGAGGCTCAAATACCCCAGAGGAGTTTGTAAAACGACTAGAAAAAGACTGTGTCCGATTAACCAAGATAATGAGAGAAACCAATAAACCAATGTCCTTAACAAGTAAAGAAAAAAGAGAATTTAGACAGCCAAAGGTTGCCTGTCATATTTGTGAGAAGAAAATTGGTAAAGGTCTAAAGGTTAGAGACCATTGTCATCTCACTGGTAAATATAGAGGTCCGGCTCATCAAAGTTGTAATATTAATTATCAACTCCCCTCTTTCATTCCTGATTTTTCTTCATAACAATGCTCATTATGATACACATCTATTTATCAAGGAACTCTCAAAGACTTCTGGAAGTATCTCAGCAATTCCAAACACGGATCAGAAATACATTTCATTCACAAAAACAATTCACACATCTCCTATTACTCATATCAGATTTCTTGATACATTTAAATTCTTGGCTAACTTGGTTCAAAATCTAAAAGAGTTTCCATGTCTTTCAGAGTATTTTTTAGATAAAGATTTTCTACCACAAAAGGGAATTTACCCCTATGACTATATGGACTCATTCGAGAGATTCAATGAAACACAACTTCCTTCAAAAGAAAATTTCTATAACAAATTAAACAACAGTCATATATCTGATAAAGATTATGTACACGCACAAAATGTTTGGGAAAAATATAACATCAAGAATCTTGGCGAGTATCACGATTTGTATCTCAAAACTGATGTGCTTTTATTGGCCGATGTATTTGAAGCCTTTAGATCTGTTTGTCGCACTGGATATGGATTGGATCCTGCTCACTACTACACGGCACCTGGATTGGCCTGGAGTGCGATGTTGAAAATGACAAAACAAGCTTTGGATTTGATAACCGATGTTGATATGCTTTTGATGATTGAAAAGGCAAAGAGAGGAGGAATTTCACAAGTCTGTTCAAAGAGATATGGTAAGGCAAATAACAAGTACATTCCAAATTATGATCCATCGGTAGAGAGCTCCTACTTGATGTATTATGATGCGAACAACCTGTATGGCTGGGCAATGTCTCAGGCTCTTCCTTATGGAAAACTTAGATGGGTAAAGGAAAAAGATTACAAAAAGGTTTTACAAGATGTATGTATCTCTACACAAAAAGAATTGGATGATTCAAAGGTTGGTTATTATTTTGAGGTCGATTTGAAATATCCAGAGGAACTTCATAACCTACACAAAGATCTCCCATTTGCTTGTGAAAAGGAAAGTCCAAAGAAGGAGTGGTTAAGTGATTATCAACAATCATTTAATATAGGTGAATCAACAGAAAAATTACTTACTACATTATATAACAAGAAAAATTATGTTCTACACCAAATAAATTTGCGACAATATTTATCAAAAGGTCTAAGAGTAGAGAAGATCCATAGGGTTCTAAAGTTCAATCAAAGTCATTGGTTAAAGGGGTACATTGATTTTAATACACAAAGAAGAACAGAGTCAAAAACAGATTTTGAGAAAGACTTTTATAAATTGATGAATAATGCGGTCTTTGGTAAGACCATGGAAAATGTGAGGAAAAGACAAAATATCAGACTATCAACATCTTGGAAACAAGCATCAAAATTAATTAATAGACCGAGTTTTACTAGAGCTGAGGTCTTTACTGAGAACTTTTGTGCGATCCATTTGATTAAAGAGAGTATTGAAATGGACAAACCTATTTATATTGGAACATCAATTCTTGATTTATCAAAGTCATTAATGTATGATTACTTTTATAATAACTTGAGGAAGAAATATCAAAATGATGTTAATCTACTTTATATGGATACAGATAGTTTTATTTTGCAAATTAATACTGATGATGTTTATTCAGACATGAAAAAGGACATTAATATCTATGACACTAGTAATTACAGTCCAGAGAGTGAGTTGTTCTCTTCTAAAAATAAAAAGGTGATTGGAAAGTTTAAGGATGAATTAGGAGGAAATGTCATGAGTGAATTTGTGGGATTGAGGTCTAAGGCTTATGCTTATAAATACATTGTGAATAACATTGAAAAGACTGATAAGAAGTTAAAAGGTGTAAAGAAAAATGTTATTAAAGAAACAATAAACTTTAAGGATTATTATAACTGTTTAACAACAAAGAAAGAAGAGTTTAGAAAGATTAATGGAATAAGAAGTTATAAACAAATTATATTCAGAAGAGGGGAATAAGAAAGCATTGGGGGCTTTTGATGATAAGAGGTTTATTTTAGAAAATGGAATTGATAGTCTCCCTTATGGTTATATAAGTATATAAGTGATAAGTTTAAAAAAAGGGGGGGGGGGGTTAGGGATTTTAACGGGCTACCGCCGCCTTTTTACTATTATATAAATGATAGAACCAAGTACCAACCAGACTAAAGAGTGGAGGTGTAATCAACCTTGGTATATAAATGGTAAACATAACGAATGTGAAAAATATCAAATAGGTATAATTGAAAAGACAACTGGTAAAAAAATTTACGAAACAAATAAGAGAATTAATTTAAATACCGGTGAATTGGGTAAAAAAGATGGAAATATTTTTGAGTGGACGGAAAACTTTGATGGTTGTCAGGAAAATATATACTTTAATTTTAAAATGGTATGTGGCACTGGAGGTGCTCAAACAAGAACATTGAGGGAGGTTTATCATTTTATCTCAGCTCAGTTAAAATATCTTGATAAAGAACCAAACTCAAACATCTTTTTTGTTAATATATTAGATGGTGAAGGGAGTGGCAAGAGAATTAAATTATTTCCCATGCATAAACAAATATTTGTAGGATCAATGTTTGAGTGGTCTACTCAGGATCATCGATAGTAAGAGTACCATAAGACCAAGGGGGAATCATTGTTTGAGTGGTCTAATGCACAACATTAAGGATAGGTGTCAAAAGGCTAAAAGGTTCGTAAAGAGGTGAGAGGAAAATTAACCATGTAAGTGAATGGGTTGATGTTTGAGTGGGTCAAAGATAATCTGCCAGATGATATGTAGAAGAAGGATTATAGGTCTATAAGGGAAAACAAATATTTGTAGTGTTTGAGTGGTCTAATGAACAACATTAAGGATAGGTACTATAGACAAAAGGTTCATAAAGATTAGGGTGGGAGAAATAGAGGTGTTAATGGGCAATGAGGTTAAGAGGAAAATTAACATGAAAGTCAATGGGAAAATGAGAGTGTCCCAGAAGCAACATATATACACTACTGTCCTGTGGAGGTTATGTTTTCACCCCTGTCTTTGTTTGTTTGTGTGTCTGTCTGTCTGTCTGTCTGCCTGTGAACAACATGTCTAAAAAAGTTGTGGATGGATTCGGAGGAAATGTGGCAGAGAGGTCTTGGTCTGTGACGAGGACGAAATGATAAGATTTCGGTGAAGATCCGGGTTCGGGAATTATTTAACTCTTAAGTGATTCTTCACCATTGGGAGATAGGGCTAAAACCGATACATAGCAAGATATCTCAAAAAGTTATGGACGGATTTGGACGAAACTTGTTGGACCGGTTTGGTGTGTGGAAATTTTTTACAAGTTGCTCATAAATTCGTCCAAACACTTGAGACCCAGAATCGATTATATCTTGTCATTTTTGACAACTTTTCCACATGGCATTATCGTGGCAAAAAATTAAGAGAAAATACGAATCGAAATTACCCCCTTCTGACGAGAGAGAGCCAATCATAGAGCAGCGCTATGTCACGTGATCATATTACAAGTTGCCCATAAATTCGTACACAATTTTTCGACCCACAAACGACAATATAAAATCCACCAGTTAAAATCCACCAGCTCTAAACCAGTTAGTCGAAGGGTGGGACAGAGACAAGGTTGTTTATATCGTGCGATAAACCCTAACGAGAGGGGATGGACAGTCACCCGAGGATACTGGGGGAGGAGCCCTCACCCTAGAATACTGGGGGAAGAGCCCTCACAGTAGGATACTGGGGGAGGAGCCCTGATATTGGGATACTGGGGGAGGAGCCCTGACACTGGGATACTGGGGGAGGAGCCCTGACACTGGGATACTGGGGGAGGAGCCCTGACACTGGGATACTGGGGGAGGACCCCTGACACGAGGATACTGGGGGAGGAGCCCTGACACTGGGATACTGGGGGTGAAGCCCTGACAATAGGATACTGGGGGAGGACCCCTGACACGAGGATACTGGGGGAGGAGCCCTGACACTAGGATACTGGGGGAGGAGCCCTCACCCGAGGATACTGGGGGAGGAGCCCTCACCGTATGATACTGGGGGAGGAGCCCTGACACAAGGATACTGGGGGAGGAGCCCTGACATGAGGATACTGGGGGTGGAGCCCTGACACGAGGATACTGGGGGAGGAGCCCTGACACGAGGATACTGGGGGAGGAGCCCTGACACGAGGCTACTGGGGGAGGAGCCCTGACACTAGGATACTGGCGGAGGCGCCCTGACATGAGGATACTGGGAGTGGAGCCCTGACACTAGGATACTGGGGGAGCAGCCCTGACACAAGGTTACTGGGGGAGGAGCCCTGACACGAGGATACTGGGGGAGGAGCCCTGACATGAGGCTACTGGGGGGGAGCCCTGACACTACGATACTGGGAGAGGAGCTCTCACCCGAGGATACTGGGGGAGGAGCCCTGACAAGGATACTGGGGGAGGAGCCCTGACACTGGGATACTGGGGGAGAAGCCCTGACACGAGGGTACTGGGGGAGGAGCCCTGACACGAGGCTACTGGGGGAGGAGCCCTGACACTAGGATACTGGCGGAGGCGCCCTGACATGAGGATACTGGGAGTGGAGCCCTGACACTAGGATACTGGGGGAGCAGCCCTGACACAAGGTTACTGGGGGAGGAGCCCTGACACGAGGATACTGGGGGAGGAGCCCTGACATGAGGCTACTGGGGGGGAGCCCTGACACTACGATACTGGGAGAGGAGCTCTCACCCGAGGATACTGGGGGAGGAGCCCTGACAAGGATACTGGGGGAGGAGCCCTGACACTGGGATACTGGGGGAGAAGCCCTGACACGAGGGTACTGGGGGAGGAGCCCTGACACGAGGCTACTGGGGGAGGAGCCCAGACACGAGGCTACTGGGGGAGGTGCCCTGACACGAGGCTACTGGGGGAGGAGCCCTGACACGAGGATACTGGGGGAGGAGCCCTGACACGAGGCTACTGGGGGAGGAGCCCTGACACTAGGATACTGGGGGAGGAGCCCTGACACTAGGATACTGGGGGAGGAGCCGTGACACTGGGATACTGGGGGAGGAGCCCTCACCCGAGGATACTGGGGGAGGAGCGCTGACACAAGGATACTGGGGGAGGAGCCCTGACACAAGGATACTGGGGGAGGAGCCCTGACACTAGGATACTGGAGGAGGAGCTCTGACATGAGGATACTGGGGGAGCCCTGACACTAGGACACTGGGGGAGGAGCCCTGACACTCGGATACTGGGGGAGGAGCCCTGACACAAGGACACTGGGGGAGGAGCCCCGACACTCGGATACTGAAGGAGGAGCCCCGACACTCGGATACTGGGGGAGGAGCCCTGACACAAGGATACTGGGGGAGCCCTGGCACTCGGATACTGGGGGAGGAGCCCTGACACTCGGATACTGGGTGAGGAGCCCTGACAAGGATACTGGGGGAGGAGCCCTGGCACTCGGATACTGGGGGAGGAGCCCTGACACTCGGATACTGGGGGAGGAGCCCTGGCACAAGGATACTGGGGGAGGAGCCCTGGCACAAGGATACTGGGGGAGGAGCCCTGGCACTCGGATACTGGGGGAGGAGCCCTGACACTCGGATACTGGGAGAGGAGCCCTGACACTCGGATACTGGGAGAGGAGCCCTGACACTAGGATACTGGGGGAAGACCCTAATCCTCGGATACTGGGAGAGGATCCCTGATCCTAAGATCGACGAGGAGCCCTGACACTCGGATACTGGGAGAGGAGCCCTGACACTCGGATACTGGGGGAGGAGCCCTGACACTAGGATACTGGGGGAAGACCCTAATCCTCGGATACTGGGAGAGGATCCCTGATCCTAAGATCGACGAGGAGCCCTGACACTCGGATGCTGGGGGAGGACTCCAACCTTGGATCAACGAAACAGCCAATCATAGAGCAGCGCTATGTCATGTGATCAGATTACAAGTTGCCCATAATTTATGGTCGATATGATCACATGATGTGGTGATGGCACTACGATTGGCTCTTTCTCGTCGGAAGGCGGTAATTTATTTTCGTATTTCCTCCGTTAATAATATTTTGCCGTGATAATGCTATGTAGAAAAGTTGTTACAATTGACAAGCTATAATCGATTCTGGGTCTAAAATTTGTGTACGAATTGATGGGTAACTTGTAAAAAAAAATACCAGGTGTGTGACAAGACCGAATCGTTTCGATTTCGGTGAAGATCTGAGTATGGATTCAGATTCGAGAATTATTTGATTTTTTAAAAGTGATTCTTCACCATTGAGATCTGGTGATAAGCGATTTATAACATGATATTTTAAAAAGTTACGGATGAGTTATGACTAAACTCGGTGGGTGAGTTGGTTTGGTGACAAGAATTAGCCGATTCGATTTTGGTTCAGGTCCGAATCCAGATCCGGCCTATCAGTGGGATACACAATGCGGTCTCCGGAGTGTCGTTCTCGTTACTCTCGCCAGGGAGTAATGCATTCACTCGTGTGTGTGTGTGTGTGTGTGTGTGTGTGTGTGTGTGTGTGTGTGAACAAGATATCTGGAAAAGTTCTGAACGGATTTGGATTAAAGTTAGTGGGATGATTGCCCTTGGGATAAGAAAGAATTGATTCGTTTTTGGTGAAGCTCAGGATATTATTCCTGCTCCAGGCATTTTTTTTACCATTGGAAGATCGGGCTCATTTTTTTTTTTAACATTATCTTCTATATATTCTATATTTAGCATTGTGATATGAAAATAGTTTTCATATTTGTTGTAAATGTAGTTTAAACTCGTGGTTATGCGTTGGAGCAGTGTATTTTTTTAGCAGCGTCGTTTTCAATGTTCATTTTTTTTTTTCTAATAAAGACATATTCTGTCATTTTAAAACCATCAAAGTGTGCATTCGGTTTCCCGTTTCATAAAATGTATCGTTCGATATGTATAATGCTTTAAAAGTTTTTTTTTTTTTTAACCTCAGAAGAGATATCAACATTTAGCTCAGCGAATGTCATTCGCGGTGTCAGTATTTGATGAACTTATAAAGACTTAGTTCCAGATTTGTCAATGGCTGAGGTATATTAACAATTCGTATGTTCGTGTGTTTGTGAACAAGATATCTGGAAAAGTTCTGAACGGATTTGGATGAAAGTTGGTGGGATGATTGCCCTTGGGATAAGGAAGAATTGATTAGTTTTTGGTGAAGCTCAGGATATTATTCCGGATCCAGGAATTTTTTTGGGAAAGATTTTTTCTGTTTTACTGCATTAAAGCTTTTATTCTTATTCTTAAATGATGTTTTTCTCCTCTAATTCCGAAATATATCAAAATAAATTCTCTGACAGTTATGGCTTACTTTCTTTTTCACTTATTGTTTTGGGGAGAGGGGATGTTAAACAAAACGTATTATTCCAACTAAACCCACGGCGGGAGTATGCGCTCTACTGAGTGGCGTCTAGTTTGGTCATGTGACCGTTGGTTCCATTAAGGGCGGGAACACATCGGCAATGTACAACAACGAGTTTATTTATTTATAACTGAGAGAAAAGAAAGAAACCAGTGGATCGGTTGCCTACAAAAAAAAACAATATGGAAGTACACAAGTGACAATGTCATCATTATACATGTTCCATCCATTGATTGGATTACTTCAAATGAGTAATCTGAATTTACCAGTTCAAAAGACGAAGCATAAATCATTCGAGGCACTCACCAGGCCGATGATTTACAGAGCTTTTGAATTCAAACAGATCGCTCGTCTCTCCAGACATTCCGAATGAACCAAAGCCCGGAGTGGTCCAGAAATTCCAAGATGGCGTCGGCAGAAAGATTCTCCGACCGCGCGGACCCACAATGCACCACCGAGCTCAACATTTTAATCAGAATTATTTTTCACAATCAAAATAAAGAAAGATTAATTAAATATCAGTGGAACTCTAACTGCGAATAACATTCACATTAATTCCTCCACACCTCTTTTGATGAGTCATCACACCCGGTTCAGCGGAATCACCTCAGACATCAAAAGAACCATCGTGAATCTACGGCAATCACCATGCCACACTAATATATCGGACTAATTTACCTTTATGTAAGTCCTTCCCTTGGACATACATCCACCAACTGGACTGCACGATCCCCATTCAGCGCATACAAGGCAGATGGCCAAATCAGAAAGATTGTCCGCCATCACAATTCCGGGCAAATAAACCGAACTTGAAGTTGAAGAACCCGGATGTGTCCGGATGCGTTTAGACGTGAAAACTCTGTGGAAAGGCTTTGATCTAATCCACTAGTTCTACAGTATTAACCCTGTTAAAGGTCCAGTATAGTACACAGTAGGGGAAATGAAGGAAAATTTGCAAAGTATTAATTAAATAATGGGTTTCATCGAATCCAATAACTTAGTGATTCCTTATGAAATCAGGAATGTGAAATCATATCCACCATATATGTGACTGTTAGAGATTGTCATTCAAATCCTGTGTACTGTAAGCCCTCGACCTATACCTTTTAACAACAACAACAATAACGTCACGGGCTATATATATTTCCGGGTCCTCCCATTACCCATAAATCATTACGATTTTGAAGATGGCTGCTGGATGCTTTTGTGATAATTACAGTAGGCCTATTAATTATTATGCTTGATGCATTATTGTGCTTGTCAAATGCGAGAGGCCTATCTTTACATCTGTTGTTACAGGTAATTCAGTTCTTGCTGAGTAAAGCCCACTTGAATGATTTAAATCGAGTCAAGCCTCTTCTATATAGTGGGGGGGCTTAGCCCAAATATTCAAAAGAATTGTGCATTTTGTGATACAAGCACCAAATTTGGCACAAATGTACATTAATATGTTGCGAACATTTTCAGATATTGGGCCACTTGAAATTCTCTCTTTATGTCCGCCATATTGGATTTCAAAATGGCCGCCACTTGAAATCTACATTTGCTATTATCTCTGGACGTAATGCAGCTATTGACTTGATTCTGGTATCTAAATGTATGTTTTTGGGGGCAAGGAATCCAATGGTACCAATTTCAACTTAATATTATCTATCACAGTCTGTTATATAATTTTATTTGGAAATTATCTAGGCAAATATTGGATTCAACACAATACTTTGAAAAGAATGTCTTAGTTCTGTAAATATAAATAAATAAATAAACTATACTAAATCACTAGTAACAACTCAGACAAGCTCATATATACTGGCAGTCTAAAATATAAATTCATATCCCATTAGGAAACAAAGTGACCCATTCATTTGTGTTTTTCATATGCATATTTTATGTAACATTACATTCATATTGTCAATAAATACCAAACATGCATAATCCCCTTTTCCTAGACCCTTTAAGCCATCTTTTGTGTTTCTAGAGTACAGAAATTTCTTGTATAGGCTTCCATCTGTCTTGTTTCCTTAACAATGCACTGTAGCATGTCTTTAACAATGTTTACAAACATGACTCCACTACATGTCTTTAATCACAGCCCTGACCCAAATAAAAGAGTAGAGAGGCTGCATGTGTGTTGACCCACATCAACTGTGTTCTTTGTGTGTGGCTGTGTTTAAATCACCTTGTGACTCCACATAAATGAGTTAATTACATACAATCTGGGCTCAGCGAGACAACATTGTGTGGTCAGCAATGAAGACGAGAGTCTGAATTACATGTATGCAAAAGACCTTGTGAACCAGTGAAGCAAATACACGGGTAAGCATGAATTAAATCTAGGGCATGATATAATTTCCATGATGTTTACCTCTACACTCAATGGTGGAAGGAGGTAATGTTTTGATCCCAGCTTGTCTGTATGTCTGTTTGTCTGTTAGTCCACAAAATTCCAGACAAAGCTTGTAGTAGTGGTAGTTGTAGTGGTAGTGGTGATAACAGAAATTGTTATATAGAACTGAACTTATATTATTATTATATGCAGAAAATAACTTCATTTCTATATGCCCTGCAGTGGACAGGTTAATTGGTTTATGCACTGAAGGGGTCACCCTGGTGTGCACTGCTGTGTTCTGCCTCACCGAGTTGTTCAGGTATGATGTACTCAGCACAAGCTTACCTGATACACATGTGTGCTGGCTAAAACCACTTGTCTGGTGGGCACGACAGAGGCAGGTTGTCTAATAGCCAACCTGGTCTTACTTTTTTGGGGTTTATCTGAAATTCTTACTATAAGGCTTTAAATTAGAAATGTTTTATATAAAGTAGTATTTTGAGTGAAGTGTGTATTCCACACTGACAGTTTTGACATGTTCTGAATTTAACACGAAGGCTGTAATTAACAGAACGGGGTATGTCTGGAAAATGTACTGTCCAACCTAATAAGAGTTTAGACTGATTTATATTTAAATCTTGGCTGTGTAAATATTGTAAGAATTTATGAATTCAAATGTTTTGTAAATATTCAATAAATTTGGGAATATTTTTTAACTAAAGAATCTCATGTGATTTTATTTCTCTTCTTGCCTCCGGTATGGGTGAAAATTTAATTCCGGCATAATCTCACAAAACTAATTCCCTAAGTGTGCCAAGCTAAATGCTCTACGATATAGAGGAATTATCCTCCTCTCCATTAGTATGGCGGAGGAAACCCTCTATTATATATATAACAAAATGTTAACATTATATCATTGTATCGTTGCAGATTCAGAAGACAGTTCCACCATGTCCAAGAGCTTCAGACTAGCTGATGTTGAGCGAACTTCACCATCAACATCACAGCACCTCACCACAACTGACTGGAAGTTATGCCTTATATGTCAAGAGGACAAGACGGAGACACTGACCAAACCTGACCAATCAAAGAGAAAAGACATTGGGAGTGGGTACAGTTCACTCGCAGAGAACTTGGTCAAATTCAGTGAACTTGGAGAGCTTCCAGGATCATTTCACCTGGAAAGACTCGATGATGGTCATGGCATTGAAGCTGCGATGGTTGCACACGGTGCAAAATATCACCAGACATGCAGGCTCCAGTACAACAACACCAAACTGCAGAGAGCACAAGAGAGCACTCAAGAAAGAATGTGAGAGCGATGAGGAACAAGCTGCATGCAAACGCACCAGGTTACATTCACGCTCATCGAGTACAGAGAAGGTCCCAGAAAATTGTTTCTTCTGTGAACAACCTGCTGGGGCTGACAGTCTTCGGAAAGCTGCAACATTCCAAATGGACAAACGGGTGCGTGCCTGTGCAACCCTTCTTGGTGATAAAGAACTGCTGGGCCGTCTCAGTGGTGGGGACATGATAGCGTTGGACGCCCAGTATCACCCACGGTGCTTGATAGGACTTTACAATCGCACAAGAAAGGCCCAGTCAACAGGATCACAGGACACAAAACAAGAGCGAGCAATGTCGGCAGTTGTCTTCGCTGAACTCGTCCTCTACATTGAAGAAACCAGACAAGATGAGGAGACGGCACCAGTATTCAGATTGGCTGACCTTGTCCAGCTCTATCAGTCCAGAATGGAACAGCTAAGAGTCCAGCTCGACACGAGAGTCCACTCCACACGACTGAAACAGAGACTGTTGGCTCAGTTTCCTGACATGCGGGCACACACCAAGGGGAGAGACATCCTGATGGCATTTGAAGAAGATGTCGGTGCTGCTCTTGCCAAAGCCTGCGAGCTGGACAGTGATAGTGATGCAGTCCATCTTGCCCATGCTGCACAGATTGTTCGCCGTCACATGTTTGGAGAAGCCAAGCCCTTCACAGGATTCCCTGAAGTATGTCAAGAAGAATCTGTGCCACCGTTGCTGCTTGCCCTAGTCAGTATGATCCTAGAGGGACCCAGCATCAAGGAACAGATGGCAGACACTAACCCTGCAGCAATTGCCACAGCTCAGATACTGAAGTTCAACAGCATCAAACACAAGCGAACACGTGGCACCACATCATCCACCAGTGTCAGGCACAGTGTTGCACAGGAGACCCCACTTCCAATATACATAGGGATGATGCTGCATGCTCATACACGCAAGAAGGAATTGGTCGACAGACTGTCACACCTTGGCCTGAGCATCTCCTATGATAGAGTGCTCCAGCTCTCAGCACAGATGGGCAACAGTGTCTGCCAACAGTTTCACAGAGAACGAGTGGTCTGCCCTCCGAAGATGCGTGGCAAAGTGTTTACAACTGCCGCTGTAGACAACATAGATCACAACCCCAGTGCAACAACATCAAAGGACTCCTTCCATGGTACCGCTATCTCCCTCATACAACATCCTTCTTACACTGGTGAAGGAGTGGATCGGAGTATCGTCATTGTTGGAGGATCTGGGGATGCACGGTCCAAGACAGTCGCCCACTTGCCGCACTACTACACTGATGTACCCCCTGTCACTAGCAGCATCAAGAAGTCTGATCTGACCTCACTCGCCCCATGTAACCATGAAGAGGCTGACAGTCGGATGTTGCTGCATGCATCTCACGCAGTCCAGCATGGACACCATGCAATACTCATCCGGACTGTAGACACCGATGTTGTGGTGCTGGCAGTGTCCCTGGCACAGGAGTTGCAACCAGAAGACAAACTGTGGCTGGCATTCGGAACAGGCCAGAGTTTCCGATACCTAGCAGCACACGAAATAGCAGCTGGATTGGGACGAGAGAAGGCTCGTGCACTGCCAATGTTCCACGCTCTAACTGGATGCGACACTGTGTCTAGTTTTCATAGACATGGCAAGAACACTGCGTGGGCAGTCTGGACGGTACTGCCAGAACTCACTGAGGCGCTGCTGCTGCTGTCCTCTGCACCTCGTGACATACCAGACGATGCAATGCGCATCATCGAGAGGTTCGTGATCCTGTTGTATGATCGAACCAGCAAATGCACATACATTGACAAGGCCAGGAGGAAACTCTTCGCAAGGAAGAACAATGTGCAGCTCATCCCTCCAACGAAGGCAGCTCTGGAGGAACATGTCAAGAGGGCAGTGTATCAAGGTGGACATGTGTGGGGTCAGATACTGCTGCCAGCACCAGAGCTCCCTCCACCAACCAACTGGGGTTGGTCAAGGACTGGAGAAGGACAGTACACACCTTACTGGACCAGGCTAACTGAGGCAGCTCACAGCTGCATTGAGCTGGTTTCTTGCAAGTGCAAGAAAGGGTGTGTGAGGCGCTGCAAGTGCAAAAAGGCTGCCCTTCAGTGCACAGCCCTCTGTGTGTGTGAAGGGGACTGCACATGACGATGAGTCAACAACATACATGTACTTGTGGCAATGCTGAACTTGTTAACATGACACTGTTTATGTACACGTATCTTCAGTACCGGTATATACCTAGCCTCAGATACCAGTACACCTAGCCTCAAATACTAGACCATGTAGCATGTCAGTATTATACCTAAGACATTTACAGAACTAAGACATTCTTTTCAAAGTATTGTGTTGAATCCAATATTTGCCTAGATAATTTCCAAATAAAATTATATAACAGACTGTGATAGATAATATTAAGTTGAAATTGGTACCATTGGATTCCTTGCCCCCAAAAACATACATTTAGATACCAGAATCAAGTCAATAGCTGCATTACGTCCAGAGATAATAGCAAATGTAGATTTCAAGTGGTGGCCATTTTGAAATCCAATATGGCGGACATAAAGAGAGAATTTCAAGTGGCCCAATATCTGAAAATGTTCGTCGCAACATATTAATGTACATTTGTGCCAAATTTGGTGCTTGTATCACAAAATGCACAACAGGTTTGCTATGCTGCTACACTAATACTCCCTTCGGCTTACTGTTACTACAGTGACATTGCACTCAATATGAGGTGGAAATTATGAAATAATTAATTGATATTTCCCTCTTTTTATAATTAATTGATATTAAATAAATGGGTCCCCCAACACGCTCATGCACTTACATTCGTGTTGAAGGAGCTGGGGCTCCCACGTCGATCGGAAGAATGGACGCGACAAAAAGCTGGAATTCATCCGAGTTGCTTTAAATTTAATCAAACCTAACACTCAGGCACTCTGAAAAGCCCGTTTATCGGGCAGCAATATATATATTATCCCAGAGCGTTTGCCCAGGAAAGGCGAGAGGGGGCGTGGCTCAGCGTCCTGGCTGCGGCCTGGCAAGTTGAGGGCGAGCCTGCCCGGGCGTCCTGGACGAGCCCGGCATGGTGATCGCTCCGCGTCCTTGATAGGTGCAAGGCGATTGTGAAAACCCAGCGGTAGCCGCTACACACGTCCCCCCAGAATCGACTTGCACCGGCAGGGTCAATTTGAGGGGGGTCCTGATGACCCGGCCGAAGCGACCCCTGGCGGGTCGTGGGAGGGGGTCCGGTGTGGTGGTGGGCGGTCGAGTGGGGGGCACCGTGGACGGGGGGCGGCCTCGCCGCGGCGGAAGGGCCACCCGTGGTGGGTGGTCGACGTCCACGTGCACCGGCTTGAGGCGGTCCACCGCAATCCGGTCCGACCTGCCGCCGATGTCGATGACGATGACGAACGACTTGTCGTCCTGTCGCAGCACCCGGAAGGGCCCGTCGTACGGCGGCCGGAGTGGCCCCCGATGTGCGTCGTGACGCACAAAAACGTACTCCGCTGTGCGAAGTGCTGGGGGGACGTAGGACTGGGGGTCACCGTGGTGGGATGTTGGCACGGGGGCAAACCGTCGGGCGGCTTCCTGGAGGTCCGAGCGCTGGTGAGCTGCGGACCAGGGACTGGTAGCGTCGGGCACAAATTCGCCCGGGACGCGTAGCGCCTGGCCATAGACAAGCTCGGCGGTGGATGCCTTGAGGTCCTCCTTGGGGGCCGTGCGGAGGCCCAAAAGGACCCACGGCAGCCGGTCGGCCCAACCGCCGTCTTGAAGGCCGGCCATGAGCACGGCCTTCATGGAGTGGTGGAATCGCTCGCACAACCCGTTTGCTTGGGGGTGGTAGGCCGTAGTACGGTGGAGCTTGACCCCCAGGTTGCGGGCGATCGCGCCCCACAGCTCGGAGGTGAACTGTGGTCCGCGGTCTGACGAGATGTCCGCCGGTGCGCCGAAGCGGGCGACCCAGGTGGCGATGAAAGCCTGCGCCACATCGGCGGTGGTGGTGGTGGAGACGAGGGGAACGGCCTCCGGCCACCTGGTGGTCCTGTCCACCATGGTGAGCAGGTGTGTGAACCCCCGTGACGGGGGGAGGGGGCCCACCAGATCCACGTTGACGTGGTCGAAACGTCGTTCGGGCACGGTGAAAGGTGCCAGCGGGGCCTGGGTGTGTCGGTGGACCTTGGCCCGTTGGCAGGCCGTGCAGGTGCTGGTCCAATCGCGGACGTCCCGATGAAGGCCGTGCCAGACGAATCGTGCCGACACCAGCTTCTGGGAAGCTTTCCGGCCCGGGTGGGAAAGGCCGTGGAGGGAGGCGAAGATGCGGCGTTGCCAGGTGACGGGCACGATGGGGCGAGGCTGGCCTTGGGAGACGTCGCAGAGCAGGACAGTGTCCGCGAAGGGGATGTCGGCCAGGCGGAGGCCCGTGTCCGCCGCCCGGAGGGCTTGCACCGTGGTGTCGGTGGTTTGGTCCGCCGCCATAAGCGCAAAGTCCACGCCCAGGTGGACCACGTTCGCGCTGGCCCGGGAAAGACAGTCGGCCACGGCGTTGTTTTTGCCGGCGACGTGCCGGATGTCCGTGGTAAACTCCGACATGGCGGAGAGGTGGCGCTGTTGGCGGGCCGACCATGGCTCCGTGACCTTGGCCATGGCGTAAACCAACGGCTTGTGGTCGACGAACGCCGTGAAAGGTCGGCCCTCCAGGAGGTGGCGGAAATGGCGGACGGCCAGGTGTAGACCGAGGAGCTCCCGGTCAAACGTGCTGTATTTGAGCTCGTTCGGCCGGAGCTGCCGGCTGAAAAAAGCGAGTGGCTGCCAAACCCCGTTCACCCATTGCTCATGTACGGCGCCCACCGCGTAGTCGGAGGCATCCGTGGTGAGGGCGATGGGAGCGTTGAGCACCGGGTGAGCGAGCAGTGTTGCGTCGGCGAGGGCCCGCTTTGAGCTTTGGAAGGCCGCATCCATTGCTGCGGACCAGGCGATGTCGTGCTTGGCCGGCTTGCCCCAGAGGGCTTCGTAGAGGGGCCGCATGAGTTGAGCAGCGCGGGGCACAAAGCGGTGATAAAAATTCACCATTCCCAGGAATTCCTGCAGGGCCTTTATGGTGCGGGGACGCGGGAACGTGGTGATGGCCTCGACCTTGGTTGGCAGCGGCACGGCCCCGTTCTTGGTGATGTGGTGGCCCAAAAAATCAACGGCCGTCGTGCCGAAGTGGCATTTAGCCGGGTTGACGATGAGGCCGTGCTCGCTGAGGCGCCCGAACAGTGTTCGGAGGTGGAGGAGGTGCTCGGCCCGGGACGTGCTGGCGACGAGGATGTCGTCCAGGTAAACGAAAAGGAACGGCAGGTCACGCAGCACGCCGTCCATCAAGCGCTGGAACGCCTGAGCCGCGTTCTTGAGACCAAACGGCATCCGCAAGAATTTGAATAAGCCGAACGGCGTGATGACTGCCGTTTTAGGGACGTCGGCCACCCTGACAGGTACCTGGTGATATCCCCGTATGAGATCAATTTTCGAAAAAATGACCCGTCCCGCCAGACGGGCGGAGAAGTCTTGGATATGCGGGATCGGGTACCTGTCGGGGGTGGTAGCGTCATTGAGACGGCGGTAGTCGCCACACGAGCGCCATCCACCCCCCGGCTTTGGCACGATGTGCAGTGGCGAGGCCCACGCGCTATCGGAGCGCCGCACGATGCCGAGGTGCTCCAACGCGTCGAATTCGGCCTTCGCCACGGCGAGCTTGGCTGGGTCGAGGCGGCGGGCCCTGGCGTAGACCGGCGGGCCCGTGGTTGGTATGTGGTGCTCGATCCCATGCCGTACTGCGACGGCCGAAAACGTCGGCCGCGTGAGGGCCGGGAACTCCGTGAGCAGGCGAGCAAACTCGTTCGCCGCCGGGACGGCGCATGCCAGCTCGGTCGGCGTGGAGCTGCTCAATGTGCATACCAGGGAGCTGAAGGTTTCGGCGTTGATTAAACGACGCCGTTGGACGTCCACCAGCAGTCCGTGTGCGCAGAGGAAGTCGGCGCCTAGCAGAGCCATGGGCACGTTTGCGGTTACAAACGTCCAAGCAAAGCATTGGCCGCCGAAGCAGAGGGTGACGTTGCACGGGCCGAAGGTGCGGATGGTCGATCCGTTGGCCGCAACCAAGGAGGGGCCGCAAACCGCGAATTGCCTGTCCTGGTCAGAGGCGGGTATGACGCTCAGTTGGGCGCCGGTGTCGCACAGGAAGCGCCGTCCGGACGCTTTATCCGTGATGAACAGTAAGTTGCCCGTGTGGCCGGCGCTCATGGCTGGTAATGAACGCCGGCCCACCGTTTCCCGGCCTGCCGAAGGTCGGCATGTCCGGGCCTTCTGTCCGAACCTGGCATGATAGTAACACCACGCTTGGTCAGGTGGAGGCCCCGGTCGTCGTGCTGGAGGTGGTCGGCTCGGTGTAGCGGCCGCCAATTGCGTCGGCAGTTCGGTCGTCGACCGTGCCGGGTGCTCGGGCGCCATGGGTGTTGCGTCGGACGGCGGTGGGTCCCATGTCGCCGCTGCGATGCGCTGTCCTGCGGCGGAGATCTTGTCGGCTTCTCTGGCAAGGGCCCGGGGATCTGTGATCGTCGTGCTTGCCAGGGCGAGGCGTACCGGGTTAGGCAGCTGACGGAGGAACAGCTCCCGGAACAGGAATGCCGGAGAGTGCTCGCTGAGCAGTGAAACCATGTAGTCCATTCGCTCGGAAGGGCGCGTGTCGCCGAGCTCGGGCAGGTCGAGCAGGCGCCGTGCGCGCTCCGCCGATGGGAGGGCGAAAGCGTCGAGGAGAAGCTTCTTAATCGCGCCATATTTGTCAGCGGCTGGCGGGCTCTCGAGGAGGCTCAGGGCGCGGGCCGCGGTGGCCGAACCGAGCGCTGCTACCACATGGTGGAAGCGGGTGTCGTCGGCCGTGATGCCTCGCAGGGCGAACAGGGAATCCGCCTGTGCGAACCAAACCGCCGCGTGAGCCTCCCAGAAGGTAGGCAGTTTAAGGGCAACTGCCGTGTCCATGTCGGTAGGTCACCAATGAAGGAGCTGGGGCTCCCACGTCGATCGGAAGAATGGACGCGACAAAAAGCTGGAATTCATCCGAGTTGCTTTAATCAAACCTAACACTCAGGCACTCTGAAAAGCCCGTTTATCGGGCAGCAATATATATATTATCCCGGAGCATTTGCCCAGGAAAGGCGAGAGGGGGCGTGGCCCAGCGTCCTGGCTGCGGCCTGGCAAGTTGAGGGCGAGCCTGCCCGGGCGTCCTGGACGAGCCCGGCATGGTGATCGCTCCACGTCCTTGATAGGTGCAAGGCGATTGTGAAAACCCAGCGGTAGCCGCTACAGTGTTATGTTAAAAAGGCCTAATTTTTAACGTGAAATGAAATAGTTGAATGAAATTATTTGAAACGTATTAAATGAACTAGTGAGGTACCCCTGCTACGCATGGGTGGGAGGCCAGAAGCAAACAGACAATGCAGAAACGGCGAATGCTGAAGCATGAAACCAATAAATTCCACATTCCTGTAGCACCTTCAGTCGCACGTCATACATGGACAGCAGGTTCGTGAAGGACTTCCATGAAAAACGCACCTGTTCACAAACAAACGGATACGTTTGTTCCATACTCATTCAATGGCGAATCTGCATATGGTGAACTGCGAATTTCAAGTTTAGAAAGTAGAAACCGTCATGGCATTTCGTCATTCACTTGAACTCGATATCTCTTTTTTCATTCCAAACAGCATAACTCCAATCACAAATTAAACAGCATTAATATAAAAAATAAACTTTTAACAACATTCATGACATAAACAAATATTTAAATCCTGATGTGAAGTTCCATACGGTTGGGTGAATACAATTACGAATTCAAAATCGTAATTGTATTCACTCAATTCCAATCATCAATTGATACTTTAACAAAATACTGTTTTAAATGACGGTTGTATTGGGATATTATCAAACCAGCTCATTTCCGTCATCTGTCCACTTCCGCATTCGCGGTAGGTTCATAATTCTCATTAAAATCGAAACAGTATTTGCAGAATTTCAATAAAAGCCACATCACTGTTCATATCAGTAAATATTGTTACGGATCGCGGATTAGATGTTATTTACCGAGCGGTGGTATTGCCGCGACCTAACAGTTCCCCCGATTCTTCCCCAACTCACCCGATTCCACCCGAACGTTGGCCAAATCGCGCTACGCTAAATCAATGATTGGAAAGGACACAACGACTGGGATAAATGAAACGACGCCAGGGGTACAGTTCTCAAGACCTCCGGAGGAGGGTATAATTAGTGGTGGTAGTGTAGCAGCATAGCAAACCTGTTGTGCATTTTGTGATACAAGCACCAAATTTGGTACACTAGTAGACTATCATATTATGAAAAGATCTGGATATTGGGCCATCTCAGATTCAGAGATTTGATTTTTGCAAGATTTCGATTCGATTGGGATCGAAGAGAACACCTTCTTCGTCTTCTGTACAGTGAAGTTGCCAGCCCTGAATTCTCTGGCTACATCTGGGTGCTTCATTGGTAGTGCAACCGTGTCCCTCAGGTGAACAGGGACCCACCTGGCATAGTGTGTGTGGTCTAAGGCATGGAACCATGGGACCAGTTCCGTCAGGGCATCAAGGTACGTCGTGAATGAAGCCTGCCGCAGAGAACGCACGTAGACCAGTACCAACATCTCTAGTTCCAGCACAGTTGCCCAGTACTGAAAGTTGGGAATGTCTTCTCCTCTCTGGTGACACCAGTCTTCGAACTCAGGCAGGTCTTCTGCATCATCAGCATATGTCATACAGTGGCGTTCATACGCACGGTGTTGCAGGATGTGCAGTGCCGCTGCAGTGATTTGATGAGCTCTTCTTGTGCGGGTGACGTGGGCAGCTCGTAGGAAGGAGTCGGCCGTCCCTGGCGTTGCAATCTCAGCTTGCAAAATCTGCAAATCTTGCAAAAATCAAATCTGAATCTGAGATGGCCCAATATCCAGATCTTTTCATAATATGATAGTCTACTAGTGTGCCAAATTTGGTGCTTGTATCACAAAATGCACAATTCTTTTGAATATTTGGGCTAAGCCGCCCCACTATGGAGAAATGGGGTAGATTACAAGGTAGAGTGAGGTAAAAGACACAGAAGAGATGGGCACTTAAATACAATCTTATCTTATCCCAGACAGACCACAGACAAACGGAACAAGGCTGACTTACACAGGGATTGATGGCAGGAAGGGACAGGCAGTCGATAGCACAAGGTGCACCTTGGCTCAGGGACAGGATCAAGCACGGTCCAAGAGATGCAGGGAGGCCTCACAGCGCTCGGAGGTGGCGTCTTTCTTTCTCCAAGCTCAGCGCGCATCTGACGTCACCTCCCTCTTCCTGCGCATGCTCAGCGGGGAGTGACACGCCCTCGGCTGGTTGGCTCCGCCCCAGATGGGACCGGTCCGCCGCTTCCATTGGGTGCGGGGGTTACCGGGCTCCGCCCTTGACGAGGAGCTGACAGGGAGCCCCTATTTGGTAACCCCATCGAGCACATGTTCGATGGCGGCTCGCTGGGAAGGCCTCATGCCCTCCCAACACCCCCTACCAACCAAGCCGGAGTGAGGACGCGCACTCCCTGTGCACGCCGCCGCCGTTGCTGTTGTTGTTGTTTCTGAACCGTGAGGAAGAGCTGCGGGGAGGTATTGGGAGGTCCTAAACTTCCTAACGGTGCCATACAATCACATTCTGGTGCAACGAAGGGTCAGAATTAATGGAAACGAATCCTTAACTGACATAGACTAAGAATAACTAGCAAGATGTCCTATAGTTGTCTACGTGAGATGCGGTGGACCTGGATGCGACATTTAATGGGGGAAATAGGGGGAGGTCGGGTCTACAGAGTGTTGTTTACAGAAAATGGGACTAGGGAATGGGGGATTGGGGATAGTTGGGAAATATTGAGGAAATAGGGGAATATTTACAAGCGGATATGGATGGATGCAAATCCCATATCCGCAACATTGCACCCTTCTCTACCTCGGGGCGCCCCGACCCGATAAATTTTTACCTACTTTAGTGTGGCACTCAGATGTAGTTCCCTCTACTATTAACTCAACCCTGAGTGCGACAGTTTTACAGATGTTCACAAATGAGTAAATATGTCCCCCTGCGACGTTGCACCCTTCTCCTAACAGAAACACACCCACAGGATAACCGAATCGCGGAAAGCATCCTCAAACTAAACATACAGCCGGGTAGGGAGCATCATTTATACAAGACTGATATTTACACTACGATCCAGGACCTGTTCTTTGAGGAACACATGCAGATGTTATGCATAGAGAGAGCACGCATGCCAGCATCGATACACCAACCCACGAGTGCCCTGTGGCCCTACGGCCTTTAATAATGTGCAGAGCACCCCGTCCAAGCACCAAAAGCACCACCCCATACGCACAGTCAGCACCATCCGGTGCACCAATAAAGTGTTCAATAATAAATGCACAATCAAGTGTCCATGGTCACCGGTGGTGTCGCAGCCGGCCGATGTTCTGCCGCTGGTCTTGCCTTCATGGAGTGCACTTGGCCTTCTGGCTTCTTTAGAAATAAAGAAAGGCGCCAACCGCGTCCATTTCTAAATTGTGGCCGTCAGGGGGGCCAACTAAAAGTGGTTCACCTGTATGGCATAGGTGCCACGTTGACCCAGAGGTCCATCCACGGGTGGTGCTTGACCGCAAAAGAACTGCGGTCCATTGTGGGCAGCCACAAAAATTGCGGTCCATATGGTGTATCGATCCAGGCAGCAAGCAGCGGAAGTACAGGCCCACAACTGCGGAGCCAGCACCTCTCTCTCCTCTCTCTCTGCCCCAAAGCCAGGTCCTCGGAGGTGGGAGACAAAAGAAGACAAGTGAGTAAGGTGGTAAGGGCGCAAAAGTGCACGCAATATAAGGTAATGCACACTGGGGGCACATGGGAACCAGGTGAGACAGGTACGTTCCTACCGTACGCCCCCCCCCCCCCACCAGGTAACCTACATTGCCCCTCCCTTACCCCTTACTGTATCCACAAAACACAACACTACCCATAAACATCTACTTTACACATCAACAACGTCCCTACTGTCTTCCCCGTTCCTCCCATCAACCAAATTCGTCTTCTCTCCCTCCTAACCAATCAAATTTGCCATTTCCAACTCTCATCAAAATTTGCCATCTCCAACTCAACATCAAAATTTGCCATCACCAATTCATCATCAGTCCCTCCTAAGGAGGGAGAGATGGAATCACCCCAATGTCTTATCCACGTCGTGATGCGTCTCACAAATCCACACAGCAATTCTCCTTTCCTGCAACACAGAACAAAGGAACACACGTGTGGAGTCATCATCATCACCTCAGGTAAGTGGCTGCGTATGGTGCGACAGGTTCATCAATCCTAACTATTTCCTAAATGACTTTAACAACTTTACATTACCCGGGGTCTTTCCCTGCCAATCCATTGGCCAACTTACACTATGGGTTCTAAAAACCAATTCCCATTGACCAAACTGTGGTGCTTCTCAAGTTGGGGTCTCACTCCCCCGATTCATCACTCAGTGCCCCCGCACAATTTCGGTGGCTGGGTCGTGTGACGCTCCCAGCTGGTCCGCCCACCTGCACACCTCCACCACTGTTGTTGCCTACCGAGCTCACCTGCTCCTCACCCTAACCTAACTAACTGGGGAAGGCCCTCTCGCACTCTCACCCCCTCAGTGCCCTCTCTGGCACGGGCTGCCCGATCCACACCCGGGATCCTCAGGCACCCACTGACACTAACGGCTCCCACAGCCCACCTGCGGCCTCACCTGGCCGACATCTAACAGTGGCGGAGTGCCCAACCATTCACACTCATACGAACAGGCCACACGACCAGCCAATTTCACCACACCAATGCACCCATCCACAATACCATTCTGCAACCGCACCACAAATGCCAATATCCAACCACAATTTACCTATACCTTCTAACTATTCTTTAAACTACCCTCCCCGGGTACTCGTGAAAAGGGGTCCACTCTTCCCCCATCCACACCTTCGCACCATGCACACCACTCCGTACCACTTACTCCAACTCTCTCCACACCACTCATTCTCTGCTCCATATATTCCACACACCTGTATACTTGCACACCTATGCTCTCATACTTGGTGCCGCCTGCACCCTTCTCTCCCCCAAGCGCATTCGCGCTGATCCACAACACTCACTACTCATACACTGCTCCACACACCTGTTCAGTTGCACACTTGTGCAATCACACCTGTTCAATCCTCAAACACACGGCATCATCTCATCTAACTACTCCCCTCTGAAACTTGCGCTTCCCAGTCGTCCCTTTAAACTATTGCGCTCCCTCGTCATTATCATCCACTCTAATCTACCTGCGTCCCCTCTACAGGTATCCTTGTCACTAACTAACCTTAACGTTACCTAATGTCATCTTCGCTAGATCCCTACACACAATATCCTAACCCACCCGGGCTAGTTTTTACTGCCATACACCCCATAAACCTAGTGCTCCTTTGCCCCCCTTCATGGGAAGGGTGGCAGGGATGCCACCCTTACCCACCGTCATACGGCGCGAGTGGGACCTTGTGGGACCACCTCGTATGCGAGTCGTTGCCCGCCTGCCGGACCCCGTGCGTCGCCCCTTGCGGGGTCAGCGCGGGGCCGAACCGGCCGGGCCCCCACAGTACATTACCCCCAAGGGGCTCTCGTGCCTCCCCTGTCGCTCTAAAAACTACCCCTGTTGGTGTCGATGCATGGGTCACACTTCCGCAACCCGCTACCCATTCCATACCACCACAACCTTGCTCACTCGCACCTCGCACCTCTCCCATCACCGGACCCTCTCGCTCGCACCCTCGCTCCATACCCTCCGGACCAGCCATACACCTCACTCTTGGCCTCTCACGAACATCCGGGTCCATCTCGACCCCCAAGCTTATTAAATCACCTGGCGCATCATACGCACGACCATATTGGTCACCACTTACACCGGGTCCTCTTTCTCTTCGCTTCTCCTCCATCACCTGCGAATCCCTCATCCGGTTAATGAGCACATCATCACGATCCGAACACAGACTTTGGACCAATTCTTTTACTTCCTCCTTTATCTCTTTCTTATCCTCTCTCCGTCGCTTCTTAATTTCGCTCACCCCTTCTTCCACTTCTTCTAATTTCTGCTTCACCTCCTTCATCTCCTCGTGCGCCCCCTTAAGTTCTTCCTCTAACTCCACCTTATTTTTTTCTATGTGCTCCCGCACCTCCCGCTCTTTAACCTCCATCACCTCTACCACCTTGTTCATTTTCCTCGTCAGGTCCTCATGTACCGTCTGACACTCTTTTTTAATTACCCCTACGTCCTTTTTCATCTCCTTCTGTGTCGATTTTAAACCCTCTATTACCGCTGTGTTCTTCTTCACCTGGTCCCCCAACTCCTTTTGTCCCACTGTCAGTTGTTCTACTCCCAGCGTCAACTCCTCTATACCACCTTGCAATTTTACAGTCCCCTTTCTCACCTCCTTCTCCATGCGCTCCTTAGTGCCTCACCTCCTCGCGCACTCCTCCTACCTCCTCACTCACACCTCTTCTGATCTCCTCTCCCATCACTTGCATCTCCTGCCCAGATGCCACCCTCATCTGCTCCATTTCCTCCCTGTGAGCATCCAATTTAGTTTCTACCCCCATTCTGACCCCCTCTATCTGCTGCCCCATTTTTTAAACTTCCCTTTCCGCTTGGTCCCTCATGTCCCTCAATTTGCCTTCCATACTGTTTTCTAACCCCTCTAACCCCTTTTTCATCCCTTCCATTTGATTCTCTTGAGCGGCCATTCTGTTTTCTACCCCCGTTAACCCCTCCTGTATTTCCCCTAATCTATTGTCTAATCCCTCTATTCTACTCCCTAACCCTCCGATCTGGGCCCCCATGTCATTCCTTAAACCCCCGATCTGGTTTCCCATGTCATCCCTCAATTTCTCGCTATTGGACCCCATCCTTTGTTCTAACCGTTCCCCCATTTCTCCCATTTTGCCCCCCATTCTGCCCCCCAATCGCTCACTATCAGCCCTCATTTGCTCACTATCAGCCCTCATTTGCTCACTCTGAGCATCCATCCGATTCCCCATTACCCCCATTCGGCCCTCCAATCGCTCCCCCTGAGCATCCATTTTTGCCATCATTTGAATCATAAAGACTCGCATGTACTCTGGCATCTCTGGCTCGGCTGCCGCGACCACGGGCGCAGCGCAATTTGGTACTGCTACGGTCACGGGCGCGGCAAAATTTGGTGCCGCTACACCCACGTGCGCGAGGACGCCATCTTGTGCGCCCGAAACCTCGTGCGCGAGGACGCCATTTTGCGAACCTGCCGCCCTCACTGCTTCGCTCTCCTCTTGTCCCTCAATTTGGTCCTGGATCGACCCTGCCTCACTCTCCTCTACCGGAACCCAGCCGTCTTGATCTGCCATAGCGCGACTTTCAAAATTCGGGTTTTCCTTTTAAAACAAAACAATTTCCAACTGCTTGTAATTTTGAGCGCGTTAAGCGCGCTTCGGGCCTCGTATCTCATTCCTCGACACCAATTGTTACGGATCGCGGATTAGATGTTATTTACCGAGCGGTGGTATTGCCACGACCTAACAGTTCCCCCGATTCTTCCCCAACTCACCCGATTCCACCCGAACGTTGGCCAAATCGCGCTATGCTAAATCAATGATTGGAAAGGACACAACGACTGGGATAAATGAAACGACGCCAGGGGTACAGTTCTCAAGACCTCCGGAGGAGGGTATAATTAGTGGTGGAGAAAAGGGGTAGATTACAAGGTAGAGTGAGGTAAAAGACACAGAAGAGATGGGCACTTAAATACAATCTTATCTTATCCCAGACAGACCACAGACAAACGGAACAAGGCTGACTTACACAGGGATTGATGGCAGGAAGGGACAGGCAGTCGATAGCACAAGGTGCACCTTGGCTCAGGGACAGGATCAAGCACGGTCCAAGAGATGCAGGGAGGCCTCACAGCGCTCGGAGGTGGCGTCTTTCTTTCTCCAAGCTCAGCGCGCATCTGACGTCACCTCCCTCTTCCTGCGCATGCTCAGCGGGGAGTGACACGCCCTCGGCTGGTTGGCTCCGCCCCAGATGGGACCGGTCCGCCGCTTCCATTGGGTGCGGGGGTTACCGGGCTCCGCCCTTGACGAGGAGCTGACAAGGAGCCCCTATTTGGTAACCCCGTCAAGCACATGTTCGATGGCGGCTCGCTGGGAAGGCCTCATGCCCTCCCAACACCCCCTACCAACCAAGCCGGAGTGAGGACGCGCACTCCCTGTGCACGCCGCCGCCGTTGCTGTTGTTGTTGTTTCTGAACCGTGAGGAAGAGCTGCGGGGAGGTATTGGGAGGTCCTAAACTTCCTAACGGTGCCATACAATCACATTCTGGTGCAACGAAGGGTCAGAATTAATGGAAACGAATCCTTAACTGACATAGACTAAGAATAACTAGCAAGATGTCCTATAATTGTCTACGTGAGATGCGGTGGACCTGGATGCGACATTTAATGGGGGAAATAGGGGGAGGTCGGGTCTACAGTGTTGTTTACAGAAAATGGGACTAGGGAATGGGGGATTGGGGATAGTTGGGAAATATTGAGGAAATAGGGGAATATTTACAAGCGGATATGGATGGATGCAAATCCCATATCCGCAACAATATTATTCCATCGTATTTGGAAAAACTGGAAAATGTGAAAAACAATATAGCCTATTTTACTTCAGGGGGTCCCAGGATTATCCACCCAAAATATTGTTACGGATCCGGGGGACGGCACTCCCGTCAGCAAGAGGGGGGGGGGGGGGTTAATCCCCTTGTCCTGTTAAGCTGGCCGTCCGACCGGTCCTGGTACTTGTAATGCTCTTTTGCGGGGTGGGATTGATCAGGGTTATTGGTCCAGGTGTTATCCCGAATACCTTTATCAATCCCTCCGCAAAACAGGGAGACATGTCCCGCTCGAACCACGGACAAGATGGTATTTGCCGAGCGGTTTAGCAATCTCTGATTTAATGATGATGTCATAGGTGCCTCCATTATGACGTCATAATTCAACAAGTACAAAACTTCATCGGATCAAGATGAAATTTCTTGAGCGTCCTGTTGGCATAAATTTGTGAAGTAAAAACAATATTGATGACGTCATAGGTCACGTGGTTCGGCTGCCATCTTGGAAAAACCAAAAACATTGCACCTCTATATCTCCGAAAGTGCTGGATAGAAAAAATTGAGACATGGCTCATTGGAAAGAACATTCCATGGGGAATAAAATATTTTAATGATGATGTCATAGGTGCCTCCATTATGACGTCATAATTCGACAAGTACAAAACTTCATCCGATCAAGGTGAAATTTCTTGAGCATAATCTAGGAATAAATTCGTTTAGAAAAAAAATAATGACGTCATCGGTCACGTGGTTCGGCCGCCATATTTGTTTTAACACAAAAGCCTTAAAAACACAAAATACATCCTGGTGAGGGTTTGCAATCTCTGATTGCTCTTTTCTTGTTTGTGTTTGTGGAAGGAACTCGTATAAGATTCAAAGTAGAACGGAACTCTTCGACATTGACTGATATGCCCCTGCCCACATTATTACATCATTATAATACTTGTACCAAGTTTGATTTAAATCCCTTCAGCTGTTTACAAGTTATCACATTTTTACCTGACATGACCTCTGAACTTTGACCCCAAAATCCAACCAGTTCATCTTTACATCATTCTACATAAGTGTACCAAATTTGGTCAGAATCTCATCACTGGTTTACAAGATATCTTGGTAACAGGAGTTTTACCTAACATGACCTCTGAACTTTGGACTTTGACCTTGTGACCCCAAAATGTAATTAGTTCATCTTTACCTCATCATACATACCTGCACCAAGTTTGACTAAGATCCCTTCAGCCTCGCCTTCAGCCTCGCCACAACACAGTTCTCAAGTTATCGCGGGAACGAAAACTTATCATGGACGGACTGACCGACAACCTGAAAACATAATGCCTCCAGCGACTTCGTCGACGGAGGCATAAAAAAGCATGTTCATAAAAATGGATCTGAATAGTGAAGAAAATGAGGATTGTATGAAGTGGATGATCTGCTGATGCTGAATATTAAATGTTTATTATATTTCCTTCAGTCAACCTTCTGTACAAATGGGACGCAGTAGTTGTGAAAACTTTATGATGATAGCGAATCGTAACAAGATGGGGGGGGGGGGGGGCGGGGGAAGGATCCATCTTTATCACAACTTAATTTAATGTCCTTTCATAAGTAGGCATCAAGTACAGATCACTAACCGGAAGTGTTTGTCCTGCTCATCATGTTTCTTCTCATCACAAACAATATTTTGAGGTTCGTCCCATTACCTTGTCATTTCAGGAAGAGGTTCAAGACACACATACGCCATCCAGATTTTGAATCACTAATTAAATAATTTATTTGACTGTGTTCATTAACTTTATATTACAAACGTGTACTGGTACTCCTCGCCATACGAACTACACGTATTCCACGAAAGTAGCGTATATTGCGAAAAAAAAAATCCACATACCTAGTCGAGGCTCATGGAAGAGTCAGTAGACTAAACGGCTAAGGATGTAACAGGACAGAATGAACTATCTACAGGACAAAAGGAACGAGCTCAACTTAGATGTCCCAGAAGCTCCATTCTCCGTGGATTTCTTTTTTGTATACAGAGTCGAGGCTCATGTAAGAGCTAATACATTACACACGTAGACATGCACGGTCACAAAAAACATACAATAAATAAAGGGAGCGGGAGACAAGAGGGTGAGAGAGACGAAAGCATACAAGCACAACAACAGTCGAGAACAGGGACCTCGGTAGATATGTGGAGGGAGAGGGCCGGTAGGGTGGGTGGGAGGAGGGATGACAGGCCACCTACCTGCCTGTGGTGAGAGAGATAAAGGCCCTCAGAATCAGCATCATCGCGAGAGATTTCAATGATTCTGAATGCTTTGGTTTCAACCGCGTGAAGCCGAGCTAGGTGTGAGGCAGGAGCACCAGCCCAGAGGGGAGAGCAGTATTCCATTGAGCTGCGGATGAAAGCTTTTTGTGGTTCATGACTTTTTGCATGCGCATTGCGCCTGTGAGTGTGAAATCATCATGGTCGAAACATGTTTGACAATGCTTGAAACATGTTTGAAACATGTTCATACATGTCTGACTCATGTTTCGACCATGAGGACTTCACAGGGGTATGTACCATCAATGACATTATTTAGGGAAACAAGAACAAAAAGTTTTAATTAAAACAAAAGCCGCGTCGATGTTACACAATGCCTAGATGCAGCTGTGCCTATAACGTCGATGTTATAGGCACAGGACATTCCTATTGATTCGATTACTTGATGTTATTTTTGTGCAAAGTGAAAATATATCTCAGCAATTTCCCGTGTGTGGCGACGAATTTTTAATATATCTCGGCATTTTCCCGTCTGTTATTTCAGGCGGTGTATGACTGACCATGCCGCGATTTAAAAAAAATATATCTCGGCAATTTCCCGTGTGTGGCGACACGTGAACGAAGCTATGCTCCTCTCTCCACATTATTGTGACGACGTATAAATTAAATATTTCATCGTGACGATTGTCATCAAATGGACGAATTTTTAATATATCTCGGCATTTTCCCGTCTGTTATTTCAGGCGGTGTATGACTGACCATGCCGCGATTTAAAAAATATATATCTCGGCAATTTCCCGTATGTGGCGACACGTGAACGAAGCTATGCTCCTCTCTCCACATTATTGTGACGACGTATAAATTAAATATTTCATCGTGACGATTGTCATCAAATGGACGAATTTTTAATATATCTCGGCATTTTCCCGTCTGTTATTTCGGGCGGTGTATGACTGACCATGCCGCGATTTAAACAAAATATATATATCTCGGCATTTTCCCATCTCTTATTTCGGGCGGTGTATGACTGACCATGCCGCGATTTAAAAAAAAAATATCTCAATGGACTTGAAGTTACAGGCCTTTGAGAATTCATTTCTTTCTATAAAGGGCAACTTTCATCGGATTTTCTTCCCGTTTTTTTTCAACCGAGTCTAAAACTATGTTAGCGACTGTGAAAAATGAAATGATATATCGAATTTGATTTGAAATAAAACTGTGTGAGAGAGGAAGACACCACGGGCCTACAAAACAGGCCTCAAAGCTATGCGAGTTAATAAAATGGTGGATATTTGTTGATATGAAGGCTCTCCCAGAATGGGTGGAGCTATGGTTCCCAGAATGGGTGGAGCTTTGAGGTTTTGTCTTCTCTGCAAGAACAAGAAGAAGAAGAACAACAACAACAACAGCAGAGGGCACTCTATGAGCAGCATCTGCGACGCGGCTAAAAATATTTCTAAAGTCTTTGTAAGCCTCTCAACATGGACGATTTTCATTAAAATTGACCAAAATGACAAATTTATATATTGAGTGTGTGAGTTTATAGATGACTCAGATGCAAAATATTTTTTGGGTGAATGATGTAGACCATTTCTAACAATAATCCAATAGAGCATCAAAATCCAGATAAAAAAGTGATTTTTTTGGATTTGGACCACCCTAATATGGATGGACAAAAGGACCACCAAGGCACTTGGAAACATGGTGGTGGGATGATGAAGTTGGAAAGAGGATTGACGAGAAGAGGAAGAAGTTCAAGGAGTGGCAGAAGGCGAAGGGTACGGGAGCAGAAACATCAGAGCATGAAAGTTATAAGGCAGCCAAGAAGGCTGCAAAGAAAGAGGTAGCAAAGGGGCAGGAGGCATGAAGGAAAATGTTCGGAGAACGCTTGGATTCGGAAGAGGGTCAGAGAGGAGTATTCAGGATTGCAAAGCAGATAGCAAAAGAGAGGTGTGATGTGATGGGGGTGAGTTGCTTGAAGGATGAAGTGGGACAAATCCTTGTGGACCCAGATGGAATTAAAGGAAGATGGAAAAGATATATGGAAATGCTGTTGAACACAGAGAATGAATGGGATGGCAACATAGAGAGTAACCCAGTTTTAGGACATGCAGAGAAGATAACTGAGAAGGAAGTTGAGGAAGCGATAAAAGCAATGAAGAGTAGAAAAGCGTGAGGGCCGACGGGAGTTGTGGGAGATATGTTGAAGGCAGCAGGAAGTTGGGGTGTGAGGAGAATGACAGAGATCTGTAATCTGGCGGTGAAAGAAGGCCGCATTCCAGTGGATTGGGAACTGAGTACCCTCGTCCCTCCATACAAGGGGAAAGGTGACCCTCTGGAGTGTGGCTCGTACTGAGCGATAAAGTTATTGGAGCATGGAATGAAGGTATTGGAAAGGGTGTTGGAGAGGAGGATAAGGAAGAAAGTGAAGATCGACGAAATGCAGTTTGGATTTATGCCAGGAAGAGGAACGACAGACGCGCTTTTTATTGTGAAGCAGTTGCAGGAGAAGTACATGGAGAAGAGGAAGAAGTTGCTTCTTGGGTTTGTTGATCTGGAGAAAGCATTCGATAGGGTTGCATGCAAAGTATTGACATGGGCAATGAGGACGTTAGGAGTGGAGGAATGGTTGATCAGAGTAGTGATGACAATGTACAAAAGAGCGCGCACAGCTGTAAGGACGAAGGACGGGAACAGTGGTGAGTTTGAGGTGAAGGTGGGAGTGCATCAGGGGTCGGTACTAAGTCCACTACTATTTGTAGCTGTGATGGAGGTGCTGGCTCAGAACGTAAAGGAGGGTTTACCGTGGGAGTTGTTGTATGCAGGTGATCTGGTGTTGATTGCGGAAAGTATGGATGGACTGAAGGAAAAGATGAACAAGTGGAAGGAATGTATGGAGACACAAGGTCTGAAGGTGAATATTGGAAAGACGAAGGTGATGGCAAGTGGTAAAGCATGTGGTGAGGTGGAAAGAACTGGGAAATGGCCCTGTGCTGTGTGCAAGAAGGGTGTCGGAGTGAACTCCATTCAATGTACAATGTGCGCTGAGTGGGTTCGTCAAAAATGTAGTGGTCTGAGAGGGTCATTAACCAGTGTGGCAGCTACATTCAAATGAAAGGTGTGCACAGAGGGAGCTGCAGATGGTGGAAATGTTGAGTTGGATCTTGGAGACGGCGTGAAGCTGGAAGGTGTGAAAACATTTTGCTACCTCGGAGACATGCTGAATGGAGAAGGTGCATCAGACTCGGCAACGGTTGCTAGAGTGAGATGTGCATGGAAGAAGTTTTGGGAACTGAGTGGCGTGCTGATGAGGAGGGGAGTGTCATTGAAGCTGAAGGGAAAGGTGTATGCTGCATGTGTGAGAAGTGTTATGATTTATGGGAGCGAGACATGGGTAATGAACGTAGAGCAGCAACGAAGGTTGGAAAGGGTGGAAATGCAAATGGTTCGATAGATGTGCAGAGTATCGTTGAGAGAGAGGAAGACAAATGATGAATTGCGAAAAATGATGGGAATAGAGCCTGTGATTGATGCTGTAAAGAGGAACAGGTTGAGATGGTTTGGTCATGTGTTGAGGAAGGATGAAAGTGACTGGTTGAGAAGAGTGATGGAAATGAATGTAGAAGGAAGTAGAGGACGGGGAAGACCGAGAAAGACTTGGCTAAAGATGGTGGAAGAAGAAATGCGGGCAAGGGGGTTAACAAGGAGAGATGCAGAAAATAGGGCAAGATGGAGAACATTGTCATGGGGACTGCAAGGCTAACCCCCGCTCAAGCAGGGAAAATGGCCTTAAAATGCATGTTTTTGTTGTTGTTAGAATAGTACGGGAGGAGGGGCCTACCTTTTAAATTCTTCATTAATATATAATTTTTTTGTGAAGGTTCAGTGAAAGTGTATCTGAGGAAGGAGAAAGGTTGAAGAGTATGGTGAAAACTAGAATTGGAAAGGTATCGCCTGGAGAGGATTGAGATATGAAGGAAGGAGGGAAAATGGGCGGGGCAAGACAACAACACGTGGTCGGGGGAAGAGGAGTGGGATTTTCCATTAGCTTGACTTAAGAATGTCCAGAAGCTCCATTCTCTGTGGATTTTCCACTAGATCTACTTAAGAATGTCCAGAAGATGCATTCTCTGTGGATTTTCCACTAGATCTACTTAATGTCCAGAAGCTTTCGACTTGCTCACCAAATCTATTCATTCCAAAAAAAAATTCCATCTCTTACAGCTACAGTGCCTCTTTCATTCATTCCCTAAACTCTCCAGAACTCCACCCATCCTTCAGCGTCCTCAAATGTATATTTGACTCGAAAGTCGCAAGAAACTCATTTTGCAAGAAATGTTCGTTTCCCATTAATCGTACATTTTTCAAAATCCAATCTCACCCCTCCCCTCCAAATCTTCCCCATCACCCATCCCTTTCAAATCTTCCCCCTTACCCCTCCCCTCCAAATCTTCCCCATCACCCATCCCTTTCAGATCTCCCCCCTTGCCCCTTCCCTCCTAAACTCCCCCCACACCCCTCCCCTCTGAGACCCTCCCTCACTCCTCCCCTCCTAGACTCCCCTCTCACCCCTCCTCCTCAAAGCGTCCTCCCCGCTTCTTCCCCCTTCCAACTCTCACCTTCATCTCCCTCAACCTTCTGCCTCACTCTTCCCCCTCCTCAAATAACACCTCACTGCGCCTCACCCAATCACCATCAAACCTTTTGTCCGCCCCATTCTTCCCTTTCTCCAAGCTGTTCTGAAATCTCTGACACACCTTCAACAGCTCTCCCTACCTCTTCCACATCATACCCTACCGCTCCCCCCCCCCCCTGTTCTGTATCCGATGCTCCCCCTTCCTCTTCTTTAACAGTATGGACCTCAAACATCTGGGGACTTCGCTCAAACTTGACTGATCTCTCCATACAGGTTGCTTCTGACAAACCAGACATGATCTGCTTAACAGAAACTTTCCTCCTTCATGATGTCTCTGATTCCTTGGTATCTCTCCCAGGTTACTCCCTCCTCCGGTATGATAGACCTGAGCCTCGTCCTGGAGGGGGGGTTGCTATCTTTATAAAAAACTCTCTTCCTCACTCGCCCTGCACTGCCCTCTCTCCACCTCACCCCCAGGAATACCTTTGGCTACGGCTTCCCCTTCGCTCCCACCTTTTGTTCATATGTGTGTTGTACCGTCCACCAAACAGTGATGACTCCATCTACATCTCGCTGTCTGAGAATATGGACCAACTTCTATCTACCCATCCCAACTCTCTCTTCCTCATATGTGGTGATTTCAATTGTCACCATGCCAGTTGGCTGGGTGTGGGTACCTCTCTCACCAGCCATGGCTCTTCAGCAAAGGACTTCTGTGACTCACTGGGACTGACACAATCTGTCAATTTCCCGACCCGGATCTCAATCAACGGAGCATCTTCTCTTCTGGACTTGGTTATGACTAACTTCCCTGAAAATGTCTGCTGCTCTTCTTCTGCTCCAATCGGCTCATCTGATCATGTGCTTGTTAAAGTGGACATCTCTCTGACCATTCTCAGAGAGCCTCCTCAGCGTCGACGAGTCTGGCATTTCACTCAGGCCAACTGGCATGGTCTTCAAGCAGCCATCAATCATCTGGACTGGTCTCCCATCTCTACCGCCTCTGACATCAACTCATCCTGGGAATTCTTCCAAAGTAAACTGCTCTCTCATGCACAGATTTATCCCATCTCGTCTTCAGTTGTCATACCCTTCCTCCCGTCCATGGTACACGGATTCTTGTGGTGAGGCTATTGCCCAGAAACAACTTGCTTTAGTCTCCTGGAAAGCAAATCCAACGGAAGGAAATCTCATTTCCTTTCACAAAGCCCGAAACAAGTGTGTCTCCACCCTCAGGAGAGCCAGGAAACAATATCTCTCCGTTCTCAGGACAGAACTCTCTTATCTGTCTCCATCTTCCAAATCCTGGTGGCGTCTGGTCAAATCTGTTTCTGGTGTTTGTTCCCCCTCCATCCCCTCCCTCACCTCAAACGGCCACACGGCTGACTCCGCGCGTGAAAAAGCTGAATGCCTCAACTCTGTGTTTGCCTCTAAATCTTGTGTCCCAAACCCATCCCTCTCTGTACCCACCGTACCCAGTCGTACCCAGCTGCTCCTGGACTCTGTGTCATTTCCTCCTGACAAGGTGGAAAAGTTTCTGTCAACCCTCGACTCTGATTCTGCAACTGGACCTGACGGCATCAGCCCACGGGTCCTAAAATCTTGTTCTTCCGCTCTTTCACTCCCTCTCTCTGTTCTCTTCACACTCTTTTGCTCAAGGTCATCTGCCATCTGCTTGGAAATCTGCCAACATCACCGATTTGCACAAAAAAGGTGCAAAAACAGATCCCAGCAACTACAGACCAATCAGCCTTCTCTCAATTATCAGTAAAGTCATGGAATCCATCATTGCTTCAGATATGAAATCTTTCCGCTTCTCCAATGGCTTGATCTCTGATCATCAATTTGGTTTCAGACCTGGTCACTCTACTCTGGACATGCTGCTACTGCTTTCTCAGCAAGAGATGGAGGTCCTCAATGCCAAACAGGAAATTAGAGCTGTCTCCCTTGACATATCACGTGCCTTCGATACGGTCTGGCACCCCGCTCTGCTCACCAAACTCTCCTCTGTTGGTAGCCATGGAAATCTCCACGCATGGCTGGCGGACTTCCTCTCTAGTCGTAGTCAACGTGTGGCCCTGAATGGGTTTCTCTCATCTCCTCTTCCTGTTCAGGCTGGAGTTCCCCAAGGCAGTGTTCTGGGCCCTGTGCTTTTTCTAGTCTTCATCAATGATCTCTCCGACTCTCTTGAAAATCCTCTCTATCTCTTTGCTGATGACTCTACTCTCTGTCGCTCCATTCTTCATCCCTCAGATCGGCAGTCTGCAGCCTCCTCACTCTCTGCAGACCTGGACAAAATCACAGACTGGGCAAACAAGTGGAACATGTCTTTCAATCCTGACAAATCTCACACTCTTACGATGTCTCTCCGAAAAGACCGACTGGACAACCCTCCCATCTACTTTCTGAATAATCCTCTCCAAGAAGTTCTGTCACTCAAACTTTTGGGTCTCACTATCTGCCATGATCTTTCCTGGGAAAACCACATTTCAAATCTGGCCTCCAAAGCCAGTCGCCGACTGGGCATCCTCCGTCGTGCGAAGTCCTTCCTTGGCACACCTGAGCTCCTCACCACGTACAAGGCTTTCATCCACAGCTCAATGGAATACTGTTCTCCCCTTTGGGCTGGTGCTCCTGCCTCACACCTTGCTCATCTTCACGCTGTTGAAAGCAAAGCATTCAGAATCATTGGAATCTCCCGCGATGAAGCTAACTCCAAGGGCCTCTCACTCACTCACCGCAGGCAGGTTGGTGGTCTTTCCGTCTTCTACCGACTCCTCTCTGGCCTTGCCCCCCCAGCTCTCTCTGGACTCTGTCCCGCAAATATTCCTACAGGTCGCACAAGATCTGCCTGCAACCCTCTTATGGTTAAACTGCCAAAATCAAGACTCTCTGCTCACCTTCACTCCTTCATTCCTCTTTTCTCCCACCTCTGGAACAAACTCCCTCACTCTCTTCAATCCCACTCCACCCTCCAGGTCTTTAAAACAGCTGTTCACCACCATCTCTTATCTTCCCCCATCCAAAACCTTGATCTTTTCTATCCCCGATAATTTCCCCCCAATTCCACCTTTTGAAATACCAACTTCTGTCCTGGAAGTCCTTGGTGTCCTTGTGTTTTATACTCTCCCACCCCCCCCCCCTTCCCATGCCTCCTCCCCCCAAGCCCTCTCCCTCCCACACATCTCCCTGCTCTTAAATGTTGTGTGCTCTCAAGTGTTTGTGTGCTTCCCATTCTCTTGTCTTCCGCTCCCTCTTTTTATATATTTTGTTTGTCTGGTTGATTTGTTTGTGAAGTAAATGTCAGCTCTTTCACGAGCCTCGATTCAGTATACAAAAAAAAAGAAGAAAAAAAAGCTCCATTCTCTGTGGATTTTCCACTAGATCTACTTAAGAATGTCCAGAAGCTCCATTCTCTGTGGATTTTCCACTAGATCTACTTGAGTGTCCAGAAGTTCCACTCCCTGGGGATTTTCCACTAGATCTACTTAATAATGTCCAGAAGCTCCATTCTCTGTGGATTTTCCACTAGATCTACTTAAGAATGTCCAGAAGCTTCATTCTCTGTGGCTTTTCCACGAGATCTACTTGAGTGTCCAGAAGCTCCACTCCCTGGGGATTTTCCACTAGATCTACTTAAGAATGTCCAGAAGCTCCATTATCTGTGGATTTTCCACTAGATCTCGCGAGATCTCGCGAGATCGTGGAGACGGCGGCAGGGATTTTCGAAGCTCCACACGATCTCCACGTTTTCAAAGTTAAGTCTGTTCACAATTGTATTTTGTCGAAACTGTATTTATCTTTCGGTGTGTGAAGTTATAGTGTGCACCTTGGAAGTTTCTCGGTGTTTGTCTTTCATAAATTAATCGTCTGTTTGCCGCGTCGCCAGCAAGGCCTTTGCCGCGTCGCGAGCGATTTGAAATCGAAGTTAAGTAATTGTTCCCATTTGTATTTTCGTTATAACTGCATTTATTTTATGGTGTGTGTACGTATATTGTGTCCCGAGGAAGATTTTCGGTGCAAATCTTTCATACCTGTATTGAAAATCGTGTTAATTCGTGTCGTGTCTTGAGGCCTTGTTTTTCTCTCAGCGGTCTGTCGTTTGTGATCCAATAACTTTCGTTCTCCATTTTCCCAGCCTTTTCACCCCATAGCCTACTTCCTTGTGTAAATCTCAAGTAAAAAAAAACAAAAAAAAATCATTTCCTTCTCTGTTCTTATTCTTGTTCTCATTCGTTTATTCATTCTTATTCGTTCGTTCGTTCTTCGACCACGTGTTTCTCCCCCATTTCCCCAGATAGTTTTCACTGTTATTAACCTTCAATGTTTACACTTTCCCCTCAAGTTCTGTATTCTGTCATATATTATAACAGCTTTTTCTTCTTCTTCTTTAAAAGGCTGCTTTCGACTTGCTCACCAAATCTATTCATCCCAAAAAAAAATTCCATCTCCGATAGTGCCTTTTTTCTACATTCCCTAAACTCTCCTGCACTCCATCCTCCATCCAACGTCCTTAAACGTATTTTTAACTCGAAGGTCACAAGAAACTCATTTTGCAATAAATGTTCGTTTCCCATTAATCGTACACTTTCTAAAGTCCAATCTCACCCCTCCCCTCCAAATCTTCCCCATAACCCCTCCCCTCCAAATCTTCCCGATCACCCCTCCCCTCCAAATCTTCCCCATCACCCATCCCTTTCAAATCTTCCCCCTCCCCTCCTAATCCTCCCCATCACCCATCCCTTTCAAATCTCCCCCCTTGCCCCCTCCCTCCTAAACTACCCCCTCACCCCTCCCCTCCAAGACTCCCCCTCGCCCCTCCCCTCCTAGACTCCTCCCTCACCCCTCCCCTCCAAATCTCCCCCATATCCCATCCCTTTCAAATCCCTCCCCTTGTCCCTTCCCCCCCAAACTCCCCCCTCCCATTCAAATCTCCCACCCTCATTTCTTCTCAATTTCCCCCCTCTCACTCCCCCTCCTCAAAGCGTCCTCCCCGCTTCTTCCCCCTTCCAACTCTCACCTCCATCTCCCCCAACCTTCTGCCTCGCTCTTCCCCCTCCTCAAATAACACCTCATTGTGCCTCACCCAATCACCATCAAACCTTTTGTCCGCCCCATCCTTCCCTTTCTCCGAGCTATTCTGAAATCTCTGACACACCTTCAACAGCTCTCCCTACCTCTTCCACATCTTACCCTACCCCTCCTCCCCCCTGTTCTGTATCCGATGCTCCCCCTTCCTCTTCATTAACGGTATGGACATCAAACATCCGAGGCCTTCGTTCAAACTTAACTGATCTCTCCATACAGGTTGCTTCTGTCAAACCAGACATGATCTGCTTAACAGAAACTTTCCTCCTTCATGATGTCTCTGATTCCTTAGTATCTCTCCCGGGTTACTCCCTCCTCCGGTATGATAGACCTGAGCCTCGTCCTGGAGGTGGGGTTGCTATCTTTTAGTAAGGGAAACATATGAAAATCTGTTAACTAAATTGTTACCAAAAAATTTCTTCACCAATATGTTTGTAAAGGTGTGTAATAACATGTGTTAAAATGTTGAAGGTCAACTCCCGTGGGAAACCCAGAAAAAAAGCTGTTGAATTCGGGTACCGAAAAATTATTTTCGAGAATTTTTATTTTTTTTAATCGGCCCTTAAGTAACTTATGAGGGGTCAAATAAGGGTTTTTCATGATTCTGAGTTGATTGTTAACATTTATATTTCACCACAGACACTCCTTTGTGGAAAAATAATTTCTAAATATATCTCATTTTCTACTTTGCAGGACATGGAGTCTAGCAATATGGATGAAGACGTTACTCCACCTGTGCTCAATTGCTTCATCTGTGCACGCTCGGATACACCAGCTGAAAGGCTCATACAGGCAACTCCAAAGGGATACTCAACTTTATTGAAACAAGCAGAAACTGTCGAAAATGTTACTGTTGTGGAACGTATGAAGGAGGCTCAAAAGGAAGGAAAACTGAGGTACCACCAGAAGTGTAAAAATGATCTGTACAACAACTTTGTTGCAACCACCAAGAAGTCAGCTCAAGCATCAAAGGCAGAGAAAGAGTCATCAAAGTTGAAGAGAAGACGCACTACTTGTAAGTTCAGTTCATCAACTGGCTGCAGTTCTAGAAGATCACAGTCAGTTGACCTCCTGTATAAGGATGTATGCATTCTTTGCAACCAACCAGCCCAGCTCTACAAAAATAATCCAGCACAAGCTAGAAAGAAATACAGAGTGCCAGATAATTTGACTGCAGATACACTGAAGGCAAGCTTGCTGAAGACAGCACGGAGTCGCGGGGATGACTGGGGCACTGAAGTCACTGGACGCCTGGAAGGGATCAACGACTTGGTAGCAGAAGAAACACTGTACCATTTGCGATGCAAACTTATGTTTGTGAGAGGTGACAGTTTGTCCAAGACTGACGAGGAAGGAAAAAGGAAGAGAGGACAGAGGAGTATTGATGAGGAGCGAGAGGCAGTTTTTATTGAATTCTGCGAATGGTTAGACTCAGAATTAGAGCATGGGGTAATGAACATGGACCAAGTCCATGAAAAGCTGCAGGAGTTTGATCAGTCACCAGAGAAGAGCCTTTCTTATTCAAAGCATTGGCTAAAGATAAAACTTCTAGAGAAATACGAAGACACCTTGTATTTCACAACACAGGAAAGAAGGGCAGATGTACTCTGTCTCAAAGATGGCACCGACAATATTCTGCGAGCGCATCATGCTAATCTTGACCATGGAGATGAGAAGACTCAGATCATAAAGACGGCACTCAAGTTCATATCCAATGATATTGCCTTGATTGATTTAGGTCCAAAGTCATACCCCACCACACACAGTATGACTGACATCGATAGTCAGCTGACACTTGTTCCTGCAAGCCTTCAGATGTTCTTGAGACCGATTGTCAAGACAGACGAAAGAGTTGCCGTTTGGGGGCAGAATTTTATTAAGGCCTGTCGACCTCGGTCTGGAGTATTGCCACACCAAATGGGGCTTGCCATACAACTTGATCATATATTTGGGTCAAAATGGATGCTCAACAAGTTCCACCAGCTGGGATACACTGAGTCTTACACGGAGACACAAAACTACAAATACTGCTTCCTTAATAGTAGGAGTGGAGATGATGTTCCAGATACTTCTGGCACTCTTGACACCATTGTGGAGGAAACCGATGAACAGATCAATGATGAGGTTGCGGTTGATGCTGCGCTTGAGGATCAATCAGTGATGACAGCCAAAGTGCCAGCCAGTGAAAGTGAATTGTCAAGTAATGATCAGGTGGTCTTTATGGAGGTTGGGGAAACAAACAATGCAGTCACTCAGTTTGTTGGAGACAATATAGATTTAAAGATTGTCTCTATTCACGGAAACACTCCCTTTCACTCAATGGGTTGGATCGAAGTCACCTCTCCGGCACCACCTTTGCCAGATCCACAGACAACAGCAGCTTTCCCCCGGGTGAAGTTGAAGGCACTCGACAAAGCTAAGATCCTGAGAGGAACTGAAGTAAAGATTATTCCATTTACATGGGTATGAGCATGGGTATGCATGGGTATGAGCCAGTTCCAACACTGGACCCCACGGCTCCTGAGGAGCTATTGCAGTTCACGAGCTGTAATTGTCATGGAGATTGCAGCAACCGGCGATGCAGCTGCAAGAAGAATGGGGTCACGTGCATCTCGGCCTGTGGAGTCTGTAATAGCATTACATGCAGAAACTGCAGTCATGATGTTGTTGAGTCTGAAGAAGACATAGACAATGACTGTTGAAACATCTGACATTGTGAATGAGAAATAACTCTTGAGTATTATATATGTATGTGAAATAAAAGCTACTTTGTGTGTAAATGTAAAAGTGAAAATATAAATGTTAACAATCAACTCAGAATCATGAAAAACCCTTATTTGACCCCTCATAAGTTACTTAAGGGCCGATTAAAAAAAATAAAAATTCTCGAAAATAATTTTTCGGTACCCGAATTCAACAGCTTTTTTTCTGGGTTTCCCACGGGAGTTGAACTTCAACATTTTAACACATGTTATTACACACCTTTACAAACATATTGGTGATTTTTGGTAACAATTTAGTTAACAGATTTGTGAAATATCTCATAAAATGCCCTTACTATTTATCAAAAACTCTCTTCCTCACTCGCCCTGCACTGCACTCTCTCCACCTCACCCCCAGGAATACCTCTGGCTACGGCTTCCCCTTCGCTCCCACCTCTTGTTCATATGTGTGTTGTACCGTCCACCAAACTAAACATTGATGACTCCATCTACATCTCGCTGTCTGATAATATGGACCAACTTCTATCTACTCATCCCAACTCTCTCTTCCTCATATGTGGTGATTTCAATTGTCACCATGCCAGTTGGCTGGGTGTGGGTACCTCTCTCACCAACCAGGGCTCCTCAGCAAAGGACTTCTGCGACTCACTGGGACTGACACAATCTGTCAATTTCCCGACCCGGATCTCAGTCAACGGAGCATCTTCTCTTCTGGACTTGGTTATGACTAACATCCCTGAAAATGTCTGCTGCTCCTCTTCTGCTCCAATCGGATCATCTGATCATGTCCTTGTTAAAGTGGACATCTCTCTGACCATTCTCAGGGAGCCTGCTCAGCATCGACGAGTCTGGCATTTCACTCAGGCCAACTGGCACGGTCTTCAAGCAGCCATCAATCATCTGGACTGGTCTCCCATCTCCACCACCTCTGACATCAACACATCCTGGGAATTCTTCCAAAGTAAATTGCTCTCTCTCATGCACAGTTTTATCCCATCTCGTCTTCAGTTGTCATACCCTTCCTCCCGTCCATGGTACACGGAATCTTGTGGTGAGGCTGTTGCTCAGAAACAACTTGCCTTCGTCTCCTGGAAAGCAAATCCAACGGAAGGAAATCTCATTTCCTTTCACAAAGCCCGAAACAAGTGTGTGTCCACCCTCAGGAGAGCCAGGAAACAATATCTCTCCGTTCTCAAGACCGAACTCTCTTATCTGTCTCCCTCTTCCAAATCCTGGTGGCGTCTGGTCAAATCTGTTTCTGGTGTTTGTTCCCCCTCCATCCCCTCCCTTACCTCAAACGGCTACACAGCTGACTCCGCACGTGAAAAAGCTGAATGCCTCAACTCTGTGTTTGCCTCTAAATCTTGTGTCCCAAACCCATCCCTCTCTGTACCCACCATACCCAGTCGTACCCAGCTGCTCCTGGACTCCGTGTCCTTTCCTCCTGACAAGGTGGAAAAGTTTCTGTCAACCCTCGACTCTGATTCTGCAACTGGACCTGACGGCATCAGCCCACGGGTCCGAAAATCATGTTCTTCCGCTCTTTCACTCCCTCTCTCTGTTCTCTTCACCCTCTCTTTTGCTCAAGGTCAACTGGCATCTGCTTGGAAATCAGCCAACATCACCACTTTGCACAAAAAAGGTGCAAAAACAGATCCTAGCAACTACAGACCAATCAGCCTTCTCCCAATTATCAGCAAAGTCATGGAATCCATCATTGCTTCGGATATGAAATCTTTCCTCTTCTCCAATGGCTTGATCTCTGATCATCAATTTGGTTTCAGACCAGGTCACTCTACTCTGGACATGCTGCTTCTGCTGTCTCAACAATGGATGGAGGTCCTCAATGCCAAACAGAAAATTAGAGCCGTCTCCCTCGACATATCACGTGCCTTCGATACTGACTGGCACCCCGCTCTGCTCACCAAACTCTCCTCCTTTGGTATCCATGGAAATATCCACGCATGGCTGGCGGACTTCCTCTCTAGTCGTCGTCAACATGTGGCCCTGAATGGGTTTCTCTCATCTCCTCTTCCTGTTCAGGCTGGAGTTCCCCAAGGCAGTGTTCTGGGCCCTGTGCTTTTTCTGATCTTCATCAATGATCTCTCTGACTCTCTTGAAAATCCTCTCTATCTCTTTGCTGATGACTCCATTCTCTGCCGCTCCATTCCTCATCCCTCAGATCGGCAGTCTGCAGCCTCCTCACTCTCTGCAGACCTGGACAAAATCACAGACTGGGCAAACAAGTGGAACATGTCTTTCAATCCTGACAAATCTCACACTCTTACGATGTCTCTCCGAAAAGACCGACTGGACAACCCTCCCATCTACTTTCTGAATAATCCTCTCCAAGAAGTTCTGTCACTCAAGCTTTTGGGTCGCACTATCTGCCATGATCTTTCCTGGGAAAACCACATTTCCAAGCTGGCCTCCAAAGCCAGTCGCCGACTGGGCATCCTCCATCGTGCGAAGTCCTTCCTTGGCACACCTGAGCTCCTCACCACATACAAGGCTTTCATCCGCAGCTCAATGGAGTACTGCTCTCCCCTCTGGGCTGGTGCTCCTGCCTCACACCGAGCTCGTCTTCACGCTGTTGAAACCAAAGCGTTCAGAATCATTGGGAATCTCCCGCGATGACGCTATCTCCGAGGGCCTTTCACTTAATCACCGCAGGCAGGTTGGTGGTCTTTCTGTCTTCTACCGACTCCTCTCCGGCCTTTCTCCCCCAGCTCTCTCTGGGCTCTGTCCCCCAAATATTCCTGCAGGTCGCACAAGATCTGCCTGCAACCCTCTTATGGTTAAACTGCCAAAATCAAGACTCTCTGCTCACCTTCACTCCTCTTTTCTCCCGCCTCTGGAACAAACTCCCTCACTCTCTTCAATCCCACTCCTCCCTCCAGTTCTTTAAAACGGCTGTTCACCACCATCTCTTATCTTCCCCAATCCAAAACCTTGATCTTTTCTACCCCTGCTAATTTCACCCCAAATCCACTTTTTTGAGGTGACTTTTGACTTCTTTCCTGGAAGTCCTTGGTGTCCTTGCGTTTTATACCTATCCTGCCTCCCCCCAGGCCCTCTCCCTCCAAAAACATCTTCCGATGTCCCTGCTCTCAAATGTTGTGTTTGTGTGCTTCCTCCCCTTCTCTCCCCATCTCGTCGACCGCTCCCCTTTTTATATACTTTGTTTGCTTGTTTGTTTGATAAATGTTAGCTCTTTCACGAGCCTCGACTCTGTATATACAAAAAAAAAGAAAAAAAAAAGATCTACTTAAGAATGTCCAGAAGCTCCATTCTCTGTGGATTTTCCACTAGATCTACTGAAGTGTGCAGAAGCTCCATTCTCTGTGGATTTTCCACTAGATCTACTTCAGTGTCCAGAAGCTCCACTCTCCATGCATTTTCCACTCGATCTACTTCAGAGTGTCCAGAAGCTGCACTCTCTGTGGATTTTCCACTAGATCTACTTAAGAATGTCCAGAAGCTCCACTCTGTGGATTTTCCACTAGATCTACTTAAGAATGTCCAGAAGCTCCATTCTCTGTGGATTTTCCACTAGATCGACTTAAGAATGTCCAGAAGCTCCATTCTCTGTGGATTTTCCACTAGATCTACTTAAGAGTGTCCAGAAGCTCCACTCCCTGTGGATTTTCTACTAGATCTACTTAAGAATGTCCAGAAGCTCCACTCTCCATGCATTTTCCACTAGATCTACTTCAGTGTCCAGAAGCTGCACTCTGTGGATTTTCCACTAGATCTACTTAAGAAAGTCCAGAAGCTCCATTCTCTGTGAATTTTCCACTAGATCTACTTAAGAATGTCCAGAAGCTCCATTCTCTGTGAATTTTCCACTAGATCTACTTCAGAGTGTCCAGAAGCTGCACTCTCTGTGGATTTTCCACGAGATCTACTTAAGAATGTCCAGAAGCTCCACTCTCTGGATTTTCCACTAGATCTACTTAAGTGTCCAGAAGCACCATTCTCTGTGGATTTTCCAGTAGATCTACTTAAGAATGTCCAGAAGATCCATTCTCTGTGGATTTTCCACTAGATCTACTTAAGAATGTCCAGAAGTTCCACTCCCTGTGGATTTTCCACTAGATCTACTTAAGAATGTCCAGAAGCTCCATTCTCTGTGAATTTTCCACTAGATCTACTTAAGAATGTCCAGAAGCTCCACTCTCCATGCATTTTCCACTAGATCGACTTAAGTGTCCAGAAGCACCATTCTCTGTGGATTTTCCAGTAGATCTACTTAAGAATGTCCAGAAGCTCCATTCGCTGTGGATTTTCCACTAGATCTACTTAAGAATGTCCAGAAGCTCCATTCTCTGTGGATTTTCCACTAGATCGACTTAAGAGTGTCCAGAAGCTCCACTCCCTGTGGATTTTCTACTAGATCTACTTAAGAATGTCCAGAAGCTCCACTCTCCATGCATTTTCCACTAGATCTACTTCAGTGTCCAGAAGCTGCACTCTGTGGATTTTCCACTAGATCTACTTAAGAATGTCCAGAAGCTCCATTCTCTGTGAATTTTCCACTAGATCTACTTAAGAATGTCCAGAAGCTCCATTCTCTGTGGATTTTCCACTAGATCTACTTAAGAATGTCCAGAAGTTCCACTCCCTGTGGATTTTCCACTAGATCTACTTAAGAATGTCCAGAAGCTCCATTCTCTGTGAATTTTCCACTAGATCTACTTAAGAATGTCCAGAAGCTCCACTCTCCGTGCATTTTCCACTAGATCTACTTAAGAGTGTCCAGAAGCTCCATTCGCTGTGGATTTCACCTGGCAAAGTATTCAATGATGCTATTCGTATCTCGGTCCACACCATAGTGAATGTGCGTTTAATGATAGATCTAAGGATGTTGTGATTATTTACATTTGTTAACAAAGAAAATATCTACACGAGTGTCACACCCAAGTGCAAGAAACAATAGGAATTGCAAATGAGTCGAGGAAAAACTGGTTAACTTGTCTGGAGCTAGTATAGCGTCCTACCATAAACTTACTCTCCCCACAGGAAAGTTGAGGTACTCGACTAAAAGGCCTCAGGCCTGTCACTAACTGAATCTAAGAAAAAGCTGAAGATTTCGGAATCTTTGGGATGGATCTTCATAACAATGACGTAAATACACAAAATGTTTCCGATACAGATCGATAGAATGAACGAACATGCACAAAATGCGGCGAAAAGGCTCCGAGCACTAAACCGAAACTCGCCCTTACGGATCATCAGATTGTCATAAAAACGGACGATGTAGCCACTAAATGTTTGGCTTACCTTGAAAAGTAGTTCAGAATTATACTGTTCTTTGCTGTAGGAGATGATCCAGAAAATGTTGCCTTTTGCATAGGAGCCATATAGTGTTGTGGAGCTAAAGAGCTCCACAACACTACGTCTCAGGAATAAACACATAATTTGCGGCTAAAAGTAGTGTGGCTCGGCTTAATGGCTGCGTGAAAGCAAAAGATGCTCGCGATTGCCGATTGTCCAATGATATCTCGTACGACAATCACATGACAGAAAATGGTCAGGGCAAGGGGGGCTCACGTGCAGTCTGTGAACCCCCTTGGAGCCACCCCTGCTAATGATGACCCACTGTGCAATCGCTCAAAGATAGGACTCTTTATCGCCATGTAATCTGTCCTGAAATTGATATGAACAATTGATTGACATGAAAATTGAAGAGCTCCACAACTAAAGGGAAGTAATTTTCCCCAATGTTACTTCCCCCATGTACGTAACTTCCCCCATTCTTCCTTCAAAAACTGAGGCCTCAACACCCCATAACGACAAAGAGAAAACATCTGGGATTCATGGCAGAGTGGCCAGACGGAAGCCAAGCAGTTCAATCTTGCTTTCATTAGACCACAGAATCTTGTTTCTCACAGTCTGAGAGTCCTTCAGGTGCTTTTTTTGCAAACTCCAAGCGGGCTTTCATGTGTCTTTCACTGAGGAGAGGCTTCCGTCTGGCCACTCTGTCATAAAGCCCAGATCGGTGGGGTGTTGCAGTGATGGTTGTCCTTCTGGAAGTTTCTCCCATCTCCACACAGGATCTCTGGAGCTCAGCCAGAGTGACCATCGGGTTCTTGGTCACCTCTCTTACCAAGGCCCTTCTCCCCCGAATGCTCAGTTTGGCCGGGCGGCCAGCTCTAGGAAGAGTCCTGGTTGTTCCAAACTTCTTCCATTTAAGAATTATGGAGGCCAATGTGCTCTTGGGAACCTTCAATGCAGCAGAATTTTTTTTGTATGCTTCCCCAGATCTGTGCCTCGACACAATCCTGTCTCTGAGCTCTGCAGGCAGTTCCTTCGACCTCATGGCTTGGTTTTTGCTCTGATATGCATCGTCAGCTGTGTGCCTTTCCAAATCATGTCCAATCAATTGCATTTACCACAGGTGGACTCCAATGAAGGTGTAGAAACATCTCAAAGATGATCAAGAGAAATGGGAGGCACCTGAGCGAAATTTCAAGTGTCATAGCAAAGGGTCTGAATACTTATGTCAATGTGATATTTCAGTTTTTTCTTTTTAATAAATTTGCAAAACTTTCTAAAATCCTGTTTTCTTTTTTATCATTATGGGGTATTGAGTGTAGATTGATGAGGGAAAAATGAATTTAAACGATTTCAGCATAAGGCTGCAACATAACAAAATGTGAAAAAAGTGAAGGGGTCTGAATACTTTCTGAATGCACTGTATATATATAAATATATATGTATATATATATTTTTTAACAGCCACGGGTTTCGAGTGTGCTCCGAAGGGGGGGGGGGGGGGAGTTGCCTCGATTCCTCCCCAAATCAGTGACCTGAGGTGAGCCAGGTATGAATAACTCCGTAACCTCAACGGGCTGATCAGCAAACGGGAATGCCAATTGGTCAACCACCTGGTCCAGGGTCCTCCATCCAATTACCATTTACCTGGAGGTCACGTGGTCTCCCAACTGGGGGACACGCCCTTGTTTGTGCACTAATCTTATCTTAATTAGTTCTTAATTGGGGTGGCCGAGCAACCGCTTAGTGCACACCGGACTTGGATGAGAGCCAATCAATTGGGGAATGATAATTATCCTAGACTAACCTAGGTGCGGGCAGTGCTGGACCAATGGAGGAAAGGACGGACACAGACAGATCGGAAAGAGTTCAACAAGAGGGGAATTTATTACTTCGAAAAACAAATGTAAAATGCGGGGGTCATGCAGTGCTACCAGTCAGCACATTCACAAGCAATCAGGCAATCAAAAATGGGGAAATGCACTCCAAATGTACAACAGGGGAAAATCTCAAGCTATTGACAGTACAAGAGAGGTACAGCAAAGGAAAACGGACGAAGAGCAGCACTTATCGCTATGCCTTACCTATCAGCTAAACACAGCACGGGTACTGGTGATGGAGGAATACTGCTGATGGCACATAGGTGCGATGAGTGAGGTGCAAGAGGAAGCTGTGATGAGGTGCGTATCTGTAGCTGCCGCTCTGGAGGAGTATGGCTCCACTTCCGTATCGATAAGCTGAGCCGAACACTCTACGTACACTGATACACTGACGTACACGGATACACACTGATGCACTGGCTATGTACAAAAGCTTTCACTACAAAAGGGCATGTATGTGTCCAAATCAAGAAAATACCTTGAAAAGTAATAACGTACGAGCTAAGTTACGGATTTAAACAAGAGACCGGGCCAAAGTTGAAACGCCGTACAACGTATACAGTTGTGATCAATAAAGCTGAGTTTGTTTAAAGCATTTTTTTATTTACTAGTTGACAAACTGTCAACATCACTATCCTCTTCAGTATTTCGACAGTGGGAGAAAACATTTTGCTTTTTTTTAATGAAGCAAAACTTCACGGATAAGAAAGGCAAACGGCAATGTCTGCAGATTGCAGGAATTGAGCTCGGCAAAAGTACAGCATCAAATAATTATAACTCTACCTTCGTTTGTCATCTGCATTAGGCAGCCCCAGTGCAACCAGAGGAGACTCTGATGAATTAAATATTTAAATCTGAGCTAATTCTTCATTCAGTTCTTGGCTTGCCCAATTGCTCAAAACCTACAACCCTCCCTCTCCTTCCCACCCAAATCCTCGCCCCCTCCCCACCCCCCCATAAATTGACATCAGCACGTTGTGCGCTCGAGGGATGCACACTTTCCTCTGAGCTGTCTAGCCTGGGTTTGAATCACATCCCAGGTATTAACTGGGGTGTTATAGGCAGGGCGATTCATCAGTGTGTGCCGTCACTCGATGGATGTTCAACTGGGTGTCCTGTCTGCCGGCATCAGTTGGTGGATGTTAAAAATCCCACCGTGTCTTTCGCAAAGAGTAGCTGAGTCATCGCAGGCACCCTTGCAAAATTCTAAATTCCTGCTCCAATGCGAAAGGGGGCACTGCATTAGCAGCACCACCCAACAATGATGCAAACCAGCAGCCACGTGCTGCACAATAAATTAAAGGTGCGGGTTGGTGTACAACGTACCGGCAGTTGTTCGCGATAACCAACTCGCGCAGTACAAAATATCTTTAGGTGAGAAAATTGGTTTGCTATGGATTCCATTTTTGCAGGCACATTGAAGTTTGAGAATTTGGAAAAATGGGATGGTGAATGCAGAGAGGAAGTAGGGGGTGGGGGCAGTGGAGTGAATGTTCGGAGGTTAGGCAGGAATCAGGAATTGGGGGCAGAAGTGATAAAATTTATCCAAACCCAGGAAGCACCTGTAACTTCACATTTTCCAGTTCAACCTTCACTCCAGAAAACCAAGAAAAAAAAACAACTTGACAACAAACCATAACATGAAGGACTAAAAACCTACACATCCCAGGCAGAACATCAACTTTTACCAAAGGAGGTTTGGCAGAGGAGGGGTAATAAGCAAGTACATGATATTTGAGAATCAAGGACTTCCGTTACTTTCTCAACACACTGGAAACTGGAAAGCAATATTCTTTGTTTTTCATTTTCGGTCAAAGTATACAAATCTCCTGTCATTTCCTGTGCACAATCGCTTGGGATTAGTGCCGCCACCTGCATCCACCCGCCAACTTTTCATGGCCTTCAATCTTGGTCACTCTCGCTATCACTGTCGCTGTCACTGTCACTCGTGCTGTCGCTCGTCATCAAATCCATCCCAAGTCTCTGCAGTTTCTCCCTGCACGCATACACATACGCAAATACGATTGCATTTAAAGAATAGTGGCAACACCCTTGGGTGCTCCCCTGGTATAATAAAGCAGTAAACTACACCAACGAAAGGTATTTTAAACCAATTTCAACGGTTGCTAGAGGACAGGGCAGCATGGTGAAACATACTAACATAATCATAAGACTTTAAACAAACAAACAAACAAATACTTATTTGGGGGGGGGGGGGCAACCCGATCCCCTCTCCCAACCCCGTATACCTCCTCAGACCCCAATTTTTGTAATGCCTTGAAGAAACATTGGTACATCACGGGTGATGAAGGTTGTGGTGTAGTTTCAGAGAAGAAAGCAAATACCTATTTTGGGGGCTCAAACCTGGAGCCACTTTGACCCCCACTACCCCCCCCCCCCACCCCCCACCCTAGACGCCCTTAGACTTCGATTTTGTTAATGCCGTGAACAAACTTCGGTACATCATCAGTGATAAAGGTTGTGGTAAAGTTTCATCCAAATAGTGTGTAGTTTCAGAGGAAATAGCAAATTCCTATTTTAGGGGGTGAATCCTGGATCCACTTTGACCCCAGGTAGACCCCCTTAAACCCCGATTTCTTTAATGACATGAATAAATTTGAGTGGCAACATACCAGATATCATTTGTGCCAAGTTTGGTCACAATCCCATCAGCGGTTTCGGTGAAGAAGTTGCAAGTGTTTACAGACTGACGACTCGCCATCGCATAAGCTCCCCGGAACTAAAAATCGTCCTAGGTTCCAGGTGAGCTAAAAATCGATCATGAGCTTTTTGCCGTATTCTGAGCATATATATATTTAAATACATTCACATATTGTGTGGTATATGTCCCAAAAATACGTGTTTTTTTGGACATATCTCCAAAAGCATCACTTAGAGGCAGTCATTTAGATTCACTGCAGGTAGAGATGTGGCAAAGGATTGATCATGGAAGCACAAGTGGTGACATACTTCTGATCGGGCGAGAGATCAAAGCCATCATGCATGGCTGCCCAAATCTCTTCAATGCCCGACAACCCAAAGGTCACGACAAAAGTGGCGATGGGTACAACTAGGTCAGCCCGGCTTTGTTTCCGCAACACCTCGAGCATCTCCAGCAGCACGGCATTGCTGCCAAATACAGAACCACCAGTTACACTTCAAAATAAGTCACAACTTGCATTTCAATCCCAGTAATGAAGAATAAGTTGGATTTGATGCCTTCAAGCCCACCTTAATAGGATTAGCAAAATATTTTTCTTTTAAAGGTCCAATGAAATTGAAAAATGAAACGGATAAACGCAAAGAGGTTGAAAACAGTCACACCAAATGACACAATATACTTGCAAACTGCAGCACCCGAACAATAACAAATGTGTGCATCATGTTTCTGTGGAAAGAGGAATGTTGAAAAATCTGCGTTGAACTGTTTGTGTGCAATCACCCATCACAAAACATGAGAGAAAGCTCATCACAAAACACAAAACATGAGAGAAACCGAACAGAAATCAATGGAGGCACAAAGCGCCTTTCCCATATATTGGGAAACTGCCAGGGGCATAGAAAAGACCCCTTTATATGGTATGTCCCATGTGGCAAAGTATAGAAAAGAAGGGACATTCTTGGGAAAAATGCCAGGGGCACAGAAAAGGCCCCTTTATATGGTATGTGCCATGTAGCAAACAACTAGAGCAATGCGACTGTGTCGCCAACATGCCTCCGCATAGTCCCACAACGGGTAGATGCCCTCATTCTGTCCAAAAAATAAACAAGTTTGATTTAAATCCCTTCAGCCATTTTCAAGTGTCACATTTTCACCAGCAATGACAGGTTTCACATCTCTCGGTGAAGCGGTTTCAGAGAAGGGATTTTTTTAATTATAGGCTTTCAAGCGAATATGGCTGCCACACCATGTGACAAATGACCTTTAAAAATGTACACTCTGCATATGTATGGGTAGCAGATCACATTTGTGAAGTTTAGTGTTGATTGGATAAGGTTCATTTTTTTATCCGAGATGGCTGCTTGAAAGCACGGTGTGTACCCCGGTTTAGAATAGGTACACCGTATCCCTGCATGTCGTAAGAGGCGACTAAAAGGGTTGGTGTCAGGAAGGGCATCCGGCCATAAAAATATTGCCTCAAAAAAGAGAACTATGACAATTACAACGACATATGGGCAGGGTCCAGCCGGAAGTACCCCGTGGGGGACCCCACTCCCTCTCGTCAAACCTCAAGGTGGGGAACCCGATCGAAGCAAGGGTGGAAATCACAGCATTTATGACGACGAAACGTCTGATGCCCGACGTGGAGATCTGTTTCTGAGGTTTGGGACATGGAATGTAGGGACAATGACAGGGAGATCAGGAGAAGTGGTGGAAGTATTGGTCAGAAGAAGAGTGGACATATGTTGTGTGCAGGAGACGAGATGGAAGGGAAGTGGTGTGAGAATGGTGAAGGGTAGGCAGGGACAGAAATACAAGTTTGTGTGGCAAGGGTGCCCAGAATGCATGCATGGTGTTGGTGTCCTGTTTTCTGTGGAGTTTGTAGACAGTGTGGTGAATGTGACTAGAGTGAGTGAAAGGTTGATGATGGTGAAAATGATGATCGGAAAGCTCTTGGTGAACGTCATCTCAGGATATGCTCCGCAGGTTGGTCGGAGCGATGAAGAGAAGGACAACTTCTGGTGTGCGATAGAGAAGCTGATGGAAATCGTGAAAGATGAGGAAGTTGTTGTGGTAGGAGGAGACCTAAATGGACATGTGGGAAGGAGTATGGACGGTTTTGAGGGAGTTCATGGGGGTTCCGGATATGGTGTGAGAAATGGAGAAGGTTAAAGGATTTTGGAGTTTCCTGATGGAGCTGATTTGTTGATTTGTAATACTCAGTTCCAGAAACAGGATAATAAGCTTGTTACATACACGTCAGGTGGGTCAACGACAACCGTTGACTACCTGCTGATGCGTAGGTGAGATCGGGGGCACCTCCGGGACACAAAGGTGACCCCGGGAGAGGAGGGTGTTTCACAGCACCACTTGGTTGTCTACGACATAAGGGTGAAAGGTGCGAGGAGAGCTCGGCGGGTGAAGTATCAACCGAGAATGAAGGTGTGGAGGTTGAAAGAGGTGACAGTGAGGGAGGCATTAAAAGAGAGGCTGAGTATGGTCGAGGATGATGTGGTTGAGCTTGAAAGTGGTTGGATATCAATGAAAGATAGTCTGTTGGGAGCCGTTGGTGAGGTATGTGGATGGACAAAGCGACCACCGAGGCACTCGGAAACATGGTGGTGGGATGATGAAGTTGGAAAGAAGATTGACAAGAAGAGGAAGAAGTTCAAGGAGTGGCAGAAGGCGAAGGGTATGGGGGCAGAAAAGGCAGAGCATGAAAGTTATAAGGCAGCCAAGAAGGCTGCAAAGAAAGAGGTAGCAAAGGCGCAGGAGGTATGTAGGAAACATGTTCGGAGAACGCTTGGATTTGGAAGAGGGTCAGAGAGCGGTATTCAGGATTGCAAAGTATATAGCGAAAGAGAGGTGTGATGTGATGGGGGTGAGTTGCTTGAAGGATGAAGTGGGACAAATCGTGGACGCAGATGGAATTAAAGGAAGATGGAAGAGATGTATGGAAATACTGTTGAATGCAGAGAATGAATGGGATGGCAACATAGAGAGCAACCCAATTTTAGGACCGGCAGAGAAGATAACCGAGAAGGAAGTTGAGGAAGCGATAAAAGCAATGAAGAGTAGAAAAGCGGGAGGGCCGACGGGAGTTGTGGGAGATATGTTAAAGGCAGCGGGAAATTGGGGTGTGAAGAGAATGACAGAGATCTGAAATCTGGTGGTGAAAGAAGGTCACATTCCAGTGGTTTGGGAACTGAGTACCCTCGTCCCTCCATACAAGTGGAAAGGTGACCCTCTGGACTGTGGCTCGTATCGAGCGATAAAGTTATTGGAGCATGGAATGAAGGTATTGGAAAGGGTGTTGGAGAGGAGGATAAGGAAGAAAGTGAAGTTTGACGAAATGCAGTTTGGATTTATGCCAGGAAGAGGAACGACAGATGCGCTTTTTATTGTGAGGCAGTTGCAGGAAAAGTACATGGAGAAGAGGAAGAAGTTGTTTCTTGGGTTTGTTGATCTGAAGAAAGCATTCGATAGGGTTCCACGCGAAGTAGTGACATGGGCATTGAGGAAGTTAGGAGTGGAGGAATGGTTGATCAGAGTAGTGATGGCAATGTACAAAAGAGCGCGCACAGCTGTAAGGTCGAAGGACGGGAACAGTGGTGAGTTTGAGGTGAAGGTGGGAGTGCATCAGGGGTAGGTACTAAGTCCACTACTATTTGTAGCTTGTGATGGAGGTGCTGGCTCGGAACGTAAAGGAGGGTGTACCGTGGGAGTTGTTGTATGCAGATGATCTGGTGTTGATGGCAGAAAGTATGGATGGACTGAAGGAGAAGATGAACAAGTGGAAGGAATGTCTGGAGACAAAAGGTCTGAAGGTGAATATCGGAAAAACGAAGGTGATCGCAAGTGGTAAAGCATGTGGTGAGGTGGAAAGAACTCGGAAGTGGCCATGTGCTGTATGCAGGAAGGGTGTCAGAGTGAATTCTATTCAACGTACAATGTGCGCTGAGTGGGTTCATCAAAAATGTAGTGGTTTGAGAGGGTCATTAACCAGTGTGGCAGCTACATTCAAGTGTAAGGTGTGCACAGAGGGAGCTGCAGATGGAGGAAATGTTGAGTTGGATCTTGGAGATGGCGTGAAGCTTGAAGGTGTGAAAACATTTTGTTACCTAGGAGACATGCTGAATGGAGAAGGTGGATCAGACTCGGCAACGGTTGCTGGAGTGAGATGTGCATGGAAGAAGTTTCGGGAACTGAGTAGCGTGCTGATGAGGAGGGGAGTGCCGTTGAAGCTGAAGGGAAAGGTGTATGCTGCATGTGTGAGAAGTGTTATGATTTATGGGAGCGAAACATGGGTAATGAACGTAGAGCAGCAACGAAGGCTGGAAAGGGTGGAAATACGAATGGTTCGGTGGATGTGTGGAGTATCGTTGAGAGAGAGGAAGACAAATGATGAATTGCGAAAGATGATGGGAATTGAGCCTGTGATGGATGCTGTGAAGAGAAACAGTTTGAGATGGTTTGGTCATGTGTTGAGGAAGGATGAAAGTGACTGGTTGAGAAAGGTGATGGAAATGAATGTAGAAGGAAGTAGAGGACGGGGAAGACCGAGAAAGACTTGGCTAAAGATGGCCGAAGAAGACAATGCGGGCAAGGGGGTTAACAAGGGAAGATGCAGAAAATAGGGCAAAATGGAGGAGATTGTCATGGGGACCGCAAGGCTAACTCCCGCTCTTGCAGGGAAAATGGTCTTAAAATGCCTGTTGTTGTTGTTGTTGTTGTTGTATGGCTGCCAAACCACGTGACCTACGACCATCATTTTCAAACTATATGCAACAATGGTGTTAGATGATATTTGTAACATTTTGCATTGACAGGGTAAGCGGTTTCAGAGATATAATTACTTAATATTTTCCTTCAATCAATATGGCTGCCACACCATGTGACCAATGACGTTTTGATGGTCATCTTTTAATCGCCATACCTCATCAATGACACACGTAAAGTTTTGAGTCAATCAAATTGGTGGTTTGGGCAAAGATGTTTTTTTGGGGTTTCAGGTTAAATGCAATATGGCTGCCCAACCATGTGACCAATGATGTCATAAATTAATATTTAAATACAAATGTGTCATAGATCATATGCATGCAATTTCAGATTTTAAGGATAGGGAATTTGATTAAAACATTTTTGGCTGGTATACCACATCACCTATGATGTCATCATTATCATGCTTTTGTTCCCCATTGGGAGTACTTGACAATGTGCCAAGTTTCAAATTTTTCCATTCAGCGGTTACTGAGAAAGAATTTTTTTGTTATTTGAATTTAATCCAAGATGGCTGTCATATCACGTGACCTATGACATCACACTAATCATGAAAACATTCTGCATTGGTGTAACTCCTATCCTGAAAGTTTCGTCCCAATTGGACATGTGGTTGTTGAGAAAAACGAGGTTTAGCCCGTACGGACAGACAACCCGAAAACATAATAAAATATAAAAAAAGAAGGGACATTCTCAGGAAAAATGCCAGGGGCATTGAAAACGCCCCTTTATATGGTATGTGCCATGTGGAAAAGTATAAAAAAGAAGGGACATTCTCAGGAAAAATGCCAAGGGCATTGAAAACGCCCCTTTATATGGTATGTGCCATGTGGAAAAGTATAAAAAAGAAGGGACATTCCATCGCTTGTAAAAAAAACAAAGGGGCCTTTTCTATGCCCCTCGCATTTTTCCCAAGAACATGCAATTGACTGTGTACCTTGAACTTCTGCATCTACACACAGGTAACCAATCAAAATGTAGTTTAATCGAGATGGTAGATCTTCAAGAAGGAGGTCGAAAGGAGAGTGCTCTTTGGAGTCACATGTCCTACGAGTGCTCACCTATAGTCAATGAATATGTGGCCAATCAACCACATCGTCATAATTCCTGAGAAATGTGATGGTCAATAGGCATTGGTTCTTGGATCTACATTCCCTGTCATGAACCCTTCCTGCCACCCAACACATACATACCTGATACCATCATGCATTAAATTAATCAAGTGCTCCTGCTGAAAATTCACAGCTTGTTGAAATGCAAGAAAAAAAACTACTAATTGCAGATATCTGTGTGATTTCCAAGAAGAAGAAGAAGAAGAAGAAGAAGAAGAAGAAGAAGAAGAAGAAATGGCACGACGTCTCCCCGACTGTACGGAATTGTGGTTGTCCGATGTAAGTTGTTGCTGGTGCGCTATGTTGAAATTACGGCCTGTTTCTCCTTTAGTGTACCCAGTAACAGAATGTTTGAGTTGCGAAAGAAAATTATTGTGAATTCTTGTGAATTAGTCAATAGCACCTGAAGTTCTGTGTTTTGTTGTCGAAAAATAAACGGCAGTCGCAGTGGCGATATAATCACAACTATCTCTGACATTTCCCAAGTGTCCATCAAAGACGTTCATGAAGCTTAACAACCCGTTAGTTCCTGGCATGTATTTAAAAATGCATCTAAAAATGTCTTTCTTTAATCCTTCAAATTAGCCAGGGATAAAACTATCTCTTATATGCCCGCCCTTATATTTTATGTAAATCACAAGGACATTAGGAGACCATAGACAAACCAGTAGGGTATGCAAGATTTGAACCTGGGATCTTATTACCTCCACCACCGAAGGTGGACATGGATGGAGGTTATGTTTTCACCCTGTTTGTCTCTTTGTCATTGAGCCGTATATCTCAAAAGTTGTGGACAGATTCGGACAAAACTTGGTGGACACATTGAGTGTGCGACAAGGAAATATGGATTCGATTTTGGTGAAGATCCGAATCCGGATACTAGAATTTTTAAAGTGATTCTTCATCATTGAGAGATAGGGCAAAAAGCGATATATTACAGGATATCTCAAAAAGTTATGGATGGATTCGGAGGAAACTCGGTGGACCGGTCGTATGTGGGACAAGGATGAATTGATTCAATTTTGGTGAAGATCCGTATCTGTACACGATGATTTTTTTAAAGTGATTCTTCACCATTGAGAAGATGGTGTCTCAAAAAGTTGTGGATAAGTTGGTTAGGTGACAAAAACAAACCAATAATTCCATTTTGGTTCAGGTCCAAATCCAGATCCGGCCTATCAGTGGGACACAAAACATAAACTGTTCAGCTTGGCCAAGGTATGCTCTCCTCTGAGTGCCCTTCTAGTTATCTCTTGTCATTGAAAACTCGTCTTTTTGTGATTACACGGCCTTCATGTAAAACAAAGCAGCAGAAACATCCGTAAACCAATAAAATGCTGCAGGTAAGCTTACCTTGGGACAAGGTTGTACGTCTGGCAGAGCTGCAGAGCCTCCCTGTCCAATGAAATGAGAGAGAAAGAGAGACAGAGAAAAAAATAGAATCGATGTCACACTCTTTCAGCAACGAAACAGAAATTCCCCTCTTTTGGTGGATGCAACATCTAAACTCCAGCGGCATCACCAGGCCTCGTTGATGCTGTTAGCACGGAGCAGCAGGAGAGCAAGGTGCTCAGGCATGGATCCTTGCCAGCATAGTGGGATTCGGATGGCATTCTGCAAGCTTCCCGTCACGTACGTACGAATTTCTCTCGCGCATTCTGCGAAGGCGACCTGCAACTGCAATGACGGGAATGCTTTGAAACACCTTTAGTGGCCTAAAACGACCACGCATATCATCGGACCTGAACGGCAGCAAGTTCATCCAAAAATGCGTAAAACACAATGAGATTAAATAGAAAGTTCCCTTCTGTGTGCTCCATATTGGGTGGTTTGCAGCAACCAAGCACCTTAACAACAACCAAAGTTGTAACAACAAATGTTGGGGATAGACGTAGTAGGCGGGATGAGGGTAGAGTGATTAATCTATCCTTTGGTACGGCAATCACACAAGTTTTGTTTCTAATTCTCGTGAAAATTGCTCACCTGCATAGACCCTAAAGAATGACTCAATTTATCGAACACGTGTGAGACAGGCTTGTCTGGTAAAATAGCTTGGCGCCTTCATCGTCTCCAAGTTCACTCTCACCTCAGGTGGCTGCTTATCCCTTGCCATTAACTCCAGCAATCTCTCCAGCATCTCCTGACGCACATTCCCCCAGCGCTTGATGTCTGCACCAACAACAAGCCGTGCATCACAATTCGAGAAATTCGGAAGCAAGTGTTCAAAACTAGCTTAACGACTTTGGGCATAAGAGGCCCAAAGCAAAGCGTTAAAGTCAAAGACAAAAAACCCATTGATGTTAACTTTGTGAAGAATTGCAAATAATTCAAGAAAACCCAGCTGTTAGTTAAGATTAACAATTGAGAGAGCGATGGGGAGGATGATGGGAGTGGGAAAGTAGTAAAGACAGAGGGGAGAATAGTGGTAAAAAAAAAAAAGAAAAGGAAAGAAAAGTTTTTGTTCTTGAATGGAATTCTTGAATTTTTTAGAATTTTTGTTCTTAATGGCTGCAGAAAATCTTTTTCGGAATGTGTTATAAAGTACAAGCACAAGATTTATGAAAACAGATGGAAGTAGTCACACAATGGCGGCGTCGGCAGCATCGTAAAATCCCAAGGGTGAAGGCAGCGATCTGAACACGTGAACAGGAACTTGTAAGATCCAAGCAATGGAAGCTACCCGAGTAGGCTTGACATAACAAACACGATACATTAACTTACCTTGCCACATGTTTGGCAAAAGGTGCAAGTAGGAGGCAATGTCCAACGCTCTTAAAAGGTGTATCATCATTTCTCTAGTTGGTTGTATGATCTGCAAAGCAAAAGTTACCAAAATAATCAATTTAAATCGACACAGTTGGAACATTGACATAGACATCGACATTTCGCTCTCACTGTTGCTAAAAGTTAAGCTAGAACGGCACTCGGTTGAGCACATACCTCCGCCAGGCTGAACAGTTTATGTTTTGTATCCCACTGATAGGCCGGATCTGGATTCGGATTTGAACCAAAATCTAATCGGCTTGTTCTCGTCACCTAACCAACTCGTCCACCAAGTTTACTTATAACTCGTCCATAACTTTTTAAAATATCATGTTATATATCGCTTTTCGCCCTATCTCTCAATGGTGAAGAATTACACAACTCACAATAAGTTAGGGATATTGGCAGGTTCTTCGGTGTGGTTGATTTTGTGTATTAATTATGTTGAAAAAAGTTGTTGGTCCTAATTCTATGGTTATTAATGTGTGAAAAAACAGCATTCTTGATTTCAATATCCTAACCCCTATTTAAAAAAAAAAAAAAAAAAAAAAAAACACTTCCACAATATTCCTAACTTATTGTGAGTAGTGTACTTCAAACATTCCACCAGCCAGATCTGGATCCGGATCTTCACCAAAATCTGGTCATTTCGTCCTTGTCACATACGCTACCTCTCTGCCAAATTTCGTCCGAATCCATCCACAACTTTTTGAGATATCTTGTTCACAAACAGACAGACAGGGGTGAAAACATAACCTCCATCCACCGTTGATGGTGAAGGTAACTACATGGGGCATTCAATAAATTATTGGAAACGAGATACTAATAACAGGCCAAGACTGGTCAACCGGTTTGTGAATTTTTCAATTTCAAACACTTCCTTCTTTAATAAAATGAATAAAAATAAATAAATACTTTCTTCTTCTTAGATAAATAAAAACAAAATTGTTTGGCTCAAAAATCTACAGCAAGACATAATATGTACAGTAAGGTGGTCCACAGATATATGTAATATTTAATACTATTAAAAATCCATGCTCCACAAGGCTGCCCTTCTTCCTATGTTTATAAAGATCATATGAACCAAATATGAGCTCATTTGGAACTTATTTGGAGGTTGCTCAAAAAATAACATTTTCAATTTATCCTGTTTTTTTCAGATGGCAGAAACACGCAGCTCTTCCACAGTTTTGTTGCTGGGCAAGTCTGAAAAGGAAATAATATGTGGGGGACTACCAACCAAAGGACACACATTGCAGAAAATGGTGTACCATCACATACAAGAACACCATATTGCAGAAAATGGTGTACCATCACATACAAGAACACCATATTGCAGAAAATGGTGTACCATCACATACAAGAACACCATACAGTTCGTGAAAGTGCCAAACTTAGTGTACAAGCTGTGTGTGCATACTGGGAGAAAGCACGAATTCCAGTGCAGAGAGTAGATTCCTGTGAGTGCCAACTTTTGAAGTTGTATGATGCCTACAAACTGGTAAAGAAAAATAGAACCAAGACATTCGAAAACTATAGAGTGAAGGGGCAGATGTTCAAAGATGATCTTCAATCCCTCTTCGATATCTCACCAAATGATGCGCTTGAGAAAATGACGAATGAAGAAGACAAAGCATTCCTTATCATGCAGCGTGAGGATCCCTCAAGTTCACGTATGGGATCTGTGGACAACTCTGGCAGTGAAGGAGAACAGAAAGTGTATCAGGCTTGAGAATGAAGATAAAAGAAAGAAGAAACATGCTGCTGAGACTCTAACAGCAATGCAATCTGTTCCATCAACATCGGCTGTGGTTGATGATGATGATGAGTCTGAGATTGAAAGCTCCGATTCAGGGGACAATGAATTCAAACTCCAAAGTCCATCTTCTGCCAAACAGGCGAAAAAGGCTCCCATCAAGGTGATCACTCCAGCAAAAGTGGCAACTCTGGACAGAGTAAATCTCTCAGATCGGCGTGCTATGTTTGTGGCCAGTGCTTTTGCACAATCTCTTGGTCATACCACTGAAGACATTTCTCTGTCACACAGTGGAATTCGTCGTGCTCAAAGAAGTCGGCAATGTTTTGAAACACAAGTTTCTGAAAACAATGTTACGTAAAATCATTCAAATTATGTGTATTCTGATGTTTACTTTGTTTTAATTGTTCTGATAGATTTGTTTTATCGTCTCTGATGGATATTTTATATTTTCTGATGGATGATTGATTTTTTCCGATAAATTATTTATTGTCAAATTAATACATGAATGTTTAATCTACTGTTTTGTTTTTAATCTTAATTTCACTATATGAATGAACATTCATATAGTCATATATAGCTTTCACATATAGCTTTCCCTCGCGGTCCCTCTGTGCTGTCTTTCCCTCGCGGTCCCTCTGTGCTGTCTTTCCCTCGCGGTCCCCCTGTACTGTCTTTCCCTCTCGGTCCCCCTGTGCTGTCTTTCCCTCGCGGTCCCACTGTACTGTCTTTCCCTCGCGGTCCCTCTGTGCTGTCTTTCCCTCGCGGTCCCTCTGTGCTGTCTTTCCTTCGCGGTCCCTCTGTGCTGTCTTTCCCTCGTGGTCCCCCTGTGCTGTCTTTCCCTCACGGTCCCTCTGTGCTGTCTTTCCCTCGCGGTCCCACTGTACTGTCTTTCCCTCGCGGTCCCACTGTACTGTCTTTCCCTTGCGGTCCCACTGTACTGTCTTTCCCTCGCAGTCCCACTGTACTGTCTTTCCCTCGCGGTCCCACTATACTGTCTTTCCCTCGCGGTCCCACTGTACTGTCTTTCCCTCGCGGTCCCACTGTACTGTCTTTCCCTCGCGGTCCCACTGTACTGTCTTTCCCTCGCGGTTGTCAGCTCTTTCACGAGCCTCGATTCAGTATTTAAAAAATGAACAATGAACAATTGAACATGCATGTAGATTGTATAATGGTACATTGTACATAATTATTTATTAGTTTACAAACAAACAACAACAACAATAACAATAATAAATAATTTGAGTAACTGAAAATAGATAATTATCTATGAATTGATGTATGATGCTAAAAATTCTGTATCTTATTATTCATTAAAATTTGTCAACATTTTGAGCAACCTCTAAATATTGTCCAATTAAGCTCAAATTTTCACCACGAACTACTTTCTTCAAAAGGAATAGGGGCAGGCTTGTGGAGAAATGAAAATCCAATCTTCAAATTTTTGGACCACCCTAATGTACAGCAAAGAGCCCTTCCTTGTAGCCTTTCCGAACATTATTCATTGTATTGTCTTTCTTAACATTCAAGGCTTTGGCCAAAAAGAAACATTCTTTCAGGTTACAAGCCACAAAAAGCAAGGACATTTTACAAGGAGTAGGTACGGATTATTTTATTTTATTCTATTGTTCCTTTAATTGAGATCAAGTGTATATTTTCAAGTTTTTCAAGTTTTAAAGTGAAATTTGAACTATCTACCATATAAACACAATGTCAATATGTATTTTTGCGTGTTTTATTTTTTAAAGATGTCTGTCCCCCTTCATGAGGACGATTTGAGTCGGGTTTTAAAGGCCAATCTTTAAGACGAATGTGTGTTCACTACGGTCTATTTTTGAGGATAAAACAAACTCGAAAAACATCTTCCATAAAAAAATTAAATATGTGTCTTCCATTGGAAATGTAGATGGTGGCTTGCAAACTGAGCCTGAGGGGTGGTGTACAGAAGCGTTTTTTTTAAAGTACCAATAAATACAAGGCGCATGGAGGTGAAATTTGCTGCACGTGACGTGCAACGCACGCAGAGTAAAACGAGTGTTCATTTACATCCATATGATGTCTGATAAATAAAAAAAGATATAAGCACACTTGACACTAGGCTGAGGCTTCAGAATTTTGCATGCCCACGAGGCTGTACCGTTGAAGAAACCGTTCCAACCCGTCATTTTTGGTGGGCTTTTATACTAGTATTATTATAAAAATTGAAAAGAGAAGATACATTCAGAGAAAGTGGTTTATTACAACAAGCTTGACTTCCGTTTCCGGTCCCTCGAGCGAGGAAGCGACTCTCGATTTTGCTCCACAGCATCAAAGTTTAAGTATTTTCCCATTCTTGTCTTTGTCAAATTTCCACTCGTTATTTTATTGTGTAAGTGTTATTGTGTGTTTCTCGTTAGTTTTTGGTTTGTAATTCATGCAAACTTGTGTATAATTTAATCGTTTTCTGTTCGCACCACATGCGCAGCCTGGTAACTTGAGGCTTCCCTCTCCCCATCGGTGTTTTGTGAATACAAGTTCTTTCCTTCGCTGTATTGCTTGTTTTTTGAGATTTCCCTTCTCCCCCTAACTTCCCCGAACATCTACCCTTTGTCTAACATTTTAAATACAATTTTTTTTAATTTAAATTCATTCTCCCTTCGCGGGCCCCGCCAACGTGTGCTGTTGTCTCGCCCCGCCCCCTTTATCTCCTTTTCTTACACCTCTTCCTTCCATCTCCAGCGAATACTCACTTTTACAATTCTAGTTTCCACCATACTTTCAAGTATGGTGGAAATTCTGATCCTTTCTTTCTCTGATCTTTCTCTGATCCACGCGCTCACTTCAGGATTTCCCAGATTGTTTTGCACGGTTTTGTTTAAATATGTTTAAACTTTCCCCTACAGTTTTATTCAGTGGTTTATTACAACACGCTGTTTTTCTTCCTATTTAAAAGGCTTTTTCAATTTCCTCATCAAATCATTCCCCTTTAAAAAAAAATTCAATCTCTTACAGTCCATCCTCCCTACATTCTCTAAACTCACCTTCATTTCACCCCTCCTCTATCGTTTCCAAACGGATCTCTGACTTGAAAATCACAATAAACCCAGTTTGTAATAAATGTTCGTTTTTCATAAATCATCCACTTTCTAAACTCCCCCCTCACCCCTCCCCTCCGAAACTCCTCCATTACACCTTGGCTCCAAAACTTCCCCCTCTGCCCTCCCTTTCAATTCTCCCTCCTCACAAACTCCCCCCTTGCCCCTCCCCTCTAAATCTCCCCCCTCACCCCCCCTTCAAAACTCTCCCCTCGCCCCTCCCCTTCAAAACTCCCGCCCCACCCCTCCCCTTCAAAACTCCATCCTCACCCCTCCCCTTCTCATCTCCCCCCCCTACTATCTTTCTCCAATTCTCCATCCTCCCCCCTCCTCCTCCTCCTCCTCAAAGCTGCCTCCATCCCACTTCGTCTCCGTTCTATCTCATACCTCCACCTCCTCCAACCTTCTACTTTGCTCTGCCCCTCCCCACCCCCCTCAAACAACCCCTCACTGTACCTCATCCCATCACCATCAAACCTTTTGTCCTCCTCATCCTTCCCTTTCTCCTAACTCTTCTGCAATCTCTGACACTATCAACAGACAGCTCTCCCTACCTCCCCCTCTCACCCCTCATCTTACCCTACCCCTCCCCTGTCCTGTCCTGTCCTGTACCCGATGCTTCCCCTCCCTCTTCCTCAATGGTATGGACCTCAAACATCCGGATCCTTCGCTCCAACCTGATTGATCTCTCCATACAGGTTGCTTCTGACAAACCAGACAATCTGCGAAACAGAAACTTTCCTCCTTCAAGATGTCTCCGATTCCTTAATATTGTTGTGGATATGAGAATGTTTTTTTATTTTATTGTTGTGGTAAAATGTTGTTGTAAAAGGTTGTTGTAAAATATCACCCCTCCTCCCTCCGTTTGTGGTTGTATAAAGGTCAAAGGGCGTTCCCGTAGTTAGTCCATAAAACATACATGCAGGACACGATATATCTTTTTTGACAGTTATATCCTTATTCTGTGTTTTAGGGTAAGGCTGTGTCTCCCATTAATTGAAGTACTCCATTGCACCAGTGAAAGAGAATAGATCCCCTTTCCTTCCCATCCCCAAAATCTCCCTTTCCTTCCCATCCCCAAAACCTCCATTTCCATATTACATCCCCTCTCGTCAGTGCTGAGCCCTCGATTCCCAATCACCTCCCCTCCAATAACCGCCATTGACCATGTGCTTGAGTCGGAGAAGAAAGGCGGGTCCCCACCTCGTCAGAGAGGGGAGGAGTGATCCAGCCCCACTCGACCAACCATGAACAAGGGGTTTGGCTTGAGAGGGCGGGGAGAGAACGTTTGGGGGAGGTTCGCAAAGGTTGAGGGGCGGGGCCTATATAACCCACGGCGGGGGCGTTCCCACACGAGGAGATGCACTTTGAGTTGGTCTGAGTTGGTTGGGAGTCGGTCGTCAAGTGCAGAGTGGTGAAGAGTCAGTCAGTAGAGGTGGTGGTCAAGTGGTTGCGTTGGTTGCGGTGAGGAGTCGGTGGTAAAGAGTGAGGGAGAGAGAAAGAGTCCTGAAGCAAGAGAGGAAGTTGTTGAACTGGGTGGGACTAAGCAAGAGAGGAAGTTGTTGGACTGGGTGGGACTAAGGAAGGAGAGAGAACCCGTCACACCAATCCCCCAAGCTCCGCGTTGGCTCCACCAAGCGTTCACCTCCACCAAGGCTCCACCAAGCTCCGCGTTGGCTCCACCAAGCGTTCACCTCCACCAAAGCTCCACCAAGCTCCACCAAGCTCCACGTTGGCTCCACCAAGCGTTCACCTCCAGCCATCCACCTCCTGCCATTCCTGCCATTCCTGTCATTCCCCGCGTGAGTCTGCCTTTTGTTTGTTCTGTCCTGGGTTAATTAAGACTGTAGGTAAGCTAGTATTTTCCCTGTGTCACCTGCGTCTTATGTGCTTGTAAATAAACGTGACTGCTTTCTTTTTGCTTGTGTGTAAATAGTCAATAAATTTAGTAGTATTTCCAAACCTTTTTGTCTTCTTTTTCTTCTTCACATCCGTGTCGCCTTTGTCTTTTCCCTATTGACTAGCTGTGGTGCGATCCGGCCAAAGTCCTGGGTGAATCGGGTGAGTCAGGGATCCTGTTAGGTCGCGGTAATACACCACCGCTCGGTCATCATAACATCTGTCCGCGATCTGTAACAATTGGTTGTCAGGAGTTGGATTCGGACCTGGGACTAAATTTGTTAGGCCCAAATTTTGGAACACCAATTGTGTTATACAGTAACAATTGGTGTCTGGGAGTGAGATTCGGGGCCCGAACCAAATTTTTAAAAACATCTAGAAAAAATTTGGTCAAAATTTGGAGCGGCTGAAATTTGTTTTGTTTTATAAAACCCGAATTTTGAAATCGCGCCATGGCTGGTCAAGGCGATCGAATGCCGGTGGGTGAGCTAGAGGAGGGGTTAGGAGTAACCCAGGATCAAATGGAGGGGAGCAATGAGGAGGCGGTTGAGGGGGTATCAGGTGCACAAAATGGCGCTCTCGCGCACGTGGTTACAGCGGCACCAAATTTTGCCGCGCCCGTGACCGTAGTATTGTTGGATTCGAACCTTGTGCTACAAATGGAGGCCCTCATGCTAGAAATGGAAAACAGAATAAACGGAATGAGGGCCGATAGGGAGGAAAGGGAGCAGAGGGACAGAGACCGCGAGTTGGGTGAAAGGGTCCCAGGGGTGCACGACGAGGTAACGCGGGTCGAAAAGCGCTGGTTGAGCGAAGCGGAGGAAAGCGCGGGTACAATGACGGGGGTAGAAATCGCGACACGGGGTTTGGAAAAGCCGGCGACCGATGAGGTAGAGGGTGTTTTATTAAAGCCAGCGGTTGCCGAGGTTAATAAAGAAAAAGCAGTGCTGGGAATTAAAATTGAAGAGATGACGGAGGTAGCCCGGGAATTGCAGGGAGAAATGGATTATGTACAAAGTCCCTGCTCACATCACGATGCTGTGCTTAACCCGAATGGAAGTTTGCAGGTTCGCGTGGAGAAAAGGATCCCCCAGGTGAGTCGTGCTGTATATTGTGCGGGTAGATTTTGCAGGAGGATGTTTAGCGACAAAAGAATTTTCGCGCGCTTGGGATCGAGGAAGCATCCGGGCGTTGGTGAAGGGTCCCGTGTGAGTGGAAATGGCACGCGTGGGAGGAAAAAGTGTGCGTCGGCGAGTGGGTGTGTTATAAAGTGTGGGAGTGAAACCGAGTGCGAGCGAGAATGCACGTCGGGGTGTACTGAGTGTGACACGAATAGTGAGTTGGTGATGGCGCAGGTGCGAGAGGGCACATCGGAGTGCGAGTGTGAAACCGAGTGCGAGCGAGAATGCACGTCGGGGTGTACGGAGTGTGACACGAATAGTGAGTTGGTGATGGCGCAGGTGCGAGAGGGCACATCGGAGCGCGAGTGTGAAACCGAGTGCGAGCGAGAATGCACGTCGGGGTGTACGAAGTGTGACACGGAGAGTAAGGTGGTGGTGGAACGTGTGCGAGAAAGCACACCTGAATTGGTCATGGCGCGAGTGTGGGAGAGCCCATCCGAGCGCGTTAGTGGGTGGATGCAAGAGTGCACGCCCATGGTGAGTGTTACGGAGGACGTAACGGAGGAGAGGTGTGGACCAAAGTGTGCGCAAGAGTGTGCGCGAGAGGTGTGGTGTGTAACAGGGAGAGCGTTGGTGGAATGTACGGACGGCGTTGGAACGCCAGGTTTTGTGAGGGTGAAAGGGGTAGCGTATGCTTGTAAGCATGCAAGTAAAGCATCGACGGTAACCGGGTTAGTGGTTAGAGCGACGGATAGCCGATGCGAGCACTCGGTGCGAGGAGCCCTTTGTTGGATGCAGGGCCCGGCGCGGATCGAAGCTGCGTCGCTTCTCTTCGAAGCGTCGTTGCCGATTCGGGCTTGGCCCCGCCCCGCACGGTCGAGTCCGGGCCTTGTCGGGCCAGGCGACCGGTCCGGTTCGAGGGCGAGTGGGAGGAAGCGGAACGGTGCCCCCTCGTGGGGACGGGGTTCCGACCGGGGGAGATTGAGCCATCGGGCCCGGGACCGCAAGGTGCCGCGCCGAGATGGTGCGTGGAGCCTCGGTCCAACCAAACCACCTCCCTTGAACCGAAAGCCGGACGGATTCAACCTGCAGGCGACCAAACCACCCGAATTCATTGCTCGGCTTTACGAACCGAGTTTAATGATGTCACGGCGCACCGAGAGGATGTAATAAGTAGACGGGTGATGAGGTTAGTGTTTTGGACCCGAAATTAGAAAAAAGCAAAATTTGATGATGGTATGGTGATTAGCAATAAATGGCAAATTTTTGGTTTATTGAATTTGGACGAACAAAATTTATAGGGAGAGACCCCCGATGTGGTGGGATGGCAAATCCACCATCCCTCACAGGTGGGGGCAAATGCGCAATAGTTTATGGGGTGGCTATGACAACCGAGCCAGGGAGGGCTTGGATAATATTGATAGGGATCTAGCGAAGATGACATTAGGTGACGTTAAGTTTAGTTAGTGACTGATACCTGTAGTGGGGACGCAGGTAGATTAGTGTGGATTATAATGACGTGGGAGCGCAATAGTTTAAAGGGACGACTGGGAAGCGCAAGTTTCAGAGGGGAGTAGTTAGCTGAGATGATGCCGTGTGTGTGAGGATTGAACAGGTGAGAATGGAACAGGTGTGATTGCACAGGTGTGCAACTGAACAGGTGTGTGGAGCCGTGTATGAGGGAGTAGTGGTGATTGCGTGTTGTGTTGACCAAATGGTCCAGGAAGAAAGGAGGGTGCAGGTGGCACCAGGTGTGAGGGCACAGGTGTGCAACAACAGGTGTATGTGGCTGTGTGGAATAAATGGTAGTGTGGAATATCTGGAGTATTGGAATGGATGGTCGTGGAGTGAGAATGGTGGAAATCGTGGAGTGGAGTGGATGGTGCGAAGGTGTGAATGGGGAAAGAGTGGACCCCCATCACGGATACCCGGGGCGGGTAGTGTAAGTGTTAGGTAGAGGGTATAGGTAAATTGTGGTTGGATATTGGCATCTGTGGTGCGAGGTGAAAGAATGGTATTTGGATGGGTGCATTAGTGTCGTGGAAATGGCTGGGCGTGTAGCCTGTTAGTGTGTGTAGTTGGTTGGGCGCTCCACCACTGTGAGGATGTCGGCCAGGTGAGGCCGCAGGTGGGCTCTGGGAGCCGGTAGTAGTTGTTGTGGATGGGGCCCGAGGATCCGGAGGACGGACCCGGGTAGCCCAGTGCCAGAGGGCACCATGGGGTGAGAGAGCCAGGAGGGGCTGTCCCCAGTTAGTTAGGTTAGGGTGAGGAGCTAGGTAAGCTCGGGTGGCAACTACAGTGGTGGAGGTGTGCAGGTGGGTAGACCTGCTGGGAGAGCTACACGTCGCGGCCCAGAAATTGTGCGAGGGCACCGGGAGATGAATCGGGGGAGTGAGACCCCAAATTGAGAAGCACCACAGTTTGGTCAATGGGAATTGGTTTTTAGAACCCGTAGTGTAAGTTGGCCAATGGATTGGCAGGGAAAGACCCCGGGTAGTGTAAAGTGTGTTAATGTCATTTAGAAAGTAGTTAGGATGAAGTCTCCTCGCACCATCTGCATCCACTCACCTGAGGTGACAGGTACTCCACACCATGCCATGTTTTAATTATTTTTACTGTGCAAATGTTTGGATTGTGAGACGCATCATGACGTGGGTGTGACATTGTGCGTAATTCTATCTCTCCCTCCTTATGAGGATTGATGATGAATTGGTGATGGCAAATTTTGAAGTAGAGGGATTGTGGAGACGAATTTGGTATAGGGGAAATATGGGGAAGACGTGACAGTAGTGACGAATTTGTAAATGTGTAGATTTTTGTACATATGGGGTAAGGGCAAGGGTAGGGTAGGTGACAGGGGGGTGACGTACGGTAGGGACGAGCTTTCTCACTTCGCCCTCCGTACGCATTTCGCCTTGCATTGCCTTATTGATGTGTACCCTTGTGACCTTACCCCTCGCTCAATTGTCTTTCCCCTTTTGTCTCCCACATGACCTGTGCGCCACTGGGTGCCGAGGGGAGCGTGCGTGGGTCGGCCATTGTGCGCCCGAAATTCCCAGAACCAGCTGTCTGCATCGATGCACCACATTATGGACCACATGCCTGTGGCCGAGCACCACTTATGGACCCCATGGGTTGGGGCATGGCCCCTCTGCTGGAACCGGCCATGAGGGCCCGAAATCTTGCTGGCGGACCTTGGCCACAGGGCACCGATGCCCCACAGGTGAACCACACTAGTCGGCCCTGTGGGCCATAAATAAAATAAATAAAAAGGACACATTGGGTGCAAGTTTTAATACAAATAGGCCGCCAGTAAGCAAAGCAAAATGAAAATGACAACATCTGGAAGACAAATAATAATCACCAGCAGAGGGAGCCGAAGAGCAAGAGACACCTGCAGGGTTAGGGGTTGTTGTTTTTATTTTCATGAACAATGGTGACTGCACCGATTGGTGCTTGGGTGTGTATTGGTGCGTTTTTGGGTGCGTTCATGGTGCGTCGATGCAGAGCAGACTGTCTCCCCCCCAGAAAGAACAATCATAGGTCCTGGGTTAGTTTTGTAAATAAAAATAGCGTCATTGTAAATAATGCTTCCCACCGTCAGTGTATAGTTTGAAGACCATTCCGCAATTCGGTTAACTGTGGGCGTAAGTCTGTTAGGCAGGGTGCAATGGAGCAGCGGGACACATTTATTTATGTTTTAAAACTGTCGCACTCAGGGTCAGGTTAAAAGTAGAGGGAACTACACCTACGTGCCACACGAAGGTAAAAGTTATAGGCCCGGGACGTGCCTAAGGGGAGGAGGGTGCAGTGTTGTGGATATGAGAATGTTTTTTTATTTTATTGTTGTGGTAAAATGTTGTTGTAAAAGGTTGTTGTAAAATATCACCCCTCCTCCCTCCGTTTGTGGTTGTATAAAGGTCAAAGGGCGTTCCCGTAGTTAGTCCATAAAACATACATGCAGGACACGATATATCTTTTTTGACAGTTATATCCTTATTCTGTGTTTTAGGGTAAGGCTGTGTCTCCCATTAATTGAAGTACTCCATTGCACCAGTGAAAGAGAATAGATCCCCTTTCCTTCCCATCCCCAAAATCTCCCTTTCCTTCCCATCCCCAAAACCTCCATTTCCATATTACATCCCCTCTCGTCAGTGCTGAGCCCTCGATTCCCAATCACCTCCCCTCCAATAACCGCCATTGACCATGTGCTTGAGTCGGAGAAGAAAGGCGGGTCCCCACCTCGTCAGAGAGGGGAGGAGTGATCCAGCCCCACTCGACCAACCATGAACAAGGGGTTTGGCTTGAGAGGGCGGGGAGAGAACGTTTGGGGGAGGTTCGCAAAGGTTGAGGGGCGGGGCCTATATAACCCACGGCGGGGGCGTTCCCACACGAGGAGATGCACTTTGAGTTGGTCTGAGTTGGTTGGGAGTCGGTCGTCAAGTGCAGAGTGGTGAAGAGTCAGTCAGTAGAGGTGGTGGTCAAGTGGTTGCGTTGGTTGCGGTGAGGAGTCGGTGGTAAAGAGTGAGGGACCAAGAAAGAGAGAGAAAGAGTCCTGAAGCAAGAGAGGAAGTTGTTGAACTGGGTGGGACTAAGCAAGAGAGGAAGTTGTTGGACTGGGTGGGACTAAGGAAGGAGAGAGAACCCGTCACACCAATCCCCCAAGCTCCGCGTTGGCTCCACCAAGCGTTCACCTCCACCAAGGCTCCACCAAGCTCCGCGTTGGCTCCACCAAGCGTTCACCTCCACCAAAGCTCCACCAAGCTCCGCGTTGGCTCCACCAAGCGTTCACCTCCAGCCATCCACCTCCTGCCATTCCTGCCATTCCTGTCATTCCCCGCGTGAGTCTGCCTTTTGTTTGTTCTGTCCTGGGTTAATTAAGACTGTAGGTAAGCTAGTATTTTCCCTGTGTCACCTGCGTCTTATGTGCTTGTAAATAAACGTGACTGCTTTCTTTTTGCTTGTGTGTAAATAGTCAATAAATTTAGTAGTATTTCCAAACCTTTTTGTCTTCTTTTTCTTCTTCACATCCGTGTCGCCTTTGTCTTTTCCCTATTGACTAGCTGTGGTGCGATCCGGCCAAAGTCCTGGGTGAATCGGGTGAGTCAGGGATCCTGTTAGGTCGCGGTAATACACCACCGCTCGGTCATCATAACATCTGTCCGCGATCTGTAACAATATCTATTCCTGGTTACTCCCTCCTCCGGTATGATAGACCTGATCCGCGTCCTGGTGGTGGGGTTGCTATCTTTATTAAAAACTCTTTTCCTCACTCTCTTTGCACTGCCTTCTACCCACCACACCCTCAGGAGTACCTCTGGCTACGGCTTCCTCTCCACTCCCACCTTTTGTTCATACTAGGGCATGCCCGTACTATATATAAGCTAGGACGTGCCCGTACGTGGGTGCCCGTTCCTTGCCAAAAAAAAAAAAAAAAAAAAAATTTGTGTAGGGGTGTGTGTGTGTAAACATCCTAGGGCGTGCCCGTACGTGGGTGCAAAAAAACATGCGTGCAAACAACAACAAAAAAAAACTTTGAAACCACGTGGCAGTAACGACCACAGAACCCCCCCCCCCCTCTATTTACATGAATGGTTTGGTCCATTCGCAACGACCACAGAACCCCCCCCTCTATTTACATGCAATGGTTTGGTCCATTCGCAACGCCAAAGCGAACGGCGAACGGCTAAATCGCCATAGCTCGGTAAGTACTTGTCCGATTAATTACAAACCTTGAAAAGGCACATCCTCGGGTCCCCAGCAATATACCTGGCAAGTTTAAAGTATATCGGACCCGTGGTTGTCGAGAAACAGCGGTCACAGACAAACACACAGACACACAGACACACAGAGATTACTGGAATTATAGATAGATGTGTTCTGTACCGTCCACCAAACAGTGATGACTCCATTTACATTTCGCTGCCTGACAATGTGGACCAACTTCTATCAACTCATCCAAACTCTCTCTTCCTCATATGTGGCGACTTCAACTGTCATCATGCCAGCTGGCTGGGTGTGGGTTCTCTCTCACCAGCCATGGCACCTCAGCAAAGGACTTCTGCGACTCATTGGGACTCACCCAATCTGTCAATTTCCCACGGGTCTGAAGTTCCTGCTCTGTCGCTCTATCTCACCCTCTCTCTGTTCTCTTCACCCTCTCTTTTGCTCAAGGACCAAGGTCATCTGCCACCAGCTTGGAAAACAGCCAACATGACCGCTTTACACAAAAAGGTGCAAAAACCGATCCTTGCAACTGCAGACCAATCAGCCTGCTCCGAATAATCAGCAAGGTCATGGAATCCATCATCGCTTCTGATATCAAATCCTTCCTCTTCTCCAATGGCTTGATCTCTGATCATCAATTTGGTTTCAGACCAGGTCATTCTACTCTGGACATGCTGCTTCTGCTGTCTCAACAATGGATGGACGTCCTCAATGCCAAACAGGAAATTAGAGCTGTCTCCCTTGACATATCACATGCCTTCGATACGGTCTGGCACCCAGCCCTGCTCACCAAATTCTCCTGGGATGGTATCCATGGAAATCTCCACGCATGGCTGGCGGACGTCCTCTCTGGTCGTCGTCAACGTGTGGCCCTGAATGGATTTCTCTCATCTCCCCTTCCTGTTCAGGCTGGAGTTCCCCAAGGCAGTGTTCGCGCCCTGTGCTTTTTCTGGTATTCATCAATGATTTCTCTGACTCTGGAAAATCCTCTCTACCTCTTTGCTGATGACTCCACTCTCTGTCGCTTCATACCTAATCCCTCAGATCGGCAGTCTGCAACCTCCTCACTCTCTGCAGACCTGGACAAAATCACAGACTGGTCAAACAAGTGGAACATGTCTTTCAATCCTGACAAATCTCACACTCTCACCATGTCTCTCCGAAAAGACTGACTGGAGAACCCTCCCATCTACTTTCTGAACAATCTTCTTGAAGAAGTTCTGTCACTCTAGCTTTTGGGTCTCACTAACTGCCATGATCTTTCCTGGGAAAACCACATTTCCAAGCTGGCCTCCAAAGCCAGTCGCCGACTGGGCATCCTCCATCATGCAAAGTCCTCCCTTGGCACACTTGAGCTCCTAACCACATACAAAGCTTTCATCCGCAGCTCAATGGAATACTGTTCTCCCCTCTGGGCTGGTGCTCCTGCCTTACACCTATCTCGGCTTCACGCTATTGAAACCAAAGCCTTGAGAATCATTGGAATCTCCCGCGATGAAGCTAACTCCGAGGGCCTTTCACTCACTCACCGCAGGCAGGTTGGTGGTCTTTCTCTCTTGTACAGACTCCTCTCCGGCCTAGCTCCGACCTAGCTCCGGCCTAGCTCCCCCAGCTCTGTCTGTGCTCTGTCCCCAAAATATTCCTACAAGTCGCACAAGATCTGCCAGCAACCCTCTTATGGTGAAACGGCCAAAATCAAGACTCTCTGCTCACCTTCACTCTTTCATTCCTCTTTTCTCCCGCCTCTGTAACAAACTCCCTCGCTCTCTTCAATCCCACTCCTCCCTCCAGGTCTTTAAAACAGCTGTTCACCACCATCTCTCATCTTCCCCCATCCAAAACCTTGATCTCTTCTACCCCCATTAATTCACCCCAGATCCAATTTTTTTTTTAAATACCGACTTCTTTCCTTGAAGTCCTAGCAGTGTGCATGTGTTTTATACCTCTCGCACCCCCACCCCCCCTTCCCATGCTCCTCCCCTCATTTCCTCTCCCTCCCACAGATCTCCCGATGTCCCTGTTCTCTGCTGTTGTACTTATGTGCTTCCCCCTCTCTCCCCATCTTGTCTCCCGCTCCCTTTATCATGTTTTATGTGTCAGTTTGTTTTTTGGTGATTAATGTTAGCTCTTACACGTGCCTCGATCGTGTATGCAAAAAAAGGAAAAAAAACAAATTCAACCCATCTGGCCTCCCAAAATTATATCGTTCTCTTAAAAATAATTGGTCTCAATAGTTGACCCTGTCGAAGGTAAAAAGATTGGTGAACTACTGTTTCTATAAAATGTAACAGCACCAGCCTGGTGCTGGATGGCAAGATGTTTGTCTCTGTTTTGAGGAATCTATGACAACATCAAGTGCCGACGACGGTTTTGCATTTCCGATATCCCCTCTGATACTGGTGAACTACAGTCATCTTCAACTTCAAGAAACATGACGGAAAATGACGAAATAACTCAAACAGATAAACCCGAATCGATGTGGATTGATGACAATCCACATTGGCTATATACAAGGAAGTTGGCAGGTATGAATGATGCGGGACAGAATAATTGTCCGTGCACAATGTGATGAAGTTCTAAAATCAGCATCGACTCAAAAATCGCCATTTTCAAGTATGTATCTGCCCAAAGGTGACAGTTAAACTCTATAACCAATGGAAACATGCCGTCATTGTGGCCACTATTTTGGAGGCACTGCCGGTGGCAAAGGGAGATAACTGACCAAGAAAAAAAACAATTCCAGCAGGTGATTAAAATTAGGGTCAGTTGGGTAACCAGAATCAGTCAAAATTAACCTGAAACAGACAAAGTTATCTGGAAATCGAACACTCTCAACCTCTGTAACCATGCTGTGCAAGTCGAGTTTGCCATGTTCATAAGGAAGGGTTTCCTGATGCAGAATGACACTAATTGTGTGTGCCTCCAATTTGATAAGCTGAACTCACCGATGGCACAATGTGACGGTACCAGGAGAGTACCACGCTGATGTCCTCCTGCTGGCAAATCAATTGGAAAAATTCTCCGCTGAAACAAAGACAAAACATCAGTTGCTGCCAAAGTAGTTTCATGGCAGGTAAATTAAAAACTGGATTTGCCTTCCTGAGAAACTACCTATAAATACACAATAAACTTATTTTAAGATCCTCAACACATTTATCCATCATATTAGCCTTCCTCGGCCCATGCCAGAAAATGTTGAGCTGCATTATTTACAACTCACGTGGGGGCTAGTTAGGGGTCATCTCGGAACAAAATCTATGTCAATGCGATGACGTTGTCGAAGCTATGTTCATCCAGATAAAGTCAGTACACGGCAGCATTCTGGTTCGTTATATGCATGCACGATCTCGGAAAATGGCAGATCCATACAAGAGACGCAAATGACATCATGAGCTTCCTTTTCTTCAAAAATTATCTCACATGAAATGTAATATAAATGTAATGGACAAAAATACAACTTACTAATGTCTTCCACAAGCAACTTCATGGAAATCACAATTCAGATTACATTTAACTCCAATCTCGAGAATTCCTTAAAGTTTAGCTAATCTACGATGGAATCATATTATGGTGGTACAAAAGGTTAGAGATGCTGTAAGGACCTGACTTACTAGAAGAATATAGAACTCTGGGGGTGTAGTAACTTCCAGTTATTCCCAAGAGAGAAAAACCGATACAATCGGTGAGCAAGCTCAAGCTCCTTCATCTCCAAGCACTACAACAAGAAAGCGATGTGAAAGTGATCAAAGCAAATATGACCGAAGATTCCATCACAATATGACTGAGATTGTGGGATTCACCAATATTCTAATCTGGCAGCATTAAAATGGAAAGAAAAACATGAGTAGGAATATTTTGTAAAAATACTTCAATAGTTGGAACTAAATAGTTAAACGATATATGAAAACCTTGAATAAGACACTGCTTAAATGACAACCATCACACCAACACACACACCTCCATTTCTCAGTCACTACCCCATTATGCTGAAATGAACCACCACCCACAACCTCAACCTACACCGTTCGACGTGCCTCCATAAACTTCCTGATATATATATATATATATACAGTCACGTGAAAAAGTAAGTACACCCCATGTAAAGTTTTGACTTTTTCAACATATTTCAACATACAGCTATTTGATCTTCATTTCAACAATATTGATAGATAAAGGTGATATAATATAACAAATATCATGAAACATTTACATTTTGTAGTCCATTGTATAATTTAAATAAACATAAATGCAAATTTCGCATGTGGAAAAAGTAAATACACCCTTGGCTCTAATCGGTGGTATTGCCCCCTTTGGCAGAAACAACCTCAAGTAGGCGTTTCTTATAACTGTCTACCAGTCTCTGACATCGACTGGGAGAAATTTTTGCCGGCTCCTCCATGCAGAATTCTTTCAGCTGTGCGATGTTTGAGGGGTTTCTTGCATGCACAGCTCGTTTCAAATCCCCCCACAATATCTCGATGGGATTTAGATCCGGGCTTTGACTTGGCCATTCCAGAACCCTCCATTTCTTTCTTTTAAGCCATTCCTTGGTGGATTTACTGTAGTACAGCGGATAACAACAACAATTGTGCATTTTATGAGAAAAGCATGAAATTTCTAACATAGTTAGTGCATACCATAAGATTGATTTTCAGATGTGGAGGGAAGTCAGATTTGACCTCTGAGGACCGTGAGAGGTCAAATCCAAAATGGCCGCAAGTCCACCGAGTCTAATGTTCAAACGCGCTTAATTTTGGAACCAAATAGTGTAGAAAAACATTATAGGTGTCATTTCCAACTAAATTGGGGATGCTCCTGATGAGCTGTGGGTTGCCTTTGGTGTCGGGTCAAGCTTTCGGTACATAGCTGTTCACAAAATGGTTGCCACATTGAATCCAACACAGTGTCTGACTCTCCCAATCTTGCAGGCTTTCACCGGGTGTGATACTGTATCTGCATTCGCTGGCAGAGGAAAGAAGACTGCCTGGGAAACTTGGAAGTCTTTCTTAGAGGTGAATGATGCTTTCAATGAACTCCTAGGCATGCCAAGTGAGGTCAGTGAAGGCTCAATGTTACTGCTGGAGCGATTTGTGGTGCTGATGTACGATAGAACCAGTGAGAGCACGGAAGTGAATGATGCCAGGAAACAGCTCTTCACACAGAAGTGTAGAACTCTAGAGAACATTCCTCCAACCCAGGCAGCACTCAAGCAGCACATCAAGCACACTTGCTACCAGGCCAACTGTTGGAACAAGGCATTGGTCATGGATCCAGAGATGCCAGACCCATCTGACTGGGGCTGGACAAAGCAGACAACTGTGTGGCAGCCTCTTTGGAGCACTCTCCCTGAAGCATCAAAATCGTGCCAAAATCGATCCACTGTGGCTGCAAGAAAGGGTGCACTGGATGCTGCAAGTGCCAAAGCTGCACTCAAGTGCACTGCACTGTGCTTCTGTTCTGGAGACTGTTAGATTTAGATCATTACCAATTTTCATCATTGCACTTGATTTAATGTAAGCTTTTGTGGACATACTTGGTTAACTACAGTTATTTTTTCAGAGGTTATTGCATCATTCCTTGCAGTGTAAGCACGTTTTTTCATCATTTCTGGTCTTTGGGTGTTCTGTACCTATCCCTCCCTGTACCTGAAAAAAATAAAGTTTTAAAAGTTCAAATGAACTTTTTCCAATAGCAGTTCCAACTGCAGTATCATAAAAATAGATATTTAACGTAATTTGACCTTCACCTAAATGCATGTCCTTGAGTTCTGGCGATCTCAAAAGTATCACCAAATGAATGGGCATCCCCAATTTAGTTGGAAATGATACCTATAATGTTTTTCTACACTGTTTGGTTCCAAAATTAAGCGCGTTAGAACATTAGACCCGGTGGACTGGTGGCCATTTTGGATTTGACCTCTCACGGTCCTCAGTGGTCAAATCTGACTTCCCTCCACATCTGAAAATAAACCTTATGGTATATACTAACTATGCTAGAAATTTCATGCTTTTCTCAAAAAATGCACAATTTGTTAAAATATGAGAGCTTATCCGCTGTACTACTGGTATGTTTAGGGTCATTGTCAGGTTGCAAGGTCCACCTTCGGTTGAGCTTCAACTTTCCGACAGATGGCCTCACATTATCCTCAAGCACCCTCTGGTACAAGGAAGAATTCATATTGGATCCTATGATGGTGAGCTGCCCAGGCCCTGATGCAGCAAAGATGCCCCAAACCATATTTCCACCACCATGCTTTACAGTTGGTATCAGGTTCTTGTGGTCAAATGCTGTCTTTGGTTTTCGCCAAACATGTCTTCTGGTACTGTGGCCAAATAGCTCTACCTTTGACTCATCTGTCCAGAGCACATTGTTCCAGAAGTGCTGGTCTTTGCCTAGGTGTTCATTGGCAAACTTTAGTCTTACCCTGATGTTCTTTCTGGACAGCAAAGGTTTCCTCCTGGCACACCTCCCATGCAGATCAAATTTGTGCAGCCTCTTTCTAATGGTAGACTCGTGCACTTTGACATCAACAGTGGCAAGAGCTACTTGTAGGTCCCGTGATGACATTCTGGGGTTCTTAGAGACTTCTTTCAGCATCTTGCGGTCTGCTCTCGGGCTAAACTTGCTGGGGCGGCCTGGCCTGAACAAGTTGGCAGTTGTTTGGAATCTTCTCCACTTGTAGATGATCTTCCAGACAGTCGAATGATTGATTTCAAATTGTTTGGAGATCTTTTTAAATCCCTTCCCAGACTCGTAGGCATCTATAACCTTCTTTCTGAAGGCCTCAGAGAGCTCTTTTGATATAGGCATGGTGACGCCGCACACTTCAACAACAAAGAGCAAACCAAACGAAATGTCTGAGGTTTAAATAAGACAGTTTCCTCCAAGATCCTCTCTAACGATGTTCTAATCATTTGCACCTGAGCTGGTGCACCTGATTCTAATTTTAGGTATTTGAAGGAGTGATAAATGTAGGGGTGTACTTACTTTTTCCACATGCGAAATTTGCATTTAGGTTTATTTAAATTATACAATGGACTACAAAATGTAAATATTTCATGATATTTGTTATATTATATCACCTTTATCTATCAATATTGTTGAAATGAAGATCAAATAGCTGTACGTTGAAATATGTTGAAAAAGTCAAAACTTTACATGGGATGTACTTACTTTTTCACGTGACTGTATATACATATATATATATGTATATATATATGGTACATATATATATATATATATATATATATATGGTACATATATATATATATATATATATGGTACATATATATATATATATATGGTACATATATATATATATATATATATATGGTACATATATATATATATATATATATATGGTACATATATATATATATATATATGGTACATATATATATATATGGTACATATATATATATATATATGGTACATATATATATATATATATATATATATATGGTACATATATATATATATATATATGGTACATATATATATATATATATATATGGTACATATATATATATATATATATATATATGGTACATATATATATATATATATATGGTACATATATATATATATATATATGGTACATATATATATATGGTACATATATATATATATATATATATATATATATATATATATATATATATATATATATATGGTACATATATATATATATACAGTGAAACCTTGACTTACGAGTTTAATTCGTTCTGTGACCGAGCTCGTAACTCAATTTGCTCGTTTCTCAAATTAAATTTCCCCATTAAAATGCATTGAAATGCTATTAATCCGTTCCAGCCCGCCAAAAACCACACCAATTTTTTTTTAAATATACAGTATATATAAAAATATCTCGCGCTTTATATTTCACCTGTATGCAGCATACAAGTTGGCAGGATGGCCTGGACTGGAGGTACGCACACTTGACTCTAAACTGTCCAGCCTGGGTTTGAATCCCGACCCAGCTATAACCTGTCATGGGTGAATCACAGGCAGGGTGATTCATCAATGTGTGTACCGCTAAACTGGGCGCCCCGTTTGCGTCCCATTAGTTGTTGGATGTTAAGGATCTCACCGTGTTTTCCACAAAGAGAAGGCGAGCTATCGCCGGCACTCTGAACAAGTTGTGGCCTGGCATGCTCTTCTCCTCTGCCGTTATATACGTCCTCCTCGGCATCTTTTTCCAAAAGAGCCCTGTCTCGTCACAGTTGAAGATTTGCTGGGGGATGTATCGTTCGGCTTCTATCAGTTCGGCAAAAGTTATAATAAAATCTTCAGCTGCCTTCACATCCGCCTCACCAAGTCGACAACACGCACACCTCGCTCATGTTTTTCGACGATTGCGTGTTTTATATCCAAGCACATTATCCTCTTCTTCTTCTCAGTACTGCCCTTGGCACTCAATTTCTTAGGACCCATGGTTAAAACTAAGAAATTTTCCAAAATAACCAACATGCGAAAACAAAGCAGCAGTGATATACGGCAGAAATGCTTGCACGGCAAGATAACCACGTGACCGGAACCCACCTGGTGGCGGGTGGCGTCAGCTCCAAAATAACCAAAAGGCGAAAACAAAGCAGCAGCGATATATGGCAGAAATGCTTGCACGGCAAGATAACCACATGACCGGAACCCACCTGGTGGCGGGTGGCGTCAGCTCCAAAATAACCAAAATGCGAAAACAAAGCAGCAGCGATATACGGCAGAAATGCTTGCACGGCAAGATAACCACGTGACCGGAACCCACCTGGTGGCGGGTGGCGTCAGCTCCAAAATAACCAAAATGCGAAAACAAAACAGCAGCGATATACGGCAGAGATGCTTGCACGGCAAGATAACCACGTGACCGGAACCCACCTGGTGGCGGGTGGCGTCAGCTCCAAAATAACCAAAATATGAAAACAAAGCAGCAGCGATATACGGCAGAAATGCTTGCACGGCAAGATAACCAGGTGACCGGAACCCACCTGGTGGCGGGTGGCGTCAGCTCCAAAATAACCAAAATGCGAAAACAAAACAGCAGCGATATACGACAGAAATGCTTGCACGGCAAGATAACCACGTGACCGGAACCCACCTGGTGGCGAGTGGCGTCAGCTCCAAAATAACCAAAATGCGAAAACAAAACAGCAGCGATATACGGCAGAAATGCTTGCACGGCAAGATAACCACGTGACCGGAACCCACCTGGTGGCGGGTGGCGTCAGCTCCAAAATAACCAAAATGCGAAAACAAAACAGCAGCGATATACGGCAGAAATGCTTGCACGGCAAGATAACCACGTGACCGGAACCCACCTGGTGGCGGGTGGCGTAAGCTCGTAACTCAGATCTCGGCTCGCATCTCAAAGCAATAAACCGCCCGAACGACGGCTCGTATCTCGGAAAACTCGTAAGTTGGTGCACTCGTAAGTCAAGGTTTCACTGTATATGGTACATATATATATATATATGGTACATATATATATATATATATATATATATATATATATGGCACATATATATATATATATATATATATATATGGTACATATATATATATATATATGGTACATATATATATATATATATATATGGTACATATATATATATATATATGGTACATATATATATATATATATATATGGTACATATATATATATGGTACATATATATATATATATATGGTACATATATATATATGGTACATATATATATATGGTACATATATATATATGGTACATATATATATATATATATATGGTACATATATATATATATATATATGGTACATATATATATATATGGTACATATATATATATATGGTACATATATATATATATATATATATATATATATGGTACATATATATATATATATATGGTACATATATATATATATATATGGTACATATATATATATATATATATATATGGTACATATATATATATATATATATATATGGTACATATATATATATATATATGGTACATATATATATATATATATGGTACATATATATATATATATATATATATGGTACATATATATATATATATATGGTACATATATATATATATATATGGTACATATATATATATATATATGGTACATATATATATATATATGGTACATATATATATATATATGTGAAGAATCAGCTCTTCGTTTGCCAAAGAAGTCCACAATAGCCTGGAATGGCGCAGCTTTATTAAAGAACCAACTTATACAGATCCGGAGGAGGCCAAGACATCTATAGCAAGAGCCAGTCTCATGCCACGTCAAGCCTTCCTGAAAACACATTGATTCCCAGTCCATTTATATAGGGACACGTTTTATCAGGAAATCTCCGAGGGAACAAACAACACTGGGAGAGGTTCCTCCCACCGTTATCATTCGGGGGAGTCAGCTTTTCCTTATCATTTGGACCAATTGTTTCTCTGGGCTCCGAGAAAACAGAACTGTAACTCACAAAGAGAAGAGTGTATGCTTAGCCAAACAAACCCATATATTTTATGGGTTTGTGTACATGAGTAATCCAAAGCATGTTTATACAGTCATGCGTTGCTGAGATTAAAACAAAATATATATAGTTAACGATAGGTTTATGTCATTCTACTGGCATTACGCAAAAACAAGCGCATGTGGGCGTGGTTTTATGACCAGCCTTGAAAAAAGCACACGTATACCATTGTCCAGCATGACCTCATTTTAAATGAAAGCGAAGCAAAAACCTCATTGTAACTCAGGCGTCACTGTCATTAAACAAAACAGTTAATGTTTTTGGCAATTTATCAAAGGTTTTATGTCTACGATTCAAGCAGCCTACCTAAGGTTCGAATACATTTTATTAACTCATGAAATAACATTATAGAACAGCATTTTATAACATAGCTTACGTGGTAATACGTCAGTCAACCGGCATTTATAATTGAGCATTAAGCAGTAACAAATCTGAGACCTGACATTCCTTCCTCTTGTCTCGTCGAGACAAAGTATCTCAAGAGACAACGTGCCACATCGGGCTTTATTGAAAGACCATCGTGTAATGCGGGTATCTCCCAAGGGCATACCGTGCGCCCAAAGCGCCTCGCCCGTGCATTTGGCGAACGTGTCGTGTGGTGCGTGCTCGGAGCCTGAGGGCTCAGAACATGAAAGTTCATTAACGTTTCGGATCCACAACGAAGACGTCTGGTCCAGATGAGGTTCTGCTCCGCCAGAGGGTGCATCACTTCCCCTGCGGAACTGGCTCCCCCCACCCTTTGCAGACGCAGTCCTTGCAGATCTTCGAAGTTAATCAACGGTCATGCCCATGAGGTCCCTCACGTGTTGCTGTTCTGGGGAATACAAAATGTCGTCAGTATCTTGTGTCTCAATTTCCTGGTCAGGGTACAGAGCGTAAAAATCCGAATCCGAATCACTTGAAGCAAAGAGATCCGCAACATGTGGATCAAAGAGATCCGAAACATTTGGATCAAAGAGATCCGAAACATTTGAAGAAAAGAGAGGGACTTCCTTTATGTCAAAGTCTCCCATGGGCGCCTGGTCGGCTTGCGGGTCTAGGACATCCGCGTCGGGTCCCTCAACCGCCAGACCCAGTGTCGCAATCAGATCCATAGTTGGGTCGGAAGGGGGCGTGCAGCTGTCAGCTTGTAATACATAAGCAGCGTTAGCCAGTACACGCAAGGGGTTTATAGCACAAGTATCACAGTCATCACATACACCGTTACAGGCAGCAGCCAGTTCCCACATGGGATCCACACAAGTATCACAGTTGCCACGAAATTCAATGCAATTTTCTGGAGCGCCGGTCGCGTCTGCCTTGTTGAAGGACCCGTTCAGGTCGACGGCCTCTGTGGTCAGAGCCATAGTTGTTGTCGGCGGCTTCTTCACTTTCCATCCTGTAAAATACTTTCTCATACAGAGGAGGACTAGAGATTTCATTAGTGCCCCCCAAATTACTACCCCGATTATCACAGCCAGTGCGGTCAATAACCACTTCACTATGGTGCCCGTCCATCCCTGGAACCAGTCAGTGAGCCAGCTAAATGTATAAGAATTTTCGCGCGCGATCCGATCGATCCAATAGTATGTCATGAGCCGTAGCGGTGTCGTTTGCCACCTTTTCTAGGGCCAAAGCCAACTTATCTATCCGGAAACTATCCATGACTGTGCCCGCTCCTGGGAAGAAGAAACCAAACACCTTTTCCCCTAGGCTCCCGTGTAGTTTAGTGGTTCCATCTTCGTTCATGACTGACCTCTTATAACGCCTGTCCAAGGACTTTGGGTCTAGCTCATCCAGTATCTCAACGTCAGGAAGGACTGAACCCAGATAACATGTGCCCCCCCAATTATTTGGTAAATAGGGGTAAGCCTTGTCGCCGCATATAAACATTGTCCCATGGGGTGGGACCAGGTGGGTGGATAAGCACTGGAGTCCCTTTACCACCCCATTAATCCTACTAACCCCCCTAGAGAATGTTATAGCCGTTATGTTGTGGTTGCGTTTATCTTGCAGTACTATTCGTAATGTAATCCCCGAGCTCCCTTGTCCCAGCTTCCCGGGGAGAGTGTAGGCGCATTCTGATTCTCCCATACGCAAGTGGCCGGAACCCTGGAGGCAGACCCTCCCTTTCTGTGGTTTGACCCAGACGGGGGCAGGCCTCTCGGCCACATGGGCAATCATTGACGGGCGATAATTAAATTGTCGATTGCAACTCTTGCCGTTGTCAACCCCTTCTCTTTCCAGCGTGGTGACTAAACATGGGGAATCGATAGGTTGTGAGCAGAGGTCATTGAGGGACAGAGGTAGCACTATCATGTGTATTCCTGTGGTGCCTGCTTGGGGAAAGTGCATGCACGACCAGCAGTGTGTCCTATTTTGAATTGTTGCCACCTCCCTGGCCACTTTCCAATATGTGTTTTCACCCTTCTTTGGGGCCTTATTCTGGGGTTGTGGCGTGAGTATGTATTCGATGCATGGTATGTAGTTCTTTTCGCCACCGGCCGCGCCAGGGGTCCAGACGCTGCACCGGACCTGCATGGTCATGTCTTTCCCTAGGCGTGTGCGTGTTTGTAGCTTAAAATCAGGGGTTCCCCATTGGTATCCTGGTTGGGCCAAGGTCTTAATGCTAGCTTGCCCGTCTTCCCGGAACTCTCGTTGCTTTTGTAGTATCATGCCAACGCGTCCAGGCCCTGCCGACAGTGCTAGCCAATTTATGTTCACCCAATTTGTGTGCAGGGCTTTCTGTTCGAAACATGGTGGTGATACTCTTTGTCCCCATGTTACGGTGAGGTGTCGGGTTTCGTTTTCGCATCTATTGGAATCGGAATTTCCCCTAGCTGCTGTCGCTATCAATAGTATTGTACCTATGATTAGGCCCATCCTTACTGTGTTCTGGGGGTGTGGTGTCTGGTGCTTGTATGGCCAACTTACAGTGCGTGGCGTGGATCCACGAAGTCTTGCCCTCGCAAAAGACTGCCGTTGGTGTAGTCAGCAACACCTGGACTGGTCCCTTCCACCTTGGTTCCAAGGCGTTCTTGCAGGTGAAGTGCTCCACGAACACCTGGTCTTTTTTCCTCTGGTGGAACACCTGGTCCACAAGTCTCCTGGGAGCGCCTGGTCTACAGGTCTCCAATTTCCTAATCCACTTTTTTCAAGTGGATCCAATTTTATCCAATATTCAATTTTTTTAAATTCAATCCCATTTAATCCAGTCCAATTCAAATTAAATTCAATCCTTCTCTCAGCATCCCATTACCTGTTTCCAACATCAATAAAAATAAAATTATAAAATTAATAAAAAATCAATCATCTCAACTCTCAAATCGAATCAAAAAATAAAAATAAACGAAAATTACTTCAGCGAGAGTTTCAACTAGAATTAACACAAACAAACCACCATTAACCTCCATTAACACAAACAAACCACCATTAACCTCCATTAACCTCCCCCTATTATTTATTTATTTTCACGAATAAACAAATAATAGAAATAACCTGGTCTACTTCCAATTTCAATTCTGGTCAGTTCTGGTGTCTGGTCACACACAATGTTTTCCTCACCCACTGTGATTCGCTCAAAATAGATTCTCACTGTTATGTCTGAAATTAAGCTACCCTACTGGGTATTCGTGAAGGGGGTCCATCTTTCCCAACCCCTTCCTTCACACCAGCCACTTCACGTTGTCCACCATACTCACTGAATTGTCATCAATTCTGAAATTCGTCTCATGAAAACACATCCCAGAGTCTAGTGTAACAGCCAGACAAACACATAGACACGCTGAAGACCCCAGGGTACCCATCAAACTAGCTTGTCCCCAGATCCACAACACAGCGAAACATGTAATTTTACTAAAATAATCACTTACTCATAACTAGCTGGATAACTAGCATAACTAGCTCAACACCTGGAACTCATAACTAATACTCATACCACTAATTACTCATATACTTACTTAAAATAATGTAATATCCCAATCTTCACCCTTTATGCAAATCGAAGCACCCCGGACAACCCACAACCAATATCAACCACTGTAGCCGCCTTCCCCTCCAGGCAGCCACACACAGCCACATACATCTCCATCCACGTCACACAAGACAACAGCCAACGAGTGTGTCCACCACACAGAAACCTTTGGCAATGCAACAACCGAACTCCCAGACAACCAACAACAAAACCCAATCCATCTCCATGGCTCATCAAGCAGTTCCAACTTAATCCAGCTTCACATACCGATTTCCCCAAAAACTCGTGAAACTTCACCCCCATTTTGGAAAAACCCTGGACTAAACCCTGACACCCTAAATAACTTCAGACCCATCTCCAATCTACCCTTTCTGTCAAAAATTTTGGAACGTGCTGTGGCCACTCAACTCAAACATCACCACTCTGCCAATAACCTGTATGAAACATCCCAATCCGGATTCTGCTCCAGCCACAGTACTGAAACTGCTCTCCTCAAAATCACCAGCGACCTTTTCTCTCCTCTGATGCCGGCAACCTCAACATTTTCATCCTCCTCACCTCAACGCCTCCTTTGACATCATCAATCACACCATCCTCCTCACCCTGTTTAGACCAGCTTGTGCCTATTAAACCCAAATTAGTTCACCCCCAAGCCTACAAGGACCACCTACAGCACTGCAAAGATGTCCTCTACTCCACCTACTACCCTCAAATTATCCACTCTGGCTCCGGAATCCCAAAAGCACTCTTCTCTACAATAAACAAACTAAATAAACAAACTTTACAACGTGAACAAACTCCTCAGCTCCCTGGATACCACCACCTTGCTCCACACACCTGTTGGTGCACACCTGTGCACTCACACCTGGTGCCACCTGCACCCTCCTTCCTTCCTGGACCATTCATCCAAAGCAAAATTGACAGCATCTACAACAGCTTAATCACCACAATTCACTCCCCCTTAAGGTGTCCCCCAAGGTTCAGTTCTTGGCCCCCTCCTCTTCGTCCTGTACCTATCCCCCCTTGGTCACTTAATCCGTCATGCACCATAGCCAATGCACCATGGTCTCCAATTCCACTGCTTCACCGATGACATCCAGCTTTTTCATCTCCACCAAATCGTGCTCCACCACCACCCACTCTATCCTGACAAACTGCCTAACTGAAATAAAATTCTAGCTTCAGATCAGCTTCCTCGAACTTAACTACGCTAAATCTGAATTAATCTTCATTCCCCCCAACATCGATGGTTTCCCAGTATCCACATCCGGAATCTTGGCATCATCATTGACCAAAACCCTCTCCTTTGAAAAATACACTAAACAGATCATAAAGACCTTAAACCTTAATCATAAAAACTGAAAAATGCTTCGCCATGGAATAGTCCACCACTCATGTAAATAATCATAAGAGTTCTGCGAAACATCTCCATCTTTAAAACTTAGCCAACCAAATTTAAACCACATGTTTTCCCCCCAAAAAACAAGTCACATTCTTTGTATATTGCCAACATTGTTCATCGTTTAAGTATCATCCAGACCTAAATTTTTATAAACCATCAACTTGTAGATGCATTTATTTATATCCCATTAACCCAAGAACTCTCAATTGCTTGGTTATATTTTAGTAATGTCATATATCCATATTTCTTTTCCAAATTGTTCCTGATATACACATTAATCCCATCTGTCTTCGTTTCCAGATGAACTCAAATCAGGAAATCAACACAAATCCTTATTACCTCCAATCAATTCAAAATTAAATCAACAATTCAAAACCAGATCGGATCAGCGATCAGAAATCACTTTTCCAATCAACACATTCCAAGCAACAATTCATTCAAAGACCAAGCTTAAAAACACAACTCTCATCTTACTGTGACAAATAAGCAACCAACCTACTTCACACTAAAACAAATAACCTTTCATCACCCCTTTCTTCTCCACCGCCTCTTACACTTAAACAGATCATAATTACTCACTCATACACTGTTGCCCATCACCCAGTTGCCCCAGACCCAAACACAGGTTTGAAATCCCAGTAGGTTGTTCTTCAATCCCAACCATCATGTGATCCCAACATCTCTCCATTTATTTCGTTCCTCATAGGGTTGGTGTTTTATGGCCTTTACCTCTTACCCAATCACACTGCACATTATTCCCCGTCCTTGATGGATAATTTTACATCCAGATGGGCACAGCATCCCATTTTTGGCGACCCAGCCCTAAAACAAGCCCCTGGACTCCTTGCAGGCTGGACCAAAACCCCCGGACGAAGTTGCATCCCCAAACCCGTCCATATAAACTCCGTTGTTGTCCTGTTCATCTCTCTGTGTTACATTTACATTTTGTGACTCACAGCTCCTGCCTCCATGGAACAATGACGCCTGAGCACTCAATTAGCCCTCCCAGTACCAAAGACTTACAATCAGACCGACAGACAGACAAATAACAGAGGCATGTCGCCAGCCCCAGCACAGGACATCCCCTTTCCGGGCAGGTACAATATAATCCACAGCATCGAAATGCCAATTTCTATCCGGGGCCTCGCAAAGCCAAAATCCATGCCTGCGTGCTCCATCATGCAACCCGATCTGTACTCGGTGCGCCCGGCGCCCCCTATAATCAGTGAGTTATAATAACCACAATATCTCTGGCACCCAACTCGTGATACCACAATTTAATCCACGTTACTTGCATCTCTTCATCCTCACAAATGTCCTCCGTTTAACGTGACTCAAATCCATCTCAAATCCCCACCGCTCGGCCCGGTTAAATTAAATTCCAAGCGTACTGTATTCTCTGTCCACTAATTATGTACATGATTTTGGTTTTACCCACAATATAATGTCCCGATATTCTCCAGATTTAGGTTCTATATCCTGTCGTTAAAGCAACACCCTGTAGACTGACTCCGCCTGTCGTTCTTCCAAGGTTAGTGAATTACCTCTGACCTTTCCCTTGCATATCTCGAACAAAGGTCAACTAAACTTTAAAAGGTCAAACTTCGAATTGGGGTAACCAGCGCTTTATTATCCCACAAGTAATGCAAGTCCGGCGACAATGGACAAATGACCATTAATGTGGCTCTACATAGCATAATGCTAACTTCTACGAATCCAACAACCGTCACAATCCGTCCAGGGACTTCCGTACGTGCTCTACAATGCAGCACCTCTCTACCTGGTGCACACCTTTCGCACATCCTTCCTCGTTCGCACAACGCTTCATCAACACACCTCCTCGCGCCCACACCTTGGCACAAGCCACACCACATACCGACAGTTGAAACCTCGACCGTCCTCCTTCCTCGGATCAGCGTTCTGTTGAAAACGTGACATTTCTGTTCAAATTATTGAATTTCCAAATACTCTCCCTGCAGCGCCCGTGAGGCAGCTTGTCCCACATTATCTGCCTCCAGACCCATATGCGTTTTAATAACTTAACCTTATCAGCATCGTTCGCCAGCATACCCTTTGTCCGGCGCATCGATCATCCCAAATGCTTCGATGCATCTTCCAGCCGCCACTCCGCACTGTACCTTACTGTATGAACAAGACTTCCTGTTGGAACTTGACTCCGGAAATTAATTACTCTGTCTTGAAATCGCTTATTTTAGCCATCTTAAATAAATCCATCCATCTATCCATCTTATAAATCCATCTTAAATAACGTATTCGTCCTGTGACATTGCCTGGCATATATGTCGCAGCCGGCCACTATTCCGACATGGCTCATGACTCATGTCTAATTCTGACAAGAAGATGAAGGATGAAGGACATGACATGAAGAAGAAGATTCTGACAAGATACTGACATGTGAACGTCCGACATCCAGCAAAGTCGAAATGACCCACAATGCATTTGGGCACACACTTCCTCTGAGAGTGGGCGAGTTATCGCCGGCACTCTGAGCAACCTCATCGCACCCGACCCCAAAATGCACTATATGACACCAATTCCAAAGGTGAGCTGCCTCAGCGATACATCCCACACATACAATACACAATATCTGCCATTGAATGAACTCTTCAATTCAAGTAAAACACACATATTGATTCGAATTCTGCAACCATCTCCAAGAAACCGCTTCATATCAACAGTAGATCGACAAGGGCACTCCGGGTGCTTTCCTGACCCGATTTATATCAATTCGCTTCCCAAACAACTCCCAAACAGATGAAAATCCGGACTCAGTTCAGGACCTCGCCTGTTCTCTCGGATAGACGTTAAAATGGACATTCCCGGCCTGAATTTCCCCCAAGTCGAGCAGATCGCTTACAAAGTTTCACACCGAAACCCTCTGCTTTGCACATGACACACAGACAAACACATTGGCCAGACACACACGTCAATTAACATCCCAATATACATTCATTCCTCATTCATGTTACGTCTCTCATTCAAGGAAAAGGATTTTTTGGGACGGGTTTGGACGGGGGGTGGGTTGAGGTGGAAAGGGGAGGCAGGGCGGGGGGTGTTGGGGTGTTGCCTAGAGCCCCGGGGCTGAGCTCAGGTCTTGGGGGGGGGGTTGGGGGCATGGTGGCTACCTCCCCTTTCGCGGGGTCTTGGTCCGGATTATGGACGAGCGGCATTAGCCGCTGATTTGCTTGCTTAACTACCTCCTTAATTGTTTCACCTGGCCCATTTCCTGTGAGCTTATTTATTTTCTCTTGTCCACCAGATCCTGGCCTGCTTTATCTGGACCTCTTGTCTAGAACTTAGCCTAGAGCTTCCTGGCTTGACCTCGTAGTTGTCACTACCTTCTTGTCAAACCTACCTGGTACCTACGCATTTCACCCTTCCTGGCCATGTCCCTTTGGCCGTCTATGTTCCTATGGCTTTCTATCTAAGTTTAGCCACAGCCCTTCGTTCCCTGGCATGCAATGGCATACCCCATCTTGTCTCTGGGCTGTTCCTTCCTGGAAAAATCTTGGCCACCTGGTTTCAACCTATATGGCTGTCCGACCTCATTTTCCCCTCCTGGTGCTAACTGTAACTTTAAGCTTACTGTTAAGTCCTTACTGGTTTATCCTTACTTGTTTATCCTGGCTTTAACAAAGCTACGCCATTCTGAGGCCTAAATGAGCCTCTACTTACAATTTCTGTTCGAGTGCAGACAGCGGGGAAGACAAGGAGACTGAACCCGCTCGAAGGAGGAAGGTACGAATTTGGAATAATAGCCCTCTGATATAAAACAACTCCCACCTTTAATCAAATCAACGTGCCGGCGCCGGCCTCAGGTCAGCCTTCCTCCTGTCCCTCGGGCTCCGTTTCCCGTCCTCCGCGTCTGTTGACACCCCACTCCTGGTACCATCTGTGAAGAATCAGCTCTTCGTTTGCAAAAGAAGTCCACAATAGCCTGGAATGGCGCAGCTTTATTAAAGAACCAACTTATACAGATCCGGAGGAGGCCAAGACATCTATAGCAAGAGCCAGTCTCATGCCACGTCAAGCCTTCCTGAAAACACATTGATTCCCAGTCCATTTATATAGGGACACGTTTTATCAGGAAATCTCCGAGGGAACAAACAACACTGGGAGAGGTTCCTCCCACCGTTATCATTCGGGGGAGTCAGCTTTTCCTTATCATTTGGACCAATTGTTTCTCTGGGCTCCGAGAAAACAGAACTGTAACTCACAAAGAGAAGAGTGTATGCTTAGCCAAACAAACCCATATATTTTATGGGTTTGTGTACATGAGTAATCCAAAGCATGTTTATACAGTCATGCGTTGCTGAGATTAAAACAAAATATATATAGTTAACGATAGGTTTATGTCATTCTACTGGCATTACGCAAAAACAAGCGCATGTGGGCGTGGTTTTATGACCAGCCTTGAAAAAAGCACACGTATACCATTGTCCAGCATGACCTCATTTTAAATGAAAGCGAAGCAAAAACCTCATTGTAACTCAGGCGTCACTGTCATTAAACAAAACAGTTAATGTTTTTGGCAATTTATCAAAGGTTTTATGTCTACGATTCAAGCAGCCTACCTAAGGTTCGAATACATTTTATTAACTCATGAAATAACATTATAGAACAGCATTTTATAACATAGCTTACGTGGTAATACGTCAGTCAACCGGCATTTATAATTGAGCATTAAGCAGTAACAAATCTGAGACCTGACATATATATATATGGTACATATATATATATGGTACATATATATATATGGTACATATATATATGGTACATATATATATATACACAAAGAATTAAGTTAAGCACCCCCCCCGTTTTTTTACAACCTCGCACATTACAAGTTTGTTGTCGTCAAAACAGTGTAATATACCCATGATATTGCTATATTTTCTGGAGAAGTGATATTATGGTCACATAACAACATAACAATCATGCCGTTTTCAATATTTTATTCTGAATAATTTAAGGTGAAAATTTTTGGGAATTTTAGGCATATTTTCACCTCAATTTAAGTATGGAGCTATAGGTCCATCACGGACAGTGTGGATGACGTTTATGTTTTCTAACGTACAGTCATTGTTCTGAGAAGACCTCTAGCGATCTTTGCGTCAATAACGTGTGTAGGACCCACGTGATCGGATCACTGACTCAACCCTACGTCTCATAGACCCTGTAGGCCGTCGTATGCGTTGCTGTGGCAGGTTGTTCCATTCCCGATGTAATGCACGTTCCAATTCATCCAGATTGGCTATTGGAGGGACCATCTTCGCAATTTGTCGTCCCAACATGTCCCAAACGTGCTCGAGGGGGTTCAACCTGCCACAGCAACGCATACGACGGCTTACAGGGTCTATGAGACGTAGGGTTGAGTCAGTGATCCGATCACGTGGGTCCTACACACGTTATTGACGCAAAGATCGCTAGAGGTCTTCTCAGAACAATGACTGTACGTTAGAAAACATAAACGTCATCCACACTGTCCGTGATGGACCTATAGCTCCATACTTAAATTGAGGTGCAAATATGCCTAAAATTCCCAAAAATTTTCACCTTAAATTATTCAGAATAAAATATTGAAAACGGCATGATTGTTATGTTTTTATGTGACCATAATATCACTTCTCCAGAAAATATAGCAATATCATGGGTATATTACACTGTTTTGACGACAACAAACTTGTAATGTGCGAGGTTGTAAAAAAACGGGGGGGGTGCTTAACTTAATTCTTTGTGTATATATATGGTACATATATATATATATATGGTACATATTGTTGCGAATATGGAATTTGACCTCCATATCCGCTTGTAAATATTCCCCTATCTTCTCCGATACTCCCCAACTCTCCCCTTACCCCATTCCCTAGTCCCATTGTCTGTAAACAACACCCATTAGAGCCGATCTTCCCCTTCATCCCCCCATTAAATGTCGTGCCCAGGTCCCCCGCACCACACGTAGACAATTATAGGACATCTTGCTAGTTATTCTTAATCTATGTCAGTTAAGGACTTGTTTCCATTAATTATGACTCTTCGTTGCACCAGAATGTGATGATATGGCACCAGTAGGAGTTTAGGACCTTCCCATACCTCCCCGCATCTCTTCCCATCATCTCAAGCTCCAACAACAACCACAACAACAGCGGCTTTGCGTCCTCACTCCGGCTCGGTTGGCCGCCATTGAACATGTGCTCGACGGGGTTACCCAGAAGGGGGCTCCCTGTCGGCCCCTCGTCAAGGGCGGAGCCGGTAACCCCCGCACCCAATGAGAAGCCATGGGCCGATGCCATATGGGGCGGAGCTAACGAGCGAGGGCGTGACTCCCCGCCGGATATACGCGGCCCCGCGCCGGACGTGACGTCAGATGCGCCCCGAGCTTGGAAGGAAAAGACGCCACCCTCACGAGCGCTGAGCGACCTCCCCAGCTTGAGACCAAAGTCGCGACCCACAAGCGCTGTGATACCTTCACGCATCTCTGGACACCACCGTACGTGATCCTGCCCTGAGCACAGGTGCACCTGGAGCGATCGCTACCCGCTTTCCTGGCCATCAAACCCCGTGTGAGTGAGCCTTGTCCCGCGTTTACCTGTCGTCTGTCCGGGGATAATATAAGTGTGTTTAAGTGCCCACCTTCCTATGTTTCCCTCTTGTCCCTGTAATCTAAACCTTCCGCAATTGTAATAACAACCTTTGAGAACCGTATCCCTGGTGTCGTATTGTGTGATTGTAATCCAGCCGGGTGTCTTCTTTTTCTTATTGAGCCAGCATAGCGCGATTAGTCAACCCCGGGTGCAATCGGGGTAACTTGTACGGATACGGCGGCCATCCCGCTCGGCCCACCATACCATCAAAGTCGTATCTGTAACAAGTGGTGTCGGGAGTGAGATTCGAGGCCCGACCAAATTTTGAAGAAAAAAAAAAAAAAACGAATAGAGGAAAAAAAAAAATTTGGTCAAAATTTGGAGCGGCCGAAATTTGTTTTGTTTTACGAAACTCGAATTTTGCAAGTCGCGCTATGGCGGATCAAGACGGCTGGGGTCCGGTAGGGGAGAGTGAGGTAGGGTCGATCCAGGACCAAAATGAGGGACAGGAGGAGAGCGAAGCAGTGAGGGCGGCAGGTTCGCAAAATAGCGCCGTCACGCACGAAGAAGCGGGCGCGCAAAATGGCGCCTCGCTGATCACCGCGCCAGCGACCGTGGCAGCGCCCCCGATGGATTGGGGCCTTTTTTTCATACAAATGAAGGCCCTTATGGCCCAGAATAGCGAGAAAATGAGGGAGGAAACGAGGGCTGATAGTGAGCGGTTGGGAAACCAAATGGGGGTAATGAGGGACGAAGCGAGGGCTCGGAGTGAGCAATTGGGGGTAATGAGGGACGAAGCGAGGGGTACCAGTGAGAAGTTAGACAATAATTTTGAGGAGTTAGACAAGAAAATTGAGAAGTTAGACAATAATTTTGAGGAGTTAGACAAGAAAATTGAGAAGTTAGACAATAATTTTGAGGAGTTAGACAACGGGATAAAAGAAGTAAAGAATGGGTTAACGGGGGTAGAAAACAGAATGGCCGCTCAAGAGAATCAAATGGAAGGGATGCAAAAAGGGTTAGAGGGGTTAGAAAACAGTATGGAAGGCAAATTGAGGGACATGAGGGACCAAGCGGAAAGGGAAGTTAAACAAATGGAGCAGCAGATAGAGGGGGTCAGAATGGGGGTAGAAACCAAACTGGATGCTCACAGGGAGGAAATGGAGCAGATGAGGGTGGCATCTGGGCAGGAGATGCAAGTGATGGGAGAGGAGATCAGAGGAGGAGTGAGTGAGGAGGTCGGAGGAGTGCGCGAGGAGGTGAGGCACTGTAAGGAGCGCATGGAGAAAGAGGTGAGAAAGGGGACTGTAAAATTGCAAGGTGGTATAGAGGAGTTGACGCTGGGAGTAGAACAACTGACAGTGGGACAAAAGGAGCTGGGGGACCAGGTAAAGAAGAACACAGCGGTAATAGAGGGTTTAAAATCGACACAGAAGGAGATGAAAAAGGACGTAGGGGTAATTAAAAAAGAGTGCCAGACGGTACATGAGGACCTGACGAGGAAAATGGACAAGGTGGTAGAGGTAATGGAGGTTAAAGAGCGGGAGGTGCGGGAGCACATAGAAAAAAATAAAGTGGAGTTAGAGGAAGAACTTAAAGGGGCGCACGAAGAGATGAAGGAGATGAAGCAAAAATTAGAAGAAGTGGAAGAAGGGGTGAGCGAAATTAAGAAGCGACGGAGAGAGGATAAGAAAGAGATAAAGGAGGAAGTAAAAGAATTGGTCCAAAGTCTGTGTTCGGATCGTGATGATGTGCTCATTAACCGGATGAGGGATTCGCAGGTGATGGAGGAGAAGCGAAGAGGAAGAGGACCCGGTGTAAGTGGTGACCAATATGGTCGTGCGTATGATGCGCCAGGGGATTTAAGAAGCTTGGGGGTCGAGATGGACCCGGGTGTTCGTGAGAGGCCGTGGGTGAAGTGTGCGACAGGTCTGGTGTGCGAAAGAGGAGGTGTGCAAGAAAGTCCGACTCTGGGGTGTGTGAGGAAAAAGTGTGTACCAAGGAGTGAGTGTGCAGGCGAGAGTGAGTCGGTCGTAGCGCGTGTGCGAGGGAGCACATGGAAGCGTGGTGTGGTGAGTGTTGCAGAGGGTGTAACGGGAGAGTGTGCGCGAGAAAGGTGTGTGACCGACAGGTGCATGAGGAAAGAGTGCGCTGTCAGAAGTAAGGAAGAGTGTCCACCTGTGGTGAGTGTTACAGAGGGTGTAACGGGAGAGTGTGCGCGAGAAAGGTGTGTGACCGACAGGTGCATGAGGAAAGAGTGCGCTGTCAGAAGTAAGGAAGAGTGTCCACCTGTGGTGAGTGTTACAGAGGGTGTAACGCAAGAGTGTGCGCGAGAAAGGTGTGTGACGGACAGGTGCACGAGGAAAGAGTGCGCTGTCAAGAGTAAGGGTGAGTGCGCTGTCAAGAATGGAGGTGAGAGTAGTGAGAGTGACAAGGAGCGTGAGTTAGTTGTGACAGGTGAGCGAGGATGTACACCTGGGATGGAAGGATGCACACCTGGAATGGTAGAGCGTGAGTGGGAATGCACGCTGGAGTTGGTGGTGAGGCACGTGGTTGGGTGTGCGAATGAGAGCACACCTGTGATTGTCACAGAGGAGGTGACCGAGGAGGGGGCGCGAAGAGGTGTATTGGTGAGGTGTGCTACCAACGAGTGTGTGCCAAAGTGTTCGGTGGTCAGGTGTGTGACCAAGGCGGTGAGTGGAATGGGTGTACCTGGGTGTGTAAGGAACGGTACGAGGGGCATGGAAACGGCTGGATGTGTGAGCAAGGAACGGGCTGCGGGATGTAAGCATGCAGGTGAAGCATCGACGTTAGACGGGATAGAGTTTAGAACGACTTATAGCCGAATCGGGCCCTCGGTGCGTGCTGGGCCTCGCTTTGAACGGCCGCGTCCGTGCTCCACTAGGCGGAGCTGGCAGCCCGATAGAAAGGGTCGTCATGGCGACCACTTTTTGTTGAGACGTGCCGGCAGGTCGAGATCGGGACATTGGATGGCTCCACGCCGAGGTGATGCGTGGGATCTCGGCCCGGGTAAGCCCCCGTCCCTGCACCGAGTGCCGGACGCATTCAGCCGCTGGCACAAAACAACCAGCATCCATTGCTTGGCTTTACGAAGCCAGGCTTTGGACAGGAATTGGCGCACCGAGAGGCAGTAGTGAGTAGACTGGATGATGAGGTTAGTGTTTTGGACCCAAAATTAGAGAAAAGCAGAATTTGATGATTGGCAAGGGATTGGCAGTAGTGATTGGCAGATGATGGGCAGTGATTGGCCAAATTTTTGATTTGTTGAAATTTGATGTGCAAAATTGGTAGTGAGAGACCCCCGATGTGGTGGGATGGCATCCCTGCCACCCTTCCCATGGGGGGGCAAATGCGCTATAGCTTATGGGGGTGTATGGCAGTGAAAACTAGCCCGGGTGGGTTAGGATATGGTGTGTAGGGATCTAGCGAAGATGACATTAGGTAACGTTAAGTTTAGTTAGTGACTGATACCTGTAGTGGGGACGCAGGTAGATTAGTATGGATGATAATGACGTGGGAGCGCAATAGTTTAAAGGGACGACTGGGAAGCGCAAGTTTCAGAAGGGAGTAGTTAGCTGAGATGATGCTGTGTGTGTGAGGATTGAACAGGTGTGATTGCACAGGTGTGCAACTGGACAGGTGTGTGGAGTAGTGTATGAGTAGTGAGTGTGTGGATCAGCGCGAATGCGCTTGGGGAGAGAAGGGTGCAGGTGGCACCAGGTGTGAGAGCACAGGTGTGCAGGTACAGGTGTGTGGAGAGAGTTGGAGTGAGTGGTACGGAGTGGTGTGCATGGTGCGAAGGTGTGGATGGGGGAAGAGTGGACCCCTTTCACGAGCACCCGGGGCGGGTAGTGTAAGTGTTAGGTAGAGGGTGCAGGTAAATTGTGGTTGGATATTGGCATTTGTGGTGCGGTTGCAGAATGGTGTTGTGAATGGGTGCATTAGTGTTGTGGAAATGGCTGGGCGTGTAGCCTGTTAGTGTGTGTAGTTGGTTGGGCACTCCACCACTGTGAGGATGTCGGCCAGGTGAGGCCGCAGGTGGGCTCTGGGAGCCGGTAGTTGTGAGTGGGTGCCTGAGGATCCCGGGTGTGGATCGGGCAGCCCAGTGCCAGAGAGGGCACGGAGTGGGGAGAGAGCCAGAGGGCCTTCCCCAGGTAGTTAGGTTAGGGTGAGGAGCAGGTAAGCTCGGAGGCAACTGCAGTGGTGGAGGTGTGCAGGTGGGTAGACCCACTGGGAGAGGTACACGCCACAGCCCAGAAATTGTACGAGGGCACCGGGAGATGAATCGGGGGAGTGAGACCCCAAATTGAAGAGCACCACAGTTTGGCCAATGGGAATTGGTTTTTAGAACCCATAGTGTAAGAGGGCCAATGGTTTGGCCGGAGAGAGACCCCGGGTAGTGTAAAGTTGTTAAAGTCATTTAGGAGATAGTTAGGATTGATGAACCTGTCGCACCATACGCAGCCACTTGCCTGTGGTGATGATGATGACTCCACACCTGTGTTTTCTTTGTTTTGTGCAGGAAATGAAATTGCTGTGGATTTGTGAGACGCATCACGACGTGGATGAGACATTGGGGTGATTCCATCTCTCCCTCCCTAGGAGGGACTGATGATGAATTGGTGATGGCAAATTTTGATGTGCAGTTGGAGATGGCAAATTTTGATGAGAGTTGAAAATGGCAAATTTGATTGGTTAGGAGGGAGAGAAGACGAATTTGGTATATGGGAGGAACGGGGAAGACAGTAGGGATGTTTGTTGATTTGTAAAGTAGATGTTTATGAGTAGTGTTGTGTTGTGTGGATGCAGTAAGGGGTAAGGGAGGGGCCATGTAGGTTACCTGGTGGGGGGGGGGCGTACGATAGGAACGTACCTGTCTCACCTGGTTCCCATGTGCCCCCAGTGTGCATCACCTTACATTGCGTGCATTTTTGCGCCCTTACCACCTTACTCACTTGTTTCTTCTTTTGTCTCCCACCTCCGAGGATCTGGCTTTGGGGTAGAGAGAGAGGAGAGAGAGGTGCTGGCTACGCAGTTGTGGGCCTGCACTTTCGCTGCTTGTTGCCTGGATCGATACACCATATGGACCGCAATGTTGGTGGCCACCCACAATGGACCGTAGTTCTTTTGCGGCCAAGCACCACCCGGGGATGGACCTATGGGTCAACGGGGCACCTATGCCATACAGGTGAACCACTAATAATTAACACCAAGTGCACCACAAGAAGAGCAAGAGACACCTGCAGGGTTAGGGGTTGTCGAATTTATTTTTATTTCATTGAACAATGGTGACTGCACCGATTGGTGGTGGGGTGGTGCTGTTGATGCTCGGAAAGGGTGCTCTGCACGTTATTAAAGGCCGTCGGCCACAGAGCACTCGTGGGTTGGTGTATCGATGTTGGCAAGCGCGCTCTCTCTATGCATAACATCTGCATGTGTTCCTCCAAAAACAGGTCCTGGATCGTAGTGTAAATAGCAGCGTAGTCTTGTAAATAATGCTCCCTACCGGCTGTATGTTTAGTTTGAGGATTCTTTCCGGATTCGGTTATCCTGTGGGTGTGTTTCTGAGAGGAGAAGGGTGCAACGTCGCAGGGGGACATATTTACTCATTTGTGAATATCTATAAAACTGTCGCACTCAGGGTAGAGTTAATAGTAGAGGGAACTACATTGCGTGCCACACTAAAGTAGGTAAAAATTTATCGGGTCGGGACGCCCCGAGGGTAGAGAAGGGTGCAATGTTGCGAATATGGAATTTGACCTCCATATCCGCTTGTAAATATTCCCCTATCTTCTCCGATACTCCCCAACTCTCCCCTTACCCCATTCCCTAGTCCCATTGTCTGTAAACAACACCCATTAGAGCCGATCTTCCCCTTCATCCCCCCATTAAATGTCGTGCCCAGGTCCCCCGCACCACACGTAGACAATTATAGGACATCTTGCTAGTTATTCTTAATCTATGTCAGTTAAGGACTTGTTTCCATTAATTATGACTCTTCGTTGCACCAGAATGTGATGATATGGCACCAGTAGGAGTTTAGGACCTTCCCATACCTCCCCGCATCTCTTCCCATCATCTCAAGCTCCAACAACAACCACAACAACAGCGGCTTTGCGTCCTCACTCCGGCTCGGTTGGCCGCCATTGAACATGTGCTCGACGGGGTTACCCAGAAGGGGGCTCCCTGTCGGCCCCTCGTCAAGGGCGGAGCCGGTAACCCCCGCACCCAATGAGAAGCCATGGGCCGATGCCATATGGGGCGGAGCTAACGAGCGAGGGCGTGACTCCCCGCCGGATATACGCGGCCCCGCGCCGGACGTGACGTCAGATGCGCCCCGAGCTTGGAAGGAAAAGACGCCACCCTCACGAGCGCTGAGCGACCTCCCCAGCTTGAGACCAAAGTCGCGACCCACAAGCGCTGTGATACCTTCACGCATCTCTGGACACCACCGTACGTGATCCTGCCCTGAGCACAGGTGCACCTGGAGCGATCGCTACCCCGCTTTCCTGGCCATCAAACCCCGTGTGAGTGAGCCTTGTCCCGCGTTTACCTGTCGTCTGTCCGGGGATAATATAAGTGTGTTTAAGTGCCCACCTTCCTATGTTTCCCTCTTGTCCCTGTAATCTAAACCTTCCGCAATTGTAATAACAACCTTTGAGAACCGTATCCCTGGTGTCGTATTGTGTGATTGTAATCCAGCCGGGTGTCTTCTTTTTCTTATTGAGCCAGCATAGCGCGATTAGTCAACCCCGGGTGCAATCGGGGTAACTTGTACGGATACGGCGGCCATCCCGCTCGGCCCACCATACCATCAAAGTCGTATCTGTAACAATATATATATATATATGGTACATATATATATATATATGGTACATATATATATATATATGGTACATATATATTGTTACAGATACGACTTTGATGGTATGGTGGGCCGAGCGGGATGGCCGCCGTATCCGTACAAGTTACCCCGATTGCACCCGGGGTTGACTAATCGCGCTATGCTGGCTCAATAAGAAAAAGAAGACACCCGGCTGGATTATAATGACACAATACGACACCAGGGGTTCAGTTCTCAAGTATATTCGTACGGAAAAAGGTTAGATTACAACTACAAGAGGGACAGCATAGGAAGACAGGCACTTAGACACACTCTTATATTAACCCTAGACAGACCACAGATAAACGGGACAACGCTGACTCACACGGGATTTGCTGGCAAGGAAAGCGGCAGTCGATGGCTCAGGTGCACCTGGCTCAGGGACAGAATCACGTACGGTGGTGTCCAGCAGATGCGGGGAGGTCGCTCAGCGCTCGTGGGTCGCGACTTTGGTGGAGATGCCGGGGAGGTCGCTCAGCGCTCGGGAGGGTGGCGTCTTGTCCTTCCAAGCTCGGGGCGCATCTCACGTCACGTCCGGCGCGGGGCCGCGTATATCCGGCGGGGAGTCACGCCCTCGCTCGTTAGCTCCGCCCCATATGGCATCGGCCCATGGCTTCTCATTGGGTGCGGGGGTTACCGGCTCCGCCCTTGACGAGGGGCCGACAGGGAGCCCCCTTCTGGGTAACCCCGTCGAGCACATGTTCAATGGCGGCCAACCGAGCCGGAGTGAGGACGCAAAGCCGCTGTTGTTGTGGTTGTTGTTGGAGCTTGAGATGATGGGAAGAGATGCGGGGAGGTATGGGAAGGTCCTAAACTCCTACTGGTGCCATATCATCACATTCTGGTGCAACGAAGAGTCATAATTAATGGAAACAAGTCCTTAACTGACATAGATTAAGAATAACTAGCAAGATGTCCTATAATTGTCTACGTGTGGTGCGGGGGACCTGGGCACGACATTTAATGGGGGAATGAAGGGGAAGATCGGCTCTAATGGGTGTTGTTTACAGACAATGGGACTAGGGAATGGGGTAAGGGGAGAGTTGGGGAGTATCGGAGAAGATAGGGGAATATTTACAAGCGGATATGGAGGTCAAATTCCATATTCGCAACATTGCACCCTTCTCTACCCTCGGGGCGTCCCGACCCGATAAATTTTTACCTACTTTAGTGTGGCACGCAATGTAGTTCCCTCTACTATTAACTCTACCCTGAGTGCGACAGTTTTATAGATATTCACAAATGAGTAAATATGTCCCCCTGCGACGTTGCACCCTTCTCCTCTCAGAAACACACCCACAGGATAACCGAATCCGGAAAGAATCCTCAAACTAAACATACAGCCGGTAGGGGGCATTATTTACAAGACTACGCTGCTATTTACACTACGATCCAGGACCTGTTTTTGGAGGAACACATGCAGATGTTATGCATAGAGAGAGCGCGCTTGCCAACATCGATACACCAACCCACGAGTGCTCTGTGGCCGACGGCCTTTAATAACGTGCAGAGCACCCTGTCCCAGCATCAAAAGCACCACCCCACCACCAATCGGTGCAGTCACCATTGTTCATTGGAATAAAAATAACTTCAACAACCCCTAACCCTGCAGGTGTCTCTTGCTCTTCTTGTGGTGCACTTGGTGGTGTTAACTATAAGTGGTTCACCTTTATGGCATAGGTGCCACGTTGACCCATAGGTCCTTCCACGGGTGGTGCTTGGCCGCAAAAGAGCTGCGGTCCATTGTGGGTGGCCACAAACATTGCGGTCCATATGGTGTATCGATCCAGGCAGCCAACAGCGAAAGTGCAGGCCCACAACTGCGTAGCCAGCACCTCTCTCTCCTCTCTCTCTACCCCAAAGCCAGATCCTCGGAGGTGGGAGACAAAAGAAGAAACAAGTGAGTAAGGTGGTAAGGGCGCAAAAGTGCACACAATGTAAGGTGATGCACACTGGGGGCACATGGGAACCAGGTGAGACAGGTACGTTCCTATCGTACGCCCCCCCCCCCACCAGGTAACCTACATGGCCCCTCCCTTACCCCTTACTGTATCCACACAACACAACACTACCCATAAACATCTACTTTACAAATCAACAAACATCCCTACTGTCTTCCCCGTTCCTCCCATATACCAAATTCGTCTTCTCTCCCTCCTAACCAATCAAATTTGCCATTTTCAACTCTCATCAAAATTTGCCATCTCCAACTCAACATCAAAATTTGCCATCACCAATTCATCATCAGTCCCTCCTAGGGAGGGAGAGATGGAATCACCCCAATGTCTCATCCACGTCGTGATGCGTCTCACAAATCCTCACAGCAATCTCATTTCCTGCAACAAACAAAGAAAACACAGGTGTGGAGTCATCATCATCACCACAGGCAAGTGGCTGCGTATGGTGCGACAGGTTCATCAATCCTAACTATCTCCTAAATGACTTTAACAACTTTACACCACCCGGGGGCTTTCTCTGGCCAAACCATTGGCCCTCTTACACTATGGGTTCTAAAAACCAATTCCCATTGGCCAAACTGTGGTGCTCTTCAATTTGGGGTCTCACTCCCCCGATTCATCTCCCGGTGCCCTCGCACAATTTCTGGGCTGTGGCGTGTACCTCTCCCAGTGGGTCTACCCACCTGCACACCTCCACCACTGCAGTTGCCTCCGAGCTTACCTGCTCCTTACCCTAACCTAACTAACTGGGGCAGGCCCTCTGGCGCTCTCCCCACTCGGTGCCCTCTCTGGCACTGGGCTACCCGATCCACACCCGGGATCCTCAGGCACCCACTCACAACTACCGGCTCCCAGAGCCCACCTGCGGCCTCACCTGGCCGACATCCTCACAGTGGTGGAGTGCCCAACCAACTACACACACTAACAGGCTACACGCCCAGCCATTTCCACAACACTAATGCACCCATCCACAACACCATTCTGCAACCGCACCACAAATGCCAATATCCAACCACAATTTACCTGCACCCTCTACCTAACACTTACACTACCCGCCCCGGGTACTCGTGAAAGGGGTCCACTCTTCCCCCATCCACACCTTCGCACCATGCACACCACTCCGTACCACTCACTCCAACTCTCTCCACACACCTGTACCTGCACACCTGTGCTCTCACACCTGGTGCCACCTGCACCCTTCTCTCCCCAAGCGCATTCGCGCTGATCCACTCACTCACTACTCATACACTGCTCCACACACCTGTCCAGTTGCACACCTGTGCAATCATACCTGTTCAATTCTCACAAACACGGCATCATCTCAGCTAACTACTCCCTTCTGAAACTTGCGCTTCCCAGTCGTCCCTTTAAACTATTGCGCTCCCTCGTCATTATCATCCATACTAATCTACCTGCGTCCCCACTACAGGTATCAGTCACTAACTAATCTTAACGTTACCTAATGTCATCTTCTAGGGCCCTATTAATATAACCTAACCCACCCGGGCTAGTTTTCACTGCCATACACCCCATAATCTATTGCTCCTTTGCCCCCCTCACATGGGAAAGGTGGCAGGGATGCCACCCTCTCCCACCGGGCCTATCGCTCCTCAATCCCCCAGTCCTCTGGCACTAATAAGCCCCCCTTATTCAGAGGTACTGGGTCCCGCCTCGGCATCTAAAGCCGAGGCGATCCACGGGGGCGCCTGCTCGCCGGTGTAAGGTCTTATCCGGTCGGCGTGGACGATCCGAGGGAGGGCTCGTGGCCCCATTTTGATCTTAAAGACCACGTCACAGATTTGCGACAGGACGACTCCTGGGCCTTGCCAGGGGGAGGTGAGTTTTGGGCACCTTCCCTTCCGCCTCCGGGGATTAAAGAACCAAATCTTCATCCCCGGAGCGTATTGACTCCCCTGGCTCCGGTCGTCGTACCTGCGCTTCATCTTTTCCCCCGCCAGATGGAGTTGGCGGCGGGCGAAGGCATGGACTAGCTCCATGCCTTCCTCTAGGTGACGTGCGTACCCCTCCCTCGGCGGGTTAACCACTGTGTCTGGCACGGGACCGCATAGCAAGTTGGCGGGAGCCCGTAACTCCCGCCCATACATAAGCAACGCTGGACTGCATGCGGTGGCCCCGTGCTGGCTGGTTCGGTAGGCCATGAGCAAGTAAGGGAGATGTTCGTCCCAGTCATCCTGACGGGTGGTGGTGAACAGTGCCAGTTGTTGGATTAAAGTTCGGTTGAATCTTTCCACCATCCCGTCAGATTGAGGTCTTAAAGGCGTTGTCCTGGTTTTTCGAATTGACAGGAGACTGCACACATCTTTTAGTAATTTGCTCTCAAAATTTCGTCCCTGGTCGGTGTGCAACTCCTGTGGAATCCCATGCCGGCACACAAATCCTTCCACGAAGGCCTGCGCTACCACCCCTGCTTCTTGGTTGGGGAGGGCGTAGGCCTCCGGCCACTTGGTGAAGTAGTCCATCACAACGAGGATATACTTATTACCTTGGCGGGTGCGGGGCAGCGGTCCTAGAATATCCATAGCCACCCGCTCAAGGGGGGCCCCCACCTGATGTAATTGAAGGGGGGCCCTCATCCTCCGTGCTGGTCCCTTTTTGGCAGAACAGGCGTCGCATCTCCGACACCAGTCCTGTATGTCGCGCCCCATATTCACCCAATAGAACCTCCGGCGGACCCGAGATATTGTCTTTGTCCTGCCCAAATGGCCGCCGGAGCGGGTACCATGCACCTGTTGCAATATGACGTTCTTGAATTTGTCAGGGACTATCACCAGCCAGGAAGTTCGATCAGAGGGAACCTCCACCCACTTGCGATACAAGATGTTGCCTTTCAATTCCAGGGTCTGCCACTGAGCCCAATATGCCTTTGTCTGCGCCCCGAGGGGGGTGACCTCTTCCCCCTTCGGTCTTTGCCCCAATTTGACCCATTGGAACACCGGCCCCAGAACAGGATCCTCCTGCTGGGCCGTGCTCCAAGCCAACTCTCCAAATTCCTCGTCCGCGGTTAGTGGCAAAATTGGCCCTCTCACCCGGGTTGCCCGGACGACGAGAATCGGGGCGGAATCGCCCAATTGCTCCCTCTCCTCGTGTCTCGCACAAAATTTACAGTTTTCCCCCAGACAAGGACGCCGAGAGAGTGCGTCCGCATTACCATGGGCCTTCCCGGCCCTATGGGCCACATCAAAATCGTACTGCTGCAACTTTTCCAACCACCTTGCAATTTGGCCCTCCGGTTCCTTGAACCGAAGGAGCCATTGCAAGGAGGAATGGTCAGTTCTAACCAAAAATTTCCGCCCGTACAAGTACGGGTGGAAATGGTTCATGGCAGCCAGCATAGCCAATAACTCTTTGCGAGTGACGCAATAATTTCTCTCGGGCCTACTTAAGGCCCGACTATAATAACCAATCACTCTCTCCACGCCCTCCTGTGTCTGAGACAAAACTGCGCCCAATCCTTCCTGGCTCGCATCCGTGTCCAGGGTAAATGTCCCGTCACTAGTGGGGTAAGCTAGAAGGGGTGCGGATGTTAGACACCCCTTCAATTTTTGGAAGGCCTCGTGGCACTCCCGTGTCCAATTAAATCGCGTCCCCTTCTCCGTAAGCCGGTGGAGGGGACGGGCCAACTCCGCAAATTTCGCCACAAAGCGCCGGTAGTAGGAGCAGAGTCCCAAAAATCCCCGCACCTCTTTGATGGTACGTGGTGCGGGCCACTCCTCTACCGCTTTAATTTTGTCTGGGTCTGTTTTTACCCCCTCGCGGCCAATCACGTGACCTAGATAGGCCACCTCTCTTGCAAACAAAGTGCACTTACTCGGGTTCAGCTTCAACCCTGCCTGTCTGAGGCACCCGAACACCTGGTCCAAATTAGCTAGTGCCTGGGGGAACGTTTGGGCATGTACCAGGACGTCATCCAGGTACACCAGGCATGACTGCCATGGCATGCCGCCTAGTACATGCTCCATCAATCTCTCAAAGGTGGCGGGGGCGTTACACAAACCAAACGGCATCACAGTAAACTGATACAGTCCCTTACCTGTGGAAAATGCCGTTTTCTCCTTCCCTGCCCTATCCATCTCCACCTGCCAATACCCACTCTTGAGGTCCAAAGTTGTGAACCAATTTGAGCCCGCAACGGCATCGAGGGTGTCATCAATCCTTGGCAGGGGATATGAGTCCTTGAGTGTCACGTTGTTTAGCTGGCGATAGTCCACGCAGAACCGCGTGGTCCCATCCTTCTTTTTGACCAGCACAACAGGTGACATCCAAGGACTTCCCGAGGGCTCGATCACACCTGCGTCGAGCATTTTTGCAACCTGCTCGTCAGCTTCCGCCCTCTTGCTCCAAGGGAGCCGTCGGGCGGCCTGACGAATAGGCCGGGCCTCACCGGTGTGGATCTGATGTTTCACCAGGCCCGTACGTCCAATATCCTCGGTGGACAGGGAGAAGAGGTCCAAATGGGACCCAACCAGTTTGTGTAAGGCCTCCCTCTGGGTACCTCCCAACTCTACGCTACTACGATTTACCATCTCGCAAATGGGATCGGGCCAATTCCTACTTGTTATTGAAGGCTCCCCCCGGGGTCGGCTCGGCTGGACGTTCTCGCCCCTCACTGTCGCGACTTCCTCAACTGGGGTGCAGCCAGCTACCCTCGTGCCCCTTACTATAGTGCGTGGTTCTGTACTCACATTTACTACTCGGACGGCCACTACCGGTCCGTCCGTTTTTACAAGGGTGCGGCCCACGATTAAACCCGGTATGGACTGCGCTGCCACCGGTTCGACCAGGCCGCAGGACTCCTGCCATGTTGGGCGAGCTGCCCACCGGGCCGGCACTATCGCCTCGGCCCTGGGGGGGATGGTCACGGCCTCGGAAGCCTCCAGCTCCGCTCTCTCGGCCGTGCTCACTCCCCCTAACGGCAGCTCTTCTACTCCCACCTGCAGGATCCCCCGGCACAAGTCGATTTTACAACCGCTGGCAGTCAACAGGTCCAACCCTATTAAACATGGGTCGCACACCTCCGCCACCCAAACATCTATCTCCCTCCTTACCGACCCTAACTTGAGGGTCACAGAACCACGCCCTATGATCGGGGCCGTTACCCCGGTAGCAAGCTGCAAACTATAATTTTGCAGGCGCTGGATCTTATCCCAGCCACCTGCGCTCGAATCAAGGACCACAGGGCTGATGATCGTGGCGCTAGCTCCTGTGTCCACGACGGCGTCTACCCCCACGCCGGCAATTTTGCATCTAATTGTCAGGCTACCGGTTCCAATTTGGCCACAATAAATGACCCGTCGCGTCAATGAGGGCTCTCCTCCATCCTCTGTTGCCGAACACCGCCCTACGTGCCCGACACCTTCTAGTTTCCCGGGGTCTGGCGGGGGGGTGTCTGGGGTCGGCTAACCCGCTCCCCCCTGGGCGGAGTTGAGGACCTCAACTGCCGGGGATCATCCCGGCGCGCGTTTCGACAGTGCCGCGCCAGGTGACCCAGGCGGTTGCAGGTATAGCACCTCACCTGATAAGGTGCTTGCCTCCGGAATTCCAAATTCCCCCCCCTGTAGGTCCGAATTGGATTACCCGCTCGTGGTCCACCGCGGGCCACCTCCGGGGCCGCCTGCCATGGTCCAGGTCCTGCCAGGCGCTGGTCCACCAGCCTCCGGACCATGCCCGCCAGGTCAGGACCCACGTCGGGGGCGGGCCCCCTAAGGGGTCCGCCCTCCATCGGGGGTCCCATCTGGCGGACCGCCATTGCGAGACGCTCGCCCCCCCGGGCCAGGGGCCTCGCTGCTTCCCAACGGGCCGCAGCGTCAGCCGCCTGGCTCAGAGTCTGCGGGCGCCACATGGCGAGCTGTTGCCGGAGCTCAATATCCGGGAGGGCCTGGATAAAATGGTCCAGCGCCAGGCTTTCCCGGGAATCCGCTGCCATGCTAGCATGTGCGATCCCCACTGCGCGGCGAATGTCGTGGGCAAGTTCCCCGATGGCTTCCTGGGGCTTGCGCTTTCGCAGCGCGAGCTGAGCTTTAACAAGCTCGCTCTGCTGTTCTATTCCAAATCGATTAATTAGGGCGTCGCGGAGGGCTGGCAGGGTGAGAGCACCCGCTGGTAATGCCGTCAGCACCTCCGCCGCCGCGCCGCGCAATGCGGCCACCAGGTGTACTCCACCTTCGTCCTCACCCCAACCGTTACCCTTACACACACAGTCGAACTGCGCCAGGTACGCGCGTAGATCACTCTTGCCGTCATACGGCGCGAGTGGGACCTTGTGGGACCACCTCGTATGCGAGTCGTTGCCCGCCGGCCGGACCCCGTGCGTCGCCCCTTGCGGGGTCAGCGCGGGGCCGAACCGGCCGGGCCCCCACAGTACACTACCCCCAAGGGGCTCTCGTGCCTCCCCGGTCCCTCCAACAACTACCCCTGTTGGTGTCGATGCATGGGTCACACCTCCGCAACCCGCTACCCATTCCATACCACCACAACCTTGCTCACCCACACCTCGCACCTCTCGTTCCATACCCTCCGGACCAGCCATACACCTCACTCTTGGCCTCTCACGAACATCCGGGTCTATCTCGACCCCCAAGCTTATTAAATCACCTGGCGCATCATACGCACGACCATATTGGTCACCACTTACACCGGGTCCTCTTTCTCTTCGCTTCTCCTCCATCACCTGCGAATCCCTCATCCGGTTAATGAGCACATCATCACGATCCGAACACAGACTTTGGACCAATTCTTTTACTTCCTCCTTTATCTCTTTCTTATCCTCTCTCCGTCGCTTCTTAATTTCGCTCACCCCTTCTTCCACTTCCTCTAATTTTTGCTTCATCTCCTTCATCTCTTCGTGCGCCCCTTTAAGTTCTTCCTCTAACTCCACTTTATTTTTTTCTATGTGCTCCCGCACCTCCCGCTCTTTAACCTCCATTACCTCTACCACCTTGTCCATTTTCCTCGTCAGGTCCTCATGTACCGTCTGGCACTCTTTTTTAATTACCCCTACGTCCTTTTTCATCTCCTTCTGTGTCGATTTTAAACCCTCTATTACCGCTGTGTTCTTCTTTACCTGGTCCCCCAACTCCTTTTGTCCCACTGTCAGTTGTTCTACTCCCAGCGTCAACTCCTCTATACCACCTTGCAATTTTACAGTCCCTTTTCTCACCTCTTTCTCCATGCGCTCCTTACAGTGCCTCACCTCCTCGCGCACTCCTCCGACCTCCTCACTCACTCCTCTTCGGATCTCCTCTCCCATCACTTGCATCTCCTGCCCAGATGCCACCCTCATCTGCTCCATTTCCTCCCTGTGAGCATCCAGTTTGGTTTCTACCCCCATTCTGACCCCCTCTATCTGCTGCTCCATTTGTTTAACTTCCCTTTCCGCTTGGTCCCTCATGTCCCTCAATTTGCCTTCCATACTGTTTTCTAACCCCTCTAACCCTTTTTGCATCCCTTCCATTTGATTCTCTTGAGCGGCCATTCTGTTTTCTACCCCCGTTAACCCATTTTTCACTTCTTTTATCCCGTTGTCTAACCCCTCAAAATTATTGTCTAACTTCCCAATTTTCTTGTCTAACTCCTCAAAATTATTGTCTAACTTCCCAATTTTCTTGTCTAACTCCTCAAAATTATTGTCTAACTTCCCAATTTTCTTGTCTAACTCCTCAAAATTATTGTCTAACTTCTCACCGGTACCCCTCGCTTCGTCCCTCATTACCCCCATTTGGTTTCCCATTACCCCCATTTGGTTTCCCATTACCCCCATTTGGCCCTCCAATCGCTCACCCTGAGCATCCATCCGGTTCCCCAATTGGTTACTCTGCAGTTTGAGGGACGCCTGCATTTGCGCCATAAATTGCTCCATGAGGACCTGCATCTGGGCCATCCCTCCCACTTGTGCAGCGGGTGCGGCCGCCGTAGCTATGTGCGAGGCGCCATTTCGCGCGTCTGCTACCCCCGCTGTTTCGCTCTCCTCACGTGTCTCAATTTGGTCCTGGACCGACCCTGCTTCACTCTCCCCTACCGGACCCCAGCCGTCTTGATCCGCCATAGCGCGACTTGCAAAATTCGAGTTTCGTAAAACAAAACAAATTTCGGCCGCTCCAAATTTTGACCAAATTTTTTTTTTCCTCTATTCGTTTTTTTTTTTCTTTCAAAATTTGGTCGGGCCTCGAATCTCACTCCCGACACCAATTGTTACAGATACGACTTTGATGGTATGGTGGGCCGAGCGGGATGGCCGCCGTATCCGTACAAGTTACCCCGATTGCACCCGGGGTTGACTAATCGCGCTATGCTGGCTCAATAAGAAAAAGAAGACACCCGGCTGGATTATAATGACACAATACGACACCAGGGGTTCAGTTCTCAAGTATATTCGTACGGAAAAAGGTTAGATTACAACTACAAGAGGGACAGCATAGGAAGACAGGCACTTAGACACACTCTTATATTAACCCTAGACAGACCACAGATAAACGGGACAACGCTGACTCACACGGGATTTGCTGGCAAGGAAAGCGGCAGTCGATGGCTCAGGTGCACCTGGCTCAGGGACAGAATCACGTACGGTGGTGTCCAGCAGATGCGGGGAGGTCGCTCAGCGCTCGTGGGTCGCGACTTTGGTGGAGATGCCGGGGAGGTCGCTCAGCGCTCGGGAGGGTGGCGTCTTGTCCTTCCAAGCTCGGGGCGCATCTCACGTCACGTCCGGCGCGGGGCCGCGTATATCCGGCGGGGAGTCACGCCCTCGCTCGTTAGCTCCGCCCCATATGGCATCGGCCCATGGCTTCTCATTGGGTGCGGGGGTTACCGGCTCCGCCCTTGACGAGGGGCCGACAGGGAGCCCCCTTCTGGGTAACCCCGTCGAGCACATGTTCAATGGCGGCCAACCGAGCCGGAGTGAGGACGCAAAGCCGCTGTTGTTGTGGTTGTTGTTGGAGCTTGAGATGATGGGAAGAGATGCGGGGAGGTATGGGAAGGTCCTAAACTCCTACTGGTGCCATATCATCACATTCTGGTGCAACGAAGAGTCATAATTAATGGAAACAAGTCCTTAACTGACATAGATTAAGAATAACTAGCAAGATGTCCTATAATTGTCTACGTGTGGTGCGGGGGACCTGGGCACGACATTTAATGGGGGAATGAAGGGGAAGATCGGCTCTAATGGGTGTTGTTTACAGACAATGGGACTAGGGAATGGGGTAAGGGGAGAGTTGGGGAGTATCGGAGAAGATAGGGGAATATTTACAAGCGGATATGGAGGTCAAATTCCATATTCGCAACAATATATATATATATATGGTACATATATATATATATATGGTACATATATATATATGGTACATATATATATATGGTACATATATATATATGGTACATATATATATATATATATATATATATATATATATATATATATATATATATATATATATATATATATATATATATATATATATATATATATATATATTAATATACAGATCAAGATGACATATAAAAAAAATTTAAACTTTCAAAACAAAGCAAATGGGTAGATAGTGAAAGACTAAAGAAGTATGAATACCAAATGTGTGTGTTTTGAGTGAAGACTTACCAATCGCATGGCAAGAGGGAAGAATTTCACTGAAACAACAACAAGCACATCATTCTTTAGGTCCCCACCTTTCATCACAAAGAACGATACACTTCCTCCTTTGAAACCATGGTTCACATAGCCATGGAAAAACAAATTGTCACTTGCACATAGATTTAAAAAAAAAATTTTTAACCTATCATCCAAACCACTGCGTTTTTTGATAGAACAGATCAATATATATTCATGTTTGCATTTGATTCTGGAATACAGACAATAAATATAAGGTAAATACAACTGACATATTGTCCTGGAGCCAAAAAATTCTGTAATACATTGGATGGGTCATTTGTAATCACATGTGACAACCATGCTCTGGTGCTTGGCGCCTCTCGCGTGACTTCTCAGCGTACTTTTCCCCATATTCCCGATCTAAAATGTCTTCTCACAGACAGCCCCAATTCTGGCCCGGCATCTGGAATCGAGCCAATCCCAGTAGTCATGGGACTCAGCTGCAAGGAATTAAAATAGGAAATCTTTGACCTTCTTCAAATTCTCTTCCTTCTCTTTAAAATCAGCAATTCTCATGCTCGGTAACTACTTCCTGCTTAATCGGGAGTTCCTGTAAACACTTGCATAAGTTGCATGAGAAACCGTTTCTGCTTGGCTTTGGCAAATCCCTGGGGGGGGGGGGGGGGGGGGGTGTTATCTATATAATAATAGCGTAAGGACTCGACTTTGTTATCCCTTTTACGCCGCACCCAGTGACCCGATGCCCACGGCACTAATGGATTTACGATCTACGAACCGCGCTCTTTGTTTATCACGTACAGCCATACTCGAAAAATCTGAATTAGCCGACGTTGGGGCCCAAAAGCATCCGATCAACTGCCGATATGACGCCATGTTACGACGCCATCGTATTGGCGTCTGCTGGGCGAAGGCGAAGCAAGCCGTCCGCTGATTGGACAGGCGAAGGCGAAAGCAAGCCGTCCACTGAGTGGACAATCCAGAGAATGCATTTGTGCCAGTGTCGGCGATCGTTGTTCATATACGCACTCTTCATTCTCATCTTTCTTCCTAACTCTTACTCGGACAAGCAAATCCCCTATGCCATCCATAATGGTACACTCTATCCATACACCACATCCTCCCTTCCGTGGATGTTCCACGGGTTTCCGCTAGTCTATATAATAATAGCGTAAGGACTCGACTTTGTTATCCCTTTTACGCCGCACCCAGTGACCCGATGCCCACGGCACTAATGGATTTACGATCTACGAACCGCGCTCTTTGTTTATCACGTACAGCCATACTCGAAAAATCTGAATTAGCCGACGTTGGGGCCCAAAAGCATCCGATTAACTGCCGATACGACGCCATCTTACGACGCCATCTTATTGGCGTCTGCTGGGTGAAGTCGAAGCAAGCCGTCCGCTGATTGGGCATTCGAAGGCGACAGCAAGCCGTCCACTGGGTGGACAATCCCAGAGTGGTGCTATGCCGATTCCTATTACGAATCCATTCATTTTTCAAAAGTATATCGTAGCGTTGTCATTTAAGTAGATTGCAATAAATACGTTGTTCATATATGCACTCTTCATTCTCATCTTTCTTCCTAACTCTTACTCGGACAAGCAAATCCCCTTTGCCATCCATAATGGTACACTCTATCCATACACCACATCCTCCCTTCCGTGGATGCTCCACGGGTTTCGGCTAGTATACAATAACAGGGCCGGGGGAGAAGGGGAAGTTAAAATTGGTAACGTTTTATTTTGGCAGAATTAACAATACTGACTGGTGGTATTGCAGATTATTTCAATGTGCACAATTTTCTTGATTTTTCTGAAGTTTTAAGGACTTGGACAGGTTTTCCAGGACTTTCCAGTACTGGAAAATGCTTTCTCATTTTTCCAGGACTTTCAAGGACTGTGAGGATCATGTAACTTGTTTGGATTGCAAATGCAACAACCAATTAATTTTCATCAACTTAAAACAACCTAGCCTGGTGTTGGCTTAGTGGTTAGGGTGCCGGCTTGGGATCCTAGGATCCTGGGTTCGAATCCCGGTCCATCGCTGAATTAACGCCAGGGGAGTTGACTCAGCCTGTCATCCTTCCGAGGTCGGCAAATTGAGTACCAGCTTGCTGGGATGAATGATCCCGGTGTGTACCCCGGTTTAGAATAGGTACACCGTATCCCTGCGCATCGTAAGAGGCGACTAAGGGTTGGCGCTAGGAAGGGCATCCGGCCATAAAAACATTGCCTCAAACAGGGAACCATGGATGTCATGGGGCCCGCAAGGCTAACCCCTGCTCTAGCGGGGAAAATGGCCTTAAAACGATCATTCATTCATTCATATATTCATTCAACTTAAAACAATAATAGGAACAGTCCCCTGTATGTATTTTGTTGCAGTATGGCTTCATACCTTTCATTAATCTCTGCTTGATCGTAGCAATAGGAATTGTTCACATCGTTTGCATTGCCATGACTTACCATCATCTTCATCTATGATGTCAAACTCTTGATTTTCAATTTTGTCAAGGATTTCCTTTAGAATGCTCACAGACTTGTTGCTTCCATGATCTGAAAAAAAGTATTTTGGTGTGGAAAACAATGCACATTGATCGGCGTGACAACGTTATAAGTATTGGATGCATGTTTATCCCAAAGTACGAGTGCCAAGGTGTCTCCCTCTAACAAACACCGATATCGTACATTTCACAATTCTGCTCATCGAGCGATTCTCCAACACAAGATGCAGGATGAGAAGTAGCAAAGATGAGGACAGGCATTGAAGAGTTCAAAGAGGAGCAAAAGAAGTGGAGTACAATCAAAGAGCAAGGAGGAACATATGAGAAGAGGAAATGGGGAGGAGAAATATGAAGTCAAGATGTAAGAGTGTTGAGAATCACGGAAGATTAGTAGCTCAGTAAAGCAGTAAAGAAGATGTAAAGAAGATGTAGAACCAATATGTAAAGAATAGCTTTTGAGGACCAATTGAGAAGATAAGGAGTATGATAAACCGTTGACATGCAAAAGATACAAACCATAAACTCACCATGTCTATAGAAGAAGGAAAGGATGCAATTGTAGGTCAAAAGGCTCGGCTCTGCACAGATGTGTAAAGGTATTGTGATCTCCAAGCCATTTTGATCTTTACAAAGTTTATCGATCAGGTTAAAAAAACAATTTCTTACACATTCATTCAAGGCCCTTACACCTTGGTTGAAAACCAAAACATCCTGCTCCTGCTGCACTTCAAAACATCAATCTTTGTCAATCATGCACCACTCAACCCAGGTTGAAAACCGTGATCCCCAGACCCGGGTTCTCCCACAGCCCAAATAATGTTCTATTCGAGCTGAATGAAAAACTCGTGTTTCCATTCAGTGGGTGTATTTTTATGGATGTGGGCAGTTCTTTCTTCGCAAATCTTGGGATTGACTAAGAGTTAGATGGTCGATATTCGAGTACGTGCTCGGATTTAAGATGGGTTTGCTAGGCCCAAGAGAAATGCTAAATCCAGATACAATATGCATCGCGACTAGGCATTAAGCCCACATCTCATCTTCTTTAATCCTCTGCGACATCTCATCTTCTTTAATCCTCTGCGACCTCTCCCTTCCCTTCTTCCTACTCATAGCTTTCAAAAAGCACCAAAGAATCATTAGGATTATAGTAGGCCAAGCAATGACGTATTTACCTCTGCCACCGAAGGTGGATGTAGGTTATGTTTTCACCCCTGTCTGCCTGTTTGTCTGTCTTTGTTGGTTTGTCTGTTTGTGAACAAAATATCTCAAAAAGTTGTGGATGGTTTTGGACGAAATTTGGTAGAGATGTAGTGTATGTGTACAAGGACGAAATGATTAGATTTTGGTGAAGATCCGGATTCGGATCCGGCTTGTAGAATTTTAAAAGTGATTCTTCACCATTGGGAGATTGGGCCAAAAACGATACATAGCAGGATATCTCAAAAAGTTGTGAACGGATTTGGACGAAACTTGGTGGACTGGTTGCGTGTCTGACAAGGAAGAATCGATTCAATTTTGGTGAAGATCCAGATCCAGCTCGTATAATATTTTAAGTGATTCTTCACCATTGAATGATATGGCCAAAAACGAGGGGTAGATCAGGGTATGTAAGACTGGACCTATGGTGATTCCTGTGATTGCTTTTGATTAAATGTGATTCTGTATTGTGATTTTCTGGTCTACTCTGAGATACAAAACGTAAATTGTTCACCAGGCGGAGGTATGCTCTCTACTGAGTGCCATTCTAGTTAGTACAGTAAACCCTTAAATATCGCATGTTTGAATATCGCGGTTTTGACCAATCGCGGGCAACCTCTATGTACCGATTTATTATATTTCTACCAATCGTGGTTGTTGAGCTGAGCTGTGATGGTTATCTCCCACCACGAGCCCTTGGTTGTTTCTCGGCACTGTTAATAATGAAATGGTGCCAAAGTATGAAACAATATACAAAAGTTATTCTTTCAATTTTATTTATATGCTGATTTACGGAGCTGCAGAATGATTCAGAAAAAGAAACGCATTGACAGATTACAAAGGAAAACAATATAAGAGGTTAAGAGGGGAGGATTAGTGTGGGCAAGAGGGGAAGTTGAATCGCATTTGAATGTTTAATCTCCATCATTGCAGCAGGAGACGTTATCATGAAGCCGACTTATACATATACGTATTTTACATGTTTATTACCTCCGCCACCTAGGGTGGGCAGAGGTTATGTTTTCACCCCTGTCTGTCTGTTGGTCTGTCTGTGACAAGGAAAACTGGATTTGGCCAAAACTTGGGGGTCAGATTGGGTATGTTACTCGGAAGAGTTGATTCAATTTTGGTAAAGATACGAATCCAGATCCAATGTTTTCAAAGTGATTCTTCAACATTAAATGATAGGGCGAAAACCGATATATAGCACAATATCTCAAAACGTTATGGACGGATTTGGACAAAACTTGCTGGACAGTGGGTGTGTGACAAAGACGAATGAATTTGATTTTGGTGAAGATCTGAATATGGATCTGGATACAAAAATTATATATTTTTCGAAGCGATTCTTCACCATGAAGAGATAGGCCCAAAAACGATATAGAGCATGATGTTTCAAAACGTTGTGGACAACATGACAAAATAAGGTGGATAACTCGGGTAGGTGACAAGAACAAGCTGATTAAATTTTGGTTCAGGCCCGAATCCAGATGCGGCCTAGAAGTAGGATACAAACCATAAACTGTTCAGCCTGGTGGAGGTGCCGTTCTAACTTCAATTGTGATGTGTTTAGTTTTGGCTCCCTCTATGCCACTGACCTCCCTCGATATTTTCTCGAAGCCAAGGAACCTAACCCCCTTTTTCCCATTGGAAATTGGTTTTATCAATCGCAGTTTTGAATATTGCGGCATTTTTCACAAAGGTAACCCCCACGATATTTAAGGGTTTTCTGTACAATCGTAAATAATTTCTTGACGATAATGTGAGGTGTGTTCGACTAGCAATAGTCAAACAATGATACTGTCGAAGAAGAAAAAAAGGACAGACGGACATCAATACGCAATCAGAAAATTCCGAAACCTAAGCCAACTTACCGATGCCAATTGCAATCATCTCTGTGAACGTCTGCATGGCCAAAGAACGTGATAGCCCACCATATGTTCGCAGCGAGTTGAGTATTGTATTGAATATGTTGACGTTGGGCCGAATATCCTGTGCTGCCATTTGCTTCAGCAGGTCCTACGAAACATGTGGCGAAGTGGAAGATGAGCTTATCACATTTTTTGCCAACTCTTGATACAGCATAACGTTTAACGATAGTCGGGGGTGCTTGAAAGCACCACCCCACTCCCAAAGAGTTTGTCTCACCTCCATGTAGGCCCACATTTCCTCGAAGCTGTTATGTATCATCGGGGCTGCTGCAAGTAGTCCCGTGAATATGATGGCATCAGCTAGAATATTCGAAGAAACAAAGAAGGGTGGGAAGTGGTGAGATTAGAATCTTGGTGACCCTTAAGTTTAGCACTTACCATGCTAAATAATGCAATTGTGCCTCGGAAAAGCTGAAATCGACATCATATTTTAATGACAGTTTTATCACAACAGCAGTCAGCAGAAAGAGGGCTTATTTGGCATGATTCTGAGGAATGCTGGGAAATAACGGAAAAGACTGAGCGTGCGTAATGAGCATCTGAAAATCATCTCCTTTTAATCGTAATGCCTTTTGATTAGTTAGTAACAAAAGTAAAATAAAATAAGAAAAATAAAACAATCAACATTCCAGCCAACATCTCATAACACCAGAGAAAATAAATTAAAGGCTTTTCCTTCCGTCAATTAAAACTCCATCGACTCTCCCAGAACCAGAATTAGTATGGCTTATCTTTGGGTCAGAGGGACCTTCGCCATACAAATACATTTTAAAGTAGAACGGCACTCAGTGGAGCGCATATCCGCATATCTGAGTTGTTGCTAGGGTTAGGTGGCTGGAGGCATTATGTTTTTGGGCTGTCCGTCCGTCCGTACGGGCTAAACCACGTTTTCCTCAGAAACCACAAGTCCAATTGAAACGAAACTTTCAGGATAGGAGTGACACCAATGCAGAATGTTCTTATGATAATTGTGACATCATAGGTCACGTGTTATGACAGCCATCTTGGATCAAATTCAAATAATTTAAAAAATTATTATTCGGAAACCGCTGAATGGAAAAATTTGAAACTGGGCACATTGTCAAGTACTCCCAATGGAGAACAAAAACATAACGATCGCATCATAGGTGAAGTGGTATACCAGCCAAAAATGTTTCAATCGAATTCCTTATCCTAAAAATCTGAAATTTCATGCACATGATCGATGACCCATTTGTATTCTTATTAAATTTATGGCATCATAGGTCACATGGTTTGGCAGTGTGTATTTGCATATGTGTGCATGTGTGCATGTGTGTATGTGTATATATGTGTTTGTGTGTGTGTGTGTGTGTGTGTTTTTTTTTGTATACAAGATCGAGGCTCGTGAAAGAGCTAACATTAATCACACAAAAAGTCAAACCGACACATAAAACACAAAAATAAGGGGAGCGGTGGACAAGATGGGGAGAGCGGGGGAAGGACACAAACACAACATTTGAGAGCAGGGACATCGGGAGAAATGTAGGAGGGGGAGGGCTTGGGGGGAGGTGGGAGGGTGTATAAAAACTGGGTGTATAAACATATGTATAAAACATATGAACACTGCAAGGCCTTCCAGGAAATAACTTGGAATTTCAAAAAAAGTGTATCTGGGGTGAATTAGCAGGGGTAGAAAAGATCAAGGTTTTGGATGGGGGAAGATAAGAGATGGTGGTGAACAGCTGTTTAAAGACCTGGAGGGGGGAGTGGGATTGAAGGGAGTGGGGGAGTTTGTTCCAGAGGCGGGAGAAAAGAGGAATGAAAGAGTGAAGGTGAGCAGAGAGCCTAGATTTTGGCAGTTTAACCATAAGAGGCTTGCAGGCAGATCTTGTGCGACCTGAAGGAATATTGGGGGGGACAGAGCACAGAGAGAGCTGGGGGAGCAAGGCCGGAGAGGAGTCGGTGGAAGACAGAAAGACCACCAACCTGCCTGCGGTGAGTGAGTGAAAGGCCCTCGGAGTTAGCTTCATCGCAGGAGATTCCAATGATTCTGAAAGCTTTGGTTTCAACAGCGTGAAGCCGAGCTAGGTGTGAGGCAGGAGCACCGGCCCGGAGGGGGGAACAGTATTCCATTGAGCTGCGGATGAAAGCCTTGTATGTGGTGAGGAGCTCAGGTGTGCCAAGGAAGGACTTCGCACGACGGAGGATGCCCAGTCGGCGACTGGCTTTGGAGGCCAGCTTGGAAATGTGGTTTCCCAAAGAAAGATCATGGCAGATAGTGAGACCCAAAAGCTTGAGCGACAGAACTTCTTGGAGAGAATTGTTGAGAAAGTAGATGGGAGGGTTTTCCAGTCGGTCTTGTCGGAGAGACATAGTAAGAGTGTGAGATTTGTGAGGATTGAAAGACATGTTCAACTTGTTTGACCAGTCTGTGATTTTGTCCAGGTCTGCAGAGAGTGAGGAGGCTGCAGACTGCTGATCTGAGGGATGAGGAATGGAGCGGCAGATAGTGGAGTCGTCAGCAAAGAGATAGAGAGGATTTTCCAGTCCACACGGAGAGTCGGAGAGATCATTGATGAAGACCAGAAATAGCACAGGGCCCAGAACACTACCTTGGGGAACTCCAGCCAGAACAGGAAGGGGAGATGAGAGAAATCCATTCAGGGCCACACGTTGCCTATGACCAGAGAGGAGGTCTGCAAGCCATGAGTGGAGATTTCCATGGATACCATAGGAGGAGAGTTTGGTGAGCAGAGCTGGGTGCCAGACCATATCGAAGGCATGTGATATGTCAAGTGAGACAGCTCTGATTTCCTGTTTGGCATTGAGGACTTCCATCCATTGTTGAGACAGCAGAAGCAACATGTCCAGAGTAGAATGACCTGGTCTGAATCCAAATTGATGATCAGAGATCAAGCCATTGGAGAAGAGGAAGGATTTGATATCCGAAGCAATGATAGATTCCATGAGTTTGCTGATAATTGGAAGCAGGCTGATTGGTCTGCAGTTGCAAGGATCTATTTTTGCACCTTTTTGTGTAAAGCGGTAATGTTTGCTGATTTCCAAGATGCTGGCAGATGTCCTTAAGCAAAAGAGAGGGTGAAAAGAACAGAGAGAGGGTGAGAAAGAGTGGCAGAACAGGATTTTAGGACCCGAGCGCTGATGCCGTCTGGTCCAGTTGCAGAATCAGAGTCGACGTTTGACAAAAACTTCTCCACCTTGTCAGGAGAGAAGGACACAGAGTCCAGGAGTAGTTGGGTTTGACTGGGTAAGGTGGGAACAGAGAGGTATGGTTTTGGGACACAAGATATTGAGGCAAACACAGAGTTGAGGCATTCGGCTTTGTCACGTGTGGTGTCAACTGTGTAGCCATTTGAGGTAAGGGAGGGGATGGAGAGGGAACAAACACCAGAAACGGATTTGACCAGACGCCACCAGGATTTGGAGGAAGGAGACAAGTTTGAGAGTTCAATCTTGAGTGTGGAGAGATAGTGTTTCCTGGCACTCCTGAGGTTAGACATACACTTGTTCCGAGCTTGGTGGAAGGAACTGAGATTGCCTTCAGTTGGATTTGCCTTCCAAGAGGCAAAGGCAAGTTGTTTCAGGGCAACTGCTTCACCACAAGATTCAGTGTGCCATGGACGGGAGGAAGGGTAAGACAACTGAAGACGAGTTGGGATAAATCTGTGCATGAGAGAGAGCAGTTTGCTTTGGAAGAATTCCCAGGAAGAATTGATATCAGAGGCAGTTGAGATGGGAGACCAGTCCAGATGATTGATGGCTGCTTGCAGACCGTGCCAGTCAGCCTGAGTGAAATGCCAGACTCGTCGGCGCTGAGGAGGCTCTCTGAGAATGGCCAGAGAGATGTCCACTTTAACAAGCACATGATCAGAAGAACCGATTGGAGCAGAAGAGGAGCAGCAGACATTTGCAGGGAAGTTTGTCATAACCAAGTCCAGAAGAGAAGATACTCCATTGACTGCGATCCGGGTCGGGAAATTGACAGATTGGGTGAGTCCCAATGAGTCGCAGAAGTCCTTTGCTGAGGTGCCATGGCTGTTGAGAGAGGAACCCACACCCAGCCAGCTGGCATGATGACAGTTGAAGTCACCACATATGAGTAAGAGAGAGTTTGGATGAGTTGATAGAAGTTGGTCCATGTTGTCCGACAGCGAAATGTAAATTGAGTCATCACTGTTTGGAGGACGGTACAGAACACATATGAACAAAAGGTGGGATTGGAGAGGAAGCCATAGCCAGAGGTACTCCTGGGGGTGGGGTCGAGAGAGGGCAGTGCAAGGAGAGTGAGGAAGAGAGTTTTTGATAAAGATAGCCACCCCACCACCAGGACGAGGCTCATAGTAACCCCAAATTACCCATATATTAGCCAATCTGTGAAAAAATTTAAAAGAAGCTAGTTTCAACTGATTTTGGTGGGTATGGGTATGGACAACTTCCCAAAAAAAGTAAGGAGGGATAGGGGTTGGGGAAACCTTTTTATTAGAGGTCAAAGGTCATTGACCTCTGCCTAAATCATATAAAATTGTATTTCAGCAACAAAATATGGTATATAGATGATCTTGGTGTCAAAATGCACAGGATTACGAAAGAAGATGACATAAGATAATTATTGACCCTTGGGACCAAATCCTGACCTCTGAAAATGAGGTCAAAGGTCAAAAAAGCTGTTTTATCACTAAAATGTCATATTTATAACAGGAAAATTACCATATTATATAAAAATGAGCAAAAAAAAAACCGAAGAGGTTAATTTCAACTTACGTGGTGGATATGGGGGTTATTATTTATTCCAAGAGCAGAGGGCGAGGGGGAAATTACCTTTCTTGGGATCAAATGTCATTGACCCTAGACTAAAACACTATATATTGCATGAATGAAGTCTTTGTTTTGTCTTTGTTTCAGGAGTGATTACTGAGAAAACCTAGCTAGCCTACATGTACCTTGACTACCCCAGTGCAGTGAGATGTCCCAAAAGTTCCCTGAGGCCTTTGGAACAATACTGTAAAATAACAAAATTACCAGGATGGATATATGTGAAATATGTAGTGAGGACTTTTCAGAAGCAGGAAAGCTACAGAGGTTGTACAGAAAGGGATATGAGAATCTAATAGAGCAGTGTAGACTTATCAACAACTCTTCATTATTGGAGCGATTGGAACAAAAATGGAGTAGCAACACTCCTATGACAGTCCATCGTAGATGCCGAACCCTTTTCATGCAAAAGGAGCCAGATGTTGAGGAGCAAGAGCATGCGCCAAGACCAAAGCGACAAAAGGTGTCTCAAGCAGTAAATGATGACAAAGTTGATGGTAAGATAAAGTAATTCTTTACTTGATTCATGTAAATTTCATTAAGATTCCAAGCCCATACCTGTTTTATGTTATTTTGTTTGAATTTTGAATGTTTGAAGTTAGTATGGTGATTTACATGGGATGGCAACTAACTTTGTCCATGTTTTCATGTAATGTTTTCAGGCCAGGGTTCTACTCGATTTCCGTACAGTGAAAGATGTTTCATATGCAATGAGGACATCCATTTTGATGAAAGACATCCTGATAGACAGCAGACCATACATCGAGCATCAACTATGACGCTAAAGAAATCACTTCTGAGAATCGCAAGTGAAAGAAAAGATAGTCTTGGAATGGCTGTGAAAGGACGCTTGGAAGGAATGGCAGATCTTGTAGCGGAAGAGGCTGTCTTTTTTTTTTTTTTTTTTTTTTTTTTTTTTTTTTTTTTTTTTTTTTTTTTTTTTTTTTTTTTTTTTTTTTTTTTTTTTTTTTTTTTTTTTTTTTTTTTTTTTTTTTTTTTTTTTTGGTGTGTGTATACAAGATCGAGGCTCGTGAAAGAGCTAACATTAATCACACAAAAAGACAAACCGACACACAAAACACAAAAAACAAGGGGAGCGGTAGACAAGATGGGGAGAGAGGGGGAAGGACACAAAAGAGAGGGGGAAGGACACAAACACAACATTTGAGAGCAGGGACATCGGGAGGACTTGGGGGGAGGTGGGAGAGGATTAAAACATATGAACACTGCAAGGACTCTGGGGTGAATTACCGGGGGTAGAAAAGATCAAGGTTTTCGATGGGGGAAGATAAGAGATGGTGGTGAACAGCTGTTTTAAAGACCTGGAGGGAGGAGTGGGATTGAAGGGAGTGGGGGAGTTTGTTCCAGAGGCGGGAGAAAAGGGGAATGAAAGAGTGAAGGTGAGCAGAGAGCCGAGACTTTGGCAGTTTAACCAGAAGAGGGTTGCAGGCAGATCTTGTGCGACCTGAAGGAATATTGGGGGGACAGAGCACAGAGAGAGCTGGGGGAGCAAGGCCGGAGAGGAGTCGGTAGAAGACAGAAAGACCACCAACGTGCCTGCGGTGAGTGAGTGAAAGGCCCTCGGCGTTGACTACATCGCAGGAGATTCCAATGATTCTGAAAGCTTTGGCCTCAACAGCGTGAAGCCGAGCAAGGTGTGAGGCAGGAGCACCAGCCCAGAGGGGGGAACAGTATTCCATTGAGCTGCGGATGAAAGCCTTGTATGTGGTGAGGAGCTCAGGTGTGCCAAGGAAGGACTTCGCACGACGGAGGATGCCCAGTCGGCGACTGGCTTTGGAGGCCAGCTTGGAAATGTGGTTTTCCCAAGAAAGATCATGGCAGATAGTGAGACCCAAAAGCTTGAGCGACAGAACTTCTTGGAGAGGATTGTTGAGAAAGTAGATGGGAGGGTTGTCCAGTCGGTCCTTTCGGAGAGACATTGTAAGAGTGTGAGATTTGTCAGGATTGAAAGACATGTTCCACTTGTTTGACCAGTCTGTGATTTTGTCCAGGTCTGCAGAGAGTGAGGAGGCTGCAGACTGCCGATCTGAGGGATGAGGAATGGAGCGACAGAGAGTAGAGTCGTCAGCAAAGAGATAGAGAGGATTTTCAAGAGAGTCAGAGAGATCATTGATGAAGACCAGAAAAAGCACAGGGCCCAGAACACTACCTTGGGGAACTCCAGCCTGAACAGGAAGAGGAGATGAGAGAAACCCATTCAGGGCCACACGTTGACTACGACCAGAGAGGAAGTCCGCCAGCCATGCGTGGAGATTTCCATGGATACCAAAGGAGGAGAGTTTGGAGAGCAGAGCAGGGTGCCAGACCGTATCGAAGGCACGTGAAATGTCAAGGGAGACAGCTCTAATTTCCTGTTTGGCGTTGAGGACCTCCATCCATTGTTGAGAAAGCAGAAGCAGCATAATAAATATCATAATAAATGCTACTGTTCCATGTACAATGTTCCAGGACAATGCAATGTAAGTATATTAATACAATATACATACATGTACATATTTGTTAAGTTCCTTGTAATATGGGGTACTGCGGAATAGTAAAGTATGTCACAATGTGAAATACATTCAAATATTCACATTTCAAAAGAGGCATTCAACAGTTGGTCAAGGCTTATAAGCGGGTCATTTTGAAATAAACGCAGTCCTACACACATTTAAACAATTCATTTTGAAGAAAATTCGTTTTGACATGATGACAGTGTCATTGACAAATGACAAATGACACGCCAGTGTCATTACTGCATTCACAAGTCCCACTTCAACCGACTCCATAATTCGAACAGCTGGATTAAAAGCCATGCAGATCACATATGGCTGTGGGGATACTCCCCTAGAAAAGTCTCGCTACATGAAGTTCAAGAAGCAAGCAGCCAAGGGCAAAATCGATCCTGACCGCCTACCACCAACGGAAGATGCAACAGCTCAACATTCCCTTCGTGTCCATCTTCAAGTTGTGGTATGGAAGCATCTTGACACCTCTATTCTTGATCCCAAAGGAAGAGGATGGGAGTTAGATTCCAACAGAAAACTCAGACCAAAAATGCTATCTGTTGGTATCGCGCCAGACAACCTTCTGAAAGTAATTTGTTGCAACTGCAAGGAAGGGGAGAGGCAATGTCAAACAATGAGATGCAGCTGCATGAAAGCTCGCATGTCGTGTGTATCTGCATGTGGAGTGTGCTGTGGGCATTGCGACAATGGAACAGATAACATAGATGCAGAAGAGGAAATTGGTAGCGATGAAGAGGAAACAGACTGAGTATTATTAATTTGTTGTTGCCGATAGATACTGTGGAAGTGTAATTCAGTGTAACTTATTGATTGGCACTGGTAACTTATTGATTAAGACTGGTAACGAAGCAGATACATTTTACCTGCAACCTCTGTGAAAGCCGAGTTCGTAAATGAGTGTCAGGAATGTGCCCGAACATGGTAATCTCTTGTCCACCTGGTCACAGCCCCAGGCTGGAGCACCCTCCTACTGTGTAAATGGAAATCACAGCAGGAGGGGAGCGAGTTGATGCCAGGACTTGGTGCAATACATGACCTCGGGGCATCAGCGGAAGAAGGATTAACGTTTCAGCGGACAGAGGATTAAGTCCAGTTCGTCCATATAAACTAGAGCAAACGTGGAGTCGAGAGGACTTGCTACGTGAAGCGCTGACCGAACGGGAGTGTCGGATGAACGAGAAGGACCAGCGAAAAGAGTTAACCTGATCCATTATATTATGCGGTATCATTTTGGTAATTGGATGAAGTGAATACAGTTTAATAAACTAGACCTTTTGTAACCTGTGTCCGGTCGTTGGAGTCCTGTGAGTCCCCCAGTACAAATTCCCTGACAATCTTGGAGGCACCGCTGACATCAATTGTACACACAAACAAGTCTTCTTTAAAAGGTGAGTGTGTCTTGTTTGGTCCAATATGATTTACGAACTTGGAAGTTATGGGTACATACATGGGGGAGCAGGTGGACTGGGGCTTCTTTGCGCACCGATGCCGCGATATAGGTGGCGTGAGCCATCACGAATGGGATTTCGATAAACGACTGTAGCAATTTATTCGTTTTTTTTCTAAATGATTTCTGTAAATACGTATTTTTGCGCTGGTTATTAAAGGGCCTTACTGTGACCTGGAAGCGGGCGGAGCAAGTGTGCACCTTGCGACCGCTTGCTTCCAGGACGTGTAAGGCCGGTACACTCGTTTACCCACCCGCACACGGATAAAGTACTACTTTTTTTTTTGCACTTGTTCGAAGCACTTGACTTGATCGGCGCTCGGCGAGCGACAGGGAACCGGGAAACGGAATTATATTTATATATATATATATTTCCAATATGGTACACCGGCCACAACGATTTTAGCGATTATCCGAGTTTTTTTTAACGATTTCTGTAAATACGTATTTTTCCTGCGCTGTGTAATTCTTCTGACACGCGCCACGAAGAAACGCACCACTGATGTGCATGAAGCGACTTGTTTGCCGGTTCGGTAAGGTCCGTCCGTACACGTGTACAATCGTGTACACCCGTTTTAAATAAATAATTTTTTTCAGTTTTCCCGCCATGCCTATAAATTCATGACAGACAACCCCCCCTCATGCCGGTCCAGAATTATGATGAAAGATGGCGATTGAGAAAAAAAAAAATTGCATCAAATTTTGTCCAGGTCCATCAAGAAGCCTTTGAGACATGCTTCACGGTTGAATAAAAAACCACCGTTTAGAGTACTTCTTTTTTTGTTCAAAGCACTCGACTTGGAGCCAGCGACTTGCTCGGCGGGGGATATAATTTTAGATATATATATAGTACGGGCATGCCCTAGTGAGAGATAATTACAGGAAATGGTGTTTGTGAGTAACAACCACCCTCTGGTCGAGGCTCATAGAAGGGGTGATGCTTACTGATTCGGCACGCTTACAATAGGTGTTAATGGTGGGATGTCAGAGGTTTTGGTGTGGGTTAATGTTCACACTGTTTTGGAAAATAATGCTCGATGCAACATGATCCTAAAAAAAAAAAGAACCCAGCCCTACATCGAAAGATCAGGAAGGGAAGGAATGGAAAATTTGTCAAGGTTTGAAATTAATCGGACAAGGGGGTCCCAAGGTATGGTCACCGTACTCGCAAGTCGTTCGTTTTGGCTTTGCGAATGGACCAAACCATTCCATGCAAATAGGAGGGTGGTTCTGTGGTCGTTCGTTTTGGCTTTGCGAATGGACCAAACCATTCCATGCAAATAGGAGGGTGGTTCTGTGGTCGTTCGTTTTGGCTTTGCGAATGGACCAAACCATTCCATGCAAATAGGAGGGTGGTTCTGTGGTCGTTCGTTTTGGCTTTGCGAATGGACCAAACCATTCCATGCAAATAGGAGGGTGGTTCTGTGGTCGTTACTGCCACGTGGTTTCAAAGTTTTGTTGTTGTTGTTTGCACGCATGTTTTTGCAAGCACGTACGGGCGAGCACGTACGTGCGGGCACGCCCTAGTATATATAAATTGAGGTAATATTAAGTTATGGAATTAATTGCTTTCAACAATGCAAAGGGTGATAAAATATGGGATTTTAATGGGATTTTTTAATGGGATATTGGTTTCGGAATGTTTAGAGGTCATTGCAATGTGATAATAACTTGCTGTTGGAACTTGTTGTTGGAACTTGTTGTTGGAACTTGTTGTTGGAACTTGCTGTTGGAACTTGTTGTTGGAACTTGCTGTTGGAACTTGTTGGAACTTGTTGTTGGAACTTGTTGTTGGAACTTGTTGTTGGAACTTGCTGTTGGAACTTGTTGTTGGAACTTGTTGGAACTTGCTGTTGGAACTTGTTGTTGGAACTTGTTGGAACTTGTTGTCGGAACTTGCTGTTGGAACTTGTTGTTGGAACTTGCTGTTGGAACTTGTTGTTGGAACTTGTTGTTGGAACTTGCTGTTGGAACTTGTTGTTGGAACTTGTTGGAACTTGCTGTTGGAACTTGTTGTTGGAACTTGTTGGAACTTGTTGTTGGAACTTGCTGTTGGAACTTGTTGTTGGAACTTGCTGTTGGAACTTGTTGGAACTTGTTGTTGGAACTTGTTGTTGGAACTTGCTGTTGGAACTTGTTGTTGGAACTTGTTGGAACTTGCTGTTGGAACTTGTTGTTGGAACTTGTTGGAACTTGTTGTTGGAACTTGCTGTTGGAACTTGTTGTTGGAACTTGCTGTTGGAACTTGTTGGAACTTGTTGTTGGAACTTGCTGTTGGAACTTGTTGTTGGAACTTGTTGGAACTTGCTGTTGGAACTTGTTGTTGGAACTTGTTGGAACTTGTTGTTGGAACTTGCTGTTGGAACTTGTTGTTGGAACTTGCTGTTGGAACTTGTTGTTGGAACTTGCTGTTGGAACTTGCTGTTGGAACTTGTTGTTGGAACTTGTTGTTGGAACTTGTTGTTGGAACTTGTTGTTGCAACTTGCTGTTGGAACTTGCTGTTGGAACTTGTTGGAACTTGTTGTTGGAACTTGTTGTTGGAACTTGTTGTTGGAACTTGCTGTTGGAACTTGTTGTTGGAACTTGTTGTTGGAACTTGTTGTTGGAACTTGTTGTTGGAATGAATGGGAACATTCAAATGTTGGGTTTTGCTAACGTTTCCACAACGTCGCTACAACGTTTCACTTTCGTTGTTGCAACGTTTTGCTCCAACGTTTTGGGGACATTCGAATGTCAAGTGAATCGAATGAGAATTCAGGAATTATTTCATTATTAACGATTAATGAAGTACTTATTTAATTAATTACATTTCTTATTACATTACAGTAATTACATTAGGGTAATTACCTGAGGTAATTACAGTAATTACAGTTCCGGTAATTACAGTAATTACAGTAATCATTACAGTAATTGCAGTAATCTTATTACAGTAATTACATTACATTAACTCAGGCACCTTTTGAGTAAGGAAGCTGATATTTGGACATGACACTGACCAAGTGATGTGGCTGTCAAGGAAATATTGATTTATTGATTAATCATTTAATAAATTAACTCGTTGATTTATAAATGACTTATTTAATTAAAATTCCTCAGAGATACATCTTCGGATGAGATACTTGCAGATTGGTTATGCTATGAGCCAATTGATTAAGGAAAATATTTTGTGATGGCCATATTGGCAATTTCGTGGCCATATTCGTGGCAACTCAGTTAGTGCCACTGCACCTTTAAAATGCATCCCTGCGTTCATTTTTCGATCGATTGAGTTGAAATTTTGAACAATCGGATCTGGACTGTCGTTGTTAACGACTCTAGCACGCACTCGTCCAATCAGGATGGAGCGGTATGGTCCCCGGATCATCACTGCCCGCAGTTTTAATTAATTTTACTTTTTCTCTTGGGCATATAATTTTGAAGACATGCATGTCATGATAGAGGAAATGTTTGTTCTGTTAAACGGAATAAATGTTGTTTATTTGTGTGGGTGTGTATTTTTGTGTATTTGGATATATTTTCACGACTAATTCCAGTTATCGTCCTGCAAAAGGTCTGCTCGTTCTTTTCCTTTGAGTCGTAAATTCCTGTTGAACTCTCATTAAAAAGCGGAATTAAGTACGCTGTGTGATGATGGAGATCCTTGATGACGAATCAGGAATAGTGAATGAGCAGACAAATATCACGGATGGTACACCAGATAGGGAAAATGTAGATGAAACCCCTTTTGCTCAGGTGCTGTGTAGCGCTGCACAAAGATCCATATGAGCGGGGCCTGGGTGCTGTGTAATTAGTACACAAAGAACCAATTACTAGGGTGCTGAATAAACACAAAGATCCATTTTTGGAGCTGGTTCTCCCGGTGCTGTGATTTATTCAAAGAACCAAAATCTTGTAAGAATTAAGATATGATTTGTCGACATCATAAATACTTTAATATATGTAACGATTTTTGTAACGATCATCCTGCAAAAGGTCTGCTCGTTCTTTTCCTTTGAGTCGTAAAATCCTGTTGAATTCTCATTAGAATGCGGAATTAAGTACGCTGTGTGATGATGGAGATCCTTGATGACGAATCAGGAATAGTGAATGAGCAAACAAATATCACGGATGCTGCGGCTGGAGCAGTGGAAGCGATTTTTGAATTGTTCAATGATTATTCGATATTGTTATGACTTATTGTCAATAGGTATACTAAGTGGCCATGAGGTAGCCTGTTGCTATGTACAGTTTTATTCTATTGTTGATTATACCACATAGCTGTGGTGATAAAGGAAATGTTCGTTTTAAATAGATGATTATGATAGGACCATGACTATAAAATCATGATGATTATTATGAATGATATCATAGGGTTCAAATGCAGAATGCTGCATGAACTTGGGAAAGAACTTTCAAGCCCTATGGGATAAATTGGGTATTACAAGCGATGGAGTTTCAAAATTTAGCATGATTGAAGAAATTTTACAGTCTTATTTCAGGAGTTTTACGAAATTTATATTGCCAAGAGATTTTGGATACTATTAAAAGAAAATTGATGAGATGTTTTTCCCAATGAACTTTAATATCTGCCATCCATTTTGGCTGTCTCACGAATGAAGGATGAGTTGCCTTTAGTGGTTGCAAAGAAAATTTGTGGAGACCAGGCAAAATGGGGAAATATGTCAGATATGACCCTAGGACAGGACGGTGATTCATCAATTAACATGAGGTACGAACCAGAGGTGACGACCGATGAGATTCGATCTCAGTCAATGGATGGACCTGTCCTGACATCATTGGGGAAAGGGCTTATGCAAGGAGTCATCCAAAATGATTAATTTGATTTATTGATGAATATTGATGAATTAATTGAAATTGAATAATTAATTGAATTGTTAATTGATTGAATCTAATTGATTGAATTTAATTGAATAAATTTAACTGAATAAATTGAACTGAATAAATTGAATTGAATATATTGATTGTTTGATTAATGAAAATGCGGTCTCAAGAAAGAAGCTTTGATATCTTTGCGAGATATTATCAATGTGGAGACAACCTGGGAAAATTGAGCAAGGTGGTGAGTTTATATACAGATATATATGTGCGGTTACCATTGTGTGATTTCCCCGTCAAACAGAGCGGACACCTGAGGATTCACCCATTTCATACTGACCCTCCGGCTCATCTGCAAATACTGATCTGTGAGATTGGATTGTGCAAAAGCCACGGCTGAGGGAGATTCTCTGGAAATCACCGTGCGAACAGGTGGAGAGATCCTTCCTGGAGGTACGAGTGAAGCTTTAGAGGAACCTGGAACAAGCTACAACACATCCAACGCTACTTTGATAAAAGGCAGAATGGGAAATGGAGCCTGCAAGAACACACAAGGACAACCAGAGATTCCACAAAAAGGTACTTGTACACATCATATGTACGACCGTTATGGTGCCAAAGCTATAAGGCAGGTCGAGAATTGGTATTTGTGGACAAAGGGACATGATGAGGAGTTTCCAAGAGATGGTACATTTGAGCGAAGTCGATTGGAAAGATTGGAACAAAGATTGAAAGCCAGGAAGAGACAGAATCTAACGGTAGACTGGCTTGCATTCCATCTTTGGGATGGTGAATCCAGACAACGGGAACAGCAAGAACGGATAACGGAACTAGAACTTAAAATAAAAAGGATACAGGATACAGTGGAGGAGACAAATGCACAACTGCCCTCGAAATTAGGAATGAAAGTCACAGTTGTCCCATCTGATTTCCAGTTGTCTCCCCAAAAAGGACGGTACAGAGAATTTTTTCGTGTTTCAGGAGATAACGAGAGATTGCAGTGGCAACTCAGGGATGTAGAGATGCAGCCCAGCAATACAAGTGCACAGGCGCACAGATCAGACAACGACAGAAACCGGTGTTTCGAGTGTGGAAAGATGGGACATTGGAGAAGAAGATGTCCGTATGTCAACAGGAAGACAAGGTCATGGGGCAAACCAAGATCAAGGGTACCAGTGCTTACCGGTACCTCAGACAATGATTAGGCCTTCATTGCTGCAAATCCCAAATGATGATTGGCCTCAACAGATTCGATTACTGGACAAACATGAACAACTGTCAATGATTCTTGTGTCTGAAAAGTTTTCAGAGCAAGAATGATTCATTTTTCTTTTGCTTGTTAACAAATTAATAATTAATTGATCAAATGCCAAAATTGGATCTTCTATTTTGGGCACAGCAATTTTAAATTTACAAAGTTTGGAACAATTGCGTTGCAATTGTTGGCAAACCAAGTAACAAGAGTCACATGATGATCAGGTGGGAATTTCGGACTATTGTTCCGCACGATTGATAGGTCAATGGTCGACTGACATGCAAATGGGTGTGTAGTCAAAATTTGGATAGATTATTGTGAAGGCAGAAAGGGTAATTTCAATGTGACATCATAAGGGTTTTCTAAGAATGGACTTTTGGTTTATTTGTCTATAAGCATTTTTAATTTGATTGACAAATTTTATGAAATTGAAATAAAATTGACACCCATCTGATCTGTAAATAATGGTTCCAACGCAAACAAATATGCATAATGCATGTGTGTGTGTGTTTTTGTGTATCAATCTTACAAGATTGTTGACACCGACAGGGTGCCTGTCTGGAAATGGATAGTTATATGTGGATGGGATTGGGATATGTGGATGGGATTGAATATCCAGAGAATCCGTAAAATAAAATAGAAATATAATTCGATTATGAACATTATCTCTTTTGTCAAGGGAAATGGAATATAAAAAAATTTGATGTGCTGGGTTATGAGCAGCCATTAATTAATAGTAAAATTGTGAGTAATTTTGGGATTCCATTTTTGATAGAATGTATATGAGAATAACATCTATTTATGGATATGAGCTTCATAAAAGGAAATGAGGAAGTACAAAATCATCCAAATTTGGGAGAGGTCTTACACTGACTTCCCAGAATACTCTGCTCATGGATTTTATATATATAAACTTGAATTTTATCAGCATATAAATTGTGCTGTATGTATGGATGTGTTTTAGGCATAGATGATATGGGAAAATAGTAAAGAAAATTTTGCTGGTTTGAACTATTGTGGGTTTTCAGTTCTGGAGTTTAAACAAAGTCACTGGTTAACAGATGAGAAAGGATAGTAAATAAATTATTCTCTGCTGGGCAAATTAAGTACGATATTACTAAGACTTATGAGAGCTATTGTTCCGCCTTACAGCAGTGGAAAATTATTGGAAAAAATTAGATCCAACATAATGAATCTATAAAAGAATGTGATAAGGATAATATCCTCAATTTGTACTAATTATTTGATTGTGGGTAAAGGAATTAAGTCATCGTAGTGGATTGTTAACAGCAGCCTGAAAATGTCCTGAGAGTGTGCATCCATGTAATCAGAAATCCCAGATGTGTTTTTTACAAACAACATTTTGGTAGAGGTCTTGTGTGGAACACTTCCTTGGTAGATAAAAAACGGTACTGCATGCTGGCAGCCACTTTTGCGGCCAGTTAGGCCAAACAAATTGAGAGGAAATTGTAGTTAAATACGTAAGTTACACATGGCTATTTGTAAAAAAGGAAATTTGTTGAGATGGGAAACATTTTTCGAAGGTTTATTAAGGTGTTATAATATGACATGTGGCAAGGCAAACTATTGGATGGGAAAATTAGATCTGGCTATAGAATAAATTTATTGACCCCTTGAAGTTAATCCTTCGAATCATTGTTTCACTGGCATTTTTGTTCAAATTGGAAATAGTTTGGTAGAGCTTTGGTTAAAACCTTTGGTTGCGGTATCTTGGAACGAATTGATAAACCATAGGAGATTGATAAGAATAGAAACAAATATGGACCCAAAATAGAAAGTTGGATTCATGCCTCTCATTGCAAGCAAACACATGGGGCTAAGGTGGACGATCCCACAGAAAATGAGGCTGCACCTAGCAGCCCAGCAGAACATTCAGTGGTAGAAAAATGATAGTCGTGATTTACAATCATTTGAATTACATTTTAACACCCCTTGCATTGATAAACATTACATTTTCAACATGTGATATTCCTACTTGGAATAGTGACATTTATTTGCCTACATGACATACAATTATCTACTGATATTAATACAGCATGAGTGAAAAAAAAAATGTATCACAACTACACTCATGATCAGGGGATTGAGTTCAACCCCGGGAGATAGGGGGATCAGGGTAAGACAAATAATCTGATTATGTTACATATTAAGGGATTTTCTTTATTTACCTTTTAGGAAGCTTGTTAGTTTAGTATATAATGTTAAATGTCATCGACATATAACTATGTCATAGATATGAATATATACAAGGAGTAGCAGACTTGTTTGTTGGTTTAGTAGTTATATTGGCAATTGTTTTAGTGGTGGCTTGCTTGAAAGCCTTAGTGACGGTGTGTTTGAATAAGGTAACCAACAACACGATGATAACACATGAAGTGACAAATGAGGAAAGAAATGTGGAACCAGAAAAGGAAGACTTTTATGGCGACATAAACAGTAGAATTAAGATAATGGCATAACGACAATGTTATGAGTTGTGTCAATTACAATATCAATGAACTCATATCACCACGAGTGACACACTGTTAGAAAAAAAAAAAAAAAAAAAAAAAAAAAAAGAGGGAAAAGAAAAAGTGGAGAGGAATTATGGTAATAATACATTATGCTTAATTTGTTGGTTTGGGAAAATTGTTGTTGGGAATTAGGTATTCCCGTTTGTGATTGTAATCATATACAATGCTATTCTTAGTTTAGTAATAAAATACATACCTGATTGAATATTATTTGTGTGACGCATATAAATGAATATAACTTTTTGTGTTAAGGAAAAACAACAAATTGTTGAATGTGAAACTGTCGGAAGATATACATGATTATGCTGATTTCATGGTAAGATGTACCCTATCTGATTCAGTGTGTGCGGAAAGCAGATTCAGATGTGACTGAGCATAAGGATAAGACGAGATCACATTTTGGAGGGATTGCTAACGGAATTGGGAAGAAGAAAGAAAGAAAATTTGTGGCTAAAAAATGAAGTTAATCGTGGCATACACCCTCTTTCTCAAAGAATGATGAAGACATTCTCCCGTGTAACTTGGAGATGAATGCTTACCTTCACCAAGGAAATTTATGTGACCATTTGCCTGGATCACACTGCAACATATGAAAGAAAGGCGATCACTTACTCTTGTTCGAAGACTTCAAACATTCACCACATCAGAAGTTGCAGGACAACGACATTTTACCTGCAACCTCTGTGAAATGCGGGGACATATGTTATTACTTCACCAACGTCCGGGGAACCAGCATGGAGCTGCAAAAAACGGCTGTGCCCTTGTCACAACAGCTGTGCACGATTCTGCTGGTTGCTCCTGGTAAGGACCATGAATGACCTGAACACCATGGTCCCAACATCAGTGTGGATGCATCCGGCATCCCTGTTCCACATCTTGCTGGCCAATCAACGTCACACCAATACTTGCTGCCCACTCACAATGAGGGAAGAGGCAAGTCGACTACAACTGGGTGAAGGCCTTGTTCAAGGAATCATTATGGTTCACAGCAAAAAAAGTGGCAAGAATGCTACATGGAGAGAAGGGTCAGTCTATGACTCCGCAGTGTTACCACAACAGCGAAATCCTACACGAAGTAGTGCAGGAGCTATGAAGACATTAGGAGAAAATGTTTCATACCTGGATTCAAACACAAGTGATCAGCCCTTCCTTTCAAACAAAGTTAACATTTGTGTGGAGGCAAACGTTTTTTGCCAGATGGTGCAGATGCTTTACAAAACTTGAAAATGAAGTGAAATTGTTGTATCTTGGTGATGGTGAAGTGTTGTTTTGAAAATATATTTGTGATGCAAATGCAATAGATTGAACAATATGGAAGGAGTCAATGACCAACGAAATGTTTTGTGATTCTTGCAGGATGACGGTGTATGCCTAAGGGAATTTGATTACCAAAGTTATGATTATTTACTTATACTTGTAATGATGTTTACTTGTAGTGATTGATTGTTTACTTATATTGATGTTTAGATTAATGGTTAATATAAACAAAAACAAAAAGATGAGGGAATTGTGGAAGTGTAATTCAGTGTAACTTATTGATTGGCACTGGTAACTTATTGATTAAGACTGGTAACGAAGCAGATACATTTTACCTGCAACCTCTGTGAAAGCCGAGTTCGTAAATGAGTGTCAGGAATGTGCCCGAACATGGTAATCTCTTGTCCACCTGGTCACAGCCCCAGGCTGGAGCACCCTCCTACTGTGTAAATGGAAATCACAGCAGGAGGGGAGCGAGTTGATGCCAGGACTTGGTGCAATACATGACCTCGGGGCATCAGCGGAAGAAGGATTAACGTTTCAGCGGACAGAGGATTAAGTCCAGTTCGTCCATATAAACTAGAGCAAACGTGGAGTCGAGAGGACTTGCTACGTGAAGCGCTGACCGAACGGGAGTGTCGGATGAACGAGAAGGACCAGCGAAAAGAGTTAACCTGATCCATTATATTATGCGGTATCATTTTGGTAATTGGATGAAGTGAATACAGTTTAATAAACTAGACCTTTTGTAACCTGTGTCCGGTCGTTGGAGTCCTGTGAGTCCCCCAGTACAAATTCCCTGACAATACTGTAAGTTCTAAGTTGTGAGTAGTATTCTGCAAATTGTTGATTATAAATTCACATATACTTTACATACACAAACTATTTGACACTAATGAACTTTACCCCCCCCCCCCCCCCCCCCCCCGCCCTGCTTATTTTGACCATTAACCTCGTATTTTGGTGGTGAAGAATCCATTTCATATTTAGTTTGTATACAACAACAACAACATGCATTTTAAGGCCATGTTCCCTGCTAGAGCGGGGGTTAGCCTTGCGGTCCCCATGACAATCTTCTCCATTTTGCCCTATTTTCTGCATCTCTCCTTGTTAAACCCCTTGCCCGCATTTCTTCTTCCACCATCTTTAGCCAAGTCTTTCTCGGTCTTCCCCGTCCTCTACTTCCTTCTACATTAACTTCCATCACTCTTCTCAACCAGTCACTTTCATCCTTCCTCAATACATGACCAAACCATCTCAACCTGTTCCTCTTCACAGCATCAATCACAGCTTCACAGCATCAAGTTTGTATCTTGGTATAATTCTGTTACTGTTACCAATATGATATTTGATATGATATTTTGGTGATAAGACGTCTATTTTTGACCTTTGACCTCATTTTCGGAGGTCAGTAATTGGTTCCATGGGTCAGTCATTATTCTATGTCATCTTCTTTCGTAATCCTGTGCATTTTGACACCAAGATCATCTATATACCATATTTTGTTGCTGAAATACAATTTTATATGATTTAGGCAGAGGTCAATGACCTTTGACCTCTAATAAAAAGGTTTCCCCAACCCCTATCCCTCCTTACTTTTTTTTGGTAGTTGTCCATACCCATACCTACCCAAATCAGTTGAAATTAGCTTCTTTTAAATTTTTTCACAGATGAACCTTAAGTTAGGGATACTATCAGGTCTATCATACCGGAGGAGGGAGTAACCAGGAAGAGATATTAAGGAATCAGAGACATCTTGAAGGAGGAAAGTTTCTGTTAAGCAGATCAAGTCTGGATTGTCAGAAGCAACCTGAATGGAGAGATCAATCAGGTTTGAGCGAAGGCCCCAGATGTTTGAGGTCCATACCGTTAATGAGAGAGGGGGAGCATCGGGTGCAGGACAGGGGAGGGGAGGGGTCAGGTCAGATGAAGGATGAGAGGGGGAGGTTGGGAGAGCAGTTCATAGTGCATCAGAGATTACAGAAGAGTGACAAGAAAGGGAAGGATGAGGAGGATGAAAGGTTTGATGGTGATGGGATGAGGCACAGTGAGGGGTTATTTGAGGGGGGGCAGAGGAAAGTAGAAGGTTGGGGGAGGTGGAGGTATGAGATAGAAGGGAGACGAAGTGGGGAGGAGGCAGCTTTGAGAAGGAGGTGGGAGGAGGGAGAATTTGGGAGGGATGGTTGGCGGGGAGATTTGAAGGGGAGGGGTTGGGGGGAGTTTTGAATGGGAGGGGCAAGGGGGGAGTTTAGGAGCGGAATGGCAAGGGGGGAGTTTAGGAGGGGAGGGGCAAGGGGGGAGTTTAGGAGTGGAGGGGCAAGGGGGGAGATTTGAAGGGGAAGGGCAAGGGGGGAGTTTAGGAGGGGAGGAGCAAGGGGGTTGTTTAGGAGGGGAGGGGCAAGGGGGGAGATTTGGAGGGGAGGGGCAAGGGAGGAGATTTGGAGGGGAGGGGCAAGGGGGGAGTTTAGAAAGTGGATGATTAATGAAAGATGAACGTTTATAACAAATTGGGTTTATTGTGATTTTCAAGTTGGCAATCCGTTTAAGAATGATGGAGGAGGGGTGGAATTAATGAGAATTTAGAGCATGTAGTGAGAAAGAATTATGAGATTGAATTTTTTTTTTGAAATGGAATGAGTTGAAGAGGAAATTGAAAGGAGCCTTTTATATAGGAAGAAAAACAGTGTGTTGTAATAAACCACTGAATAAAACATTGCAGGGGAAAGTTTAAACATATTTAAACAGAACCGTGAAGAACAGTCTCATATTCACAAAGATACTAACGGGGAGAGGGCCTTGAGGGATAACCACGAGTCACTTGAACAGGGCAAAAGGTGGAAGGCAAGGTGATAATGGGGGCGTGGCGGGACAGCGCACGTGGACAGAGGCGCACGATGGGACAAAAGCACACGAGGAGAAAGGGAAATAAAAGTTGTTTTTTTTGTTTGTTTTTTTTTGGGGGGGGGGGGTGGGGGTGGGGGTTACAACGTTAGACAAAGAGTAGATGTTCGGGAAGTTTGGGGGAGAAGGGAAAATCCAAAAACCTAGCAAAAACAGCGAAGGAAGGAACAAACTTCGGCGGGGGAAGCCTGCGGCAAGGCCGCACACGTGCGGCAAACAGAAACAATTAATTTATGAAAGATAAACACCGAGAAACTTCCACGGGGCACACTATAGGTTCACACACCGAAAGATAATACAGTTTCGTCAAAAAAAAATTGTGAACAATGACTTAACTTTGAAAACGTGGAGACCGTGTAGAGCTTCGAAAATTCGAAAATGTGTGTGTGTGTGTGTCTGTGAATAAGAGAGAGATAGAATTGTTTGGAACATAAATGAAAAAACGAGGTGTGTGTGTGTGTGTGTGTGTGTGTGTGTGTGTGTGTGCGTGCGTGCGCGTGTGTGTTGGACCTCGATCACCCACACTCCTGGATAGTTTCCCCATCTCTACATCGACTACATACTTTATATTTAGAATTCCCATTCAGTTATACAAAGCTATATAATAATGGGCACAAGATGGCGCTATAGTTCTTGCTAATTAGCATAACTAATTAATGTGCAACTTTTTGCACTGACGAGTTATAAATTCTTTATGTGATTTTTAAACTAAATATATGCAAAATTTCAGCTATATACCAGCGGTGGGTCGCCAAAGTAAATAAATAGCACCGCAAAGCGGGCGTAACCCCTCAACCCCTGCATGGTGGAAACCAATTTCAAGATGGCTGCCGTGGCGGCCATATTGAAAATCGCAGCGCGTCAATTTTCGAAAGGAACCTTCCTCGACTCAACTCCAACACACACTGCAAAAATGCATTTAATCGGACAAGCTGTTCTGCTTGAAATTGACGGAAACCAATTTCAAGATGGCTGCCGTGGCGGCCATATTGAAAATCGCAGCGCGCCCATGAATCTTCCTCTACTCAATCCCAACACACACTGCAAACATGGAATTAATCGGACAAGCCGTTCTGCTCTAAATTGACGGAAACCAATTTCAAGATGGCTGCCGTGGCGGCCATATTGAAAATCGCAGCGCGCCCATTTTCGAAAGGCACCTTCCTCTACCCAACTCCAACACACACTGCAAAAATGGATTTAATCGGACAAGCCGTTCTGCTCGAAATGGACGGAAACCAAAAGTTGACGGACGCCCAGATGGCTGCCGTGGCGGCCATATTGAAAATCGCAGCGCGCCCATTTTCGAAAGGAACCTTCCTCGACTCAACCCCAACACACATTGCAAAAATGGATTTAATCAGACAAGCCGTTCTCCTTGAAATTGACGGAAACCAAAAGTTGACGGACGCCCGGACGACGCCGGTGACGACAATACTCCTTATAGTCAGGGCCCTTAGGGATATTTTGGTTCAAATTCTTCCAAAAGCATCAAATTTGGCGCAGATGTTGCCCATGCCATACTCTTTCGATTTTTGACGGGCGCCAAGGGCGGTATGATCCGGGGACCATACCGGTCCATCCCGCTTTGTCACCTGACCTATGACGTCATAATTAGGATATGCATCCAATCACATGGCGTACTATGAGTGGTCAAAGTTCAAAATGAATCGATCGAAAAATGAAGGCAGGGATCCATTTTTAAGGTTTTCATAAAATCCAATATGGCCGCCAGGTCACATGACCTATGACGTCATATTTATGACATGTATACAATCATGTATACATGAACCCGGATCATGATCGCACAAAAATTAAACACAAGGATATGGCATACACTTCATAAAACATCAAAATCCGTACCTTTGTAATTAGACTGATGAACTGCATATGCCTGAAAATTAGGAAATAGACATGTAAATATTTCCTCTCATTGTCAAAAATTAGGTCAGAGTTCGATTACCCAACCCAGAAACATAAAATGGTGAACCTCGCGTAAATCTTGACAAAAAACTCAAAAACCGACATGTTTGACTCAAAAATGACCTTTAAGATGACCTTGAGGGTTGACCTTGACCTCGAATCATCAAAATATCAATTGGATTCCTCGACCTCGAAAACCCCTGAAAAGTGGTATCATACATGATTCCAACCCTTTTGGTGATTTAACTGATTTTCCTCTAATCCGGGTGGCGGCCATTTAGTATTTCGCCAATATTGGGCCCCCGAGGGGGGGGGGGGGGGCACCCGTCTTGGCGCCCATCAAAAATCGAAAGAGTATGGCATGGGCAACATCTGGGCCAAATTTGGTGCTTTTGGAAGAATTTGAACCAAACGGCCCCAAAATATCCCTAAGGGCCCTGACTATTAGCCCAATTTGGGCTGAGGGGTGAAAACTAGACACATTTTGCTTGTTTGGCCCATGGTCTATCCACGTTTCATCCAAATCCGTCCAAAACTTTTGGAGATATCGTGCTATATATCGTTTTTAGCCCTATCACTCAATGGTGAAGAATCACTTAAAAATGTATTGCATCCGGATCTAGATCTTCACCAAAATATAATTAATCAATTAATTAATTATTGTGAACACCCAACCTGCCCATCAAATTTCATCCTAATCCATCCACAATTTTAGAGATATCCTGCACACAAACAAACAAGAAGACGTCATGCAGAGCACAATACTTGCAAAATCCACCCCTCCCCCCAAAACATTTGCCATGGATACAATAAATTGTCCATTTCATCAAGATTAAAATTGACGATCTTAATCAAAGCTTGGGTCAATCGGATTAAAATTGATGATTTTTTAGATGAAAATTGATATTAGATGTTTGACCTCGAGTTGACATTTGACCGTATGACCTCAAAATAGTTGATTTCCCAATTCAGTGAGCCACTACGCAAATGCTGTTAAATTGTCAAGTCAATCGGATGAAAACTGATAATTTTTCAGATGAAAATTGATGAATTTGGAAGTTTGACCTTGAGTTGCCCTTTGACCTCAAAAATAGTTGGTTTCCAAATTCAGTGATATACTATGCAATTGCTGTTTAATTGTCAAGGAGGAAACATCAATTGTCAATTAATAGGAGGAAAAGTGACGATTTTTCAGATGAAAATTGATGAATTATTTGGCATAGAAAAGTAAGTGCCATGTGGCAAAGTATAGAAAAGAAGGGACATTCCATATCTTTTAGACAATGCCAAACAATAGAAAAGAATGGACATTCAAAAAATCTCGTGTACATTACTTGGTTCCTCCTCGGAACACGAGGGTAGTCCAGCATGCACACGAGATTTTTTGAATGTCCCTTCTCTGCCCCTTTTCTATGCCCCATTATTTCCAATAATTCATTTAAATTCTTGCTTTTTCTTTTCTTTTATTTATTTTACTCTTTATTTCTCTTTACTTATCGACCTGTCGAAAGAGAAGTTAATTTTTGCAGAATTTTTTTTTCCTTTAAGGCCCACTGGGCTGTGCCTGGATGGGTTTGAGGGTAGATGAGTTGCAGCTGAAATACAAAACCGATTCAGGTTCTCTCCGATAGACGTTAAACTGAGCATTCCATCTGCCAGCATTAATCCGTGGACATTAAGTGGCCGAACAGTGGATACTAATGTCAATCGTGCAGGGTGTGTTGTCTATCATGTCATTAAAAAAAATTGTTGTCGAGGAAGAAGAAGAGGTGGCAAAAGAACATGAGGCAGACTTCTACCTTTACACTCCGCGTCCGATTGGCCCTTGATCTCTTTTGAATCAACAGAGTTCTTTGCACAACTCTCAAGGCAAAACGTCAAGTGTGAGTCTGAGTGTTTGAGTATCAAACACGGGCTTATTATGTGCAGCACAATAAGGAGTCGGATCGTATGTTACAAATTTACACAAAGACCCCAAAGTGCGATCTTTTTAAAATTCTCATTCAACCCCACTGTCACCCACTCCCCATCTCTCCCTACATAGATGCAGACTGCTGTTTCCTTGACATGTTGCAACCACATGTTGTTTCACTGCCCCCACTGTAAGTGTGCTGTCTTTTACCCTTTCCGTTTGAGTTCAGGTTTTAGGGTTCTACTCTCTACTGCTGCCTTTTATGTATCTCACACTTCCATGAGCCCAGAGTTTGGATACAAAAAAAGCATTCAGATAAGAGAGATCAAAATTAAAGTGTTCAGATGGGATGAAACTTGGAAATGTTATCAAGGAAGTCAGCAATGCTCACCTTGCAACCCTTGTTCTTGCATCTCCACAAACAGCTCGAGCGCTCTGTTCCCTGCACCATGCTAGCCAAAGATGCCAAATGTACAACATTATTACTACGTTAAGGGTACTGCAGGTTAGACAAGTGCAAGCAGTTTTCCTCATTTTGGGTAAGATACTGTTTGTGTAAAACAAAATCAAAAACAAAATGTAACTTCAAAAATCTATCTACATATTACATGGAGAAATTGAGGTAGGGAGAAGGCGGACCACTAGTTTTAATTGATAAAAGGAATGAAAATTGTGACGGTTGGGGAGAAGGAGAAGGGGGCAAACGTATGTCCAAAATTCACATAATTATTGATCCTGGATATGATGGGTGTATATATGATTGGTGTGGATATGATTGGTGTGGATAAGATCGGTGTGGATATGATCGGTGTGGATATGATCGGTGTGGATATGATTGGTGTGGATATGATTGATATGGATATGATGGGTGCTGATATGATTGGTGTGGATATGATTGGTGTGGATATGACTGGTGTGGATACGATTGGTGTGGATACGATTGATGTGGATATGATGGGTGCTGATATGATTGGTGTGGATATGATTGGTGTGGATATGACTGGTGTGGATATGATTGATGTGGATATGATGGGTGCTAATATGATTGGTGTGGATATGATTGGTGTCAATATGATTGGTGTGGATATGATTGATGTGGATATGAAGGGTGCTGATATGATGGGTTGGATACGATGGGTTGGATATGATGGGTTGGATATGATTGGTGTGGATATGATTGCTGTGAATATGATTGCTGTGGATATGATTGCTGTGGATATGATTGATGTGGATACGATTGATGTGGATACGATTGGTGTGGATATGAAGGGTGCTGATATGATGGGTTGGATACGATGGGTTAGATATGATTGGTGTGGATACGATTGATGTGGATACGATTGATGTGGATATGATGGGTGTTGACATGATTGGTGTGGATATGATTGGTGTCGATATGATTGGTGTGGATACGATTGGTGTGGATATGAAGGGTGCTGATATGATGGGTTGGATACGATGGGTTAGATATGATTGGTGTGGATACGATTGGTGTGGATACGATTGGTGTGGATACGATTGGTGTGGATACGATTGGTGTGGATACGATTAGTGTGGATATGAAGGGTGCCGATATGATGGGTTGGATACGATGGGTTTGATACGATTGGTGTGGATATGATTGGGTTGGATACGATGGGTTGGATATGATTGATGTGGATATGATTGGTGTCGATACGATTGGTATGGATACGATTGATGTGGATATGAAGGGTGCTGATATGATGGGTTGGATACGATGGGTTAGATACGATTGGTGTGAATCCGATTGGTGTGGATACGATTGGTGAGGATATGATGGGTGCTGATATGATTGGTGTGGATATGACTGGTGTGGATATGACTGGTGTGGATATGACTGGTGTGGATACGATTGATGTGGATATGATGGGTGCTGATATGATTGGTGTGGATATGATTGATGTGGATATGATGGGTGCTGATATGATTGGTGTGGATATGATTGGTGTCAATATGATTGGTGTCAATATGATTAGTGTGGATATGATTGATGTGGATATGAAGGGTGCTGATATGATGGGTTGGATACGATGGGTTAGATACGATTGGTGTGAATATGATTGGTGTGGATATGATTGGTGTGGATACGATTGCTGTGGATATGAAGGGTTGGATACGATGGGTTAGATACGATTGGTGTGAATATGAAATATGATTGGTGTGGATATGATTGGTGTGAATATGATTGGTGTGGATATGATTGGTGTGGATATGATGGGTTGGATATGATGGGTTGGATATGATGGGTTGGATATGATTGGTGTGTATTTGATTGCTGTGAATATGACTGGTGTGGATATGATTGATGTGGATACGATTGATGTGGATATGATGGGTGCTGATATGATTTGTGTGGATTTGATTGCTGTGAATATGATTGGTGTGGATATGATTGATGTGGATACGATTGATGTGGATATGATGGGTGCTGATATGATTTGTGTGGATTTGCTTGGTGTCGATATGATTGATGTGGATATGATGGGTTGGATACGATTGGTATGGATAAGATTGATGTGGATATGAATGGTGTGAATATGATTGGTGTGGATATTATTGGCGTGGATATGATGGGTGTGGACATGATTGGTGCTGGTATGATTGGTGTAGTTACGATTGTTGTGGATATGAAGGGTGGGTTATATGAGATTAGTAAATATTTTCATAGTTTACTGCCAAGACAACAATTGGCTCGTTTACCTGCACAAAACGTGACTCAACCTTACGTACATTGTGTCTTAACACTTCTACTTTTTTATTTTATACAAACTGAAGGTGCATGGAAGAGTGAGGCGACAGAGGGGAAGAAGGCAGCACACCGAAGGTGGGCACTGGGATGTTGGACAGTGGGAAAATAAGCAGGAAAATGAATAAATGAGGCCTACAAGTTTATACAGCCTGGGCAAGGACACAGTCCCAATACAAAGGTACACTCGGGCTTGGACAAGTACATAAATGTGCATTACATTAACGAATTAACATGGAATATTAACAAAAACAATAAAACCACCGTTTAGAGGCCATTTTTCCCCACAAAGCGGGGGTTGGCCTTTTCGGGGACGTGGTTGTTGTTGTTTTTTTGGTCCCCTTTTTGAAGCAAGGTTTTACGGCCGGATGCCCTTCCTGCCGCCAACCCTGTTTGTCGCCTTTTTACGATAAACAGGGAATTACCAGTGTACTGGTACTCAATTTGCCGACCTCGGAAGGATGACAGGCTGAGTCAACCCCCCTGGCGTTAATTCAGCGATCGACCGGGATTCGGTAACCGGGATTCGGGATTCGGACCGGGATTCGGGATTCGGGATTCGGGATTAACAAAAACAATGAAGTAAGATAATTCAAAACAGGTAACCTCACCTTTTTTGATAATCTACAGTATATATAATGGAGCAAGTATATGTTTGTATGTATGTATGTATGTATGTATGTATGTATGTATGCATGCATGTATGTATGTATGTATGTATGTATGTATGTATGTACACTACTCACAATTAGTTATGGATATTGTGGGAGTGATTTTTTTTTTTTATAGGGGTTCGGGTATTGAAATCAAGAATGGTGTGTTTTTTCACACTCATTAATAACCATAGAATTAGGACCAACAACTTTTTTCAACATAATTAATACACAAAATCAACCACACCGAAGAACCTGCCAATATCCCTAACTTATTGTGAGTAGTGTATGTGTATATGCGTGTGTGTGTGTGTGTGTGTGTGTGTGTGTGTGTGTGTGTGTGTGTGTGTGTGTGTGTGTGTGTGTGTAGGTATGTATGTATCTGTAACCCGGTGTGTACCCTGGTTTAGAATAGGTACACCATATCCCTGCGTGTCGTAAGAGGCGACTAAGAGGGTTGGCGTCAGGAAGGGCATCCGGCCATAAAAAACCATTGCCTCAAAAAGTGAACCATGACAATTACGACATATGAGCAGGGTACAGCCCGAAGTGGAGATCGGTTTCTGAGGTTTGGGACATGGAATGTTGGGACAATGACAGGGAGATCAGGAGAAGTGGTGGAAGTATTGGTCAGAAGAAGAGTGGACGTATGTTGTGTGCAAGAGACGAGATGGAAGGGAAGTGGTGTGAGAATGGTGAAGGGTAGGCAGGGACAAAAATACAAGTTTGTGTGGCAAGGGTGCTTGGAGGGCGTGAATGGTGTTGGTGTCCTGTTTTCTGGGGAGTTTGTAGACAGTGTGGTGAGTGTGACTAGAGTGAGTGATAGGTTGATGATGGTGAAAATGATGATTGGAAAGCTCTTGGTGAACGTCATCTCGGGATATGCTCCGCAGGTTGGTCGGAGCGATGAAGAGAAGGACAAGTTCTGGTGTGCGATAAAGAAGCTGATGGAAAACGTGAAAGATGAGGAAGTTGTTGTGGTAGGAGGAGACCTAAATGGACATGTGGGAAGGAGTATGGACGGTTTTGAGGGAGTTCATGGGGGTTACGGATATGGTGTGAGAAATGGAGAAGCTGAAAGGATTTTGGAGTTTGCTGATGGAGCTGATTTGTTGATTTGTAATACTCAGTTCCAGAAAGGGGATAATAAGCTTGTTACATACACGTCAGGTGGGTCGACGACAACCGTTGACTACCTGATGGCGCGTAGGCGAGATAGGGGGCACCTCCGGGACACAAAGGTGATCCCGGGGGAGGAGGCTGTTTCACAGCACCACTTGGTTGTCTGGGACATAAGGGTGAAAGGTGCGAGGAGAGCTCGGCGGGTGAAGTACCAACCGAGAATGAAGGTGTGGAGGTTGAAAGAGGTGACAGTAAGGGAGGCATTAAAAGAGAGGCTGAGTAGGGGAGAGGATGATGTGGTTGAGCTTGAAAGTGGTTGGATGTCAATGAAAGATAGTCTGTTGGGAGCCGTTGGTGAGGTATGTGGATGGACAAAAGGACCACCGAGGCACTCGGAAACATGGTGGTGGGATGATGAAGTTGGAAAGAGGATTGACGAGAAGAGGAAGAAGTTCAAGGAGTGGCAGAAGGCGAAGGGTACGGGAGCAGAAAAAGCAGAGCATGAAAGTTATAAGGCAGCCAAGAAGGCTGCAAAGAAAGAGGTAGCAAAGGCGCAGGAGGCATGTGGGAAAATGTTCGGAGAACGCTTGGATTCGGAAGAGGGTCAGAATTGCGGTATTCAGGATTGCAAAGCAGATAGTGAAAGAGAGGTGTGATGTGATGGGGGTGAGTTGCTTGAAGGATGAAGTGGGACAAATCGTTGTGGACCCAGATGGAATTAAAGGTCTAAAGGAAGATGGAAAAGATATATGGAAATGCTGTTGAATACAGAGAATGAATGGGATGGCAACAGAGAGTAACCCAGTTTTAGGACCGGCAGAGAAGATAACTGAGAATGAAGTTGAAGCGATAAAAGCAATGAAGAGTAGAAAAGCGGGAGGGCCGACGGGAGTTGTGGGAGATATGTAGAAGGCAGCAGGAAGTTGGGGTGTGAAGAGAATGACAGAGATCTGTAATCTGGTGGTGAAAGAAGGCCACATTCCAGTGGATCCGGAACCGAGTACCCTCGTCCCTCTATACAAGGGGAAAGGTGACCGTCTGGAGTGTGGCCCGTACCGAGCGATAAAGTTATTGGAGCATGGAATGAAGGTATTGGAAAGGGTGTTGGAGAGGAGGATAATGAAGAAGGTGAAGATCGACGAAATGCAGTTTGGATTTATGCCAGGAAGAGGAACGACAGACGCGCTCTTTATTGTGAGGCAGTTGCAGGAGAAGTACATGGAGAAGAGGCAGAAGTTGTTTCTTGGGTTTGTTGATCTGGAGAAAGCATTCGATAGGGTTCCACGCGAAGTATTGACATGGGCATTGAGGAAGTTAGAAGTGGAGGAATGGTTGATCAGAGTCGTGATGGCAATGTACAAAAGAACGCGCACAGCTGTAAGGACGAAGGACGGGAACAGTGGTGAGTTTGAGGTGAAGGTGGGAGTGCATCAGGGGTCGGTACTAAGTCCACTACTATTTGTAGCTGCGATGGAGGTGCTGGCTCAGAACGTAAAGGAGGGTTTACCGTGGGAGTTGTTGTATGCAGATGATCTGGTGTTGATTGTGGAAAGTATGGATGGACTGAAGGAAAAGATGAACAAGTGGAAGGAATGTATGGAGACAAAAGGTCTGAAGGTGAATATCGGAAAGACGAAGGTGATGGCAAGTGGTAAAGCATGTGGTGAGGTGGAAAGAACTGGGAAGTGGCCCTGTGCTGTGTGCAGGAAGGGTGGCGGAGTGAACTCCATTCAATGTACAATGTGCGCTGAGTGGGTTCATCAAAAATGTAGTGGTCTGAGAGGGTCATTAACCAGTGTGGCAGCTACATTCAAATGTAAGGTGTGCACAGAGGGAGCTGCAGATGGAGGAAATGTTGAGTTGGATCTTGGAGACGGCGTGAAGCTGGAAGGTGTGAAAACATTTTGCTACCTCGGAGACATGCTGAATGGAGAAGGCGGATCAGACTCGGCAACGGTTGCTGGAGTGAGATGTGCATGGAAGAAGTTTCGGGAACTGAGTGGCGTGCTGATGAGGAGGGGAGTGTCGTTGAAGCTGAAGGGAAAGGTGTATGCTGCATGTGTGAGAAGTGTTGTGATTTATGGGAGCGAGACATGGGTCATGAATGTAGAGCAGCAACAAAGGCTGGAAAGGGTGGAAATGCGAATGGTTCGGTGGATGTGCGGAGTATCGTTGAGAGAGGGGAAGACAAATGATGAATTGCGAAGGATGATAGGAATAGAGCCTGTGATGGATGCTGTGAAGAGGAACAGGTTGAGATGGTTTGGTCATGTGTTTAGGAAGGATGAAGGTGACTGTTTGAGAAGAGTGATGGAAATGAATGTAGAAGGAAGTAGAGGACGGGGAAGACCAAGAAAGACTTGGCTGAAGATGGTGGAAGAAGAAATGCGGGCAAGGGGGTTAACAAGGAGAGATGCAAAAAATAGGGCAAAATGGAGAAGATTGTCATGGGGATCGCAAGGCTAACCCCCGCTCTAGCAGGGAAAATGGCCTTAAAATGCATGTTCTGTGTTGTTGTTGTATGTATGTATCTGTATGTGTGTATGTGTATATGTATGTATGCCTGTATGTATGTATGTATGTATGCATGCATGTATGTATGTATGTGTATGTACGTATGCATGTATGCATGTATGTATGTATGTATGTATGTATGTATGTATGTATGTGTGTGTGTGTGTGTGTATGTGTATGTGTGTGTGTGTATGTATGTATGTATGTATGTATGTATGTATATGTGTATGTATGTTTGTTTGTTTGTGTGTGTGCATGTATGTATGTATGTATGCATGTGTGTATGTATGTATGTGTGTATGCATGTATGTATGTATGTATGTATGCATGTATACATGTAAGTATGTATGTATGCATGTATATATCATCTACTCATCCAAGAGGATTTGACCTCAGAAGCTGACACTTTCAAGGATTAATGAGGGCACCTTGAGGTTGTGCCTGTGTAAGTTTCGATTTTTTTTGCCCATCTTGCCCTTTTCTTCCATTGGAAGGGAGGGGTGGTGCAATTGGATTTATTTGAGCTATGTAACCACAATGTAATATATATGCACATATATAGTGCCTTCAGAAAGTATTCACCCCCTCGACTTTTTTCACATTTTGTTGTGTTACAGCCATTTAAAATGGATTAAATTGAGCGTTTTCGTCGCTAATCTACACATAATATCCCATAATGTCAAAGTGAATTTTATTTTTCGAAATTTTTACAAAACAATTAATAATGAAAAGCTGAAATGGCTTGAGATAATAAGTAGTCTTAAACACCTTTGCTATGACATTCCAAATTGAGTTCAGGTGCATCCAATATCCTTTGATCATCCTTGAGATGTCTCCACAACTTGATCGACGTCCACCTGTGGCCAAATCAATTGATTGGACATGATTTAGAAAGAAACACACCTTTCTATAGATGGTCCCACAGTTGACAGTGCATGCCAGATTAGAAACTCTATCATGAAGCCCAAGGAACTGTTCGTAGAACTCCAAGATATAATTGTGAGGAGGCATAGATCGAGGAAGATTTCAGGGCCAGGCAAATAGCATCACTGGTGGAGGCACAAACCTTGACTCAAGATCAAAATCTGTGGCGATGGATCATCATTATGGAACAGATGGCAGGACAGGGAGCAGCAGTTGCTGCTTCTGTGTCGACGCCTTCACTAACTAACTATAAGGGTATAAAACAATTTCTAGAGCGTTGAAATTTCCCAAGAGCACACTGAGCTCTATCATTAGAAAATGGAAAGAATGTGGCCAGACCCTTCCTCGAGCTGGCTGTCTGACCTAATTAGACAGACTGACCAAGAAACCAATGACCAATCTGACAGAATTACAGAGTTCCTTTGCTGAGATGAGAAAACTTACCAGAAGAACAACAGTCTCTGCAGCAATTCACAAATCTAGGCTTTATGGGAGGGTGGCCAGATAGAAGCCACTCCTGAGAAAAAGGCACATGACAGCACACCTGGAGTTTGCAAAGAGGCACGTGAAAGACTCAGAGAGCATAAGGCAAAAAATTATGTGGTTTGATGAGACGAAAACTGAACTCTTTGACATGAATGCAAAGCGCTACGTCTAGCAGAAACCGAGCACAGCTCATCACCCATCTAACAACATCCCTAGCGGGAAGCATGGTGGTAGCAGTATCATGCTGTGTTAGGACAGATGTTTTGACGAGCCACCAGGTGCAGTGTTCAATGGCAAACCTAGCCTGCCAGCCCTGAATCCGACACATGTCGATGTAAACACGACTTCTGTGCGCAGCCACCAGGGCAGCCATGATCGAGGCCCAGCACCCATGGATGAAGTTGATGAGGATGGGTAAGCCATTCGGTCACTGCAAGGGATTTAGCAGAGAGGATAGGGAGGAGGAGTCGAGGGGTTTGGGGAGCTCCCCCACACCCCTCGGGCAGCTGAAGTAGTACCTCGCCATCCTCGAGGGGGACCCGCTACTCCGGACTTGGTATCAGGCACAGGGTGAGCATCGGAAAGACTGGAAGATTGCTGTTCACCAACGCTCCCCATCCAACTTGACATAGCTTGAGCAAAACTGCCAGGAAGAATGGGAGAAACTCCCCAAATCCAGATGTGATAAAGCTGATACGGACAGGTATAACCTCACCTCACCTTCTTGTGGACAAGAAGACTCAAAGCTGTAATCACTGCCAAAGGCGCTTCCACGAAGTATTGACTCAGGGGGTTGAATGAATACTTATGTAAATTAGATATGTCTGTATTTCATTTTTAATTATTTTGTAAAAATTTCGAGAAAAAAAATCCACTTGACATTATGAGGTATTTATCATGTGCAGATCAGTGACAAAAAAAATCTCAATTTAATCTATTTTAAATTCAGGCTGCAACACCACAAAATGTGAAAAAGGTCAAGGGGTCTGAATACTTTCTGAAGGCACTGTACACAGTATGCATGTTTTCAATTCATATACATAATCCCAGGTAATTTTATTTTCAGGAGCGATCGAGGCAACAGGATGTTGCCTATACACCACCCAAGTAAAGGGATGCCTCAGAAGGCGGCGTTGCACGCTCAGAACGAGATCGCCCATAGGGTGGGTACTCTGCAATGGTATTAAACATAAGGGCAATACCCCTGGTGCTCACCTGGTAGAACAAACAGCATACTGCACTGACTAAGGGTATTTTAAACCAATTTCAATGCTTGCTAGAAGAAAGGGCAGCATGTAGAATCATACTAACATAATCATAAGACTTTAAACAAACAAATAAAAAAATACCTATGTTGGTGGGGCAACACCCCCTCCCCCAACCCCATATACCTCCTAAGACCCAAATTTTCGAATGCCTTGAACACACATTGGTACATCATGGGCAAGTAAGGTTGTGGTGAAGTTTCATCGAAATTGCGTGTGTAGTTTCTGGGAAGAAAGCAAATACCTATTTTGGGGGGCAAACCCCCAAATAAACCAACCAAAAGTGGGTAAACCCACTTAAACCCCGATTTTATTTAAGGCTATGAACAAACTTTAGTCACAACACAACAAATATAATTTGTGCCAAATTTGCTCGCAATCCCATCAGCGGTTTTGGAGAAGAAGTTTCAAGTGTTTACGGACTGACTGACTGACTGACTGACTGACTCCAGCGCCATCGCATAAGCTCCCCTGGTCTTCGTTCCAGGTGAGCTAATATAATAACATGACCCCTCGTGGTGGCTCCATAGGGAGCAGGTGCTTCTAGTTTATTTAATTAACTTGGCTTTGGGTTCCGAACAAAGGGTGTTGTTAATATCTAACAATTCTGAGGATGTGGAGGATTCATTATTATTCCCATGTTCGAATCAATCTGCACTCATACATGTACAACACTTCAGCAATTACAATCGCTTTATATGGGAAACTGGAATTTGAGGAAGTGCAAGTCTTTGGCCAGTTTGTGCAGTCGTCAATGATGGCTCGGACATACTTTTACCAAGTCTTTGGTAACAATCCCATCACGTTTATGGTCACTTGCTCATTGAATCTCCAACGTCAGAAAGCCACATTGTCCATTGCCTTCTATGAAACATGGTTTAGGTTTCACCTGGGCTTTTGTTTATGAAAGGCAAAGTAATATACTTGCGAGTAATGAATAATAATTTGAGAGAATTTGTCTTTTGGAGTGTTACAAATGGTTACGTGTGTCTCTGCTCTCATGAATGTGAAATTCAATACTCTAGAAAGCGAGCTAACAAAGAGGGTTGAACAGATCATTATTATGGGACTTCCGGTCAACAAAAACATCAAGCCTGTTGGAAAATCATTTACAAGTACGGTGACCGGCACGATGACCGGCACGGTGACCGGCACGGTGACCGGCACGATGGCCGGCACGATGACCGGCACGATGACCGGCACGATGACGGGCACGATGACGGGCACGATGACGGGCACGATGACGGGCACGATGACGGGCACGATGACGGGCACGATGACGAGTACGATGACGAGTATGATGACCAGTAAGATGGCAAGTACGATGACAAAGGCCAATAAGAGGACCCTGAGGTGAAAGAAGTTTTGACAAATGCAGGTTAGAGATTAAGATTACAAAGTCCAACAAAACAAACTGACAAAATGGCCATAAAAAACAGAGCTTTTTGTCCACCTTCACTGTTCCAAGGATCAGTGCATGGTAAGACCGAGCATCCTTGACATCCATGGCATTGAAAATACGCTCAGCATGGAAGTCTTCCCTGAATAAAAGAGAGAGAAAAAAGAAGTGGTATCGTATAAGTGAGGAAAAAAGAGGGAGGAAAAACAACTTGGAGAAGAGGGAGAATAGTTAAATATGAATAAGTGTGGCGGCGGGGCGGGGGGCGGTAAATCACAGAAGGATAATACAATTTAAGAGATGAGATGAGGGAAGGGGCAATGTAGGACACAGGTTTAAAAAACCGGAGAGGAGATCTGGCCAAGAGATATAAAGATGGATAAAAGAGGGAATAAAATTAGATGTAGGAATGGGGGAGGGTAGGAGAAAGAAAACATAGGGAAGAGGAGAGCATTTGAAACCACAATGTAGGGGAGTATAATAGAGAATCAAAAGGAAGAACTAGAACGGACGTGATGTCATACCTCCACGTGCATTGGGCAGCCTTCATCCAGCGCTTTTCCTGTGGGCAGACACTTTTGTCAGGAAAAATCGGTGTTATACAAAGTACACCCAGAATAACAATGCATTCACCAGTCTGATTTCAGAAAACACACAGGTGAAGGAAAATGACTTTCCACATGCATGCAAATGAAATGATCGAGTCTGTGTTGGCCTCCCTCAACGTGGTCCAATCTGTTCTAATCAATGCAAGCACGTTGTTGCAAACAGTTGAGGCTGGAGGGTCTATGACATTATGGGGTCTATAACCATTGTGGGTATTACGTACATTTCGCGTCTTGTGATCGAGCTTCGCATCTCCGTAGTAGCTCAGCAAATCAAGAAGACGGTTGGTTAGTGACAAAGGCACGGGTGTTCCTTGGGAGGAAGAAGAAAAGTCTACAGTCAGTTTATAAAGATATTTTTAAAAAATTTAAAAAATTATACGCGTAATAAAACAATGTAGAGTATAATGCATGGAAACGCAAACGAATAAAGCAGTTCACTGCACCCACTGAAGGTATTTTAAACCAATTGCTAGGAGACAGGGCAGCATGAACAATCATACGAACATAATAATAAGATTTTAAAACAAAAAATACCTATTTGGGGGAACAATCGCCCATTCTGATCCCCCCCCCCCCCCCCCCCCGTCCCCTGTAAAACCCCATAGACTCCGATTTTTTCTATGCCGTGACCAAACTTTGGTACACCACGGGTGATGAAGGTTGTGATCAGGTTTCATCAAAATTGTGTGTGTAGTTTCGGAGAAGGGAGCAAATTTTTTTTATGACGTAGCCCATAGGGCAAAGTCGTCGAGAACAGTGTCTGTATGTATGTATGTATGTATGTATGTATATATGTCCCCTCAAACGTATACCAATCAAAGCTGAGGATCTGGTCACATGACAGGGTGATGTGATTACGTCTGATGTCATTACGGCAGCTGACTCTCCACACACCGCCATTTTGATTTATATGCCGTTCAAGCCGAACATATTGTCGAACCTGTCATATATCACAATCGCCATGCTCTACCTTTACGTTTTTCATTCTGTGTGAAACACAAACAAACCGATTGTTAAAATGACCATCAAACATCGAAAGCATAGACGTTACGTCGCTTCCAACAAACCGGTACATACCCAACCCTTGTGGGGTATAATCTAGATTACAGTAGATCTTCCCTCAGTTCGGTAAGTAAAGCTTACCTCACAGATGTCTGGATTCCTCCAAATTTCTTTGTTTAATGTTATAAGCAGCATTAGCGACTGTTTGAAAAGCTAATCATATGTGTTTGTGGTTTATAATATTTTGCAAGCCCAGCTAGGCCGATTTTAGACTTTAGGTCTTGTTTTTTGTAAACAGAGTTGAGGCTCGTGTAAGAGCTAACATAAAGAACATATAATAAGGGAGCGGGAGACAACAGGGGGAGAGAGAGGGAAGTACAACAGCCACAGAGAACAGGGACATCAGGAGATCTATGGAGGGAGAGGGCTGGGGCAGGGTACATGATATAAACATGATGGGCACGACTAGGACTTTCAGGAAAGAAATTTGAAGGAGGTGGATTTGGGGTGTATTAATGGGGGCAGAAAAGATCAAGGTTTTGGAAGGGGGGAGATAAGAGATGGTGGTGGACATCTGTTTTGAAGACCTGGAGGGAGGAGTGGGATTGGAGTGTGTGGGAGTTTGTTCCAGAGGTGAGAAAAAAGAGGAATGAAACAGTGAAGTTGAGCAGAGAGTCTTGATTTTGGGAGTTTCACAAGAAGAGCCATGATATTCATGGCTTCATGAAGAGCCATGATCTCAGGAACATGCCATGATCTTTCCTGGGAAAAACACATTTCCAAGCTGGCTTCCAAAGCCAGCTACCATAGCAACATGTTCAAGGAAATCTTGTGGATGATGATGTTCAGACATGATACTGCTCCTGTACCAACCTTCTTGAAGGAGCTTGTCATAGGCGTCAACTGCTTCTTGAAAATTCTGCATCAAGATGTGTTCTTCAAAGTCCAAAAGTGGGTCCTGCTCACCATCCTGCCTTTTCAGTATCGTGGGCATAAAGGCCTTTATGCAAGAAACAGGAAATTGCAACAGTCAAGCATTTAACTTTCCGTCAGGCTTGCAATAATCGTCAGACCGAAAATGAGAACAAAATGAAATGCATTGTGATGTATTGTGATGTATTGTGCATTGTGATGTATTGTAGGGGATGTGATGCGTTTGCTAAATTTTTTTATGTTACCTTTGAACTGTAGAACAAGGAAGTACAACTTAAGGTTGTATGTAAGGTTGTACGGTTCTGATTTAAAAGCGATTTTGAAGCTCGTGACAGTGGGGATAAAAGACAAGTTTCGTTCTTTTTTTGGAAAGATGGATTGTAAATGCCAATGATGCTTATTAAAATAAAATTAATGGACAAGGCCTAGCTAAATAGTCCACAACACACAAGTAACCTCAGATATTAATACAAGGGGAAATCTAAGGCAGCGAGCCCTTAGAAGGAGCAGAGGCCTGCTCTGGGATAGCAACTTCACTTTAACTGGCAAACGTTTATTGTCCAGTTAAACCAAGAACCCACCGGGATAAGAGGTTCAGCTTGCTCTTTGTTGAACAGATTAGGATAGTTCCGTACCACATACTCCGCTGCTAGCTTTCCCGATTCACGAGCTTGCAAAAACACCCTCTGCAACAGAACAGAACAGCAGCTCAAACAAACTTTAGGCACTATGAGTAAATATCTCGCTTTCAATACAAACAACAAAATTTCCCAGCATGCATTATGACGAACAATGTTAGTCAATGGAAAAAAGAAAATGACAAATATTGCTTTACTTGGTCACGTATGCTGTAGGGGATGAGGTACGGGTCATCCTTGAAGACGTATGGCGACTCCGTTGGATCCTGAAAGTAGATTAACAAAATCACTGACAAACAATAAACGCTGCTGGATGTTAATTTTGGATAACGAGTGTGCCGAATCATCCACAGTTTGATGGAGAAATGCTCTCCCCACTGGGCTGGCTCCCATGCCCGGGGAAACCAAGGCTTTCAAGATCATTGGAATCACTCACGATGAAGCCGAGTCCCTGGGCCTATCACTTTGCCATCTCTGACAGGTCGGTCGTCTGTCTTCTAATGTCTCATTTCTGGACTTGCACTCTCTGCCCTCTCCGTGCTCTGTCTCCCCCACGTATCTGCAGGACGCACGTGGTCCACCAGCAATCACCTCCAAGTGAAACTGCCTAAATCCAGAACCACTGCTCACTTCCACTCATTTATTGCTGTTTTCCCACCTTTGGAACCACCTTCCACACTCTCTTCAATCTCCTTATTCTTCCCTCCAGGTCTTCAATAAAGCTGCTCACCACCATCCCAAGTCATCCCCCATCCAAAGGCGTGATTCTTCATTCGTTCTTCCCTACCCTCATCGTTACCTGCATCCCTTGTTTGTCTGTCTCTGTCTTCCTTCTCCTGTGCCCTGCTATTGCCATTTCCTCTTTCTCCTGCTGTTCTCTTTGTTATGTTGTGTACTGATCTGCTATGTGTCCTCGTGAGGAGATGTGTCCCAGCGAGAAAAGAGCGAGGCCAAAGTTAAATGGCCAGGGTAGTGGTGCAAAATTGGGCAGAACCAGCAAGGAGATAAATGCACATGGAAGGAAGGGAGAGAGGGAGAGAGAGAAGGGGAGGAAATACTGAAATCGGTTAAATAAGAGGATTCAGTTAGGAAGGGGTTATCAGGGTAATAAAGATCATGGGTCAGGATTGGCGATAATGGCAGTGCACTGTCTGCTGGAAGTCCTGGAAGGAAGAGTGATAAAGAACAGTCTCTGGAAGGCGATTCCATACACGGGAGAGGCGAAGAACAAATGATTTGAGGTGTGCAGTCGGCCTGGATTTTTGAAGTTCATCCAGGAGGGGGTATCTGGACCAACATGTGCATCCTGGAGTAGATCAGCGAGGGTGGTAGAACTGAGAGAGAAGAAGCTAAATTTGAGAATATAAGGCAGAAAATAGAGAGACCACAGACCTGCCCACGATGTGAAAGAACACCATTTCAGAAAATTTAAGGCTCCATCTTTTGTCCAAAAAAAAATTGTGAAAATATTGCGTGCATGCACGTGCTACCCTGTGTATACTGTGTATTGTGTCACATGTTGTAAGGTATCGTTAATGCATCGGTTCATTCCAACTTCAAATGCTTATCTGGTCATGAATGCTTAATCATAGCAACCACAGGTGGAAACAGCAGAGCATTTAGCCAGCGCAATTGTCCACATAAACACAGGCAGGACAAACACACAAGATTGGAAGCCTGAAAAGGTGGTCTGTACCTTTGTAATTGTTGAATTAAGAGCCTTCAGCACCGCCAACTTGTCCCTGAGAGGAAGAATAACTAGGATAACTCCGTGAGAGGAAGAATAAATAATAATATACAAAAACCTAGTGATATAATATATGCACGGAAATGTTGAGAAGACAAGTCCACACATGTACGCACACAAAGCAAGACAGGTTTGTGAAAATCCAGAAAATTAGGTTAATCACATATTTTTTATAAAACGATATTGGAAATCACATGTGACATTACTTGTCCTTGTGTGTGCACAACACCTAGAACGGCACTCGGTAGAGCGCAAACCTCCGCCAGGCTGAACAGTTTTGTATCCCACCGATAGGCCGGATCGACATCCGGAACTGAACCAAAATCTAATCGGCTTGTTCTTGTCACCTGACCACCTCGTCCACCAAGTTTAGTCATAACTCGTCCATAACTTTTTTAAATATCATGTTGTATATCGCTTTTCGCCCAATCTCTCAATGGTGAAGAATCACTTAAAAATTAAATAATTCTCTTATCCGAATCCATATTCAGATCTTCACCAAAATCGAATTGATTCATCCTTGACACACAACCAACCACTCCACAAAGTTTTGTCCAATTCCGTCAATAATTTTGAGATATCCTGCTATATATCGTTTTTGGCCTTATGTCCCAATGGTAATAGACAAGAGTGAAAACATAACCTCCATCCACTTTCGGTGCTGGAGGAAATAATAGTCAGATTTTTAATTTGTTAGTCTCCCACATATAAAGCATTTTGACAAGATTGGAAATGATAAGTAGAGAAAGTAAGCCGTGTGTGGTCACTCAGTGACATATCATGAAAATAAAGCTGAGGAATTAAGATTTACGAGTTGGCCTAGCATTCATATCAATGCCAAAACAGGAGGATTAAAGAAACATCGCTACATCAAGCACAATGATTACGGATTCCGAATGATTGAAACTCCGGTGTACAACTTTACATGGAGGTATTACAAAACTACCGGAAGAGCATACCAAGTCTTCTTCTGGGGAAGAACAACACTTGTGTGTGTTATACCTGCAGAAATAAACACAATTACAGAAATGTATATTATTTTACAATCATACTGTACCACAAGCCATTACAGTACAAATCATCCTACTATTAATTTGCGATTGATCACCGGCTTTGACACCAATACAAGTTTTTATTATGGACCCGTGGCAACAAAAATCTACATATATCGAACAATAATTTTCAAATGGAGCACCTCACCACCATTAGATCATTCAAATTGCATGAGAAGTGGCAATAAATGCAAATTGTTGCTCCCAGTTTGTCAGTTTGATGACAGAAGACGCCATTTGCATTTTTTTTCCGCCTCCATCCCTCACCCGTTTAGAATCCCGTGCGGGCACGGGTAACTTGCTGTATGGTACTAATGAGGTGGCGCTTTGGTTGAGAGGTTAAATACCTTATTTTTTTTTTCAATTCACCAAAATCGAATCAATTGGTCCTGTCACATACCCAACCTGTCCACCAAGTTTCGTCCAAATCAGTCCATAACCTTTTGAGATAACTTGTTCGCAAACAAGCAAACAAACAGACAGCCCAAACAGGGGTGAAAACATAACCTCTATCCACTTTTGGTGACAGAAGTAATAACGAATGTAATAATTTACATTTGGTATTTTTACTTGCAAAGTCGAAGATTTTACAAGTATATTGGTTGGTCTTGTGCGAATAGATTCCGGCAAGTATGTTGGTTGGTTGGTCTGTCTGTCTGTCTGTTTGTTTGTGTGCACTACTACGTCTACATCATTGCACGTAGCATCGCCATACTTTACACACATATTTGCCTTGCCCTGGAATAGACTGTGCCCAATTTTTAACTCTCTAGGCACAAGGTCAAGCTCAAGGTCACCCAAAACGTGAAATCAGGGGGTCGAGTTTTCATTTTAAATATATTTCAAACCACTATAACTCTAAAAGTACAAGACATATGCATACACTTACTGTTACTGACATATAGGAAGTCACATATGACATTTCATTTGGCACCATGACCTTTGACCTTGAAAGGTCAAACTCAAGGTCAAATATTGTTTTTTTAAACTAATAACTCTGTCAAACCATATCCGATTCCCTTCTAACCAACACCAAAATGTTCATTATTCAATTCCCGAAAAATAACATGTGGCATAAAATGGTCAAAAATGCTTAGTTTTAATTATTAGTCCCCTACGGTGTACACCGGAGGGGACTATAGGTTTGCACTCTGTCCCTCCGTCTGTCAGTCTGTGAGTCTGTGAGTCTGTGAGTCTGTGAGTCTGTCAGTCAGTCCATCACGCAAAGAACAGTTTTCCAGACTTTTTTTCTAAACTCTTAATGCTAATGATTTCAAACTTGGTACATGGTTTCCTCATGATAAGTTACAGATCAAGTTCGAACTTCACGACGTTTCGATCATTTTTGACAAAGTTATGGCACTTTGAACTTTGGTAATTTCCCCAACAGTTTTCCATACGACAGACTGCCGGTAGGGGACATGTATTGCAGCGCAATACTCAGAATGCTTGTTTTTTGGGGGTCAAAGGTCAGGGGGCCAAGTTTTCAATGAAATTTTATATTTCAAATTTGAAAATATATTTCAAACCACTATAACTCTGAAAGAACAAGAGATATGCATACACTTACTCAGTTACCTTACATTGCTTAGCGTATATACATGTATAGATTTCCCGCCATTTTGATCCAAAATGGCAGATAAAAAAAAGTACATTCTGGCAGGTCCTCGGTCTCTGACCGATTTTTCATTCTGTCTGTTGGTTTGTCTGTCTGTCTGTCTGTCGGTTTGTCAATCACCTACACGTCACTATTTTAAACCGATCTCCACAAAACTTCACCAGATGGTAGAGTTGGTCAAAAGGAAGAAGCCTATTGTTTTTGAGGTCAATGGTCATCTTGAGGTCGAATTTCTAAAATTGTCATTTTTCACCCGATTGACTTGAAAATTGAACAGCATATGCATATTGAGTCATTAAATTAGGAAACCAACTATTTTTGATGTCAAAAAATCATAGGTCAACACGAGATCAAACATCCAAAAATGTCAAAATCAAGATCAAACTTCCAAAGTCATCAATTTTCATCCGATTGACTTGAAAATTACACAGCAATTGCGTAGTACCTCACTGAATTGGGAAACCAACTATTTTTAAAGGTCAAACGGTCATCTCAAGCTCAAACTTCTAAAGTCATCAATTTTCATCTAAAAAATCGTCAATTTTCATCCGATTGACTTGTCGATTAAACAGCAATTACATATTGCATCATTGAATTGGGAAACCAACTATTTTTAAGGTCAAAGGTCAACTCAAGGTCAAGCTTCTAAAATTATCAATTTTCATCTGAACAATCATCAATTTTCATCTGATGAACCTGAAAGGTAAACAGCAATTGCATTGTATAACATAGAATTGGAAAAAACGAACTGTTTTTGGAATCAAAAGGTCAAACTTCGAATATCAATTTCTGTCTGAAAAATCATCAATTTTCATCCGATTGACCTGAGCTTTGATTAAGATCGTCAATTTTAATCTTGATGAAATGGAAAATTTGATTTATCCATTGCAACTTTTTATTTTGGGGGGGGAGGGGAGGTGGATTTTGCAAGTATCGTGCTCTGCATGACGTCTTCTTGTTTGCTTGTTTGGTTTTTAAACAGAGATTTTGCAAAATTGTTCACTTGAGGAAAAAATAGAAAATGCATCGTCTCATCGACATATTCACCCAGCCACTGACTAACACTAACCCAACAATCTATAAAGGGGATGAACAGGCTGCACAAAAATGGAAGGGTTTTAATTCCTCACAATACTTAACAAACATTTCCTTTTGAATCATTTGACTCTCCTCCCCCTACTTTAATCCTCTCCTCCCCCTACTTTAATCCTCTCCTCCCCCTACTTTAATCCTCTCCTCCCCCTACTTTAATCCTCTCCTCCCCCTACTTTAATCCTCTCCTACCCCTACGTTAATCCTCTCCTCCCCCTACTTTAATCCTCTCCTCCCCCTACTTTAATCCTCTCCTCCCCCTACTTTAATCCTCTCCTCCCCCTACTTTAATCCTCTCCTCCCCCTACTTTAATCCTCTCCTCCCCCTACTTTAATCCTCTCCTCCCCCTACTTTAATCCTCTCCTCCCCCTACTTTAATCCTCTCCTACCCCTACTTTAATCCTCTCCTCCCCCTACTTTAATCCTCTCCTCCCCCTACTTTAATCCTCTCCTCCCCCTACTTTAATCCTCTCCTCCCACTACTTTAATCCTCTCCTCCCCCTACTTTAATCCTCTCCTCCCCCTACTTTAATCCTCTCCTCCCCCTACTTTAATCCTCTCCTCCCCCTACTTTAATCCTCTCCTCCCCCTACTTTAATCCTCTCTTCCCCCTACTTTAATCCTCTCCTCCCCCTACTTTAATCCTCTCCTCCCCCTACTTTAATCCTCTCCTCCCCCTACTTTAATCCTCTCCTCCCCCTACTTTAATCCTCTCCGCCCCCTACTTTAATCCTCTCCTCCCCCTACTTTTTAATCCTCTCCTCCCCCTACTTTAATCCTCTCCTCCCCCTACTTTAATCCTCTCCTCCCCCTACTTTAATCCTCTCCTCCCCCTACTTTAATCCTCTCCTCCCCCTACTTTAATCCTCTCCTCCCACTACTTTAATCCTCTCCTCCCACTACTTTAATCCTCTCCTCCCCCTACTTTTTAATCCTCTCCTCCCCCTACTTTAATCCTCTCCTCCCCCTACTTTAATCCTCTCCTCCCCCTACTTTAATCCTCTCCTCCCCCTACTTTAATCCTCTCCTCCCCCTACTTTAATCCTCTCCTCCCCCTACTTTAATCCTCTCCTCCCCCTACTTTAATCCTCTCCTCCCCCTACTTTAATCCTCTCCTCCCCCTACTTTAATCCTCTCCTCCCCCTACTTTAATCCTCTCCTCCCCCTACTTTAATCCTCTCCTCCCCCTACTTTAATCCTCTCCTCCCCCTACTTTTAATCCTCTCCTCCCCCTACTTTAATCCTCTCCTCCCCCTACTTTAATCCTCTCCTCCCCCTACTTTAATCCTCTCCTCCCCCTACTTTAATCCTCTCCTACCCCTACGTTAATCCTCTCCTCCCCCTACTTTAATCCTCTCCTCCCCCTACTTTAATCCTCTCCTCCCCCTACTTTAATCCTCTCCTCCCCCTACTTTTTAATCCTCTCCTCCCCTACTTTAATCCTCTCCTCCCCCTACTTTAATCCTCTCCTCCCCCTACTTTAATCCTCTCCTCCCCCTACTTTAATCCTCTCCTCCCCCTACTTTAATCCTCTCCTACCCCTACGTTAATCCTCTCCTCCCCTACTTTAATCCTCTCCTCCCCCTACTTTAATCCTCTCCTCCCCCTACTTTAATCCTCTCCTCCCCCTACTTTTTAATCCTCTCCTCCCCCTACTTTAATCCTCTCCTCCCCCTACTTTAATCCTCTCCTCCCCCTACTTTAATCCTCTCCTCCCCCTACTTTAATCCTCTCCTCCCCCTACTTTAATCCTCTCCTCCCCCTACTTTAATCCTCTCCTCCCCCTACTTTAATCCTCTCCTCCCCCTACTTTAATCCTCTCCTCCCCCTACTTTTAATCCTCTCCTCCCCCTACTTTAATCCTCTCCTCCCCTACTTTAATCCTCTCTCCCCCTACTTTAATCCTCTCCTCCCCCTACTTAATCCTCTCCTCCCCCTACTTTAATCCTCTCCTCCCCTACTTTAATCCTCTCCTCCCCCTACGTTAATCCTCTCCTCCCCCTACTTTAATCCTCTCCTCCCCCTACTTTAATCCTCTCCTCCCCCTACTTTAATCCTCTCCTCCCCCTACTTTAATCCTCTCCTCCCCCACTTTAATCCTCTCCTCCCCCTACTTTAATCCTCTCCTCCCCCTACTTTAATCCTCTCCTCCCCTACTTTAATCCTCTCCTCCCCCTACTTTAATCCTCTCCTCCCCCTACTTTAATCCTCTCCTCCCCCTACTTTAATCCTCTCCTCCCCCTACTTTAATCCTCTCCTCCCCCTACTTTAATCCTCTCCTCCCCCTACTTTAATCCTCTCCTCCCCTACTTTAATCCTCTCCTCCCCCTACTTTAATCCTCTCCTCCCCCTACTTTAATCCTCTCCTCCCCCTACTTTAATCCTCTCTCCCCCTACTTTAATCCTCTCCTCCCCCTACTTTAATCCTCTCCTCCCCCTACTTTAATCCTCTCCTCCCCCTACTTTAATCCTCTCCTCCCCCTACTTTAATCCTCTCCTCCCCCTACTTTAATCCTCTCCTACCCCTACTTTAATCCTCTCCTCCCCTACTTTAATCCTCTCCTCCCCCTACTTTAATCCTCTCCTCCCCCTACTTTAATCCTCTCCTCCCCCTACTTTAATCCTCTCCTCCCCCTACTTTAATCCTCTCCTCCCCCTACTTTAATCCTCTCCTCCCCCTACTTTAATCCTCTCCTCCCCCTACTTTAATCCTCTCCTCCCCCTACTTTAATCCTCTCCTCCCCCTACTTTAATCCTCTCCTCCCCCTACTTTAATCCTCTCCTACCCCTACTTTAATCCTCTCCTCCCCCTACTTTAATCCTCTCCTCCCCCTACTTTAATCCTCTCCTCCCCCTACTTTAATCCTCTCCTCCCCCTACTTTAATCCTCTCCTCCCCCTACTTTAATCCTCTCCTCCCCCTACTTTAATCCTCTCCTCCCCCTACTTTAATCCTCTCCTCCCCCTACTTTAATCCTCTCCTCCCCCTACTTTAATCCTCTCCTCCCCCTACTTTAATCCTCTCCTCCCCCTACTTTAATCCTCTCCTCCCCCTACTTTAATCCTCTCCTCCCCCTACTTTAATCCTCTCCTCCCCCTACTTTAATCCTCTCCTCCCCCTACTTTAATCCTCTCCTCCCCCTACTTTAATCCTCTCCTCCCCCTACTTTAATCCTCTCCTCCCCCTACTTTAATCCTCTCCTCCCCCTACTTTAATCCTCTCCTCCCCTACTTTAATCCTCTCCTCCCCCTACTTTAATCCTCTCCTCCCCCTACTTTAATCCTCTCCTCCCCCTACTTTAATCCTCTCCTCCCCCTACTTTAATCCTCTCCTCCCCCTACTTTAATCCTCTCCTCCCCCTACTTTAATCCTCTCCTCCCCTACTTTAATCCTCTCCTCCCCCTACTTTAATCCTCTCCTCCCCCTACTTTAATCCTCTCCTCCCCTACTTTAATCCTCTCCTCCCCCTACTTTAATCCTCTCCTCCCCCTACTTTAATCCTCTCCTCCCCCTACTTTAATCCTCTCCTCCCCTACTTTAATCCTCTCCTCCCCCTACTTTAATCCTCTCCTCCCCCTACTTTAATCCTCTCCTCCCCCTACTTTAATCCTCTCCTCCCCCTACTTTAATCCTCTCCTCCCCCTACTTTAATCCTCTCCTCCCCCTACTTTAATCCTCTCCTACCCCTACTTTAATCCTCTCCTCCCCCTACTTTAATCCTCTCCTCCCCCTACTTTAATCCTCTCCTCCCCTACTTTAATCCTCTCCTCCCCCTACTTTAATCCTCTCCTCCCCCTACTTTAATCCTCTCCTCCCCCTACTTTAATCCTCTCCTCCCCCTACTTTAATCCTCTCCTCCCCCTACTTTAATCCTCTCCTCCCCCTACTTTAATCCTCTCCTACCCCTACTTTAATCCTCTCCTACCCCTACTTTAATCCTCTCCTCCCCCTACTTTAATCCTCTCCTACCCCTACTTTAATCCTCTCCTACCCCTACTTTAATCCTCTCCTCACCCCTACTTTAATTCTCTCCTCCCCCTACTTTAATCCTCTCCTCCCCCTATCTCCTCCCCCTACTTTAATCCTCTCCTCCCCCTACTTTAATCCTCTCCTCCCCCTACTTTAATCCTCTCCTCCCCCTACTTTAATCCTCTCCTCCCCCTACTTTAATCCTCTCCTCCCCCTACTTTAATCCTCTCCTCCCCCTACTTTAATCCTCTCCTCCCCCTACTTTAATCCTCTCCTCCCCCTACTTTAATCCTCTCCTCCCCCTACTTTTTAATCCTCTCCTCCCCCTACTTTAATCCTCTCCTCCCCCTACTTTAATCCTCTCCTCCCCCTACTTTAATCCTCTCCTCCCCCTACTTTAATCCTCTCCTCCCCATACTTTAATCCTCTCCTCCCACTACTTTAATCCTCTCCTCCCCCTACTTTTTAATCCTCTCCTCCCCATACTTTAATCCTCTCCTCCCCCTACTTTAATCCTCTCCTCCCCCTACTTTTTAATCCTCTCCTCCCCCTACTTTAATCCTCTCCTCCCCCTACTTTAATCCTCTCCTCCCCCTACTTTAATCCTCTCCTCCCCCTACTTTAATCCTCTCCTCCCCATACTTTAATCCTCTCCTCCCACTACTTTAATCCTCTCCTCCCCCTACTTTTTAATCCTCTCCTCCCCATACTTTAATCCTCTCCTCCCCCTACTTTAATCCTCTCCTCCCCATACTTTAATCCTCTCCTCCCACTACTTTAATCCTCTCCTCCCCCTACTTTTTAATCCTCTCCTCCCCATACTTTAATCCCCCCCCCCCCCCAAATATACCTTCAATCTCTTCCGTTCTACACCCAAATCCCTCCACCCAGCATCCCTATTCTCCCCAATAATTCTAAATTTTATTTTCTTTAATGTGTAATTGGGTAGAATCCTACTTCGAGAGATTGTTAACTCATATTTATATCACCTGTGTTTCACAGCCAATCAGAAATGCTCAGTTAGCAAGAGTTTGCTGCCTCAGCAATTATGGGGAACCTCAACAAAATGTATTTCCTGCTTACAGTAACATTTTAAAGGTGAAAAATGAAAAGTTCAATGATTGGATCGAGTAAATCTCAATTTTTGTAATTTAACTTGTTTCCTTCAAACAAAAATAAATAATTAATATGTCAGATATTGCTGGGGATTTAAATGCGGGTGGATATCTCAAAGCAGTTTGAGCACCAATCTTACTTTCGGGGGCTCGAGCCGCTGCCTGTTCATATGCTCTCGTCACCGTTTCATGTACCCTGTAGAAAAAGCAGAAATGCACAGTGCAAAAAAGTTCAAGAAAAAAAATAATAAATAAATAAATAAATAATCACACGTTCACTTCCTGCCCAACCTTGCGGTGAGAGAGTCCAGTGGTATGCTCGATCAGTGTCCTTTCTGAGTCCACACCGTTATACTATATACAACTTATTATAATAGAGCAAACGTATATGGTTATGTATGTTTATATGTGACCAAAACGACTTCTTCTTCTTCTTCAAATAAAATTAACACACACAACACAGTCCGTGAACTCTTAATTACGTTTAGACTGCTGAGACCCCGCAGACCTTTGACGACCCTTTAAGTCCCCCAAGACCCTTAAGACCACTGAAGACCACTGAAGACCCAAAATGTTCTTAAAGACCCTAAATACCCTGAAGATCCAAAACACCAAAAAGTCCACGAAGACCCCCAAAGCCCCTGAAGACCCCCAAAGCCCCTGAAGACCCCCAAAGACCCAAAATATCCTTAAAGGCCCTGAGGATCCAAAATACCCTGAAGACCCAAATGGTCCCGAAGGCCCAAAAGACCCCAAATGAAATGCCCCAATGAACTGATGTTGTTTTGACGGATATATTTGGTCTGGTATCGGTGTGGCGCAGGCATGATGGGCCGGATGGCCTCTTCCTGCGTCAACTTTCCTTGTGTATCCTTGTGATATTGCCAATCCGTACAGTACAGACCACGAAGTCACGAATAGCAGTGTATGATTATAGGAGCACCGTTTAGTCTGGAATGTTGTTCGGAGGATACAGACCTATTATTTAAGAAAGTTAGGACAATCGGTACTCACTGGGCAGAGCCACAAAACCTCCAAAACACCATGCGAGAAGCCCACTGTCCACACTTCACGCAAACTGTGTGCAGCGCCATGCTGAACCGGAAGTTGTTAAACTTCAATGTAAAGGTTTTAATCAATATTTCAAAAGAAATACATGCAACAAAAGCATCGTATTATATTACTACTAATGGGAACAATTTATTTGGTACAATTGGTGAAATAAAACGCTTTACTTGCAAGTCACTGTAAAAAAATATATGTTTGTGCTGCTGCGAACGATACTGCCATGGTCAGAGTTACCGTCCGATCTGATGAACAGTTGCAGCATTTCTTTTATGGGATCAGTGTCTTGTTGTCTTATCAAGTTAAGATTTAGGGGGGTTCAATTTTTACCTCGTGTACGACCCCTAAGACCTTTTTAAATCCCCTAAGACTATTTAGAACCCTAAGACAATTAGAGACCCTTTCGAACCCCAAGACCCTTGAGACCCCTAAAAACCTTGAGACTCCTAAAACCCTAGAGACCCAAAGACCTTTTTAAAGCCTCAAAGACTCTAGAATTCTAACACCCATTAAGACCCTTGAGAACACTAAGACCTTTTTAAAACCTCTAAGACTCTTTAGAACCTTAAGACCCTTTCGAACCCTAAGACCCTTGAGACCCATAACTCCTAAGACCCTTGAAACTTCTAAGACCTTTTTAAAACCCATGAGTCGTTAGAACTCCAAGACCCCTTTAAGACCATTATAAGACCCTATCGAACCCTAAAACCCTTGAGAACTCTAAGACTCTTGAAGCCTGTAAGACCTTTTAAGACCCTAAGACTCTTTAGAACCCTAAGACCCTTTATAACCTTGAGACCCCCAAAACCCTCTTATCAACTAATGCAGTTCCCGACTACGACCACTCTCCATCGAGAACCAAGTGTCTGTTCCACTTGGGACAATTCATCCGTCTGTCTCTCTGTTTTCTGTGAGCAGGATATCTCAAAAAGTTATGGACGGATTCGGACAAAACTTGGTGGACAGGTTGGGTGTGTGACGGACAAATTAAATTAGATTTTGGTGAAGATCTGAATATGGATGTTTTTAATTTGCAAAGTGATCCATACTTATAAGAGAGCCGTTTGTGTGAGTGTGTGTTTGTGTATTTGTGTGTATTTGTGTATGTGTGTTTGTGTATTTGTGTATGTGTGTTTGTGTATGTGTATGTGTGTGTTTGTGTGTGTTTGTGTATGTGTGTATGTGTGTTTGTGTATGTGTGTTTGTGTATGTGTGTTTGTGTATGTGTGTTTGTGTGTGTTTGTGTATGTGTTTGTGTGTGTGTGTCGTTGGTTGTTATCTCCATTTGCGGGTTTCAGGAGGTGGAACAGAGTCCTCCCAGGAACCAAAGTATCCACCTCCTCTTCAGTAAAGGATCACGGTTCGTGGACCAAGATGTTCAACTTTTTCAGAGTTTTGTTCCAAGTTATCTTTTCAGGATCGTCACCGAACCCCGGATTGCCTCCAGTTGTATTTCATTTGTGGTAATGTTCCCGGGGATGGTTTTTAAAATCTCAGTGAGGTTCTTCTTCAACATTCCTGTTGCTCCAATTATCACTGGTACAATTTTGATGCTCTTCAGCTTCCAAGATCTCTTGACCTCATTTTTGAGGTCTTGGTATTTGGTCATTTTCTTGATTTCTGTGTTGTTTAGGCCACAATTGCTGGGTACTGATATCTCAATCATCAATGCTGTCTTTTCCTTTTTGTTCCCGAGTACGATGTCCAGACACAATGCTTTGTTTTCTATGTTCACTCTGGATGGGATCATCAGGTCGTACATGAGCATGACGCCCTCATTTTCAATGATTGCCCTTGGTTGGTGTTTCCATGAGTTTTCTGGTACTGGAATGTTTACATTTTTGCAGATATGCCAATGAATCACTTTGCATACTTTGTTGTGCCGTTGTGTGTAAATTTGTTCTGATAATAGTTTTTTGCATCCCGAGAGCAGATGACTAGTACTCTGTTTCTGTCTTGCAGAATCTACACTTGTCCGTCTGGCTCAGTCCCGCCATCTTTTTAAATCCGTTTGTGTTGTGTCCTTGATCTTGGGCATTTATTATGATTCGTTCTCCGTCCCAGTTGAGCCGACTTCTTTTTAGCCATTCCAATGAGCCTTCTTTGTCTATCCCTGCTCTGTCCAATTATTTTTTGTATTTTCCTTTGTCATTCTCCCAGTTGTTGGTGGGTATTTCTTGATATTTCTTTTGTCTTTTTTGCAATTGATGGTGCTGCATTTGTTGCTGTTTCACCCTCCTATGCAGCATCTTCTATTCGCACCTGGTTTTAGAAATTATTTGCAAGGTGAGTTAGGGATACCTTTTCAGGTTTGTTGTGTTCATTTTGTTTACAAATTGCATCTGATAGTCTGTTGAGCATTTCACATACTCAGCTAGTCCTACACTCGTCACTCTGTGCACCTGGTTGAGTTCCATCAGTCCACTCCCTCCCTCTCGTCTCGGCAGGAACATTCCCGGGATGCACTGGTTTTTGTAAAATATTTTGTGGATGGTAATGACTTTTCTTGTTTTGATGTCTAACTTGTTGATTTGTGAATGGTGCCAGTTTATTATTCTGCAGCTATATTGGAACACTGGTATTGTGAGCTAGTTTATGGCTTTGATTTTGTTTCTTGGGGAGAGGTATGTTTTCAGGATCAGCTTCGTTCTACGTAGGTATTCTTTGGCGATTGTTTTGCACATTTGTTTGTGACATATTTTGTGGTACTGGTACTCTTCTACTCCGAGGTATTTGTATGATGCTGTTGTATTGTTGTTTCAAGGTCAATTTGTATGGTGTCTGTTTTTTTTGGTTTACCTTTAGTGTAGCAGCATAGCAAACCTGTTGTGCATTTTGTGATACAAGCACCAAATTTGGCACAAATGTACATTAATATGTTGCGAACATTTTCAGATATTGGGCCACTTGAAATTCCGTAATTTTTTTTTTCAAATTTTTTCAAATTTCGTAATTTCAAATTTTTCGGGTGACACCGTCACAATTTCCGTCTTCGAGGCCGGCCGATATAGTGGGGCGGCTTAGCCCAAATATTCAAAAGAATTGTGCATTTTGTGATACAAGCACCAAATTTGGCACAAATGTACATTAATATGTTGCGAACATTGTGTGGTCAGCAATGAAGACGAGAGTCTGAATTACATGTATGTAAAAGACCTTGTGAACCAGTGAAGCAAATACACGGGTAAGCATGAATTAAATCTAGGGCATGATATAATTTCCATGATGTTTACCTCTACACTCAATGGTGGAAGGAGGTAATGTTTTGATCCCAGCTTGTCTGTATGTCTGTTTGTCTGTTAGTCCACAAAATTCCAGACAAAGCTTGTAGTAGTGGTAGTTGTAGTGGTGATAACAGAAATTGTTATATAGAACTGAACTTATATTATTATTATATGCAGAAAATAACTTCATTTCTATATGCCCTGCAGTGGACAGGTTAATTGGTTTATGCACTGAAGGGGTCACCCTGGTGTGCACTGCTGTGTTCTGCCTCACTGAGTTGTTCAGGTATGATGTACTCAGCACAAGCTTCCGGTCGGCCCGGAGGTGGGGGTGCGGGGCCTGTCACGGAACGTCAAAACAAACGGCCTGCCGGGGCCGCCCAAAAGTCGGGCGTGAGGGGCGCGTCCACTAATGGAACGCCTCTCGCTTCCCAGATCGAGGGCCACGTGGTCAGGAGAACCTCGTCCCTTCCGGTCACACTTTGCCTATCGGCCGGCCTCGAAGACCGAAATTGTGACGGTGTCACCCGAAAAATTTGAAATTACGAAATTTGAAAAAAATTGAAAAAAAAAATTACGGAATTTCAAGTGGCCCAATATCTGAAAATGTTCGCAACATATTAATGTACATTTGTGCCAAATTTGGTGCTTGTTTCACAAAATGCACAATTCTTTTGAATATTTGGGCTAAGCCGCCCCACTACTTGTACAAACGTGCACTTGGTGCACTTGTCTAGTCCAAATTCCATTTCAGTGTCCTTGGAAAACTGTTATACTAGCTTTAGTTCTGTCAATTTTTTGTTATTTGATGCGATGTGTGTGTGTGTGTGTGTGTGTGTGTGTGTGTGTGTGTGTGTGTGTGTGTGTGTGTGTGTGTGTGTGTCTGTGTGTCTGGGTGAATATGTGTGTTTCTGTATATGTGTCTGTTTCTATATATTTGTGTGTGTGTGTGTGTGTGTGTGTCACCATTTTTCTCTGAGAGGGCTGAACGGATCTTTGTCAAACTTTCAGAGATTCATCAGTGAATGTCAGGGAGTGTTTTAGGCAAAAGAAGTTGAAATTTTTTGATAAACAACTTGGATTAAAAAAAAAATCTCCATAGTGCCTACTCAGCTTTTGCAGCTATGTGAAAGGCAATATTAAATGATGCCCGACCCCATTCCGTATTGTGTTTACGGAAGCGCTTTAGATCCCCACAAATATTCTTTGCATTTCTCAGGATTAGAACAGCACCAAGGAACGCTGGGTACCCCTGCAAGTTGTTCATAATTGAAAGATGGGGATAAATAGCACGATATTTCAAAACCTTGTTGACGAGTTATTACAAAACTAGGTGTTTATAATTAAGCAGGGCACATAGCTTGACAACCTGACATATCGCGTAATATTTGGTTTCTCAACGGATTTCGGCAGGGGAGGGTTCAATCTTTCAAAATCCATCAGGTGACTTTTTTCGGGAAATGCTCAGGTATCAATGTCGTCATCAAATGTTAAAAATCCAAACAAAATAATCTGTAACTTTGCATTCCTAAGCTCTTTTGCAATAAGAACAAGAAAAAGAGCAAGCAGGGATTGCAAACCCTCACCAGGATGTATTTTACGTGGTTTTTAAGGCTTTTGTGTTCAAACAAATATGGCGACCGAACCACGTGACCGATGGTCATCTTTTTTTTTTCTCCACCAATTTATGCCCACATGATGCTCAATAAATTTCATCTTGATCGGATGAAGTTTTGTACTTGTCGAATTATGACGTCATAATGGAGGCACCTATGACATCATTAACATATTTTATTCCCCATGGTTCTTTTTTTACAATGAGCCATGTCAATTTTTTCTATTCAGTGCTTTTGGAGATACAGAGGTGCAAAATTTTTCAATTTTTCCAAGATGGCGGCCAAACCACGTGACCTATGACATCATAATTATCATTTAAAAAATTATGCAGGTGGAGTTGCACCGATGGTGAAAATTTCCTGTCAATCGGACCAACGGTTGCAGAGAAAATCATATTTATTCTGTGCGGACAAACAAACAAAGGGACTCAAATGCAATACCCTCTCCTCTGGCAAGGGTAATGACATATGTGCTCACTTTTCAACAAATTTAATTTGATATGCAGTTTTAGTGGATTTACTGACATCACAACTGTGGTTTTCAGAAAAAGGGTTTTTCGACACTGAACCATTGTTTTCTAAATGTAAATAACAAGACCAGAAGTTTAACAGCAGCAGCTGGGCTTGTAAAATATTATAACCACAAACACATATGATTAGCTTTTTAAACAGTCGCTAATGCTTTTTATAACATTAAACAAAGAAATTTTGAGGAATCCCAACATCCCGCTTTTGAGGAATCCCGCTGATGCCTTGGTATCTCTCCCAGGTTACTCCCTCCTCCGGTATGATAGACCTGAGCCTCGTCCTGGAGGTGGGGTTGCTATCTTTATAAAAAAAACTCTTCCTCACTCCCCCTCCACTGCCCTCTCTCCACCTCACCCCCAGGAATACCTTTGGCTACGGCTTCCCCTTCGCTCCCACCTTTTGTTCATATGTGTGTTGTACCGTCCACCAAACAGCGATGACTCCATCTACATCTCGCTGTCTGATAATATGGACCAACTTCTATCTACCCATCCCAACTCTCTCTTCCTCATATGTGGTGATTTCAATTGTCACCATGCCAGTTGGCTGGGTGTGGGTACCTCTCTCACCAGCCATGGCTCTTCAGCAAAGGACTTCTGCGACTCACTGGGACTGACACAATCTGTCAATTTCCCGACCCGGATCTCAGTCAACGGAGCATCTTCTCTTCTGGATTTGGTTATGACAAACTTCCCTGAAAATGTCTGCTGCTCTTCTTCTGCTCCAATCGGCTCATCTAATCATGTGCTTGTCAAAGTGGACATCTCTCTGACCATTCTCAGAGAGCCTCCTCAGCGTCGACGAGTCTGGCATTTCACTCAGGCCAACTGGCACGGTCTTCAAGCAGCCATCAATCATCTGGACTGGTCTCCCATCTCTACCGCCTCTGACATCAACTCATCCTGGGAATTCTTTCAAAGTAAATTGCTCTCTCTCATGCACAGATTTATCCCATCTCGTCTTCAGTTGTCATACCCTTCCTCCCGTCCATGGTACACGGAATTTTGTGGTGAGGCTGTTGCCCTGAAACAACTTGTATTGCTTTTGTCTCCTGGAAAGCAAATCCAACGGAAGGAAATCTCATTTCCTTTCACAAAGCCCGAAACAAGTGTGTGTCCACCCTCAGGAGAGCCAGGAAACAATATCTCACCGTTCTCAAGACCGAACTCTCTTATCTGTCTCCCTCTTCCAAATCCTGGTGGCATCTGGTCAAATCTGTTTCTGGTGTTTGTTCCCCCTCCATCCCCTCCCTCACCTCAAATGGCTTAATGGCTGACTCCGCACATGAAAAAGCTGAATGCCTCAACTCTGTGTTTGCCTCTAAATCTTGTGTCCCAAACCCATCCCTCTCTGTACCCACCGTACCCAGTCGTACCCAGCTGCTCCTGGACTCTGTGTCCTTTCCTCCTGACAAGGTGGAAAAGTTTCTGTCAACCCTCGACTCTGATTCTGCAACTGGTCCTGACGGCATCAGCCCACGGGTCCTAAAATCATGTTCTTCCGCTCTTTCACTCCCTCTTTCTGTTCTCTTCACCCTCTCTTTTGCTCAAGGTCATCTGCCATCTGCTTGGAAATCAGCCAACATCACCGCTTTGCACAAAAAAGGTGCAAAAACAGATCCCAGCAACTACAGACCAATCAGCCTACTCCCAATTATCAGCAAAGTCATGGAATCCATCATTGCTTCAGATATGAAATCTTTCCTCTTCTCCAATGGCTTGATCTCTGATCATCAATTTGGTTTCAGACCTGGTCACTCTACTCTGGACATGCTGCTTCTGCTTTCTCAACAATGGATGGAGGTCCTCAACGCCAAACAGGAAATTATAGCCGTCTCCCTTGACATTTCACGTGCCTTCGATACGGTCTGGCACCCTGCTCTGCTCACCAAACTCTCCTCCTTTGGTATCCATGGAAATCTCCACGCATGGCTGGCGGACTTCCTCTCTGGTTGTAGTTAACGTGTGGCCCTGAATGGGTTTCTCTCATCTCCTCTTCCTGTTCAGGCTGGAGTTCCCCAAGGTAGTGTTCTGGGCCCTGTGCTTTTTCTGGTCTTCATCAATGATCTCTCTGACTCTCTTGAAAATCCTCTCTATCTCTTTGCTGACGACTCTACTCTCTGTCGCTCCATTCCTCATCCCTCAGATCGGCAGTCTGCAGCCTCCTCACTCTCTGCAGACCTGGACAAAATCACAGACTGGGCAAACAAGTGGAACATGTCTTTCAATCCTGACAAATCTCACACTCTTACGATGTCCCTCCGAAAAGACAGACTGGAAAACCCTCCCATCCACTTTCTGAATAATCCTCTCCAAGAAGTTCTGTCACTCAGGCTTTTGGGTCTCACTATTTGCCATGATCTTTCCTGGGAAAACCACATTTCAAATCTGGCCTCCAAAGCTAGTCGCCGACTGGGCATCCTCCGTCGTGCGAAGTCCTTCCTTGGCACACCTGAGCTCCTCACCACATACAAGGCTTTCATCCGCAGCTCTATGGAATACTGCTCTCCCCTCTGGTCTGGTGCTCCTGCCTCACACCTAGCCCGTCTTCACGCTGTTGAAACCAAAGCGTTCAGAATCATTGGAATCTCCCGCGATGAAGCTAACTCCAAGGGCCTTTCACTCACTCACCGCAGGCAGGTTGGTGGTCTTTCTGTCTTCTACTGACTCCTCTCTGGCCTTGCCCCCCCAGCCCTCTCTGGGCTCTGTCCCCCAAATATTCCTACAGGTCGCACAAGATCTGCCTGCAACCCTCTTTATCGTTAAACTGCCAAAATCAAGACTTTCTGCTCACCTTCACTCCTTCATTCCTCTTTTCTCCCGCCTCTGGAACAAACTCCCTCACTCTCTTCAATCCCACTCCACCCTCCAGGTCTTTAAAACAGCTGTTCACCACCATCTCTTATCCTCCCCCATCCAAAACCTTGATCTTTTCTACCCCCGCTAATTTCGGTCCCCTTGTGTTTTATACCTCTCCCCCCCCCCCCCCCCTCCCCTTCCCACGCCTCCTGCCCCCAAGCCCTCTCCCTCCCACACTTCTCCCTGCTCTCAAATGTTGTGGTTGTGTGCTTCCCCTTCTCTCCCCATCTTGTCTTCCGCTCCCTCTTTTTGTATATTTTGTTTGTCTGGTTGATTTGTTTGTGAAATAAATGTTAGCTCTTTCACGAGCCTCGATTCAGGATACAAAAAACAAACAAAAAAAAAACAAAAAAAAAAAATCCCCGAGGTAAGACTTTACTTACAGAACTGAGCGAACTGTAATCTATATACCCCACAAGGGTTGGGTAAATAACACCCTTCCTGCAGCTAAAGCGGCGTTTTTCGTAGTGGCCTTTGGAAACCCACCAATTAAGGTTTTGTTTTGAAAACCACTAATGATACCCACTTTTCTTGCTGGTTAACACGAAACCGAAAGGAGGAAGTCCGGGGCGTGCTCATTTACCAAGCAGCTAGCTAGCGCTTGCCAAGCCAGCCATTCCTTTATGGTTTTGAATGGAGTGCTTGCTCGAATGCTTAAACCACTTGGCGATCTCTCCACACAAAACTTGGTAAATGAACACACACCCAATGTTCTTGAGACGACCATAGATCGACTGTAATCTATATGCCCCAAAGAGGATTGACCCTTCCTGCCACTCCCGTAGTGAGCGGGTGTACTAACAAATTAAAATGTCGGTCGGTGGTCAGCCATCGTAACGACAGCGTGACGGATGGACACAAAACTGCCGCTACTTTAATATATAGAAGACTAGCAGAAGTACCCGGCGTTGCTGGGCAGAGAAGGAGAGGGGAAAGGGCCTGAGGAAGGAGGTTTTTATTTTTATATATATATACATACACTGGTGGATGAATTTGGCGTTCATCACGTTTGAGTTAAGTGTGATGCCAATCAGGAAGAAGAAGAAGAAGCCATACTACCAACTTGGTGTACTTCCAGAATCGTTTGATTTATTTGCATTCAAATGTCTGGTGATCGTTTTGTATTTATGCGAATGTGCACCTTAGTCCATGGGCTGGGCTGGTTTCTGTGTGACTTTTATGTGCCCTAAGTTTCTCTTCATATTATTGAAGTAGACCATGTGGGACATCAAAAAAGTGAGGGTGGACATCTGGGAGCCTGGTCGGATTTGAGAAAATGACGTCACAATATCAAGCTTTTGCGTTCATGAGGCGACCAAAAATTTGGGGTAGGGGAAACTAAAATGCTTATAACGCCACAACCATACATGATATAACTGCAAACTACCATTCAAAATATTTGTTTTTATTCACTCTACATGTGACAATATGTAATTATCTGATTATTATGCAAATTTGCTGTCCAGAGGTCAAAAGGTCATGGAAATCGGGGGTTGCTTAAAATCTGACCCACCGGAAGAACAATGTGAGTTACAGGCTGCCTGTACTACTTGAGAATGTTTGCTGGCTGTCAGAGGTTGCCAAGACATATCTCTATCACATGATATGCATTGTATAGGAATTAACCCTTTTGTAACGTAAACATCAACTTTGATAAATGGTGCTATTTCAGAAAAGCTGATTTTCCTTTGCAGCGGAAGACACATGCCACAAAATAAAGTAATCGAACATTTTCATCAGTATGAATATGATCTATCACCAACTACTTATTTCTTTAAGCCTAAATATCACTTAATTTACTAATTTCTTACAATATTCCCATGTCGTTAACCCACTAAGTCCTAAAACAACCACCTGTAGAGGGGGGGGGGGGGGGGGTTCGGAACATCCTCAGTCCATTCAGCAAAAATAAACTGCTGAATTTGCTCAGTTTTAGTAATAGTCTAGGTTTTTATATCCAAATGAAGGTATACTGCTGACTGTAGTCACTATTCCAAATCATGCCAATTTGATAATGGGAGAAGGAGTACATGTAGATGCCAGGAGTACATTTCCACGCAGCTGTAAGTGTCACATATGAGTTCTGTTCGGTTTTAGATACAACCAGCTGTATTTTTACAGCAAACATTCGTCTCCCATACCTTGGCACTTGCAGAACTTGCAACAATGCAGGTCACTCTTTCGACATGCACATCTCTCTGTCGCACATTTCAAGCAAGTACAGTGCACAGCATATTCCTCGGGAATGGGTCTGATGGCCTTATCTGGATGGAGAAGTTCATCTTCCTCTTCAAATCCGTATAGGAGAGGATTCAACTCAGTCGTATTTGCAGAGAGAATTGATGTCATCACATATGTAGCATAATATGCCCTTAGAATATGGGCCTTTATGGCATGGCTTGGAGGTGGCAACTTCTCGAGTGGGGTTTTGCTGTGGTGATAATTATGATCCCTGAGTTCATCCATTGTTGTGCAGGTAGTTCCATTCTTTAGGACTTTCACTACATATGATTCTGCTCTCTCAACTTCATCGTCAGAAGGTCCATTTTGGCTACAACCAAATCCTTGAAGGTAGTCTACTGGGTTTGCTTTAAGGGCCGCTTGCTTTGTGCCAACCTTGCTGGTGTAATCACTAATCACACCCAGTGAGCGTATGCACAGTGGGAAGGACTTTGCATAGGTCAGGCCCTTTATCTGATGCAAGAGAATGTATTGGAATATATTTGGTAGAGTTTCCACTGCCAGCTTTCAACCACAGTTCATAAAGGCCCTTTTCATGCAGTACATCCCAGTAAAAGAGCAACAGCACAAATACATCAGTGTCTGGAGATAACACCACTAGTCGTTGTATTCCGTGCTCCACAGCCTGTAAGGCGTGGGGTATAATTCGTGTATCTGCTTCCTCTATAGTCTATATCAATGCAGAGTTCTGGAATGTCCCTGCAATAGCCATCACAACAGGAAAGACATGGGACTTCGACAGATTCACTTGAAAAGCCTACTACCTACTACCTTACATGAAGAAGCAAATGACTCAGCATCAAAATTATACAAAATGGAAAAGAAACTTAACAGCGGTTCAGGGATCTTTATACTCTCCCAAGCAGTTTTCAAGTCATTCATATCGCAAAACCGATCCTGAAGATCAAAGTCATACTCTAAAAGACACTGTCATGCTTTCTGCACACTGACGGATAGTGTCATTCGCGCGAATTGTCTCAGCCATATGCTGGACATTGACATCTTTGCCAAAAAACATCAGACTTATTGGCCTCTTTAGGCACAGAGAATCTAATTCTATCTCCAAAGTGATTAAGTAAGAGTACATTTACTTCCTTGTTAGTTACTCTTTTACATGACGTAATTTCACGGTTCACACAGTCTCTTACAACGCTTTGTTCATAACCAAAGCCTTGATTTATCCCAATCTCTATGTCCTTCACTACTTGTTCCCATGCTTGTTGCTTGTGAGTCGCAGGTTTTTCTGTTTGTCCTTTCTCAAATATACGCTCATAGTTCAGCAAATAACTTTTACTACACAAATTGTGGCAATATAAGTCGGCACCAAATACTGCACTAACACTTTGTATGTCACAAGTGCGAGTGTAAACATCATCCTGAAAGCTTACGGTTGCCTCCAAGAATTTACTGGCCCTGTCACACTCTGATATGCGGTATTTCTGATGCACCCTGTAGTGAAATCGTATTCGTACTGAACCCGGGGTGATGCTCGCTGCTCGTTGACACCGCTGGGGGCGTGACTATAAGACCCGCTGCTGCGGACGGTGCTCCGAGACTTCTCCTGTGACACGTTAGATCTGGTAGACTCGCTAACGGTACGCTTGCATAGAATATCCAGCTTGCTTGCATTGAATGTTATGAATGGTCCCATGTGATGTCACATCGTATACTTATTGTATTTCCTGCTTTACAGGATGATGTTATGATCTAAATGGAATTAAACCACCCGTTGGACTAAAGTTGTGTGGACCTGATTGGTTTTCCACAACACTTAATTCCATTTATATCTACCGACATGGCTGGCAACAAGACGCTGGCGGTTGCCGTATTCTGCGCCGACCCGCAAGCCCCGGATGGTGGCTTGCAACTGAAGCACTGGCTCAGAACATTGGAGAATCATTTTGACGAGCCTGAGACCGCGCCGACGGCTGCCGCGAAGCTAGCAACACTTCATTCAAAAATCGACTACCGGGTGTACAACTCCATCGCTCAATGCGCGACGTATGACCTCTCGATCGCGGAGCTCAAACGGCTGTACATAAAGGAAAAAAGCCCGGTGTATGCACGATATTTGCTGCAAACGCGACGTCAGCAACCCAACGAGGCGATGGACCACTACGCCCAGGAGCTCCGGCAGCTCTTGCTGGACAGCACCAGGGAGCCACGGACTCCCGCGCAGTCTCAGGATGATCTTCTTTTAGATGCCTTCATTGCAGGGGTCTCCTCCCAGGAACTAAGGCTCAAGCTCTTAGAGAAGACCGACCTGACCTTCGCTACGGCACTCGAGCAAGGGAAAGTATACACCGAAGCGCGGATGCAATCGAACACCTATGATCGCACGCGCCTCTTGGCGGGCACTACACTACACGCCCGGCCGGAGAGTGCTACCGCCGAGGACGCGGACCCGCTCGCGGAACTCCGGGATGCTCCGGAGGAAGACCCAGTCCTGACGGCTGCCGTTACGACCAGACCCAAGGCCTTACGCGGGGCCGCATGCTTTTTCTGTGGGGGGCCACGCCATGCCCGGCCCGTGTGTCCGGCATGAGACGCTATATGCCATTTGTGCTCGCAAAAAGGACATTACGCGAGAGTGTGCAGGAAAACGGCACGCGGCTCGCGGCTCATTGAATCGCGCGGTCGAGTCGCGCGGGCGCGGCGACCTTGAATGGGCTCATTGCGGAGCCCGCGAGCCGAGCCCGAAACCCGGCGCCTTACCCGACTTCGAAGGGGAGGGCCCCTCTCTGCGGGCCCCTGGGCGCTCAGACGTCCTTGGCGGGCGTCACCGGACAGCCACCACCGTCTCATCCTCCATCGGGCACGAAGTACATGTCCTTGACCAAACTCCGGGCCACGCAAGGGGCTTTGAAGCCTCGCCAAGCCCCAGCGGAACGTTCTCCTCGTGTCGTCCACGAGCTAACGGTGGCCCTCACCCCGGAAAAGGCGATTTCGAATACTACGGAGGCCTTTTTCTGCCAAAAGTGTCAAAAGGCGATTTCGAATACTACGGAGGCCTTTTTCTGCCAAAAGTGTCAAAAGGCGATTTCAAATACTACGGAGGCCTTTTCCCGTCAGAATTGTCAGATTTTGAATCGTGAAACACCGGAATGCTTGGGAAAGCCCTCTGATGGCGTTAATGGATTCCCCATGGTCAACGCAGACTCTGGCCACGACCGCAAAACTGCTGCTGGCATAGGATCCACCCGCGAGGCTTGTCCGACCCATTCGGGGGGCTCAGTCCCGCTCCCAGCAGCCTCGTCTGGCCTGGCTCAAGCCCTTATTCCCCTCATGGTCGAAGGCCATTGTGTTCGGGCCTTGGTGGATACAGGGTCTACGGATAGTTTTATCGACCAGCGACTTGTGCTCAGGCATGGATGGCGGATCTGGAGGTCTACGAGACGGATCTTCATGGCTTCCCAGGGGCTTCGACTCAGCACGAAGGGGGAATGCCGATTGAAACTCGTGCTAAAGGGACGGGTTTTCCCTGATGTACACCTTATGGTTTTACCCGCATTATGTGCTGATATTCTGTTAGGACACGATTTTCTTAAGCTGCATGGATGTCTGGTAATGGAGTTTGGTGGGCCTGACACGCTTATTGTGGGGGCGGACGACGCGCTTGCGGTGTGCGCCCTAGTGCAAATGGACGTCCAGCCGCTTTCGCTGTTCCCCAATCTAACCTCCGACTGCACCCCTGTCGCGGTGAAATCACGGCGCTACTCTCGCGCAGACATGCAATTCATTGCGGACGAAACGGCTCAGCTCTTGAAAGACGGCATCATAGAACCTAGTAGGTCGCCGTGGCGCGCCCAGGTCTTGGTGGTGCGCAGCGAGGCCCATCGCAGACGCATGGTAATTGACTATTCCCAAACGATTAACCGCTTTACACAGCTGGATGCCTACCCCCTTCCGGGGATGGACGCGCTGGTGCAACAGGTGTCCCAGTATTCGGTCTATAGCACTCTCGATCTCCGTAGTGCGTACCACCAGATCCCTATCTCTAGGGCGGATCGTATCTATACCGCATTTGAGTCGGGGCAGCGGTTGTACCAATTTACGCGATTGCCTTTTGGGGTAACGAACGAGGTCGCTTGTTTCCAGAGGGCCATGGATGACCTCGTTGCGCGGGAGCACTTAACCGATGTTTTCGTCTACCTTGATAATCTTACGGTTTGTGGATATGACCAGGGGCACCATGATGCTAATCTGAAGCGCTTCCTTGAGGTCGCGCAGAGGTATCACTTAACTATGAACGAGGATAAGTGCCAATACTCCCTACGCACGATAGATCTTCTGGGGTACACCGTGACCCATGGCTCTGTCGCTCCGGATAAGGAGCGTCTGCGACCTTTACTCGACATGGCCCCTCCCTGTGATCGGGCGTCCCTGAAGCGCGCCCTTGGGCTGTTCGCCCATTACTCCAAATGGGTGCAAAGTTTCTCCGCGAAACTTCGCCCCCTCGTGGCCTGCGACACCTTCCCCTGAGTCCGGCCGCATTGGCGGCCTTTGAAGGCCTTAAGGCCGACATCGCCCGAGCCGCCGTGGCGACAATCGACGAGAGCGGCTCTTTCGTCCTCGAAAGTGACGCCTCGGATCAGGCCATCGCGGCGACCCTCTCCCAAGGGGGGCGTCCCGTGGCTTTCTTTTCACGGACTCTTACCACCGCTGAGCGGAGACACTCGTCCGTTGAAAAGGAAGCGTATGCGATCGTCGAGTCTATTCGGCGATGGCGCCCGTACTTACTCAGGCGGAGCTTCCAAATCATCACGGACCAGCAAAGCGTTGCGTTCATGTACGACACCTTACACGCCCAGCGCATTAAGAATGAGAAAATCACTCGCTGGCGTATCGAACTCGCCGACTTCTGTTACACCATCAAATATCGCCCGGGGAAGGATAACCGGGCCGCCGATGCCTTATCACGACCGGCTACATGCACGGGTATCACCTCTTTGGAGGGCCTACGGGTGCTGCATGCCACTGCGGGCCATCCCGGCGTAACGCGTTTCGCTCATTTTGTGCGGTGTGGCAATCTCCCATACTCGATTGACGATATCCGCCGTATCTGTCGCGACTGCGCTATCTGCGCGGAAATCAAACCGCGTTTCTATAACCCTCCCATGGGGACTCTGGTTAAGGCTACGCGCCCGTGGGAACGCTTGGCGATGGATTTCAAGGGCCCATTGCCGGTGTCGAGCGGCTCTCGCTATCTGCTCACTATCGTCGATGAGTACTCGCGATTCCCCTTTGCTTATACGTGCGCGGACATGACTGCTGCCACGGTGATGCGATGCTTACAGAACTTGTTCTCGATGTTCGGTTACCCGGCCTATGTCCATACCGACCGGGGTGCGGTCTTCTTGTCTCAGGAGGTGCGCGGCTATCTGCTCCAAAATAACATTGCTTTTAGTTACACCACGCCGTACAGACCCCAGGCTAATGGGCAGATCGAACGCTTCAACAGGATTATCTGGAGGGCCGTCATGCTCAACCTCCGGACCCTCGGCCGGGGCCTCGATAAATGGGCTTGGTCGCTACCTGCGGCGTTGAACTCGATCAGGGCTCTCCTGTGTACGGCTACCAACCAAACTCCCCACGAGCGACTTTTCCACCACCCCAGGAGCACGGGGTGTATACGGTCTTTGCCCAGTTGGCTCGCTGGGCCCGGGCCGGCCTACCTTAAACGGGCGGTTCGCGCGAGCAAGTACGACCCCCTAGTGGACAAAGTGCAGATTCTCCAGGCTAATCCTGAGCATGCTTGTGTGATGACGACTGATGGCCGTGAGACTACTGTCTCCGTCCGTCACCTTGCCCCTTGCGGGGTCGCCGACCTGAGTAGGGAATCGGACGAACCGATCGAACCCATTTATGAGACTATGGCCTCTCCCGACGCTCCCATCGCCGAAAGTCTACCGACCCTTCCCTCGCCGCGTCTACCTGGGCCCGACGACTTGGAGTTACCCCCTTCGTCACCCGACCCTGATGGCGCCTCCGACGCCGGGGACACAGGGATACGTGATGCCGTACCCGGGGAATTTCGGACGCGTGCTGGCAGAGAAATTCGCCGCCCGGCCCGATACGGTTGGGTCGACTGATGTTCCGCACCCTGTTCGTGCTGACGCTCACTTGCTTTTAGCCGCACTGCCGTATAATTCTGACGGGGGGAGAATGTAGTGAAATCGTATTCGTACTGAACCCGGGGTGATGCTCGCTGCTCGTTGACACCGCTAGGGGCGTGACTATAAGACCCGCTGCTGCGGACGGTGCTCCGAGACTTCTCCTGTGACACATTACATCAGGTAGACTCGCTAACGGTACGCTTGCATAGAATATCCAGCTTGCTTGCATTGAATGTTATGAATGGTCCCATGTGATGTCACATCGTATACTTATTGTATTTCCTGCTTTACAGGATGATGTTATGATCTAAATGGAATTAAACCAACCATTGGACTAAAGTTGTGTGGACCTGATTGGTTTTCCACAACACACCCCATGGTGCTTCTTGTATCCACAGATGACACATGATAACTCCCTCATGTCCGGTACATTGGAAGGTCCAGGTCTCGGTGAGATGCTTGAGCGAGAGCGGCGTGATGATGCCTCACGACTGACTTCTTCACTGCCACTAGAAGTGGAGGCGGAAGCTTTACTGATATTTTCCAACGATTTTTTGTGAGTGTAAGCTTTGTAACACAGATTGTCCATATGATAGACAAATTCTTCATCTTCAAGGGTGCGAAGTCTTTTGGCAACATGGTCATTTCGTTCTGCAGCAGCCTCATGTATTCGTTTCCGCCCATGTTCAGTGCTTGTGGGGTTTTTTTCTTTCGAAGATTGGCAAATGATGCATTTATCAAGATCAAGGTATTCACTGTCTCCAGCTCCACCAACCAAGCTGACACCAGTGTTCTGCATCTCATCTGAAACAAACCAGAAGGGCATTCCATGAACATGGGTGATGGCAGCATTATTGTAAGTCATAACACACCTGAAAGGCATACATAATCTGACATCCTGGCAGGATAAATCAACTTTCAGCCCTCTGAAAGCTGTCTGGTGATAAACATGCTATTGGGATAATGAAGATCGGACAGACGTTTAGTTAGTCTTGCGTTGGGCAGGTGGCGTTACTGCTCGACCATTTGCGAGCCTGTTTACATTCCTGTACTTGATGGGGTATGCATGTGTGCACTGGTGTGTAGTGAAGGCTGATTATACTACTGATTTTGTTTAAGCCTTTCTGCAGATAAAAACACCTACCACAAGTAGTCTGTGCATTAAAACATGAGAACTGTCTGTCAAATTGAAGATTGTAATGTTGATTCAATTTTTACTTTCACTTTCACCCATGAGGAAATGCACTTATACAGTGCTGCCACCAAGCTGTCAATACTAGAATCGGTGGTAGTGCCCTCTAACAGAACCACGTGGAACTACTCTATTGTGGGAATCCAAAGAAGCCTCAAATGACTGGAGATAATGAGAACTGACTAGAAATAGAGGACTCAACCTCTGCCCATTTTAAAACAACTGAAATAAAAGGGTTAAATGGTTCATCGTCAGAAATAGCAAGAAGTCATTTCCTCTGGGTCTTCTGCTGATATGTATCGTAATAATCTAAAAGAGGTTTACAAAACAATCACCAACCTGTATGGTATGAATAATGTACACTTAGACGATGGAAAAACTGGAATTTCTGACATGTCTGAAATAGCACCATTTATCAAAGTTGATGTTTACGTTACAAAAGGGTCAATTCTTATACAATGCATATCATGTGATAGAGATATGTCTTGGCAACCTCTGACAGCCAGCAAACATTCTCAAGTAGTACAGGCAGCCTGTAACTCACATTTTTCTTCTGGTGGGTCAGATTTTAAGCAACCCCCGATTTCCATGACCTTTTGACCTCTGGACAGCAAATTTGCATAATAATCAGATAATTACATATTGTCACATGTAGAGTGAATAAAAACAAATATTTTGAATGGTAGTTTGCAGTTATATCATGTATGGTTGTGGCGTTATAAGCATTTTAGTTTCCCCTACCCCAAATTTTTGGTCGCCTCATGAACGCAAAAGCTTGATATTGTGACGTCATTTTCTCAAATCCGACCAGGCTCCCAGATGTCCACCCTCACTTTTTTGATGTCCCACATGGTCTACTTCAATAATATGAAGAGAAACTTAGGGCACATAAAAGTCACACAGAAACCACCCCAGCCCATGGACTACCTGTATATAACTGTCATTAATTTAAAATTATTTAAAAATTGAGCGATTATTTATAAATAAATTTAAAAAAAAAAAAAAAAACGAACTTTTCTTTTTATTTCCAAAATATGTTTTGGCCTAAAACACTCCCAGGCACTCACTGATGAACCTCTGAAAGTTTGACGAAGATCCGTTCAGCCATCTGAGAAAAATGGCGACACACAGACAGACATCTCTCTTATATAGTAGATGACTATGCTTTCGATATTTGATAAAACAAAGTTTCAACATACCGCATACAACCTGCCCATTTAGATGATGCATTTATCAGGATTCTCAAGCCTGCCATTTTAGATGTTGCTCATATTACCAACCATGCCTGTTCCACACAAATAAGGGTAAGTTGAGAAAGGAGGAAACTATAATTTTATTTTTTTTTGCTATAAAATGGGAACTCGCAATCAAATTTCGCAATTTTACGACATGGCAACAGAAATATGAAAAACATGAACAATTATTTGGACAACATGAAGCAATTGAGGGGGATGGGAGAAAACAGATTTTCCCTGAAGTACATTCTGAATTAAAACAAAACAATTAATGCCTCTGGTTGCTTTGTCAGCAGAGGCATAAAAAAAAAAATCTGCAACCAAGGAAGTCTTGTGCCATTTGAAGCACGATGCCCATTGCAAAGCAAACAAAACACCGCTGATATGATTGTACATGAACTTGAAATTTAAATACCGCACGATACAAATTTTAGACCCATTTTTCCAAATCCACCTTTCAAACAACTTGAGAATGTCAAGCAATTAAACAATTGAGTATCAACAGACCATGATCATGGATATAGTTCCCTCCAAATAAAGACAAAATGATTTTTTTTTTAAACCAATCATTTGAAACCTCTCAAAAGTACACGAGTTAAGTGATATTGACTAAACCTAAGCCTCCACCTTCTCCCACCCCATACGTCTAACAATCTGGTGGTTCCAGTGCATCAGAAGTGACCGTGTCATCCTCGGAAATGTCCCGTATTGCTCGGCGGCCCTTCAGCTTGAAGATCTCTTCTGGACGTATACCCTGAGGGTCTGCCACTTTCACGGTGACCATATCCAGGGTAAGCGTTGCTCCGGCCTTGATTGCGACCCGCGCCACCACAGATTTACCGAGCTGGAGAATTGTGTGCAAAAACAAACAGATCAGGAAGTAAGAAGAATGTAGTAAAATACAAGTAAAATATATTAACTCACCTTGATTCAAATGGCGGATTTACGTAGAGAAATGGTGCTCGTCAAGCTCGGATTCTGATACCGATTCCTCCGCCATTAGAAACTGAAGATTCTCAGTTTGGTGAAGCTGATCAGTGGGATTTTGAAGAAACTATTGCAAACAAAATTTGTGATGGAAATGCTTTCAGGGGAATTTAAGATCCAAATAATTTCGAACATTGTGCGAGCGAATCAGACGAAGATGACGTCAGTGAAGATGGCGGTGTTGGTAGTGAAGATGAAAACGCCAGTCGAATGTTCACGAGAGATTGGTAGGTTTATTTTTCCGTTCAATTGATGGTTAATTAGGTATTTTGTATCAATTGATGATTTAAATTAGTTGTATTTAACTCCAAAATAAATACACCACGAAGTTGACGCGGAACAGATTCAACACTTACACCACCCAGCCACACAGTTGATGGGGGTGTGGATGGGGAGGGTGTGGGATGGTGGTGGGCATTGTGAGGTTGATGGGAGAGGAGGTTGAGTATGGGGTGGTGCAAGATAACTGCCTCATTCGTCAGCCCTATGTTGTGGTGTACTCACGCGATCCCGCTCGAGCCGCAAAAGCATACATTATTATTTCATAAAACACAGCATTACATTACATCTCCCGTCGTTCAAAACGGAAATCGATTTAAAGATCAAGTTTGGCCGGATGTTCATATGGGATGGTGGTGGGTATTGTGGGGGGATGGTGGGACGGGTGTGGATATTGTTAGCTTGGGTGACCATTGATGGGGGGATTGTGGAGGGCAGTGTGTGTAGCGACCAGTATTGTTAGCTGGAGTTTTTGAGCTCTTCAGATGCACATGGCAAGGTGGCGGTGATGTTAGCCAGCACATCTAGCAAGGTGAGATCATTCGCCGGAAGACAAACACAGGTGTTTGATTCACCACTCCAATCACCCGTGTCCATGTGCTGGTAGAAATAGTCTTAGTTTCGTGTCTGTGCCGTGTCTCCATGTCCCGACCCAGTGAAGGGGTGGAGGGGGGGGGGCGGGGGGGGGGAAGAGGGGAAGAGAGGCGGTGGCGAGGTTAGATTGGTCGCAATCTTTTTTTCATAACTAGGAGGGGGAGGATATTTTTGGGGAGGTCTCATTGAACACGTGCACATGGTATGCACATTCCCCTCAAAGCATTCTTGCCTGGGATCAAATCCCATCCAGGTCATAAATTGTCATCCTGGTGTTTCACAGACAGGTTAATTCAACAATGTGTCCCTTAGATGGACGTTAAACTGGCCGTCCCTTCTGCTGGTATTAGTTGGTGGACGGTAAAGATCCCACAGTATCATTCGCAAAGAGTAGGCGAGTTATTGCCGGAACCATGAACAAATTACAAATTCCTGCCCTAACTACTACTGGGAGAGGGATGGCAAACCACCCGGTATACCCCAGGCATAAAAGCTGATTTGGCAGAACACATGCTCTGTTTCACAGAGTATGGTACAACAGATCAGATCGGAGATCTTTCCTACGATCGTGAAAATGCCGACAATTTTGGACGGCCCCTTACAAGAGTTAAACTTTCAAGAAATGACACTTAAGAGCCAACATTACATGTTCTCTCATTGTATACAGGCTCTTTGGCTCAATTTTAAATTGCATTAAAAAATAAAATAAGTGAAATGACAACACGGCACCTGCCATGTTGGTGAAATGTGCCAACATTCCGGAACAACCCCACAATATCTGGGCTGCAGCAAGGAAAATGAAGAAACTATTTCACCCCGACACAACCCTCCATCTACTAACCCTGAAATAAATAAATAACTCAATAATTATTGGCTCAGTCCAATCGCTCTCGCTCCACAATAATTAATAAATAAAATCACCAACAGGTATTCCCAGATTTTATCTGCCAATCGATTCGCAAAAATTTAATCAATTCGGCCTTGTCACACTCCCAACCTGTCCACCAAGTTTCATCTGAATCCGTCCATAACAGATATCGTGTTATATATCATTTTCTTCCCTAAAACTGTGCCGTCCCTGGGTGGTGTATTTCTGCATCTAGGCAATGCAAAAACACAGGGAAAGAGAATGGCACATTGGAGAGTGCACACCTCTGCCAGGTGAACATTTTACATTTTGCATTCCACCGAGAAGATCTCGATGCAGATACAGACCTTAATCAAAATTGAATCAATTAGTCTCTGTCACACCCAACCTGTCCACCAAGTTTCATCTGAACCCTTTGGTGACAGAGGTAATAACGTTTTACATTACAAACTATGAAACAATCTTAAGATTTGGGTTCCGAACCTTGTCATGGCAGGTTTGCTCACAGGGAAGGCTCCGTTTTTCTGGGGAGCCGAGAGCGAGCTCCACACAGCGCACGGATCGCACCAGCTCGGCCAATTCTTTTGGTACCAACGAGGCCGCATGATCACTTCCTTTCCAGGTCTTGTCCAGCGTCACGTGACGCTCCAGCACCTGCAATCGTGCACAGGTATTAGGCCAGCAGTGCATGTCAACTAATCAGAACGACAGTCTGTCAAAGCTCGTGGAAGGGCTACAACAGGGGACAACAAGGGGTAGGGGAAGATGCAACATAAAATATAAGCAGAAATTAAACTATTGTACACCGCTCCTTTCCGATGCCATCTCCAGGTGCTGCATGACTTCATTTCCGGGCACCGAAAGGGGCTCGGCAATGACGCACGCTGAAATTGTGTCCTCAGTTTTCACACCGGTTTCTTGATCGTTTGTTGTACACCTCTCCCACCCAATTCAGTCTATATGAACTGCACGGCGGTATTTCCGGGCGCCAAAGGTGCCCCGGCAATGCCGCACCAACAACAACAACAATAACAGGCATTTTAAGGCCATTTTCCTTGCGAGGGTTAGCCTTGTGGGCCCCATGACAATCTTCTCCATTTTGCCCTATTTTCTGCATCTCCCCTTGTTAACCCTCTTGCCCGCATTTCTTCTTCCACCACCTTTAGCCAAGTCTTTCTTGGTCTTCCCGTCCTCTACTTCCTTCCACATTCATTTCCATCACTCTTCTCAACCAGCCATTTTCATCCTTCCTCAACACATGACCAAACCATCTCAACCTGTTTCTCTTCACAGCATCCATCACAGGCTCTATTCCCATCATCTTTCGCAATTCATCATTTGTCATTCAATTTGTCATTCATCATTCAATTCACCATTTCCTCCATCTGCAGCTCCCTCTGTGCACACCTTACACTTGAATGCAGCTGCCATACTGGTTAATGACCCTCTCAAACCATGACATTTTTGATGACCCCACTCAGCGCACATTGTACATTGAATGGAGTTCACTCCAACATCCTTCCTGCACACAGCAAACGGCCACTTCCCAGTTCTTTCCACCTCACCACATGCTTTACCACTTGCCATCACCTTCGTTTTTCCGATATTCACCTTCAGACCTTTCGTCTCCATACATTCCTTCCACTTGTTCATCTTCTCCTTCAGTCCATCCATACTTTCCGCAATTAACACCAGATCATCTGCATACAACTCCCACGGTAAACCCTCCTTTACATTCCGAGCCAGCACCTCCATCACAGCTACAAATAGGAGTTGACTTGGTAACGACCCCTGATGCACTCCCACCTTCACCTCAAACTCACCACTGTTCCCGTCCTTCGTCCTTACAGCTGTGTGCGCTCTCTCGTACATTGCCATCACTACTCTGATCAACCATTCCTCCACTCCTCACTTCCTCAATGCCCATGTCACTACTTCTCATGGAACCCTATCAAATGATTTCTCCAGATCAACAAACCCAAGAAACAACTTCTTCCTCTTCTCCATGTACTTCTCTTGCAACTGCCTCACAATAAAAAGCGCATCTGTCGTTCCTCTTCCTGGCATAAATCCAAACTGCATTTTGTCGATCTTCACTTTCTTCCTTATCCTCCTCTCCAACACCCTTTCCAATACCTTCATTCCATGCTCCAATAACTTTATCGCTCGATATGAGCCACAGTCCAGAGGGTCACCTTTCCCCTTGTATGGAGGGACGAGGTTACTCAGTTCCCATTCCAGTGGAATGCGGCCTTCTTTCACCACCAGATTACAGATCTGTCATTGTCGTCACACCCCAACTTCACGCTGCCTTCAACATATCTCCCACAACTCCCGTCGGCCCTCCTGCTTTTCTACTCTTCATTGCTTTTATCGCTTCCTCAACTTCCTTCTCAGTTATCTTCTCTGCCGGTTCTAAAACTGGGTTAGTCTCTATGTTGCCATCCCATTCATTCTCTGCATTCAACAGCATTTCCATATATATCTTCCATCTTCCTTTAATTCCATCTGGGTCCACAACGATTTGTCCCACTTCATCCATCATGCAACTCACCCCCATCACATCACACCTCTCTTTCGCTATCTGCTTTGCAATCCTGAATACCGCTCTCTGACCCTCTTCCGAATCCAAGCGTTCTCCGAACAATTTCCTACATACCTCCTGCACCTTTACTACCTCTTTCTTTGCAGCCTTCTTGGCTGCCTTATAACTTTCATGCTCTGCCTTTTCTGCCCCCGTACCCTTCGCCTTCTGCCACTCCTTGAACTTCTTCCTCTTCTCATGAATCCTCTTTCCAACTTCACCACCCCCACCACCATGTTTCCGAGTGCCTCGGTGCTCCTTTTGTCAATCCACATACCTCACCAACGGCTCCCAACAGACTATCTTTCATTGACATCCAACCACTTTCAAGCTCAACCACATCATCCTCTACCCTACTCAGTCTCTCTTTTAATGCCTCCCTCATCGTCACCTCTTTCAACCTCCACACCTTAATTCTTGGTTGGTACTTCACCCGCCGAGCTCTTCTCGCACCTTTCACCCTTATGTCGCAGACAACCAAGTGGTGCTGTGAAACAGCCTCCTCCCCCGGGATCACCTTTGTCTTCTGGAGGTGCCCCCTATTTCGCCTACGCACCATCAGGTAGTCAACGGTTGTCATCGACCCACCTGACGTGCATGTAACAAGCTTATTATCCTCTTTCTGGAACTGAGTATTACAAATCAACAAACTCGCTAAATCAGCAAACTTCAAAATCCTTTCACCTTCTCCATTCCTCACCATATCGATAACCCCCATGAACTTCCTCAAAACCGTCCATACTATTTCCCACATGTCCATTTAGGTCTCCTCCTACCACAACAACTTCCTCATCTTTCACATTTTCCATCAGCTTCTCTATTGCACACCAGAACTTGTCCTTCTCTTCATTGCTCCGACCAACCTGCGGAGCATATCCCAAGATGACGTTCACCAAGAGCTTTCCAATCATCATTTTCACAATCATCAACCTTTCACTCACTCTAATCACTCACCACACTGTCTACAAACTCCTCAGAAAACAGGACACCAACACCATTCACGCCTTCTGGGCACCCTTGCCACACAAACTTGAATTTCTGTCCCTGCCTACCCTTCACCATTCTCACACCATTTCCCTTCCATCTCGTCTCCTGCACACAACATATGTCCACTCTTCTTCTGACAAATACATCCACCACTTCTCCTGATCTCCCTACATTCCATGTCCCAAACCTCAAAAACCGATCTCCACGTGGTGCATCAGACGTTTCGTCGTCATAAATGGAGCGATTTCCACCCTTGCTTCGATCGGGTTCCCCACCTTGATTTTGACGAGAGGGAGTGAGGTCCCCCACGGGATACTTCGGGCTGTACCCTGCCGATATGTAGTTGCAATTGTCCTGGTTCCCTTTTTGAGGCAATGTTTTATGGCCGGATGCCCTTCCTGACGCCAACCCTTTTAGTCTCCTCTTATGACACGCCGGGATACGCTGTACCTATTCTAAACCGGCGTACTCACTGGTAACCCCAGCAATGCCACGCTGGAAGATATTTATTTGGCATGGGGGCGGTATACTTTTTGAATGTATCTGTACTTGTTGTACACCGCTCCTTTCCTATTCCATCTCCAGGCACTGCATGACATCATTGCCAGCACCGCCGCATGCTGAAAGGGAGTATTCAGTTTTCGCTCGGCAGGTTTGTTTGTTTGTCCGGGGGATATCTCAGCCATCCTTTGAGCTCGGAAACTGAAATTTCGGCACAATGGTGATCAAGTGATTTGGCAAAAACTATGTTTTGTATTTTGATGAATCAATTTATTGATTAGTTACTTAATTATTATCGATTAATGAAGTAATTGAAAAAAATTAAGTTGCAGATTCGGATGAAACGGTGGTGGTTTCGGTATTTTATTAGTCAATTGATTAATTATTTTATGATTATTATTTATTTATTTTCATTAGTAATCATTTATTTACTTTCTTTCTCATCCGGGCAATATCTCAGGCACCTTTTGAGCTAAGAAGCTGATATCTGGACACGAAAGTGACCAAGTGATGTGGCTATAAAGGATATTTTTAATTTATTGATCGATATATTATTGTAATGATTAATCAATATATATATATATTTTTTTCGATTAATGACGATTAATATTCAAAAAGTTACAGCTTCTGATGAAGCACTGGTTGTTTAGGTATGGTATTATTAGCCAATTGATTAAGAAAATATTTTGTGATCATTATTTATTGATTTTAATTATGCAATTAATTAATCAATTATTGTACACCGCTCCCTCCTAATACAGTCTCTGAGCAGCACAGCGGTATCGCCAGGCGTCGAAGGTGCTCCCGGCAATGCCGCACCAGAGGATATTTATTTATTTGGCAAGGGTGCAGTGTACATTGAATGCATCTATACTTGTTTCTGTCTTTCTTTAACCCTTTGAGTACGGATGACATCCAGTGCCGCAACCCGCGAAAAAGTTTTGTTGAACAAAGTTATTAAGAGCCATCTAACAGTTTTCAGTGTTTTTCAGTTTAGACAATGGAAGGAGGAAAAATGATGAAAAACAATCACAAGTACAGATAATAAATGATTAATAATGAAAATAACGCCTGGTGTTGGCTTAGCGGTTGGGGCGCCAGCTTGGGATCCAAGGATCCCGAGTTCGAATCCTGATAGATCGCTGAATTAACGCCAGCGGGGGTTGACTCAGCCTGTCATCCTTCCGAGGTCGGCAAATTGAGTACCAGCTTGCTGGGATGAATGATCCCGGTGTGTACCCCGATTTAGAATATGTACACCGTATCCCTGCGCATTGTAAGAGGCGACTAAGAGGGTTGGCGTCAGGAAGGGCATCCGGCCATAAAACATTGCATCAAAAAGGTAACCATGAGGTCATCGGGCCTGCAAGGCTAATCTCCACTATCGCGGGGAAAAATGGCCCGAAAACGATCATTCATTCATTCAACAATGAAAATAAATAAATAATAATCGTAAAATAATTAAATTAATAAATTGGCTACTGGAATACCTAAACCACCACTGTTTCATCCGAAACTGCAACTTGAAAAAATAATTAATCAAGTCATTAATGGAATAATTAATCTGTTAATTGATTAATCAATAAATCAAAATATCCTTTACAGCCAAATCAGTTGGTCATTAACGTGTCCAAATATCAGCTTCCTCAAGCTGATAGGCTCGGACTTTCCAAATCAGCCCGAGATATTTCCCAGATGAGAAAGGAAATAAATGAGTACTTAATCGATAATAATTCAGTAACTAATCAATAAAAAAAAATTTAAAATACCGTTTTTTGCCAAAGCACTTGCTCACTATTGTGCCCAAATTTCAGCTTCCTAGCTCAAAGGATGGCTGAGATATCGTCCGGACAAACAAACAAACAATAAACCAGAGTGAAAACAGAGTACTCCCTTTCAACGCGTGTCATCGCCGGGCCCCCTTCGGTGCCCAGCAATGACGTCATGCAGTGCCTGAGGTTGGAATAGGAAAAGAGCGGTGTACAACAAACACGATTATTGTTCCAATGGCATAATCATCATCATAACCATGCACCATGCCCGAAACAGAGCGCTGGTGTTGCCGAAGCAGTTACCAAGTTGTTCGTCTATAATCCTGGTTGGGTCGACACCGACTCAGGAAGATAGGGCAGGAATTTGTAATTTGTTCAGGGTGTTGGTGATAGCTCACCTACTCTTTGGAAAGAATACGGGGCACCCAGTTTAACATCCATCCGAGGGACGGCACTGATGAATCCCCCTGCCTGGAAAACACTGGGATGACAGTTTAGAGCTGGGTCAGGATTCAAAAGCAAGCTCGATAATGTAGACGTGAGTGTGCATACTTCTAGGAATCTAGGCCATCCTGCCAACACCCAATGACATGAAGAAACCCAACCACCAAAGGGGGTTGAGAAAAATCAGACATGACAAGGATGGAAATCACAGGGGGAAAAGGAGAGATCTGTGCAGAGTTACATCGGTAAAGAACATTGGTCGTTGAAGGTGGAGGAAGGGGGGGGGGGCATGGAGGAAAACCCATTTGACTTTCCCTCATAGGCAGCAAAGCCCAAACAGTCATTTCATTGGATTAAAGTCTTCCCAAACAAAATAACCTTAGCTCCCATGGCAATGGCTGCAATGCTGATTACTGTTCCTGTCTCGTGCCCGGAATATCCCACAGGTATGTCTGGGAATTCACGCCGGTAGGTCTGTTGGGCAAAAAAAAAGAAAGAATATTTAAACAAGGAAGATGCCGTGCACAGCACATTACTCCTAAAGCACCACAACACTCCGAAACCACGACTAAACCATAATCCAAAAAAACAATAGTTGCTATGGAGACAGCAAAATTTAGTAACTTCAAAAATTACTTAGTTTTTTTTTTTTTTTTTTTACATGATTCGTTGTGATGCATAACAAATTTGGCTGATAAACTTTTCTAATTCCTGTTTGATGGCCTTGACCTAAATTCACAAAAAGGCCCATTTGATTATAATGGGGTGAAATTGTTGTCATGGAAACAGTCGACATGCTGAAAATCGCCAAATTGATCATTCTGATTTTTTGTGATCCAATATGCAAGACTTGTTCAAATTTAAAGTTAATTAGGATGAAAATTGTTGATTTCATGTGACCTTATTTTGATTAACGCAAATATTGCATCACTTATAAACATTATCCGATTAGGATCTTCACCAAAATCGATTCAATTTGTCCTTGTCAAACACCCAACCTGTCCACCAAGTTTCATCCAAATCAGTCAACTTTGAGATATCCTGCTCACAGACAAAAAGACAGAGGTGAAAACATAACCTTCATTCCACCTTCGTTGGCAGAGGTGATAAACAGAGCAGATATGGGGGTCGACAGACACAAATATGACAGAAAGGGGCATGCGAACCCCCTCCACAATCCCCAAGCCTTGCTCCTAAATTTCCAGTTTTCCTGCCTGAGAGTTTCCTTCTGTATCTATTTAATTCAACCCATGCATCCTTTCCTGCCTCCCCCCCAACATCGTTTGTCCAAGTCACCCTCTATGTTCTCTGTTGGCCCGACTGTTATTGTTGTCATCCTCTCCCCCAATCCCCACTCTCTATATGGTTCCTTTTTTTCTGTTGGGTTCTGATCCATTCAGTGCCTGAGCTCTTCCACGTGCCTCGACTGTGTACAAAAAACACCCCTGCATCAGCGGAGACAAACTTACTTCGATGACGCGAAGGTTTACATCGGTCGGTTCTAGGGGGTAGGCGCTGGTGCACTGCAAGAAGCAGAATTTGGAGTTGAGGGGTTTCACCAGATTGTACACCTTGTGCATAGTGTCCATGGTCTGCATGCCACTTGAGATCACCATTGGACGGCCTGAAGAAAAAATAATAAATCAATATACAAAGGGGCAGTCAATAAGTAACCGTAAAATATTTTTCACAACTCGTTTATTGCATGTACGTGTGCAACAACTGTTATTTTTTAACATAATCTCCATTACGTTCAATGCATTTTTTCCAGCACTTTACTAAGGCCTGGATTCCTGTGGAAAAAAAAAAAATTTGCTGCTTGTGTAGCCACTCCTGCACCGCCTCTTGGACCTCTTCGTCAGATCGGAAAGTGGTTCCACCAAGCACCTCTTTAAGTGGCCCAAAGATTGAGCAATCCGAAGGGGCGAGGTCTGGAGAGTAGGGTGGATGAGGAAGACACTCAAAATGCAGGTCCTCGATTGTTGCAGCTGTAGAGCAGGAAGTATGGGGCCGAGCATTGTCATGCTGCAGCAAAACACCAGTAGTGAGTAGTCCACGACGTTTTGATCCGATTGCTGGTTTCAGATGATTTTTAAGGAGGTCGCAGTATGATTCACTGGTGACTGTGGCCCCACTGGGCATGTAATGCTCTACAAGTGGGCCACGGCTATCCCAGAAGAGCGTCGGCATCACTTTGCCAGCGGACGGCTGTGTGCGGAATTTTTTGGGCTTCGGTGAAGTTGAATGGCACCACTCTTTGCTTGTCCTCTTAGTTTTTGGCTGAAAGTGGTGGACACAGCTTAAATCCCCAGTCACTACGCGCTGCAAGAAAGCGTCGCCTTCTGTTTCGTAACGTCGCAGAAGATCTTCACATGCGTCCACTCGCCATTCTTTCATTTCGGGTGCGAGTTGTCTCGGCACCCACCTCGCAGAACCCCAGCCAGTTGTGAATGATATGGTGTATGGCACACTGGACACTCCACTTTTAAACTTCCTGTCCCAGTCGTACAACTGCTGCAGCGATAAACTTGCGTCACCATGTTGGATCTTCATTCTGCAATGGATTTCACTGGGATTCACAGCCTCACTTAACAAGAAACGGATGAAAACGTTTTTCCTCCCTGGTGCATGCTTCTAAGGGAGCCACCATCTTGGAACTGCTCTATTGACATCATACGCTCAATGTTGCCAGATCTAAAACAGGCACACATGACTCTTACCTATAGATATAACATGTCGTCAAAAACTACACACATTACATCCTCAAATTTATATCGCCATTTTAAGGGCTGCCTGCTCATTGTGTAGTGTGATAATTAATTTCCCACTAATTTTAGTTTCCATTAATTCCCATTAATTTCCCAATTAATTAAGCCTGGTGTTGGCTTAGCGGTTAGGGTGCCGGCTTGGGATCCTAGGATCCTGGGTTCGAATCCCGGTCGATCGCCGAATTAACACCAGGGGGGTTGATTCAGCCTGTCATCCTTCCGAGGTCGGCAAATTGAGTACCAGCTTGCTGGGATGAATGATCCCGGTGTGTACCCCGGCTTAGAATAGGTACACCGTATCCCTGCGCATCGTAAGAGGTGACCAAGGGTTGGCGTCAGGAAGGGTATCCGGCCATAAAAACATTGCCTCAAACAGGGAACCATGATTGTCATGGGGCCCGCAATGCCAACCCCCGCTGTAGCGGGGAAAATGGCCTTAAAACGATCATTCATACAATTCATTCTCGATGACCTGAGAAAAAAAAAAGTGTTGCGTTTTTTTATTCACACAACAACTTCTAGCTTCGAGGCCGTACATCCAATCATCTTGAAATTTTGCACTTCTTCCACTTCGATTAATGAAGCGGTTCAAGAGATATAATTTTTAAAATATTGTCGTTCAATTATTCATCGCTGTCATTCCTTGTGAGCTATCGCAAATTCCAAAAGGGCATTTTAGCATGCCGACATGGGGAACATAATTATTGTGAGGTTTCCATTCAATATGATCAAAAATGAGGGGGGGGGGGGGGTGAGGGGGGATCTAGGTTTTAAAGTTTTATGCTTCGAAACATCATTGCTCTGAAACCATGTGACTTATGACGTCATGCTCGCTGAACGTTTTATTTGTCTTGGGTATGCGATTCTGCCTGCAAAGTTTGGCCTCTATCTGTTCAGTCCTTTCGGAGAAGATGGGTTTTTAGTGGTATTTCAGGCTTTTCACTTGAAACAACAAGGAACGGTACCCGCCCTATGGGCAGGGCTTCAATTGGGAAGCCCAAATGAAAAGGCAAAATATCAGATATTGAAGGCTTTTTTTTTATTTTAAACGATTCATATAAACATCCGTTAAATCATAAAAATCTAAACAGTACATGGCGCCCATTTTGAAAAAAGATTGAATTCTGCAATACGGAAGCGGCCGCTACACGTCTTTCTCAGTCGCACGTTTATGTGTGAAGACTGCGCGCCGAATCTGTAACACGGAAGCGGCCGCTACACCTGTTTCTCAGTTGCTTTGCACACGCTGCCATGTTACTTTGGAGCCGCATGTTTATATATGAGGAGTTTGTCAGGAGTCGATGTACTCTCTCCTGGTATGTAGAATAAACAGCATTTGTAGAATTTCAACAAAAGCCACATCACTGTTCATAATCGGTAAATATTATTCCATCGTGTTTGGAAAAACTGGCAAATTGGAAAAACAATATAGCCTATTTTACTCCCAGGGGTCCCAGGAATACCCACCCAAAATATCGTTGCGATCGGTTGAGCCGTTTTTGCGGTACCTTCGAACAGACGGACATTTGATGAATTATAGTAAGATATGGTGGCCGAACCACGTGACAGATGACTATAAATAATTTTGTGCATGAATTTATGCTCAAGAAATTTTATCCTAATCGGATGAAATTTTTTTACTTGTCAAATTATGCCGTCATAACGGAGGCATCTATGACATCATTCACATATGTTATTCTGCATGGAGAGTTCTTTGCAATGAGACATGTCTCAATTATTTCTGTGCAGCGTTTTTGGAGATAGGTGTAAAATTTTTCCGTTTTTCCAAGATGGCGCCCGTACCACGTGACCTGTGACGTCATAATTACCATTAAAATATTCTGCAGGCCGAGGCGCTCCTATGGTGAAAAATTATTGTCAATCGGTGCAACTATTGCAGAGAACGATTTTTAAAGGAAATAAATCCGAAAAATGGCAATGGCACAATCAGTTACATGGCCTGAGAATAAAAATTGTTGCGTTTCTTCTTCTTCCAGCAATAACGACTTCTATCTTCCAGACCGTACAACCAATCATGGTGAGATTTTAAACACTTATTCCACTTGATGAGAGCTACATTGCATTAAAACCTCAAGTCTATCACTGCAGCGGTTCAAGAGATAGAAGTTTCTTTCATGATTTTCGTTAAATTATTAATTGCGGCCAAACCATGTGACTTATCGAAACTTCTCAAGTAACGTTTTAACTTCCCACTATGGAGAACATTTGTGTAGTTTCCACTCGATATCTTCAGAAATTATGGAGGAGATAGGCGTTTAAGTTTATGCTTAAAAACATCATAACTCCGAAACCATGTGACGCATGACGTCATAATCGCTGAACTTTTTGTTCGTCATGGGTATGTGATTATGCATGCAAAGATTGGGCTCGATCTGTTGAACCGTTGGAGAAAAAGGGGTTTTAGTGTTTACCACGAAAAAAAATATGGCGGCTGAACCATGTGTACGACATCAAAAAAATTTGCATTCCGAGTTTGTTTGTTTTTTTAAACTAGGTTATGTTAAAAAAAAAAAAATCATATTCGTGGGAACAAGGGATCTATTTGTCGAATTCTAACCTAGTAACGTTAGAACTTTCAATATCCTAAATAAACACATTTTTTTTGTCCCATTGCAGAGTTCTTCACATGAGCCATCACTCAATTTTTTCCATTGAGCCATTTGAGATATAGAGGGTCAAAGTTAAAGGTGTTTTCTAAGATGGCACCCATACCACGTGATCTATGAGGTCATAATTTGCAGTTAAAAATTCTACGTGTCTACTTAATTACTTGATGAAAATTTCCTGTCAATCAGACCAACGGTTGCTAAAAACTTTAATTTTAAAATTTTCGGAGGTGAAAAATAGGATGGAAGAATAATAAGAAAAACTCATAGAAAAACCAAAAGGTATTCCTCTACAATGTAATTGTAGATGTAATTGTCGAGGAACCTAACAATCTTGGGAATAATAATAGGTATTCCTCTACATTACATGTCAAGGAAACCTAATAAGAACAACTCTTGGAATAATAATAGGTATTCCTTTGCATTTAAATGCAGAGGAAACCTAATAAATCGAGCCTAAGGGCCACGTCCATAAAAGACGTGCACCGTCCATCAGTGGAAAAAACAGAGTACACCGTCAATATGGCAAACTTCTGACACAATGAAACATCGAAAGCTAGAATGGCGTATCCCTCTGCCAGGCTGAGCAGTTTACGTTTTGTATCCCTGGTGTTGGGCTAGCGGCTAGGGTGCCGGCTTAGGATCCTAGGATCCTGGGTTCGAATCGCGGTCGATCGTTGAATTAACGCCAGGGGGGTTGACTCAGCCTGTCATCCTTCCGAGGTCGGCTAATTGAGTACCAGTTCACTGGTAATTCCCTGCTTGTCGTTAAAGGCGGCAAAAAGGGTTGGCGTCAGGAAGGGCATCCGGCCGTAAAACATCGCTTCAAAAAGGGGACCAAAAAACAACAACAACCACGGTTCCCGAAAAAGGCCAACCCCCGCTTTGCGGGGAAAAATGGCCTCTAAAGGTGGTTATTTATTATATATCCCACTGATAGGCTGGATCTGGACCTGAACCAAAATCTAATCGGCTTGTTCTTGACATATAACCAACTCATCCACCAAGTTTTGGCATAATCGGGCCACAACTTTTTGAAATACCATGCCAAATATCATCTTTGGCCCCAATCCTTCAATGGTGAAGAATCACTTTTAAAATACTTGTATCTGGATTCGGATCTTAACCTGTCCAGCAAGTTTAGTCCGAATTTGTTCACAACTCTGGGATATCGCGATATACATCGTTTTCCCGTATCTCAATGGTGAAGATTCACATGAAAAATTCTCTGATCTAGATCCAAATCCGGATCTTCACCAAAATCGAATCGATTTGTCCTTGTCATATACTGAACCTCTCCACAAAATCTCGTCAAAATCCGTCCACAACCTTTGAGATATTCTGTTCGCAAACAGACAGACAGGGGTGAAAACAACCTCCATCCAACTTTGGTGGTGGAGGTAATAAAAATAGAATTTTAAACAAATGCATCAATGGATATGCCTCGACATGCATTATATGGCAATTAGAAGTAACACAAGATGATACACACATACACGCTAACGGAGGTGGATACTTTGAGACCTGGTAGATCTCTGGTCCATCTCCTGAGGCTCACCCATGTGTGGGGATAGCAGGCAAAAGCAACTTACATGCACACAAATCTCGATTTTTCATTTCTGTTCCTCACAATTCTGGCCCTCTCATTCACAGACACACACACACACACATATATATATATATATATATATATATATATATATATATATATATATATATATATATATATATATATATATATATATATATATATATATATATATTTTTTTTTTTTTTTTTTGTTACCATTATTACTCTTTATTTTGTGTATATGAGTCAGTGGGTGAGGGTGTGTGTTTTTGCATGAATTAATTTTTGCACGAGTGTGTTTTTGTGTGTTGAGTGGTGTATGATGTAAGTGAAGGTGGTTGCTTGGTTGGTGTTCTGTATGTATGTGTGTATGGGTGTGTATGTGTGTGTATGAATGATCTGGTGTGTTTTGTTGGTGAGTGGTGAAGGGTATAAAGGTGGGTGTTTGAGTGTTCCACCATGTTTGTTTGGTGCTGTGGATTCTGGATGTGGAGGTGGTGTTGTTGTTGTCGTTGTCGTTGTTCGCACTGGCTGGGGGTGGGGGTATGTACGCATCCAGATGCAGTTGCTGCATGTGTACGTGCCCCTGCTGGCCCACCTTAGCTGACCGTATCGAGGTTGAAGGGCCGAAACGGGATGATGCTGAGGACCTCGACTGAGGACCCGGTCAGTGCGGCACAGTTGTGACCAGGTGTGTTTTGAACTTATATATATATATATACTAGTTGGGTCACCCGTGGGAATCCCACGGGCATGGACGTGTGTGACATTTCGACATATTGAGTTAGATGCTGCACCTGTTTCACAATAACACACACACACACACACACACACACACACACACACACACACACACACACACACACACACACACACACACACACACACACACACACACACACACACACACACACACACACACACACACACACACACACACACACACACACACACACACACACACACACACACACACACACACACACACACACACACACACCTCGTTTTTTCATTTCTGTATCTCACAATTCGGTCTCTCTCTTATTCACACACCCACACAAACACACACACACAAACACGTACACCGACACATGCATATACACGCACACACATACACATATACACACACACATACACACATGTACACCCACACACATACACATACACACATGTACACCCACACACACACACACACACACACACACACACATGTATATATCCCACATGTATATGCATGTTTAAAGTGTACGTGCCCTTCCCCCCTCCCCCGCCAACGCTGAGTACTTCTGCTAGTAACTAATGAAATAAAAACGAAGAAATATCTCTGGGTAATTTCCTGAAACTCGGTGAAATTCGCTGAAATTCGCTCTGTGTATCGGTGAAATATTTTATTTGGGCGGTGTAGAATTGCTTCGAACGAAATATCTCGAAGCAATTTCCCGTCTGTGTTTCATGTCCATGCACACGTGAAATGAACATGTGAACCTTTACTTCCGGATAATAATGTTGAATGAAATAAAAACGAAGAAATATAGTGGGGTCACCCGTGGGACATTTCGACATATTGAGTTAGATGCTGCACATTCAAAATGGTTACTGGCAATTCATCAGATCCAGAAATGGTGTAATGAACACAATTTATTTATTTCACATAATATGTGACCCCTCACTCCTCTCCACCTGACACTCTCCTCTCTCCAATCCCTCACACTCCTCTCCTCTCCAATCCCTCACTCTCCTCTCCAATCGCTCCTCACTCGCCTCTCCAATCGCTCCTCACTCGCCTCTCCAATCGCTCCTCACTCGCCTCTCCAATCGCTCCTCACTCGCCTCTCCAATCGGCTTTCCCCGTCTCGTTTTTCTCCCGTCTCGTTCTTTTTCTTGCTCCAAATCGGCCCGTCTCGCCCGTCGGCCCGTCAGAATCGGAAATCGGGCCGTCTTGCTTTCTTGCTTGCGTGTAAATAAATTGTGTTCATTACACCATTTCTGGATCTGATGACTTGCCAGTAACTATTTTGTAAAAATGAATGTGCAGCATCTAACTCAATATGTCGAAATGTCACACACATCCATGCCCGTGGGATTCCCACGGGTGACCCCGCAAGTTTGCATTGACGTTCGTCGATGGACTCGTTCGCCCGTCTCATTCGTTTTCTTGCTACATCCTGTTCAAGTCTGCGTTCTTCATCGATCGTCTCATTCATTTTAGAAATATAAGTTTCCACGCAGCGCATGAATTGTCACGATCCTCAAGAGGAAGTGTCTCGTAATCATCAAATGATAAATGGCAAGTAAATTATATTGTGGAAAATTAAAGATTTCAAATAAACCTATTTAAAGTGTATGCGCACATAACTAATAAAAAAAACGAAGAAATATCTCTCGGTAATTTCCTGAAACATATTTTACTTCCGGCTAATAATGTTGAATGAAATAAAAACGAAGAAATATATGTCGGCATCATTGTTGACGTTTTTGTGACGACTGTCATCAAACGAAAAAGTAATATATCTTAACGGAAAAGCAAAAGCGAATTTTTAATATATATTGACACGTTGCCGTCGGTGTCATGTTGGGCGGTGTATGATACACCATGACGCGATTTTAAAAAATATATCTCTGCATTTTCCCGCGTGTGTGGAATGTTCTCAATTATTGCCGACACCGAGTCTGAAACCATCGATAAAAATGAAATCATATGGTGAGTTAGATTGGAGATAAAGGCGTGAGAGAGACTCAATGGCCTTGAGGTTACAGGCGTTTGAGAATTCATTTCGTTCTATAAACGGCAACTTTCATCGGATTTTCTTCCCGTTTTTTTTCAACCGAGTCTAAAACTATGTTAGCGACTGTGAAAAATGAAATGATATATCGAATTTGATTTGAAATAAAACTGGGAGAGAGAGCAAGACACCACGGGCCTACAAAACAGGCCTCAAAGCTATGCGAGTTAATAAAATGGTGGATATTTGTTTATAATTATATGAAGCCACTCCCAGAATGGGTGGAGCTATGGGTGGAGCTACTCTGCAAACCGAGTAAGCCACACCCCGGACAGACACCCAACAGACACCCAACAGACAGACAGAATCATCTACGGCTATTATAATATAGATATACACACCTTTTTTTTCTTTTTTATTCCTCAATTCTCTCTTATTCAATTCTTATTTTAAAATGCATTTAATTAATTGTACAGTATTGGTTGTTCCTAAACTTAAATATAAATAATTTAAAGGATTGCTGTAAATGATGTTAATTTCACAACATCCCATATTCAACTTTATTTAAATTGTAAACCTCAAAACATAGTTCCCTTACCTAAAGCAAGAACCTTAACCTGTAAGCAATTGACTAGTCTCCCGACTGCATGGATCATCAGCTGGACAGACACACACACACACAACCACACACACACACACACACACACACACACACACACACACAACCACACACACACAACCACACACAACCACACACAACCACACACACACACACACTTCCTTGGCAAGGGTGACTGGGTGGTTTGGTCATACTGGGCGGTTTGCCCTCTTGATTCGTGCTGGGGGATCTTTAATGTCCACCAACTAATTCCGGCAGATGGGACGCCCAGTTTAAACGTCCATCCGAGGGACGGCACTACATGTCTGTCACTACACATCCGAGGGACGGTGTGAAGCACCAGGATATTTTATATCTGGGTCGGGATTCAAACTTAGGATAGACAGATCAGAGGCAAGTGTGCGAACCTAAAAAATATCCTTCCAGCACAAGTAAACCAATAAAAAGTACAAAACCTATTTTTGCAGTATGCTCCAGGTACGGTAGGTTGTTGGTATCTCCAGAGCCAACCTTCAAAAATGGCACATTTAGCTTGTCAAGAAACTCCACCGCCATCTGTAGTCGCAAAGAAAAATAAAATAAAATAACGAATGAAATCAAATAAAAAGAATCATGGAGATCAATTTGATTTTGATGTACCATACTCAATGCAGTGTGTTGGTGCTGCTGAAGCAGTTCTGTGGCAAGTGTCACACTAGGTAGTTTGCCATTGCCTTCCCAGCATTGTTTGTCCATGCTCTATCCTGTTAAGCGCTGATCATCAAGCAAGGAAGCAACACGTACAACTTTTAAAGTCTTTGGTATGACTCGGCTGGGGTTTGAACCACCGACCTCTGACCCAGAGGCGGACGATCCAACCGTTACACCACAGAGTGTGATTTCGAGATCAATACATCAACACAATTCATTTACAATTGAGAAAAGCAAATATTTTCCGTTTATTTTAAGCAATTACTTCCCCTTATTTGAAAGACCATAGGATTTGATTGTACATATTTGCATGAAGGCAAATGAGATTTTGAAGAATGGCAAGAATAAGGGCCGCAAGAGGGTGAAGAAGAAGAGTAAGTAAAGTATAACGTTACCAATAAAGCAGGCAAAGATAAATATATATATCAATAATCATTATTTTTAACAAATAAGGAACAGTCAACCAGCACATAACCAAAGTCCTTCCCAACATCAGTATTGGTGCATAATCTCTAATCAGAACCTCATCCATTCCAGAGGCTGTGAAGAAGATTCCAACTTCTGCGGCATAGCATTGCAGCTTCCTGTACTGGTCATGACTGAACTCCAAGTGCTTCTTGTGCTCGCCGTACGTCGGGCCCCAGGAATTTCCACACTGGTATGGGCGTTTGAGTGCCTTGCGGTTAAATTTGTGTTCCAGCTCGCTCTTCTGGAACTTGGCGCAGTCTGCTCCACAATCCTAATACCAACAATAAAAAATAAAAACAGCAAAACACACTGAGGCAGATTATCTTTGGCAGCAAAAATAAATAAATTAATAAGGTGATCTGTACAGAAATCATAAAACTCCACGCGACGAATGACACGAGCACACACGCACTTTTTGTTTTTCCTAGAAAACAGAACATGTGGAACATTTCCAGAAAGGAACAATCTCCAATTACATACACAAGCAACGGTACCCGCCCTATGGGCGGGGCTTCAATTGGGAGGCCCAAATGAAAAGGCAAAATATCAGAAATTGAAGGCTTTTTTTAGTTTAAACGATTTATATAAACATCCGTTAAATCATATCACACGCAAAACATCAAAATCTAAACAGTATTTGTAGAATTTCAATAAAAGCCACATCATTGTTCATATCGGTAAATATTATTCCATAGTGTTTGGAAAAACTGGAAAAACAATATAGCCTATTTTACTCCGGGGGTCCCAGGATCGGAGGAAGGGCGAGAGGCGAGGAGGAGCAAGGGCGAGAGGCGAGGAGGAGGAAGGGCGAGAGGCGAGGAGGAGGAAGGGCGAGAGGCGTGGAGGAGGAAGGGCGAGAGGCGAGGAGGAGGAAGGGCGAGAGGCGAGGAGGAGGAAGGGCTAGAGGCGAGGAGGAGGAAGGGCTAGAGGCGAGGAGGAGGAAGGGCGAGAGGCGAGGAGGAGGAAGGGTGAGAGGCGAGGAGGTGAATTGAGCGGCAAGGAGGGAAAGATCAATAGATTACGGGAAAGCAAAAACTGCAACATATATCATTATATCAAGGCTAAGTAATACTTCTCGGTACTTCTGAGGTACTCTTTCCCTGCAAACATGGAAGGAATCAACTTTCACATCAGGACAGATGGCAAGGTGTATAACCTGTCAGGATTAAGGGGAAAATGTGGTATGTCCTGATCAGATCACTTCTCTATGCCGACGACGCTGCACTTGTCATGAAAAGATGACATGGCTGGTAAGTACATGTTTCAGAATCATTGGAATCTCCCGCGATGAAGCCAACTCTGAGGGTCTTTCACTTACTCACCGCAGGCAGGTTGTTGGTCTCTGTCTTCTACCGACTCCTCTCCGGCCTTGCTCCCCCAAATATTCCTACAGGTCACACAAGATCTGCCAGCAACCCTCTTATGTTTAAACTGCCAAAATCTAGGATCTCTGCTCACCTTCACTCCTCTTTTCTCCCACATCTGGAACAAACTCCTTCACTCTCTTCAATCCCACTCCTCCCTCCAGGTCTTTAAAACAGCTGTTCACCACCATCTCTTATCTTCCCCCATCCAAAACCTTGATCTTTTCTACCCCCACTAATTTCACCCCAGATCCACTTTGAAATAACTTCTTTCCTGGAAGTCCTTACAGTGTCCTTGTATTTTATACTTCTCCCACCCCCCCCCCCCCCCCTTCCCATGCCTCCTCCCCCAAAGCCCTCTCCTCCCACAGATCTCCCGATGTCCCTGCTCCCAAATGTGGTGTTTGCGTGCTTCCCCTTCTCTCCACATCTTGTCTACCGCTCCCCTTATGTTTTATGTGTCTGTTTGATTTTTTGTGTGATAAATGTTAGCTCTTTCACGAGCCTCGATCCTCTATACAAAAAAAAAACCGTGGTGATGGGACAAGGTGTCACATCCCAGTCCCTGATTACACAAAACAATACTGCGCTGGAAGTAGTCAGCAAATCGACTTATCTCGGGTGTATAGTGACCAACATCTTGTCTCTCAATGGTGAGCTGAACGTACGCATCGGGAAGGCAGCGACCACAGGTCCAACCAATTACCCAAATGAAAGCACAATATACCCAAATGTAAGTCGTACTACGTAAAGGTTATTTTATGCAGTAAAACGTTATGGTGTGCTGCTTGACGTCCAAGAAAACGAATGCGACCACCAGAATTTTACAAATTTTACCAGCCCGATCGGTGGCAGCCATTTTAGGCCAGGGGGACATAACACGGTATACATCTGCAGGATTAATGAATCCGTGCTGAAGCGACCAAGGTGGCGGTAAGTTTACCCACATAGATTGATCCTAGACATTAATGAAGTATAAATATTTGATCAAAGTTTCACCCTACTTTCTTATTATTTGTATCGGAATGATGTGGAATATTTACCCAAATGAAAATCAAAAAAATTGACGATTTACCCAAATGAACAGCAACCAGCCAAGATTTACCCAAATGAAGATCATCTCACACGGAACTAGTCACACAAAGTGAAGTAAATATAAATATTTTATCAAAGTAACACCCTACTTTCTTATTATTTGTATCAAAATGATGTGGAATATTTACCCAAATGAAAATTCTCAAAAATGACGATTCGCCCAAATTTACCTAACCCTAACCCGAACAACAACTATAATCTGGTGCAGAAAAAAAATGCACAATGCCCTATGGGCCATACACATTTCCCATTGCCCACCTATGGGCCAACAATCCTTTACGTAGTACGACTTACATTTGGGTAATTCGTCGGACCGGCGACCACCTTTGGTCGTCTAACAAAGAGCGTGTGGAAGAACAGTAACCTGACCCTCAGAAGCAAGATGCTGATCTACAAGGCATGCATTATTAGCACCCCACTATATGGCTGTGAAACGTGGACGACTTGTACCTGCCAAGAACGGACACTCAACAATTTTCATCTTTGCTGTCTATGACGCGTGGAAGGACAGAGAGATGTACAAATGCAGAAGTCCTCTCCCAGGCAAACCTGTCAAGCGTCCTTGCACTAATTAAGCAAAGACTACTTCAAAGGCATGAGCAGGATGGAAGATGGACATATCCCAAAGGACTCCCGAAGCTGAGGTACAAGGACGTCTAAGTGGGATATGAAAGCCCGAGACAGCAATTTTGACACCTGGGAAAATGTAGCAAACTGCAGAAGCACATGGCGACTTCAATTATGGGCTGGAATAAGCCATCATGACGACTAGTGGTTGGAGCAGCTGCACAACAGACACTGTCGCCACAAACATCATTCCACAACTACAGGAGACGACAACCACGCAACTACTTCAGATGTAGCACCTGCGGTCGACTCCGTCGCTCTCAAATCGGGCTTGTACAGTCACCAACGGAAATGCAACACATGACTTACCTCACCAAGAAGGGCTGCATATCCACCATCTTATGCAGATGAACAGATGCCATTGCATGCAATACTAGAGGAGATGCTCGTTCCACACACGGGACACACGACACACGGGACACAAGACACACACACACACCCACGCACCCCCCCCTACACACACACACCCACGCACCCCCCCCCCTTACACACACACACCCACCCACACACCCCCCCTTACACACACACCCACGCACCCCCCTTACACACACACACACACGCACCCCCCCTTACACACACACACACGCACCCCCCCTTACACACACACGCACGCACCCCCCCTTACACACCCACGCACCCCCCTTACACACACACCCACACCCCCCCCTTACGCACGCACCCCCCCCCTTACACACGCACGCACCCCTACACACGCACGCACCCCCCCCCACACACACGCCCATGCACCCCCCCTTACACACGCCCACGCACCCCCCCTTACACACGCCCACGCACCCCCCTTACACACGCCCACGCACCCCCCCTTACACACGCCCACGCACCCCCCCTTACACACGCCCACGCACCCCCCCTTACACACACCCACGCACCCCCCCCCTTACACACACCCACGCACCCCCCCTTACACACCCACCCCCTTACACACCCATGCACCCCCCCTTGCACCCCCCACCTTTACACACCCATGCACCCCCCCCCTTACACACACACACACACCCACACACCCCCCCTTACACACACACACACACCCACGCACCCCCCCTTACACACACACACACACCCACGCACCCCCCCTTACACACACACACCCACGCACCCCCCCCTTACACACACACCCACACCCCCCCCTTACGCACGCACCCCTACACACGCACGCACCCCCCCCCCACACACACGCCCATGCACCCCCCCTTACACACGCCCACGCACCCCCCCTTACACACGCCCACGCACCCCCCTTACACACGCCCACGCACCCCCCTTACACACGCCCACGCACCCCCCCTTACACACACCCACGCACCCCCCCTTACACACGCACCCCCCCTTACACACCCACCCCCCTTACACACCCATGCACCCCCCCCCCCTTGCACCCCCCACCTTTACACACCCACGCACCCCCCCCCCTTACACACACACACACACACACACCCACGCACCCCCCCTTACACACACACACACACACCCACGCACCCCCCCCTTACACACACACACCCACGCACCCCCCCTTACACACACACACCCACGCACCCCCCCCTTACACACACCCACGCACCCCCCCCTTACACACACACACACGCACCCCCCCTTACACACACACACACGCACACCCCCTTACACACACACACACGCACACCCCCTTACACACACACACCCCCCCTTACACACACCCCCCCTTACACACACACCCACCCCCCCTTACACACACCCACGCACCCCCCCCTTACACACACCCACGCACCCCCCCTTACACCCACGCACGCACGCACCCCCCCCCCCCTTACACAAACACACCCACACACCCCCCCTTACACACACACACCCACGCACCCTCCCTTACGCACCCCCCCTTACACACACACACCCACGCACCCCCCCCCCCCCCCTTACCCACAAACCCCCCCTTACACACACACCCACGCAACCCCCCTTACACACACACGCACGCACCCCCCCTTACACACACACGCACCCCCCCTTACACACACACGCACGCACCCCCCCCTTACACACACCCCCCACCCATTACACACCCCCCCCCCCCCCTGCACACACACACACACGCGCACCCCCCCCTCCCTCACACACACACACACACACACACACACACACACACACACACACACACACACACACACACACACACACACACACACACACACACACACACACACACACACACACACACACACTACGGCTCAGGCAGGGCGAGTCGAGCGCTACCTCCGATGAAGAGTGGGGGAGATAAATCACAGCACGTGATCGTTCGTTCCTCGGTGGTGATTGGATGAAACACTCGACACATCCCAATAACGGCAGAATCAGAGAAAAAGGAGTGGCCTCACCTTTGCCATCTTAATCATTTTCTTGGCGATGTCCAAGTCTCCCTGGTGGTTCTGCCCTATCTCTGCGATGATGAAGCAAGGATGGTCCCCGCCGATCAACCGGCCAGGGCAAAGCTCGAACTCCAGAGGCATTTTTTCCGGTGCTGAGAGCAGACGCGAGATGTTTCAGAAACCCAATCACCCAGATGGCGGATTAAATTATCAAACGCGACACCTTGTCACGGAAGTCAAATCCAAAACGTGCTGCTGCTATTCCAATGAATCCGCCACGTTGGACCGCCGGGAAGTGGCGGGATCTCTTCCTTGACTTGCGTAATGCGTTGATTGGTCAGTTTAAATTCCGGGTTGTTAACGACTTTAGGTCGCGTCACGTGACTACTTGTTGTGGGGTTTTTTTTGGGAAGGGTTTTAGTTTAAAAACGAAATAGTACACATAGAGAAAAAAGTTTACAATCAATTTTAAACAAGTATAACGAACGATCTAATAGTATAAACGGTTTGTGACGTTCGACGGGGCCGTTTGGCCCATTGTGGCTGCGGCACGTGATCGACACTTTATTGTGGTTGCGATTTTATTGTTAAAAAGTAAATTGATTTAGTTTTCATACGTTATCGTACAATGTACATCTGCTAAAACTTACATGATTTATATAAAGAATGATGCGTGTGTTGGGAAACAACTAAAAAAAACATGGGGGCAACACCCCTGGCGCTCACCTGGTAGGGTAAAGCAGTGTAATACACTGACTACAGGTATTTTAAAACAATTTCAAGGGTTGCTAGAGGACAGGGCAACATGTAGAATTATATTAACGTAATCATAAGACTTTAAAACAACAAACAAACAAAAAAATACCTATTTTGGGCGGGCAACACCCCCTCCCTCAACCCCATATAGGGGTTCCCCCAACCCCAACCTCAACCCCATCCCTACCTCCTAAGACCCCAATTTTTCTAACGCCGTGAACAAACATTGTTACATCAAGGGTGATGAAGGTTGTGTTGGAGTTTCATCGAAATTGTGTTTGTAGCTTCGGAGGCAAAAGCAAATTCCTATTTTGGGGCATCAAACCCGGATCCACTTTGACCCCCGGTAGACCCCCTTAGTAATTATTGATTTTTTTTTAATGACAAAACAACCTGTCGTCACAACACAACAAAATAATATCATTTGTGCCAAATTTGTTCACAATCCCATCAGCGGTTTTGGAGTATTAGTTGCAAATGTTTACGGACGGACGGACGACGCGCCATCGCGTAAGCTCCCCGGAACAGCATTCCAGTTGAGGTAACGGGAACAGCATTAGTCAGGTTCACTATGTTAACAAATATAGTTTCGTTAAAATTTTTGGGAGATTAGCAAACCTGTACATTTTTTGGAATCATCCGAGCATGGAGAATCCGAAAATCAATGTTGGCATTTGCACAGACACCTGCATGACCGCCATTTTGGATTTTCAAAATGGCCGCCATAAAATACATATTTTGCGCTGTCTCGGCTTCTAGTCAACCTAGAAACTTAATTAAATATGCTAATCCCATGTTTTCTGGGTTAAGGAATCCAATAAAGGCCTCAAAATAGTGCTCAGGGTTATAGAAAAGCAACAAACAAAGGTAATTGAAAACCATTGTCTTTATATTTGTGATATAACCGTATTACATTGTGGCGGACACGAAAGCACTGATGTGGTGACATCCCCCGCACACCAAGTGGGGGTGGGCCACGCCCGGGAGAGAGGCGTGGCCTCACGATATAGACGGGGCGCGCAGCCCTGAGCAGCTCAGTGTTACAGTGAGCTCTTGAATAAAGACTCTTACAAATTACCGCGTTGTCCGCTTCCTCCTTGCTTACAAGTAGCGTGCGTAACACCGCGCTTTACTGGTGACCCTCGACGTTGGATCTGCCGTAGCGATCCTTCCAAACACGACGCCATTGCCATGGCCAACAACGCGATGTCGGTTAAACTTCCCGAATTTTGGGAGGCCCAGGCCGAAGTTTGGTTCGTCCAAGCCGAAGCCCAGTTTCAGCTTCGGCGCCTCACCGACGACGACACGCGCTACTGCCAAGTCGTCGCCTCCCTCGGGCCCGGCACGGCCGCTCGAGTTGTGTCCGTCCTTCGCCACCCACCGGACGGCCACAAGTACGAGGCACTCAAGCGGCTGCTCCTAGCCACGTTCGGCCTCACAGAGGACGCACGGGCCGACGGCCTCCTGGATCTCCCCGAGCTCGGCGACACGTGCCCGTCGGTCCGAATGGACCATATGCTGTCGCTGTTGGGCGACGAAGCCCCTGGTTCTCTATTCCGGGCGCTTTTCCGTCGCCAACTTCCAGCACAGGTACGCCTCGCGTTGGCCGGGACCGTGCTAACGGAACCCCGAGCATTGGCCGCCGAGGCGGACAGGTACTTCGCGACTTCGGACACGCGGGCGAGAGTCGGTGCGGCCCACCTCGTGGATCCCGAGGCCGATGCTGATCCACAGCATCAGCTTCCACAGCATACACAGCATGCTGATACGCACCTCGTGGCCGCCGCCACGCCCCGCCCCCCGCCGCGGCGAAAACCGCCACCGTGGGGAAAACTGCTGGCTCCACCGGCCTGGCGGAGCCAGCCGCACTCCTCCAGCTCCACCACCTGGTGCCGGTTCCACGCCAGGTTCGGCCACGAGGCTCGACAGTGTCATCCGCCATGCTCCTTCGACAGGTCGGGAAACGCCCGGGCCGGCGCTCGATAGTGGCAATGAGCGCCGGCCGTTCGAACAGCCTGCTGTTCATCGCGGACACCTTATCCGGGCGCCGTTACCTGTGCGACACAGAAGCGCAGGTGAGTGTCGTTCCTGCCGGTACGTTGGAAAAGCACGCCGCGGGCGGGGGCCCCGCGCTGCTTGCCGCAAATGGGACGCCCATCCGTACGTACGGAAAATGCTGCCTCTCTCTGCGGTTCGGAGGGCAGGTTTTCCGATGGTCGTTCGTCACCGCCGACGTGCCCATGGCATTGCTTGGTGCGGACTTCCTGTGCGCAAATGGGCTCCTGGTCGACGTAAAGCACAGACGTCTTGTCCAGGCCGAGACGTTCAGCTCGCTCGCGTGTGCGCTGCCCAGCTCGTCGAGCAGCCAACTGAGCGGCTCACTGAGCGGCTTGCCAAGTGGCTTGCTGAACAGTTCGGTTCCGGCCACGTTGATCTGTACGCTTCCGGCAGCGGACGAATTCACCCGCCTCCTCGCCGGCTTCCCGGCCCTCACGCGGCCCACCTTCTCGGCGGGGGCCGTCAAGCACGGGGTGGCCCATCACATCCCCACCGTCGGGACACCGGTCTACGCCCGGGCACGCCGCCTCGAGCCGACAAAGCTGGCGGTAGCAAAAGCGGGGTTCGCTACCCTGGAGCGACTCGGCATCGTTCGGCGCTCGGAGAGTGCTTGGGCGTCGCCGCTGCACATCGTGCCGAAGCCCGGCGGGGGATGGCGACCGTGCGGGGACTATCGCCGTCTCAATGACGCCACCACCCCCGACCGCTACCCCGTCCCCCACATTCAGGACTTTTCCACCCGTTTGGCGGGCATGTCCTTCTTCTCGAAGGTGGACCTCATACGCGGTTACCATCAGGTCCCCGTCAGGCCGGAGGACGTCCGGAAGACGGCGGTCATCACGCCGTTCGGACTCTTCAAATTCCTGCGGATGCCCTTCGGTCTGAAGAATGCGGCTCAGGCGTTCCAGCGGCTGATGGACAGCGTCCTGCGCAACTTGGATTTTGTATACGTCTACCTGGACGATATCCTCGTCGCCAGCGCGTCCCACGAAGAGCACCTACACCACCTCCGCACGCTCTTCGAACGCCTGGGCCAGCATGGCCTGATTGTGAACCCCGCAAAGTGCCGGTTCGGCGTCGCCGAACTCGATTTTCTGGGGCACTGCATCACCAGGCACGGAGCCGTCCCCCTGCCGGCCAAGGTGGAGGCGGTGAAGGGGTTTCCACGCCCCCGCACGATCAGGGGGCTGCAGGAGTTCCTGGGCATGGTGAACTTTTACCATCGGTTCCTGCCCCGTATCGCCCAGCTCCTGCGCCCCCTGCACGAAGCTCTCCGAGGTAAGCTGGGCAAAGGCGACGTCACCTTGACCGAGCAGATGGACGCGGCATTCACGGGCGCGAAGCTCGCCTTGGCTAACGCCACCATGCTCGCGCACCCGGCGCCCGATGCGCCGATCGCCCTCACCACAGATGCCTCGGACTACGCAGTGGGCGCGGTGCACGAGCAATGGGTGCATGGAGCTTGGCAACCGCTGGCGTTCTTTAGCCGGCAGCTTCGCCCGCCCGAACACCGTTACAGTACCTTCGACCGCGAGTTGCTCGGGCTTCACTTGGCGGTCAGGCACTTCTGCCATCTGCTCGAGGGCCTTGCATTCACGGCCTTCGTCGACCACAAGCCGCTGGTCTTCGCGATGGGCAAGGTCACCGAGCCGTGGTCGGCCCGGCAGCAGCGTCACCTCTCGGCCGTGTCCGAGTACACGACGGACATCCGGCACGTCGCGGGGAAGGACAACCCGGTGGCGGATTGCCTTTCCCGGGCCGTCGCCCACGCAGTCCACCTCAGCATCGACTATGCCCGGATGGCAGCGGACCAGGCCGCTTACCCCGACATCCAGGCCTTGCGGACCGCCGTCACGGGCCTCCGCGTCACCGATGTGCCGTTCGACGGCGCAGGCGCGGCCCTCTTGTGTGACGTCTCCCTCGGGCGGCCTCGCCCCATCGTGCCCGCGGGCTGGCAGCGCCAGGTGTTTCACGCCATCCACGGCCTGTCCCACCCGGGCGTGAGGGCCTCCCAAAGGTTGATCGCCGACAAATTCGTCTGGCATGGCCTCAGGAAGGCCATCCGCGGCTGGGCCAGGACGTGCCTCGCGTGCCAGCGCGCCAAGGTGCACCGGCACACCCATGCCCCGTTGGCCCCGTTTACGGTGCCAGAACGCCGGTTTGACCACGTCCACGTGGACCTGGTGGGACCTCTGCCCCCCTCGCGGGGTTTCACCCACGTCCTCACCATGGTGGACCGCACCACACGGTGGCCGGAGGCCGTGCCCTTGGCGTCGACGACAGCGGCGGACGTCGCGCAGGCTTTCATCGCCACCCGGGTCGCCCGGTTCGGTGCCCCCTCAGACATCTCGTCCGACCGCGGCCCCCAGCTCTGGGGGGCGGTCGCGCAGGGGCTCGGGGTCCAGCTGCACTGAACCACGGCCTACCACCCCCAGGCTAACGGCCTGTGTGAGCGATTCCACCGCTCATTGGAGGCCACGCTCCGGGCCACCCTCCGTGACGGCGGCTGGGTCGACAGGCTCCCCTGGGTCCTGCTGGGCCTCCGGACGGCGCCCAAGGAGGACCTGCACGCATCCGCGGCGGAGGTGGTCTTCGGGCAACCGCTGCGGGTGCCGGGCGAGTTCCTCCCCGACTCCACGGCACCATGGTCCGCGGCACAGCAGCGCTCCGCTCTGCAGGAGACCGCCCAGAGGTTCGCCCCGGTGCCGACGGCACGCCACGGGCACCCACCGACGCACGTCGCCCCGTAGCTTCGCACGGCGGAGTACGTCTTCGTCCGCCACGATGCCCATCGGACACCACTGCGCCCCCCGTACGACGGGCCTTTCCGCGTGCTGGAGACCGGGGTGAAGCACTTCACCCTGGACATCGGCGGTACTCCTGACCGCGTTTCTGTGGACCGCCTCAAGCCGGCCCACCTCGACGTGGACCATCCACCGCCGGTGGCCTGACCCCCGCGTCGGGGCCGCCCCCCTGTGGGCGGACCCCCGGCACCACCCAGCCCCGCCGCCACGCCGCCCCCCGGTCCTGCACCCATCCCAGGGGCAGCCGGAGGCATCCCAGATGGCATCCCTGCATCCCAGACGCTGCCAGTCGCCAGGGGGCGCTACGGCCGGGTCATCCATTTGCCCCGCAAACTGACCCTTCAGGTGCGCGGGGATTCTGGGGGGGCGCATGTGGCGGACACGAAAGCACTGACGTGGTGACATCACCCCGCACACCAAGTGGGGGTGGGCCACGCCCGGGAGAGAGGCGTGGCCTCACGATATAGACGGGGCGCGCAGCCCTGAGCAGCTCAGTGTTACAGTGAGCTCTTGAATAAAGACTCTTACAAATTACCGCGTTGTCCGCTTCCTCCTTGCTTACAAGTAGCGTGCGTAAAACCGCGCTTTAACATAATACATGATATTGCAGGTCCTTTGAAGTTATAGGTATGGGTTTATAAAGCAAGAAAGCAGCCTTGTTAGTATCAGATTGAACTATAAGTCCTATACACAGGATCTACTAGGACTATACCATTCAGGAATATGCTTTTACAGATCTTCATCACTGTCCTGAGGGTCATTTTCGCAAAGGTGTCTACGCAAATGTAAACATTAATTTTTGGATTCCTCATGCTCTGAATATTCCAAAAATGTATAGTTTTGCTAATCTCCAAAAAATTTGAACGAATAAAACAGTCAACCTGACTACATTGGTAGCGCACGCGAACCGGATGTGACAGTTTATTAACCGGAAGTGATAACACAGGAAAAGCGCTCTGGACGCCCATCAAGTGTGGAGCCCGGAAAAGGATATGACGGCACAGTATGTTACAGGCTGTAACACAATGAAATGTGACAAAGGTGAAGGGATGTGAATACTTTCTGAAGGCACGTTGGCCTAGTATTACTATAGTAAAGCGTGCTGATTGCTTTGCTTATGGATGGGTCGGCAATCCATCAACTGATGAGTGATAAGTATTTGAATGTTAAAGTTTAGACAACATGTTGCTCAAAATGTCCAAAAGTGCAGTTTGGAACTATTTCGGGAATGTTACATGCTCACTTTGTTCAATAGACGTTGATCATCCCTGGAGTACGTGCGATATGCTAAAACATTTCAAAACCAAACACTTGAGGGAGTACCTATTTTTATTGACGGTTGAGAATGCGGATTCAAAGAAACCAAAGTCGACGCAATCGACGAATGAAAGCACTTTTTGTAATTGGTCTGAGTGCGGCGCTGATTCCCCGAGACAAAATCACATTGACCAGGTGCTGGTAGATACGATCTTTAGAGTAATCTAGGTTGTTGGTGTGGTGGTGGTGTTGTAGTAGTTGTTGTTTAGCCCCGTACAGTTCTCTCGGACAAGCCTGCTGCACGGAGACAGCCCATCAATCTCCCAGGAGCGACCCAGAGACCTCCCACATCCAGAATGGTGTACCCACGCCTTCACGAAGTCAGGGCCACGACGGTTAGAGAGAGAGAAAAGTGACAGAGACGAGAGGAAAAGGGCCGTTCCATGAGGACCGATCGGCACTCTGACCGTGACCGCTGCTCCCCTGATGAATCCGGGCAGAAAGGAAGAATGGGGAATATTTGGCCCCCCGACTTGTGTTGGTGGGTACAACTGCTACGAAGAGGCCACCCCGATAGTTGTGCCTGTATCACTGCTGTTGAAGACTCTGGCTTCAAAGACTTTGTGAGGGCTTTGGACTGTAAACATGACGTCCCAAGTCGCCACACAATCATGCAAACTATGCTTGCTAAAGAGTGTCAAGAAACCAGGCCAAAGCTTGCCAGGATGATTGATGCTGCTACTTCCATTGCCCTCACAACAGACATCTGGACATCTTGTCAAAGTCAGGCTTACATCACTATCACGACCCACTTCCTTTACAGTGATGGGAATGTGCGTGCTGTTGTTCTTGGCACATTGCAACTTCCAGAGCAGAGTAACAGGCAAACACACCACACTCAATGTTTACGTTTATTTTATCATCCCCTTGTGTGTCATTGTGTCATGCCGGAGCAGAGTAACAGGCAAACACACCACACTAAATTTTTACGTTTATTTTATCATCCCCTTGTGTGTCATTGTGTCTGATGGAGGATCCTCAATATATGAATTTTAGTTCACTGTGCATTCATTTCTGATATCCTGGCATTTATTTTTATTAAACCCATTATTTGTTGACTTTCAATTCCTTTTCTTGTCCATTTATTTGTTTGTGGTTCGGAAAACCAGCATCGCGTCCGACTGGACAGGTAAGCTCTCGCTACCCTCCACTACCCCCGTGCGTGTCACTACCGCCACAGTTGAGTATATGCCTCGGAGTTAAAGCTCGGTTGGCCATCCGTCACCCTGCGGTGTTCACTACAGGATGAACGCGACAATACATTTGTGCTCCTTGTGATGTCTTTCCTACACGCAACTGTACGTAATTTGACAGTCAGCCAAACTCCATTCATGAATGGCATGGGAGTCAGGAAATATCCTCGAAGCTAGAAATGCAAAATTCTAAATGACATAATATGACCTACCAAATGACCCCCTTGTACTTCCAGGCCAATGATTTTGAGGGCGCAACAATGAGGATTGTGAGGAATTGACTCAGATACAAGTTATGAAGGGCTCAGCGTCATCGCTTCATCTTAGGTCACATCCTGTTTCATTACTTCTTGCTACAATTTAGTGGTTCTTAACCTTTTTAAAGGCGCCGAACCCTAACGAAACCCACCGAACACTCACGGAACCCCTCAAATTTGACAAAAAAATTAAGAAGAATTGCATCTTAATGCGTTTTCTGTTCTTCTTTTCGGGAGGCGATTTGGGAAATGCGTGGTTTTGTTTTGGCAAGGGCCACCCTCAAATCATTTTCGCATGCAAGCTTGCTCCTTTTCTTTGTTTTAATGTCCACCAGTTTCGAAAACGCATGCTCGCAGAGATATGTTGTAACGAACGGCGCGAGGATCTCAAGGGCAATTTTAGCGATGTGAGGATACCCTTCCATTTGGCGACACCAAAACGTTGAAAGCGTTGTTGTGCCGAAGAGTTGTTGTTGAGTCTGGCTCTGCTAAAGTTTTGATGAGGTCGTCGAGGTATTGGTCGTTGACATCTGCCGTTGCAACGTCAAAAGTAAACGGCTGCCGCACCCATGCTGGGTATTGCTCTTGGTCGGGGAAGTAGCCGTCGAATGACTTTCCCAGCTCATCCAAGTGCGTGACAATCACTTGCTTAAGCTCCCCCGGTACAACAGTGCCTCCAACTTCAGACTCATCTTCGATCCCGCTCACGCACTCGTCCAGTAGCGAAAAAGTCGCGAAGTTGTTGTTCTCTGTTCGCCGCCTCCACAATGGTAACTTCTTTCGGAAAGCGCTCAGCTTTTCTTCAGATTCGATGACATTCACTCCACCTCCCTGCATCTGGCAATTGAGATGATTGAGTGCGTCGAAGATGTCCGCCAAGTACGCCAAGGCGAGGATGAACTCTGACTCTTGGAAGTGTGTTGTATGGCAATGCTGGTGTTCTCGCAAAAACAGGGCTAATTCTAAATGCAAGGCAAAAACACGGCTCACTACCTTCCCTCATGATAACCATCGAACGTTAGAGTGGTAGAGAAGGACTTCGAATTCAGAGCCGATTTCATTGCACAGCTCTTTGAAGATGCGATGATTCAGAGCACGGCTTTGCACGTAATTCACAGTTTCAACGACGATTTTCAGAGCATTGCCAGTTTTGGAGGCAGGGATTTCGATGCCAGCGCGTGTCTGTGCAGGACGCAGTGCGTGACGATGATGTGTGGTGCATCGGCCTTCACCAGCGCTCCAAAACCGGAGTTGCATCCCAGCATGGCTGGAGCTCCATCCGAGCAAACTGCAGACACCATGTTCCACGAGAGGCCGTTGCTTCTGAAGAAGACGTCCACAAGCTTTTTCATGTCAGCTGCCTTCGTCGTTGTTGTGAGAGGCTTGCAGAACAGAAAGTTTTCCTTGATCTCGTCTCCTTTGACATAACGCACAAATAAGATGAGCTGGCTCAAATTTGAAACGTCGGTGGTCTCGTCGAGTTGAAGGCTGAATTTCGTCGGTCTCGCGACTAAATCTGCAACTACCTGGGCGAGGATGTCGTCGCTCATGTCGTCGATTCTGCATCTGATGGTGTCATTTGAGAGTGGAACGAGAGACAACTTGTTTTCAGCAGCTTTTCCCAGCATGATGTTGGCCATCTTCAACGCGGCCCTTTTGATGAGTGTCTCGCCAACGGTGTGCGGTTTGCCTTGCTTTGCGGTCAGGTACGCAACTTCATATGACACGGTGAGGATCGGTTTGTCAATTGGAACGAAGCCGAGAGTGGGCAAGGTAGCACTTGCGTCGAATCGGACTCTCTTCAATTTGAATTCATCCGGCGTTGCATCTTTGTACTGCCCCTCGCCATGCAGTTTTTTGAAGTGTTCCCGTAGTTTTGCTGGTGCTAGGCTGGAGTTGCTCAACTTGACATTGCAAAGCATGCATTGAGGACTCTGACTTCCATCCCGTTCCATCAAACACGTGAACCCGTACCGCACGTAATCCTCCGACCACTTCCTTTTTTTGCTCGACATAATGCAAAAAAGAAAAAAAAAAGGAACAAACTGATTTAATTGAGTTCGGGCAAATAATTATATGACAAAAATTAAAAAAGGAACATGCTTAAATATAATCAGTACCCCTCTGAAAACTGAGAAATTTTAACGAAGAAAACATAACTTATAGTTACGATGACGGGATTTATTATCTACTCAACTCTATGTCACCTCAAATCCCATTATAATATTACATAGAAAACTGCGAATTGTTAGTTTTGATTGGCGACCAAAGAAGTTATATCACCTCCACCTAATTTTCTGAGTAATTCAATCATATTTTATAATCACCATCCACTTTTGACTTTAATATAACTCTGAACCCGCCCTGCATATCCACAAACATTTCCACCTTACTTTTCAATTAATCAGTAACTCCAAAGTGAGGCGCGACCAATGACGCACACGGCAAGCTAATCGAGGCTATTCACTGGAATTTCCGAACACCTGCAAAGTCCAAAATCCAGTAAGTAAGTAAGCAAGTAAGCACCATCAACAGAATAATTAGCAAGTTGCTCATTGATTCAACTTACTACAGTCAGTGTGAAACAACTTATCTTAAACACAGACCAGAGAAACCATGAATGGGATGGGAATACAATTACAAATAACATTTCCATTCGTTCGTAACATACATAGCAAAATAATATTAATATTAATAATAAGCGTAATTACACATAGATTCAAAATTGATACAAAACAAAAAAAACAGTTGTTGGAAGTTGGTATTTCAAAAAGGGGAATTGGGGTGAAATTAGCGGGGGTAGAAAAGATCAAGGTTTTGGATGGGGGAAGATAAGAGATGGTGGTGAACAGCTGTTTTAAAGACTTGGAGGGTGGAGTGGGATTGAAGAGTGTAAGGGAGTTTGTTCCAGAGGCGGGAGAAAAGAGGAATGAAGGAGTGAAGGTGAGCAGAGAGTCTTGATTTTGGCAGTTTAACCAAAAGAGGGTTGCAGGCAGATCTTGTGCGACCTGTAGGAATATTTGCGGGACAGAGCCCAGAGAGAGCTGGGGGGGCAAGGCCAGAGAGGAGTCGGTAGAAGACGGAAAGACCACCAACCTGCCTGCGGTGAGTGAGTGAGAGGCCCTTGGAGTTAGCTTCATCGCGGGAGATTCCAATGATTCTGAATGCTTTGGTTTCAACAGCGCGAAGGCGAGCTAGGTGTGAGGCAGGAGCACCAGCCCAGAGGGGAGAGCAGTATTCCATTGAGCTGCGGATGAAAGCCTTGTATGTGGTGAGGAGCTCAGGTGTGCCAAGGAAGGACTTCGCACGACGGAGGATGCCCAGTCGGCGACTGGCTTTGGAGGCCAGATTTGAAATGTGGTTTTTCCAGGAAAGATCATGGCAGATAGTGAGACCCAAAAGCTTGAGTGACAGAACTTCTTGGAGAGGATTATTCAGAAAGTGGATGGGAGGGTTGTCCAGTCGGTCTTTTCGGAGAGACATCGTAAGAGTGTGAAATTTGTCAGGATTGAAAGACATGTTCCACTTGTTTGCCCAGTCTGTGATTTTGTCAAGGTCTGCAGAGAGTGAGGAGGCTGCAGACTGCCGATCTGAGGGATGAAGAATGGAGCGACAGAGAGTAGAGTCGTCAGCAAAGAGATAGAGAGGATTTTCAAGAGAGTCAGAGAGATCATTGATGAAGACAAGAAAAAGCACAGGGCCCAGAACACTGCCTTGGGGAACTCCAGCCTGAACAGGAAGAGGAGATGAGAGAAACCCATTCAGGGCCACACGTTGACTACGACTAGAGAGGAAGTCCGCCAGCCATGCGTGGAGATTTCCATGGATACCAAAAGAGGAGAGTTTGGTGAGCAGAGCGGGGTGCCAGACTGTATCGAAGGCATGTGATATGTCAAGGGAGACTGCTCTAATTTCCTGTTTGGCATTGAGGACCTCCATCCATTTTTGAGAAAGCAGAAGCAGCATGTCCAGAGTGGAGTGTCCAGGTCTGAAACCAAATTGATGATCAGAGATCAAGCCATTGGAGAAGAGGAAAGATTTCATATCTGAAGCAATGATGGATTCCATGACCTTGCTGATAATTGGGAGAAGGCTGATTGGTCTGTAGTTGCTGGGATCTGTTTTTGCACCTTTTTTGTGCAAAGCGGTGATGTTGGCAGATTTCCAAGCAGATGGAAGATGACCTTGAGCAAAAGAGAGGGTGAAGAGAACAGAGAGAGGGAGTGAAAGAGCGGAAGAACATGATTTTAGGACCCGTGGGCTGATGCCGTCAGGTCCAGTTGCAGAATCAGAGTCGAGGGTTGACAGACACTTTTCCACCTTGTCAGGAGGAAAGGACACCAGAGTCCAGGAGCAGCTGGGTATGACTGGGTACGGTGGGTACAGAGAGGGATGGGTTTGGGACACAAGATTTAGAGGCAAACACAGAGTTGAGGCATTCGGCTTTTTCATGTGCGGAGTCAGCCGTGTGGCCATTTAAGGTGAGGGAGGGGATGGAGGGGGAACAAACACCAGAAACAGATTTGACCAGACGCCACCAGGATTTGGAAGAGGGAGACAGATAAGAGAGTTCGGTCCTGAGGACGGAGAGATATTGTTTCCTGGCTCTCCTGAGGGTGGACACACACTTGTTTCGGGCTTTGTGAAAGGAAATGAGATTTCCTTCCGTTGGATTTGCTTTCCAGGAGACGAAAGCAAGTTGTTTCTGGGCAATAGCCTCACCACAAGATTCCGTGTACCATGGACGGAGGAAGGGTATGACAACTGAAGACGAGAAGGGATAAAACTGTGCATGAGAGAGAGCAATTTACTTTGGAAGAATTCCCAGGATGAGTTGATGTCAGAGGCAGTAGAGATGGGAAACCAGTCCAGATGATTGATGGCTGCTTGAAGACGGTGCCAGTTGGCCTGAGTGAAATGCCAGACTCGTCGACACTGAGGAGGCTCTCTGAAAATGGTCAGAGAGATGTCCACTTTAACAAGCACATGATCAGAAGAGCCGATTGGAGCAGAAGAAGAGCAGCAGACATTTTCAGGGAAGTTAGTCATAACCAAGTAAGTACACCCTTGGCTCGAATAGGTGGTATTGCCCCCTTTGGCAGAAACAACCTCAAGTAGGCGTTTCTTATAACTGTCTACCAGACTCTGACATCGACTGGAAGAAATTTTTGCCCACTCCTCCATGCAGAATTCTTTCAGCTGTGCGATGTTTGAGGGGTTTCTTGCATGCACAGCTCGTTTCAAATCCCCCCACAACATCTCTATGGGATTTAGCTCTGGGCTTTGACTTGGCCATTCCAGAACCCTCCATTTCTTTTTTTCAGTCATTCCTTGGTGGATTTACTGTTATGTTTAGGGTCATTGTCATGTTGCAAGGTCCACCTTTGGTTGAGCTTCAACTTTCCGACAGATGGCCTCACATTTTCCTCAAGCACCCTCTGGTACAATGAAGAATTCATAGTGGATTCTATGATGGTGAGCTGCCCAGGCCCTGATGCAGCAAAGCTGCCCCAAACCATAATATTTCTACCACCATGCTTTACAGTTGGTATCAGGTTCTTGTGGTCAAATGCTGTCTTTGGTTTTCGCCAAACATGTCTTCTGGTACTGTGGCCAAATAGCTCTACCTTTGACTCATCTGTCCAGAACACATTGTTCCAGAAGTGCTGGTCTTTGCCTGGGTGTTCATTGGCAAACATTAGTCTTGCCCTGATGTTCTTTCTGGACAGCAAAGTTTCCTTCTGGCACACCTCCCATGTAGATCAAATTTGTGCAGCCTCTTTCTAATGGTAGACTTGTGCACTTTGACATCAACAGTGGCAAGAGCTACCTGTAGGTCCCGTGATGACATTCTGGGGTTCTTAGAGACTTCTTTCAGCATCTTGCGGTCTGCTCTCAGGCTGAACTTGCTGGGGCGGCCTGGGCTGAACAAGTTGGCAGTTGTTTGGAATCTTCTCCACTTGTAGATGATCTTCCGGACAGTCGAATGATTGATGTCAAATTGTTTGGAGATCTTTTTAAATCCCTTCCCAGACTCGTCGGCATCTATAATCTTCTTTCTGAAGGCCTCAGAGAGCTCTTTTTATCTAGGCTTGGTGACGCCGCACACTTCAACAACAAAGAGCAAACCAAACTAAATGTCTGAGGTTTAAATAAGACAGGTTCCTCCAAGATCCTCTCTAACGATGTTCTAATCATTTGCACCTGAGCTGGTGCACCTGATTCTAATTTTAGGTATTTGAAGTGGTGATAAATGTAGGGGTGTACTTACTTTTTCCATATGCGAAATTTGCATTTATGTTTATTTAAATTATACAATGGACGACAAAATGTAAATGTTTTATGATATTTGTTGTATTATATCACCTTTATCTTTCAATATTGTTGAAATGAAGATCAAATAGCCGTGTGGTGAAATATGTTGAAAAAGTCAAAAGTTTACATGGGGTGTACTTACTTTTTCACGTGACTGTATGTACATAAGACTCTTTGGCAACCTCAGCCTATGTTTATATGGTTTACACGTAGAACCAAAGCATTCAATGTGGAACGGGAAAGGAGATTTTAATAATTTACTTGTACTGTATATTTATTATGTACACTAGTATAAAGCTCATCATAAATGATGGTAGGAACAGTTTATTTGATGGTGCAGCCGCGTGAGCATGCCAAAGTCTGAAGCCTGGGCCTAGTGTCAGGTGTGCTTATATCTTCTTTATTTATTAGACATCCTACAGACATAACTCTTCTTCTTCTTCTTCTTGCATATGATTGTTGCAGCAGCCTATAGGGACAAGTCCAAGTTGGAGAGCCAGGTCAGAGCATCATCTGTCACAAGGTGGATTTCCTTGATGACCCTGGGAACTTCCTCAGCGTGCAATCATCCACAATGTGAGATTGTCTGGTCTGGGTGGCCGCAATCACATGTTGAGTTGTCCCGGAACTTCCACATGAAGAGATGATGTGCAGTCCTGGCATGAAGGGTGCTGATCCTGTTAAGGGTGGTCCACTGTCGCCTGATTAGGTTAAAACCCAAAGGCACAATGGTGGGATCTTGCACAAGGTCCTTGTTAGAGAAATCCACATTTTCCCAGAGACTGTGCCAAACCACCTTTGGGTCAAATCCTGCTTCACACAATGTGCCTGCAGAAATCCAGAAGTGTTTGCGTGATTTTAGTCGCAGTTTTGGCAGACTCTCTAGGTCCCCATAGATTGTTAGGTCTGGGTTGGCTTCAATACGATCAAATTCCCGCAGGGACCTTGCCTTCCGTTGTATACCAGGGGGTATGATATTGGACAGTATGGTGACATATGAATGAACAGACATAAATTTGAGGAAGAGAGACATTTGAGGAATAGACACAAGACATAAATGAACACTCGGTTTACTCTGCAGACGTTTGACATCACATGCAGCGAATTTCATCTGCCTGTGCCTTGTATTTATTGTGATTTAAAAAACGCATCTGTACACCGAACTTGAGGCTCACTTTGCAAGCCACCATCTACAATTCCAATGTAAGAGACATAATTATTCTTCTTTTGGGTCTCTGGAGTCCTCAGGGTCTTTTGAGTCCTTGGGATCTTTTGGGTCCTCGGTGTCTTTTGGGTCTTTAAGGGTCCTGGGGTATTTTCAGTCCATTTGGTCTTTGGGGTCTTTATGGGTCTTTGGGGAATTTTGCGTTTTTAGGATATTTTGGGATATTGTGGTCTTTTGTATCTTTAAGTGTATTTTGGATGTTCAGGGTCTAACGGTCTTCAGGGTCTTTTGGGTCTTCAGGGTATTTTGGGTGCTTGGGCTCCATTGGGTCTTTTCAGTCTGTTGGGTCTTTGGAATCTTTGGGGTCTTGAGAGTCCTTGGGGTCTTCTGGGTCCTTGGGGTCTGTTGGGTCCTCTGAGATGTTTAGATCCTTGGGGTCATTTGGGTCTTTTGGATCCTTGGGGTCTTTTGGGTCTTCTGGGTTATTGGGGTCTTCTGGGTCTTTTAACCGATGGACACACAGTGGTTTTAAAAGATTGCCCATGAAAACCCCGCTCAAATCCCTCCAAAAGCGCTACTCAAAGCTTTTAAAACCTACCTTTAGGAAAGTGGACAGGCATCATACAAACACACAAATATGCAAACACACAAATGCACAAAAACACATTACCTGGCCAAAAGTATGCGGACACCCCTTTTAATTAGTGGATTTGGCTGTTTCAGACACACCCATTGCTGACAGATATATATAATCAAGCACACAGCCATGCAATCTCCATAGACAACCATTGGCAGTCGAATGGGTCGTACTGAAGAGCTCAGCGACTTTCAACGTGGCACCGTCATAGGATGCCACATTTCCAACAAGTCAGTTCATCAAATTTCTGCACTGCTAGCGCTGCCCCAATCAACTGTAAGTGCTGTTATTCTGAAGTAGAAACGTCTAGGAGCAATAACAGCTCAGCCACGAAGTGGTAGGCCACACAAACTCACAGAACGGGAAAGCCGAGTGTTGAAGCGCGCAGTGCGTAAAAATCGTCTGTCACTACCGAGTGACAACAACATTCACTACCGAGTTCCAAACTGCGTCTGGAAGCGACATCAGCTGTTGTTCATGTCAGCTGTTCGTCGGGAGCTTCATGAAATGGGTTTCCATGGCTGAGCAGCCACACACAAGCCTAAGATCACCATGTGCAATGCCAAGCGTCGGCTGGAGTGGTGTAAAGCTTGCCGCCAATGGATTCTGGAGCAGTGGAAACGCGTTATCTGGAGTGATAAATCACGCTTCACCATCTGGCAGTCTGACGGACGAATCTGGGTTTGGCGGATGCCAGGAGAACGCTACCTGCCCGAATGCAAAGTGCCAACTGTAAAGTTTGGTGGAGGAGGAATAATGGTCTGGGGCTGTTTTTCATGGTTCGGGCTAGGCCACTTAGTTCCAGTGAAGGGAAATCTAAACGCAACAGCATACAATGACATTCTAGACTATTGTGTATTTCCAACTTTGTGGCAACAGTTTGGGGAATGCCCTTTCCTGTTTCAGCATGACAATGCCCCGTGCACAAAGCAAAGTCCATACAGAAATGGTTAGTCGAGATCGGTGTGGAAGAACTTGACTGGCCTGCACAGAGCCCTGACCTCAACACCATCGAACACCTTTGGGATGAATTGGAACGCCGACTGTGAGCCAGGCCTCGTCACCCAACATCAGTGCCGACCTCATGAATGCTCTTGTGGCTGAATGGAAGCAAATTCCCACAGCAATGTTCAAACATCTAGTGGAATGCCTTCCCAGAAGAGTGTAGGATGTTATTGCAGCAAAGGGGGGACCAACTCCATATTAATGTCCATGATTTTGGAATGAGACGTTTGACGAGCACATACGGGTGTGATGTTCGGGTGTCCACATACTTTTGGCCATGAAGTGTACATTGTGTTTTATATGTTCGATTAAAATTACATGTATTAATCAGGTGAATCAGGAAGGGGACTGGGCACTTGGGAATTAGGAAAGGGGCAGGACACTGTGGAGGCAAACATAGGGTCGGGCATAGGGCAGAAATGAAATGTATAACTAACTATAAGTTGCAAAACCGTACAATAAACTAAATAAATCTCGATCCAAAAGGCCACTTTAATAAAAGACGTGCCAAAGTCAAACAGTGGAAAAACATGTCAGAGCACATTGTCAATATGACTACAATAGTAGATGTAAAAGGAGAGATCCAGAACACCTCCAACTCAGACCACATCCCCCACCCTCCCCACATTCCCCACATTCCCCTTGACCCCAAACCGAAACTGCCTCAACTCAAAAACAGGAAGTGACTCACCACAAACAGGAAGTGACTCACCACAAACAGGAAGTGACTCACCACAAACCGGAAGTGACCAATTAATTATTTAATTTTCAGATTTTCACGATTTTCTCTAATTTTCTAAAATTTCCCAAAATTTCTAAAATATCAGATTTTCACAAAAAATAGTTATAAAAATAAAACTATTGAATTTTTTTATTGAACAGGATGAGAATTATAAATACAAATGAATAACCTAAATTAAAAAATAGATATTATTAACATTGATAATGAAATAATTCATAAATTTAACATGGAATTAGATGCACTTCATGGAAAATTAAATAAGATAAAAGATTTAATTGTAACTTATAATGAAACGTCAGTTGATATTAAAACAAATATTGCAAATATTGAACAAACATTGCAGAATATTAATCAGGATAAAATGTTCTACATTGTAAGGATAGGATTATTGATACATGAATATAAATCAATTTTATCTAAACCATTATCGCCGATGAATACACATAATCCAATCTTTAAAAAGAAAATATTTATCATAAATGAGTTTTTAGATATTGTTAGAGAAATCATAAGGTTAAAATTATGGAATATACCCATTTTATATGAAATTAAACCTATCGCTAATATTACTTGTACATTTTGTAAAAACAAAACTTAACTGATTTTGAAATAACTAACACAAATATTAAAACATGTTTGCGGTGGAATAACCAACAATTAAGTTGCAACACTAATATGACTTATAATGATTATAAGAGAGTAAATATAATAGGGAAATATATTTACAATAGAGTTTCTCATTTTCAAAAATGTATTACCCAATATCAAGGTAAACAATATTGTAAAATACCAGAAAAGGTTTACAACGATCTGAATGAAAAGTTTAAAGCATATAGACTTTTGATCGACCATGAAGACGAGGTTATAAAATATTCCAATATCATGAAAACTCATATCACTATGTTTCTAAAAAAATTAAAATATACTAAACATTATGGTAATATTAATCTAATATATGTAACATTAACGAAGAAGAAATTGGATGATATTTCTCATTTAGAACAAGAGTTAATGACCGATTTTAAAACATTATTAAACCTATACTATGAAAAACATGGTAGAGATAAGGTTGAAGCACTAGATAGAAAAAAAATTCTGAATATACAATATTTATTATTTCAATTATTGCATAAACAACATCATAAATGTAATCTTGAAGATTTTACTGGTTTAAAAACAATTGAGCATAAACAATTTCATGATAAGATTTGTCATAACTTATTTAACACATTGGGGTGGGCATTTACACCAACATTTTAATTTTATTAATTTTATGTTGTGGAAAAAATTGATTTTTAGTTTAAAGAACTTTCTCTTATATAAAATGAACAATATGAGGACATATAAAAAGCAGGTCACAACATATTGTAATGTTTGTGATTATGATTATAAAAACAATTATAAACAACACCTTCAATCCAACAAACACAAAGCCAAACTTTCACAGATGATGGCTCCACTTGAACAAGAAAAACCAAAAACATGGTATTGTGATGTTTGTAAACGTGATTATAAAAGTGAACGTAAAAGACATCTTAAATCACGCAAACACACACTCAAACTTTTACATATGGTAGCTCCACCCGAACGAGAAACAAAATATTGCCGCGTTTGTGATAAGACAGTCTTGAAGAGGAGCTTTCCTGCTCATCTTAAATCAAAAAAACACATAAAGTTGAGGGGATACACTATTAAGGACACTGATGGGGCATTTAATGGACATATTAAAATAAGGATTTTTAATTTACCACCCCCAGAACCAAAATCAATAGCTGAGGCGGTTGAAACAATCAAACCCGCCATTAAAAACTATGTAAAGAATATGTTGGCTGAGATTAACCCCCTTAAATTTTATATGGGGGTAAAAATGGAATTGAAAAAAATCGGATACTGAAATAGGGGATCTTATTATAAAACGTTATATGACAACAAAATCCTTACTTTATCGCATCACTCCAGGGGTTTTTATTAACGGACGTTTATGATAAACTTATAGAACAAGAAGAACAGGTGGATCATTCGCTTGTGGGTAGTGGATTTACTATTACTAGAATACTTTTCATCGATATACATGTTCTAAAATCAAACCCCCTAAAAGCTTCTTCTTACATTGAATTGCCGATGGTCATAAAAAATAAAAATGCGGTTATTAATATTCAAAACAAAGATCATAAATGTTTTCTATGGGGTGATATTGCACGCCTACATCCCGCTGAACATAATGTCCAAAGAGTATCACATTGTGAGAAATATGAAAATGAGTTAAATGTTACTGGTTTACCATTTCCAATGCCATTATCTGATATTCATAAATTTGAGAAAATGAATAATATATCTATTAATGTTTATGGACGAACGGATAAAAACAACGTTCAGAATTTGGATATTTCTGATAACTATAAAAATGATGAAACTCATATTAACCTTCTATATTATAAATCAGGAGAAAATTCACATTACACTTACATCAAAAAAATTTCAAGATTAATTTCTTCACAAGCAAGTAAACATCATGGCAAAATGTACCCCTGTTTGCGATGTCACTCCCTCACCCACAGGAGCCAAGAAACATCAAACAAACACCTAGAATTCTGCGGTAAACATAAAGTCGTCAGAATTACTACATCCAAAGAAGGTTCAAACATAACATTCAAAGATTTCGATAAAACGATAAAACACCCCTTCGTGATATATACTGACTTTGAATGTATTATTGAAAAGATAAATAACGCTTCTTCAAAACCAAACGAAACATCCACGAATAAATATCAAAAACATACTCCTTGTGGTTTCTGTTATTATATCAAATCATCTGTTGGCGACAAATACAACAAACAAGAACTTTATAGAGGAGAAGATGTGGCTTCTGAGTTTATAAAACGATTAGAAGAGGACTGTGTACGCTTAAGAAAGACAATGAGATTAACCAATAAACCGATGAACCCGTAACAAAAGAAGAAAAAACAGAATTTAACCAACCAAATTGTATCTGTCATATCTGTGGGAAGAAAATTGATGGGAAGGAAAATGCTGGGGGACCAAAGGTTAGAGATCATTGTCATCTCACCGGTAAATATAGGGGTCCGGCCCATAATGAATGTAATCTTAATTATAAAACCCCCAATTTCATTCCGGTCTTTTTTTTTTTTTTTTTTGTATACAAGATCGAAGCTCGTGAAAGAGCGAACATTAATCACACAGAAAGACAAACCGACACATAAAACATATAACATCGGGAGCGATAGACAAGATGGGGAGAGAGGGGGAAGGACACAAACACAACATTTGAGAGCAGGGACCGAGAGACATGGAGACATCGAGAGATCTGAGAGAGGGCGAGGGCTTTGGGGGGGGGGGGCATGGGAAGGGGGCGGTGGGAGAGGTATAAAACATAGGGACACTGCCAGGACTTCCAGGAAAGAAGTTGGAATTTCAAACAAGGTGGATCTGGGGTGAATTAGCGGGGGTAGAAAAGTTCAAGGTTTTGGATGGGGGAAGATAAGAGATGGTGGTGAACAGCTGTTTTAAAGACCTGGAGGGAGGAGTGGGATTGAAGGGAGTGAGGGAGTTTGTTCCAGAGGCGGGAGAAAAGAGGAATGAAAGAGTGAAGGTGAGCAGAGAGCCGAGATTTCGGCAGTTTAACCATCAGAGGGTTGCTGGCAGATCTTGTGCGACCTGTAGGAATATTTGGGGGACAGAGCACAGAGAGAGCTGGGGGTGCAAGGCCGGAGAGGAGTCGGTAGAAGACAGAAAGACCACCTACCTGCCTGCGGTGAGTGAGTGAAAGGCCCTCAGAGATAGCTTCATCGCGGGAGATTCCAATAATTCTGAAAGCTTTGGTTTCAACAGCATGAAGCCGAGCTAGGTGTGAGGCAGGAGCACCGGCCCATAGGGGAGAACAGTATTCCATTGAGCTGCGGATGAAAGCCTTGTATGTGGTGAGGAGCTCAGGTGTGCCGAGGAAGGACTTCGCACGACAGAGGATGCCCAGTCGGCGACTGGCTTTGGAGGCCAGCTTGGAAATGTGGTTTTCCCAAGAAAGATCATGGCAGATAGTGAGACCCAAAATCTTGAGCGACAGAACTTCTTGGAGAGGATTGTTGAGAAAGTAGATGGGAGGGTTGTCCAGTCGATCTTTTCGGAGAGACATAGTAAGAGTGTGAGATTTGTCAGGATTGAAAGACATGTTCCACTTGTTTGACCAGTCTGTGATTTTGTCCAGGTCTTCAGAGAGTGAGGAGGCAGCAGACTGCCGATCTGAGGGAAGAGGAATGGAGCGGCAGAGAGTGGAGTCATCAGCAAAGAGATAGAGAGGATTTTCGAGAGAGTCAGAGAGATCATTGATGAAGACCAGAAAAAGCACGGGGCCCAGAACACTGCCTTGGTGAACTCCAGCCTGAACAGGAAGAGGAGATGAGAGAAACCCATTCAGGGCCACACGTTGACGACGACTGGAGAGGAAGTCCGCCAGCCATGTGTGGAGATTTCCATGGATACCAAAGGAGGAGAGTTTGGTGAGCAGAGCGGGGTGCCAGACCGTGTCGAAGGCACGTGATATGTCGAGGGAGACAGCTCTAATTTCCTGTTTGGCATTGAGGACCTCCATCCATTGTTGAGACAGCAGAATTATTTCTTCACAACACAACTTCTTCACAACACAACAAGAAGTTGAGACTTCTTCACAACAACGCCCATTATGACACACATCTATTTATTAAGGAGCTTTCAAAAACATATGGGAACATTTCAGCAATTCCTACCATAGATCAGGACTACATTTCATTCACAAAAACAATACGTACAAAAATAGGATTTGATGTAAAAAAAAAGGTAAAGATATATATGATACTGTGGCGGACACAAAAGCCCACTGGCGTGGTGACATCATTCCGCGCACCAAGTGGGCGGTGGCCACGCCCGAGGGGTAGGCGTGGCCTCATGATATACAACGGGCGCGCAGCCCGGAGCGCGCCAGTGTTACAGTGAGCTCCTGAAATAAAGATGCTTATAAGTTACCGCTTGTCCACTTCCTCCTTGCTCGCAAGCAGCGCGCGTAACGCCGCGCTTTACTGGTGACCCCCTTGACGTTGGATCTGCCGGAGCGATCCTTCCACATGCGACGCCATTGCCATGGCCAACTTCATCAAACTTCCCGAATTTTGGGAGGCTCATGCCGAAGTCTGGTTCGTCCAGGCTGAAGCCCAATTTCAGCTTCGGCGCCTCACCGGCGATGACACGCGCTATTGCCACGTCGTCGCCTCCCTCGGGCCCGGCACGGCCGCTCGAGTTGTGTCCGTCCTTCGCCACCCACCGGACGGCCACAAGTACGAGGCACTCAAGCGGCTACTCCTAGCCACGTTCGGCCTCACGGACGACGCACGGGCCGACCGCCTCCTGGATCTCCCCAAGCTCGGTGACACGCGCCCGTCGGTCCGAATGGACCATATGCTGTCACTGTTGGGCGACGAAGCCCCCGGTTCTCTATTCCGGGCGCTTTTCCGTCGCCAACTTCCAGCGCAGGTTCGCCTCACGTTGGCCGGGACCGGGCTAACGGAACCCCGAGCATTGGCAGCCGAGGCGGACAAGTACTTCGCCGCTTCGGACACGCGGGCGAGAGTCGGCGTGGCCGTCACGGCCCTCGTGGCTGATGCTGCTGATGCTGCTGCTGATGCTGCTGATCCACAGCATCAGCTTATACAGCATACGCAGCATGCTGATACGCACCTCGTGACCGCCGCCACGCCCCGCCCACCGCCGCGGCGAAAACCGCCACCGTGGGGAAACCTGCCAACTCCACCGGCCTGGCGGAGCCAGCCGCGCTCCTCCAGCTCCACCACCTGGTGCTGGTTCCACGCCAAGTTCGGCCACGAAGCTCGGCAGTGTCATCCGCCATGCTCCTTCAACAGGTCGGGAAACGCATGGGCCGGCGCTCAATAGTGGCGATGAGCGCCGGCCGTTCGAGCAGCCTGCTGTTCATAACGGACACCTTCTCCGGGCGCCGTTACCTGTGCGACACGGGAGCGCAGGTAAGTGTCGTTCACGCCGGCACGTCAGACAAGCACGCCGCGGGTGGGGGCCCCGCGCTGCTTGCCGCGAACGGGACGCCCATCCGTACGTACGGAAAACGCTGCCTCTCTCTGCGGTTCGGAGGGCAGGTTTTCCGATGGACGTTCGTCACCACCGACGTGCCCATGGCACTGCTTGGCGTGGACTTCCTGTGCGCTAATGGGCTCCTGGTCGACATCAAGCGCAGACGTCTTGTCCAGGCCGAGACGTTCAGCTCGCTCGCTTGTGCGTTGCCCAGCTCAACGAGCGGCTTGCCAAGCGGCTTGCCGAACGGTTCGGTTCCGGCCACGTTGGTCTGTACGCTTCCGGCAGCGGACGCATTCACCCGCCTCCTCGCCGGCTTCCCGGCCCTCACGCGGCCCACCTTCTCGGCGGGGGCCGTCAAGCATGGGGTGGCCCATCACATCCCCACTGTCGGGCCACCGGTCTACGCCCGGGCACGCCGCCTCGAGCCGACGAAGCTGGCGGTGGCAAAAGCGGGGTTCGCTACCCTGGAGTGATTCGGCATCGTTCGGTGCTCAGAGAGCGCTTGGGCGTCGCCGCTGCACATCGTGCCGAAGCCCGGCGGGGGATGGCGACCGTGCGGGGACTATCGCCGTCTCAATGACGCCACGACTCCCGACCGCTACCCCATCCCCCACATTCAGGACTTTTCCGCCCGTTTGGCGGGCATGTCCTTCTTCTCGAAGGTGGACCTCATACGCGGCTACCATCAGGTCCCCGTCAGGCCGGAGGACGTCCCGAAGACGGCGGTCATCACCCCATTCGGACTCTTCGAGTTCCTGCGCATGCCCTTCGGTCTGAAGAATGCGGCTCAGGCGTTCCAGCGACTGATGGACAGCGTCCTGCGTGACTTGGATTTTGTCTACGTCTACCTGGACGATATCCTCGTCGCCAGCGCATCCCGCGAAGAGCACCTACGCCACCTCCGCACGCTCTTCAAACGCCTGGGCCAGCATGGCCTGATTGTGAACCCCGCAAAGTGCCGGTTCGGCGCCACCATAATCGATTTTCTGGGGCACCGTGTCACCAGGCACGGAGCCGTCCCCCTGCCGGCCAAGGTGGAGGTGGTGAAGGGGTTTCCGCGCCCCCGCACGATCAGAGGGCTGCAGGAGTTCCTGGGCATGGTGAACTTTTACCATCGGTTCCTGCCCCGTATCGCCCAGCTCCTGCGCCCCCTGCACGAAGCTCTCCGAGGTAAGCCGTGCAAAGGCGACGTTACCTGGACCGAGCAGATGGACACGGCGTTCACGGGCGCGAAGCTCGCCTTGGCTAACGCCACCATGCTCGCGCACCCGGCGCCCGATGCACCGATCGCCCTCACCACCGATGCCTCGGACTACGCGGTGGGCGCGGTGCACGAGCAATGGGTGCGTGGAGCTTGGCAACCGCTGGCGTTCTTTAGCCGGCAGCTTCGCCCGCCCGAACGCCGTTACAGTACCTTCGACCGCGAGTTGCTCAGGCTTCACTTGGCGGTCAGGCACTTCCGCCATCTGCTCGAGGGCCGTGCGTTCACTGCCTTCGTCGACCACAAGCGGCTGATCTTCGCGATGGGCAAGGTCACCGAGCCGTGGTCGGCCCGGCAGCAGCGTCACCTCTCGACCGTGTCCGAGTACACGACGGACATCCAGCATGTCACGGGGAAGGACAACCCGGTGGCGGATTGCCTTTCCCGGGCCGTCGCCCACGCAGTCCACCTCGGCATCGACTATGCCCGGATGGCAGCGGACCAGGCCGCTGACCCCGACGTCCAGGCCTTGCGGACCGCCGTCACGGGCCTCCACGTCACCGAGGTGGCGTTCGACAGCGCGAGCGCGGCCCTCTTGTGCGACTTCTCCCTCGGGCGTCCTCGCCCCATCGTGCCCGCGGGCTGGCAGCGCCAGGTGTTTGACGCCATCCACGGCCTGTCCCACCTGGGCGGGAGGGCCTCCCAAAGGCTGATCGCCGACAAGTTCATCTGGCATGGCCTCCGGAAGGCCGTCCGCGGCTGGGCCATGACGTGCCTCGCGTGCCAGCGCGCCAAGGTGCACCGGCACACCCAGGCCCCGTTGGCCCCGTTCACGGTGCCGGAACGCCGGTTTGACCACGTCCACGTGGACCTGGTGGGACCTCTGCCCCCCTCACGGCATTTCACCTACGTCCTCACCATGGTGGACCACACCACCCGGTGGCCGGAGGCCGTGCCCTTGGTGTCGACAACGGCGGCCGATGTCGCGCAGGCTTTCATCGCCACCTGGGTCGCCCTGTTCGGCGCCCCCTCAGACATCTCGTCCGACCGCGGCCCCCAGTTCACCTCGGAGCTCTGGGGGGCGGTCGCGCAGGGGCTCGGGGTCCGGCTGCACCGAACCACGGCCTACCACCCCCAGGCTAACGGCCTGTGTGAGCGATTTCACAGCTCATTGAAGGCCGCGCTCCGGGCCACCCTCTGCGACGGCGGCTGGGTCGACAGGCTCCCCTGGGTCCTGCTGGGCCTCTGGACGGCGCCCAAGGAGGACCTGCGCGCATCCGCGGCGGAGTTGGTCTTCGGGCAACCGCTGCGGGTGCCGGGCGAGTTCCTCCCCGACTCCACGGCACCATGGTCCGCGGCACAGCAGCGCTCCGCTCTGCAAGAGACCGCCCAGAGGTTCGCCCCGGTGCCAACGGCATGCCACAGGCACCCACCGACGCACGTCGCCCCGGAGCTTCGCACGGCGGAGTACGTCTTCGTCCGCCACGATGCCCACCGGACACCACTGCGGCCCCCGTACGACGGGCCTTTCCGCGTGCTGGAGACCGGGGCGAAGCACTTCACCTTGGACATCGGCGGTACTCCTGTCCGCGTTTCGGTAGACCGCCTCAAGCCGGCCCACCTCGACGTGGACCATCCACCGCCAGTGGCCCGACCCCCACGTCGGGGCCGCCCCCCTGCGGGCGGACCCCCGGCACCGCCCAGCCCCGCCGCCACGCCGCCCCCCGGACCTGCACCCATCCCAGGGGCAGCCAGGGGCATCCCACCTGGCATCCCTGCACCCCGGACTCCGCCGATCGCCAGGGGGCGCTTCGGCCGGGTCATTCGTCTGCCCCGCAAACTGGCCCTCCAGGTGCGCGGGAATTCTGGGGGGGCGCGTGTGGCGGACACAAAAGCCCATTGGCGTGGTGACATCATTCCGCGCACCAAGTGGGCGGTGGCCATGCCCGAGGGGTAGGCGTGGCCTCATGATATACACCGGGCACGCAGCCCGGAGCGCGCCAGTGTTACAGTGAGCTCCTGAAATAAAGACGCTTATAAGTTACCGCTTGTCCGCTTCCTCCTTGCTCGCAAGCAGCGCGCGTAACGCCGCGCTTTAATACGACTCACATCAGGTTTCTTGACTCATTTAAATTTATGGAAAGTCCATTATCTACCTTGGCATCAAATATTAAAAACTTTCCGTCTTTCAGAGTATATATCAGATAAAAAAGAAATTGAACTTTTATCACAAAAGGGAATATACCCATATGATTACATGGATTCATTTGAGAGATTTAAAGAAACACAACTTCCCCCTAAATAATGTTTCTATAACAAGTTAAATAAATGTCATATAACCGATAAAGAATATACTCGAGCACAAAATATTTTGGAAAACGTTTAACATAAATAACCTTGGAGAGTATCATGATTTGTATCTTAAAACCGACATCTTACTATTAGCCGACGTCTTTGAAACCTTTAGAACAGTCTGCCTTAATAAACAATCATATGGGTTAGATCCCGTCCACTACTACACCGCTCCCGGATTAGCTTGGAGTGCCATGCTAAAAATGACGAAGCAAAAGTTGGATTTAATCAGTGATGAAGATATGCTTTTGATGATAGAAGAGGCTAAAAGAGGAGGAATATCACAAGTATGTTCTCAGAGATATGCTAAGGCTAACAATAATTATCTTCCTAATTATGATGATATGAAAGATAGTTCTTACCTGATGTACTATGATGCTAATAATTTGTATGGATGGGCTGTCTCAAGCTCTACCTTATGGAGGGCTCAAATGGGTTGAAGAGAAAGATTATGAAAAGGTTTTACAAAACATCGTTACATGCTCACAAAAAGAATTGGACGATTCGAAAGTTGGATATTATTTTGAGGTTGATTTGAAATATCCTAAAGAACTCCAAAATAAACACGACAACCTCCCATATACCCCGACCAAAGAATGTCCGAAAGAAGAATGGCTAAGTGATTATCAACGAACATTTAATATAAAAGGTAAACCAACAGAAAAATTACTTACTTATCACTTACTTATCACTTATCTTATTACTTATCACTTATCTTATCATTATCTTATTTTTGAAAGATAAGAAAGATAAGAAAAAAAATTATTGATAAGAAAAATTACTTATCACTGATATGATAAAGAAAATTATGTTTTACACCAAAGGAACTCAAAGCCATATGTATCGGCAGGATTGAAAGTAAAGAACTTCCGTTTCCTGATTGACTTCCGTTTCCGGTCCCTGGAGCAAGGAAGCGTCTTCGACCTCTGCACGGCAGCAAAGTTATAGTATTTTTTCCATTCGTGTCTTCGTCAATTTCTACTCGTTTTTTATTGTGCATGTGTTGCAGTGTGTTTTCTAGTTGGTGTTGATTTGCAATTCTTGCAAACTTTTGTATAATTTAATCGTTTTCTGTCCCACCGCGTGCGCGGTCTGGTTTCACTCGGCTTCCCTACCCCCATAGGTGTTCTGTGAATTTAAGTTCTTTCCTTCGCTGTATTGCTTATTTCTTAGATTTTCTCTTCTCCCCCTAAATTCCCCGAACATCGACCACTTGTCTAACGTTTTAAATACCATCTGGCAAATACCGTAATTAATCGTGTTCTGCTCCTCGTGTGCGGCCTTGTACCCCCGTCGTTGTTTGCTAACTTAAGTCCGCTACTTTGTGTTTTGCTTGGCTCTTAGATTTTTCCCTTCTACCCCGAACATAATACTCTTTGTCTGACGTTTTAAATCCCCACCCCCCGAAAAAAAATATATATATATATATATTTTTCCTTTCTCCACGTGTGCTGTTGTCTCATCCTGTACTTCTGTCCAAGTGTGCTGTTCGCCCCGCCCCCATTATCTCCTTGCCATCCACCTTTTGCTCTGTTCACGTGACTCGTGATGGTCCCTCTCGGCCCTCCCACCGTCGGAATTTTGTGCATTTAAGATTGTTCACGGTTCTGTTTAAATGTTATTTAAATATGTTTAAACTTTCCCCTTCAGTGTTTTATTCACTGGTATATTACAACACACTGTTTTACTTCATATTTAAAAGGCTTCTTTCAATTTCCTCTCCAACTCATTCCACTTCAAAAAAAAAAAAATTCAATCCCTTATAACTCTAAATCACTGCATGCTCTAAATTCACATTCTTTCCATCCTTCCTCCATCGTTCTTAATCGGATTGCTAACTTGAAAATCACAATAAACCCAATTTGTTATCAATGTTCGTCTTTCATTAATCATCCACTTTCTAAACTCCCCTCTTGCCCCTCCCCTCCAAATCCCCCTTGCCCCTACACTCCTAAACTCCCCCCTTCCCCCTCCACTCCTAAACTCCCCCCTTGCCCCTCCCCTCCTAAACTCCCCCCTTGCCCCTCCCCTCCTAAACTCCCCCCTCACTCCTCCCCTTCAAAACTCCCCCCCAACCCCTCCCATTCAAATCTCCTCCCATACCATTCCTCTCCAATTCTCCCTCCCCCCTCCTCCTCCTCAAAGCTTCCTCCTCCCCATTTCGTCTCCCTTCTATCTCATACCTCCACCTCCCCCAACCTTCTACTTTCCTCTGCCCCCCCTCAAACAACCCCTCACTGTGCCTCATCCCTTCACCATCAAACCTTTCGTTCTCCTCATCCTTCCTTTTCTTGTAACTCTTCTGTATTCTCTGACACACTATCAACTGCTCTCCCTACCTTCCCCTCTCATCCTTCATCTTACCCGACATCTCCCCTCCCCTGTCCTGTACCCGATGCTCCCCCTCTCTCTTCATTAACGGTATGGACCTCAAACATCCGGGGCCTTCGCTCAAACTTGACTGATCTCTCCATACAGGTTGCTTCTGACAATCCAGACTTGATCTGCTTAACAGAAACTTTCCTCCTTCAAGATGTCTCTGATTCCTTAATATCTCTTCCTGGTTACTCCCTCCTCTAGTATGAGAGAACTGAGCCTCATCCTGGTGGTGGGGTGGCTATCTTTATCAAAAACTCTCTTCCTCACTCTCCTTGCACTGCCCTCTCTCCACCTCACCCCCAGGAGTACCTCTGGCTACGGCTTCCTCTCCGCTCCCACCTTTTGTTCATATGTGTTCTGTACCGTCCTCCAAACAGTGATGACTCCATTTACATTTCACTGTCTGACAACATGGACCAACTTCTATCCACTCATCCCAACTCTCTCTTCCTCATATGTGGCGACTTCAACTGTCATCATGCCGGCTGGCTGGGTGTGGGTTCATCTCTCACCAGCCATGGCACCTCAGCAAAGGACTTCTGCGACTCACTGGGATTGACAAAATCTGTCAATTTCCCGACCCGGATCTCAGCCAATGGTGTATCTTCTCTTGTAGACTTGGTTATGACAAACTTCCCTGCTAATGTCTGCTGCTCTTCTTCTACCCGAATCGGTTCTTCTGATCATGTGCTTGTTAAAGTGGACATCTCTCTGGCCATTCTCAGAGAGCCTCCTCAGCGTCGCCGAGTCTGGCATTTCACTCAGGCCGACTGGCATGGTCTTCAAGCAGCCATGAATCATCTGGACTGGTCTCCCATCTCCACTGCCTCTGACATCAATTCTTCCTGGGAATTCTTCCAAAACAAACTGCTCTCTCTCATGCACAGATTTATCCCATCTCGTCTTCAGTTGTCTTACCCTTCTGCCCGTCCATGGTACACTGAATCTTGTGGTGAGGCAGTTTACCTGAAACAACTAGCCTTTGCCTCTTGGAAGGCTAATCCAACTGAAGGCAATCTCAGTTCCTTCCACCAAGCTTGGAACAAGTGTGTGTCTACCTTCAGGAGTGCCAGGAAACACCATCTCTCCACACTCAAGAATGAACTCTCAAACCTGTCTCCTTCCTTCAAATCCTGGTGGCGTCTGGTCAAATCCGTTTCTGGTGTTTGTTCCCCCTCCATCCCCTCCCTTACCTCAAATGGCTACACAGTTGACACCGCACGTGACAAAACCGAATGCCTCAACTCTGTGTTTGCCTCAAAATCTTGTGTCCCAAACCCATCTCTCCCTGTTCCCACCTTACCCAGTCGAACCCAACTGCTCCTGGACTCTGTGTCCTTCTCTCCTGACAAGGTGGAGGAGTTTTTGTCAAACCTCGACTCTGATTCTGCAACTGGACCAGATGGCATCAGCCCACGGGTCCTAAAATCCTGCTCTGCCGCTCTATCTCACCCTCTCTCTGTTCTTTTCACCCTCTCTTTTGCTCAAGGTCATCTGCCAGCATCCTGGAAATCAGCAAACATTACCGCTTTACACAAAAAGGTGCAAAAACAGATCCTTGCAACTACAGACCAATCAGCTTGCTCCCAATTATCAGCAAAGTCATGGAATCCATCATTGCTTCGGATACCAAATCCTTCCTCTTCTCCAATGGCTTGATCTCCGATCATCAATTTGGATTCAGACCAGGTCATTCTACTCTGGACATGCTGCTTCTGCTGTCTCAAAAATGGATGGAGGTCCTCAATGCCAAGCAGGAAATCAGAGCCGTCTCCCTTGACATATCACGTGCCTTCGATACGGTCTAGCACCCAGCTCTGCTCACCAAACTCTCCTCCTACGGTATCCATGGATATCTCCATGCATGGCTTGCGTACTTCCTCTCTGGTCATAGACAACGTGTGGCCCTGAATGGATTTCTCTCATCTCCCCTTCCTGTTCAGGCTGGAGTTCCCCAAGGCAGTGTTCTGGGCCCTGTGCTTTTTCTGGTCTTTATCAATGATCTCTCCGACTCTCTAGAGAATCCTCTCTATCTCTTTGCTGATGACTCCACTCGCTATCGCTCCATTCCTCTTCCCTCAGATCGGCAGTCTGCAGCCTCCTCACTCTCTGAAGACCTGGACAAAATCACAGACTGGTCAAACAAGTGGAACATGTCTTTCAATCCTGACAAATCTCACACTCTTCCAATGTCTCTCCGAAAAGATCGACTGGACAACCCTCCCATCTACTTTCTCAACAACCCTCTCCAAGAAGTTCTGTCGCTCAAGCTTTTGGGTCTCACTATCTGCCATGATCTTTCTTGGGAAAACCACATTTCCAAGCTGGCCTCCAAAGCCAGTCGCCGACTGGGCATCCTCCGTCGTGCGAAGTCCTTCCTCGGCACACCTGAGCTCCTCACCACATACAAGGCTTTCATCCACAGCTCAATGGAATACTGTTTTCCCCTATGGGCCGGTGCTCCTGCCTCACACCTAGCTCGGCTTCACGCTGTTGAAACCAAAGCTTTCAGAATCATTGGAATCTCCCGTGATGAAGCTATCTCCGAGGGCCTTTCACTCACTCACCGCAGGCAGGTAGGTGGTCTTTCTGTCTTCTACCGACTCCTCTCCGGCCTTGCACCCCCAGCTCTCTCTGTGCTTTGTCCCCCAAATATTCCTACAGGTCGCACAAGATCTGCCAACAACCCTCTGATGGTTAAACTGCCGAAATCTCGGCTCTCTGCTCACCTTCACTCTTTCATTCCTCTTTTCTCCCGCCTATGGAACAAACTCCCACACTCCCTTCAATCCCACTCCTCCCTCCAGGTCTTTAAAACAGCTGTTTACCACCATCTCTTATCTTTCCCCATCCAAAACCTTGATCTTTTCTACCCCCACTAATTCACCCCAGATCCACCTTTTTTGAAATTCCAACTTCTTTCCTGGAAGTCCCAGCAGTGTCCTTATGTTTTATACCTCTCCCAACCCCCTTTCCCATGCTTCCCCCCCCCCCCCCAAAGCCCTCTCCCTCCCACAGATCTCTCGATATCCCTGCTCTCAGATGTTGTTTTTGTGTTCCTCCCCCTTTCGCCCCATCTTGTCTACCGCTCCCCATGTTATATGTTTTATGTGTCGGTTTGTCTTTCTGTGTGATTAATGTTAGCACTTTCACGAGCCTCGATCTTGTATAAAAAAAAAGAAAAGAAAAAAAAAAGAAGGTTCATAGATTTATACAGTTTAACCAAAGTCATTCGATGAAGGAAATGATGATTTTAACACTCAAAGGAGAACCGAAGCAAAAACCGATTTTGAGAAAGACTTTTATAATTCTGTATTTGGAAAGACGATGGAAAATCTTAGGAATAGAGAAAACATAAGACCTACTACATCTTTAGAGCAAGCAGCAAAATTAATTAATAAACCTAGTTTTCAAAGCAAAGTGGTGTTTTAAGAGAACTTTGTTGCTATTCATTTGCAAAAAGAGAGTATTAAAATGGATAAACCTATTTATTTCGGAACGACGGTTCTTGATCTATCAAAATTATTAATACTAGGGCATTGCCCGTACTATATCTATATCTAAAATTATATCCCCCCCCTCTATTTACATGAAATGGTTTGGTCCAAAGCGAACGGCTTGCGAGTACGGTGACAATCCCCCCCCCTCTATTTACATGCAATGGTTTGGTCCAAAGCGAACGGCTTCCGGAGTTTGGTAAAGAAATCGCCATCGCGTGCACAAACGCGCAGGAAAGCGAATGAATCGCAAATTCGTTTTTATTAGTTGTAAAACATAGTTTAACGCCAACATAGTTTGCAAACGTGAAATAAATGAATACGCTCTCAAATGTGCCATCCGAGGCAGAGTGTGCCCGCCACGTTCGGCACACGCGATCGTTCGCTGCTCTCTGATTGGTTGAATCGTTTTTTGGACATAGCTCGGTAAGTAATTGTCCGATTAATATGAAACCTTGAAAAGGCACATCCTCGGGTCCCCAGCAATATACCTGGCAAGTTAAAAGTATATCGGACCCGTGGTTGTCGAGAAACAGCGGTCACAGACAAACGTACAGACAGAGATTACTGGAATTATAGATAGATATGATTGTAGCGGTTCCCGCTGGATGTACACAATCGCCTTGCACCTGCCAGGACGCGGCCAGGGCGCAATCGCCATGCCGGGCTCGTCCGGACGGGCCCAGACGCGCCTCTCCCGGGCATGCCCGGATTCGCTGTTCCCGGGCACGCCCGAACCTCCCGGGCACGCCCGGTCTCGTCTTTCCCGGGCATGTCTGCTCTCGCCTTTCCAGGGCTCGCCCAGAGCGCTCGGGCATGCCCAGCCTCGACTTGCCAGGCCGCGTCCAGGACACCCGGGCATGCCCAGTCTCGGTTTTCCCGGGCAAACGCCCCGGCATAAATGTGTATATATATTGCTGCCCGATAAACGGGCTTTTCAGAGTACCCGAGTTTGATACGTGCATTAAAGCAACTCGGACGAATTTCCGTCTTTGGTCGCGTCAATTCTTTCGACTCGCGTTGGAGTGCAGCTCCTTCACTGGTGACCTACCGACATGGACACGGCAGTGACTCTTAAACTGCCTACCTTCTGGGAGGCTCATGCGGCTGTTTGGTTCGCCCAGGCGGACTCCCAGTTCGCCCTGCGAGGCATCACCGTGGACGACACCCGCTTCCACCATGTCATGGCAGCGCTCGCTTCCGCCACCGCGGCCCGCACCCTGAGCCTCCTCGAGCACCCGCCGGCTGCTGACAAGTATGACGCGCTGAAGACGCTCCTCCTCGACGCTTTCGTCCTCTCGCCGGCCGCACGCGCACGGCGCCTGCTCGACCTGCCCGAGCCCGGCGACACGCGCCCGTCCGAGCGCATGGACTATATGCTCTCGTTGCTCGGTGAGCACTCTCCAGATTTTCTGTTCCGCGAGCTGTTCCTTCGCCAGCTGCCTCACCCGGTACGCCTCGCCCTGGCTGGCACGTCGATCACAGATCCCTGCGCCCTCGCCAGGGAAGCCGATAAGATCTCCTCGGCGGGCCAGCACATCGGAGCGGCTACCTGGAGCCTGCCGCCGTCAAAGGCGACGCCCATGACACCCGAGCGCCCTGTGCGGTTGGAGGCCGAACTGCCGGTGCAACTGGCGGCCGCCACGCCGTGCCGACCGCTTCCGACACGACGGCCGGGGCCTACACCTGACCAGGCGTGGTGTTATTACCACGCCAGGTTCGGACACAAGGCGCGACTTGCTTTTTATTCGGGACACAGCGTCCGGGGGGCATTTCCTTTGTGACACCGGCGCCCAACTGAGCGTCATACCCGCCTCCGAGCAGGACAGGCGGGACGCCACGTGCGGCCCCTCTTTGGTCGCTGCTAATGGCTCGGCCATACGCACTTTCGGCCCACGCGACGTCACCCTCTGCCTCGGCAGCCAGCGCTTTCAGTGGAACTTTGTGACCGCCTGCGTCCCCATGGCTTTGCTGGGCGCCGACTTCCTCTGCGCGCACAGGCTGCTGGTCGACGTCAAACGACGTCGCCTTGTCAACGCCGAGACCTTCAACTCCCTGGCGTGCACGATGAGCAGCTCCGCGCCGACCGAACTTGCGTGCGCCCTCCCGACGGCGAACGAGTTCGCTTGCCTGCTCGCGGAATTCCCGGCCCTCACGCGGCCGACGTTTTCGGCCGTCGCAGTGCGGCATGGGATCGAGCACCACATACCCACTACGGGCCTGCCAGTCTACGCCAGGGCCCGCCGCCTCGACCCTGCCAAGCTCGCCGTGGCAAAGGCCGAGTTCGACGCGTTGGAGCATCTCGGTATCGTGCAGCGCTCCGATAGCGCGTGGGCCCCACCACTGCACATCGTGCCAAAGCCGGGGGGCGGATGGCGCCCGTGTGGCGACTACCGCCGCCTCAACGACGCTACCACCCCCGACAGGTACCCGATCCCGCACATCCAGGACTTTTCCGCCCGTTTGGCGGGAGGGGTCATATTTTAAAAAATTGACCTGATACGGGGATACCACCAGGTACCTGTCCGGGCGGCCGACGTCCCGAAGACGGCCGTCATCACGCCGTTTGGCCTGTTCGAATTTTTGAGGATGCCGTTTGGCCTCAAGAACGCGGCCCAGGCGTTCCAGCGCTTGATGGACGGCGTGCTGCGCGACCTGCCATTTCTTTTCGTCTATCTGGACGACATCCTCGTCGCCAGCACGTCCCGTGCCGAGCACCTCCTCCACCTCCGAACACTGTTCGGTCGCCTCAGCGAGCATGGCTTAATTGTCAACCCGGCCAAATGCCACTTCGGCACGACGACCGTTGACTTTTTGGGCCACCGCATCACCAAGACTGGGGCCGTGCCGCTGCCGACCAAGGTCGAGGCCATCACCACGTTTCCACGTCCCCGTTCCATCAAGGCCCTACAAGAGTTCCTCGGCATGGTGAATTTTTATCACCGATTCGTGCCCCGCGCTGCTCAGCTCATGCAGCCCCTTTACGAGGCCCTCCAGGGCAAGCCGGCCAGGCATGACATCGTTTGGTCCGCGGCCATGGACGCGGCCTTCGCGAGCGCAAAACGGGCCCTCGCCGACGCAACGCTGCTGGCTCACCCGGTGCTCAACGCGCCCATCGCCCTCACTACGGACGCCTCCAACTACGCGGTGGGCGCCGTCCATGAACAATGGGTGGACGGGGTTTGGCAGCCACTCACTGTTTTTCAGCCGGCAACTCCGGCCGAACGAGTTAAAATACAGCACGTTCGACCGCGAGCTGCTTGGTCTATTCCTGGCCGTTCGCCATTTCCGACACCTCCTGGAGGGCCGCCCGTTCACGGCTTTCGTCAACCACAAGCCGTTGGTCTACGCAATGGCCAAAGTCACGGAGCCATGGTCGGCCCACCAGCAGCGCCACCTCTCCGCCGTGTCGGAATTCACCACGGACATCCGGCACGTCGCCGGCAAAGACAACGCCGTGGCCGACTGTCTTTCTCGGGCCAGCGCGAATGCGGTCCACCTCGGCGTGGACTTCGCGCTCATGGCGGCCGACCAGACCACCGACACCTCGGTGCAGGCCCTCCGGGCGGTGGACACGGGCCTCCGCCTGGCCGACATCCCCTTCGCGGGCACCGTCCTGCTCTGCGACGTCTCCCAGGGCCAGCCTCGCCCCATCGTGCCCGTTTCCTGGCAGCGCCGCATCTTCGCCTCCATCCACGGCCTTTCTCACCCGGGCCGGAAAGCTTCTCAGAAGCTGGTGTCGGCGCGTTTCGTCTGGCACGGCCTTCGACGGAACGTCCGCGACTGGGCCAACGCCTGCATGGCCTGCCAGCGGGCCAAGGTCCACCGCCACACCCAGGCCCCGCTGGCACCGTTCACCGTGCCTGCACGGCGTTTCGACCACGTCCACGTGGACCTGGTGGGTCCCCTTCCCCCATCGCGGGGGTTCACCCACCTGCTCACCATGGTGGACAGGACCACCAGGTGGCCGGAGGCCGTGCCCCTCACCTCCACCACCAACGCCGACGTGGCGCAGGCGTTCATCGCCACGTGGGTCGCGTGCTTCGGTGCACCGGCGGACATCTCGTCCGTCCGCGGCCCACAGTTCACGTCCGAACTTTGGGGCGCTGTCGCCCGCTCGTTGGGGGTCACACTGCACCGCACCACGGCCTACCACCCCCAAGCCAACGGGTTGTGCGAGCGGTTTCACCGCTCCATGAAGGCCGCACTCATGGCCGGCCTTCAGGACGACGGTTGGGCCGACCGGCTGCCGTGGGTCCTTTTGGGCCTCCGCACGGCCCCCAAGGAGGACCTCCGGGCGTCCGCCGCCGAGCTCGTCTACGGCCAGCCGCTCCGCGTCCCGGGCGAGTTCGTGCCCGACGCGACCAGTCGCTGGTCCGCCGCACACCAGCGCTCGGACCTCCAGGAGGCCGCCCGACGATTTGCCCCCGTGCCAACGTCCCGCCACGGTGGCCCCCAGTCCTACGTTCCCCCGGCGCTTCGCACAGCGGAGTACGTCTTTGTGCGTCATGACGCACACCGGGGGCCACTCCGGCCGCCGTACGACAGGCCCTTCCGGGTCCTGCGACGGGGCGACAAGTCCTTCGTCGTCGACTTCAGCGGCCGGTCGGACCGGATCTCTGTGGACCGCCTCAAACCGGCGCATGTGGACGTCGACCGACCACCACGGTTGGCCCTTCCTCCGTGGCGAGGCCGCCCCCCGTCCACAGTTCCCCCCGCTCGACCACCCACCACCAGATCGGACCCCGCCCCACGACCCTCCAGGGGTCACTTCGGCCGGGTCATCCGGACCCCCCTTAAATTGACCCTGCCGGTGCAGGTCGATTCTGGAGGGGCGTGTGTAGCGGTTCCCGCTGGATGTACACAATCGCCTTGCACCTGCCAGGACGCGGCCAGGGTGCAATCGCCATGCCGGGCTCGTCCGGACGGGCCCAGACGCGCCTCTCCCGGGCATGCCCGGACTCGCTGTTCCCGGGCACGCCCGAACCTCCCGGGCACGCCCGGTCTCGTCTTTCCCGGGCATGCCCGCTCTCGCCTTTCCAGGGCTCGCCCAGAGCGCCCGGGCACGCCCAGCCTCGACTTGCCAGGCCGCGTCCAGGACGCCCGGGCATGTCCAGACTCGCCTTTCCAGGGCTCGCCCAGAGCGTCCGGGCATGCCCGCTCTCGCCTTTCCAGGGCTCGCCCAGAGCGCTCGGGCACGCCCAGCCTCGACTTGCCAGGCCGCGTCCAGGACGCCCGGGCATGTCCAGACTCGCCTTTCCAGGACTCGCCCTTGACACCCGGGCATGCCCGGTCTCGGTTTTCCCGGGCAAACGCCCCGGCATAAATGTGTATATATATTGCTGCCCGATAAACGGGCTTTTCAGAGTACCCGAGTTTGATACGTGCATTAAAGCAACTCGGACGAATTTCCGTCTTTGGTCGCGTCAATTCTTTCGACTCGCGTTGGAGCGCAGCTCCTTCATGATTACCTTTACAATAACTTGAAGAAGAAATATCAAAATAATGTTTCTCTACTTTATACGGATACGGATTGTTTCATTTTAGAATTTAGAAATTAAAACGGAAGATGTTTATTCAGATATGCTTGAGGATAGTGACTCGTATGATACGAGTAATTATAAGTTAACTGATAAGTTGTTTTCCTGAAAGAATAAAAAGGTTATTGGAAAGTTTAAGGATGAATTAGGAGGAAAGGTAATGACTGAATATGTTGGATTGAGAGCTAAGGCTTATGCTTATAAATATATTGATGATAATAATATTGAAAGATGTGATAAGAAGTTAAAAGGAATAAAGAAAGGTGTTATCAAAGAAGAAATAGAGTTTAAACATTATTATAATTGTTTATTTTCAAGGAAAGAGGAGTTTAGAAAAATGAATACGATAAGAAGTTATGCACATCAATTTTATATACGGAGGAGGTGAACAAGAAGGTCCTGGAAGCTTATGATGATAAAAGGTTTATTTTAAACAATGGAATTGATTGTCGCTCTAATGGGAACATGTTCATAATTAAAAAATAAAATAAATTAATAATAAAAATGAGTTATTGCATCAAATGTAAAAAGAAAACCAAAACTAAAAATATATCGTATGATATAAATAAAGCGAATAGAGTTCATGAAAAGGGAGAATGTGTAATATGCAGCGCTAAAGGTGGGTTTTCACGGGACACGCAAACGGTTCGCGAAGGATGCGAATGTCGAAAAAATGGCAAAGTCCAACATTCGTATTTTAGGCTCCAAAAGTTCGCCAAACATGCGCGGGGGTTCGGAAGCGTCGTCAATTGTTCGCCGGGAATTTCAAACTTTTTTGAAATTCCCGCCGAACAAAAAACGACTCCTGCGAACAATTGACGACGCTTCCGAACCCCCGCGCATGTTTGGCGAACTTTTGGAGCCTAAAATACGAATGTTGGACTTTGCCATTTTTTCGACATTCGCATCCTTCGCGAACCGTTCGCGTGTCCCGTGAAAACCCAACTTAAAAAGTGTCGATTCATCTCACATAAAAGTGGAGGTGATATACAAAAATTTATATCAGGTAGTAGGTTTACAACAACGGGGATTCCAAAAAAGTTTTGTGATGTGATGTTTTGATCGCTGTGTATTTATTTGTATGTCTGTGTGTGTGTATGTTAATCGCATAACTCAAAAAGTATTCAACCGAATCGCATGAAATTTGGTGGGATGATTGGTTATTATACGGGACACATTTGATTACATTTTGGGAAACAGATTTGCTCAAATTCTGACTATTTTTAACTCGATCGTATTTCACTCAAAGTTATGAGCGACTGAAGAAGAAGATGTCCATCCAGGACGTCATCACTATAACGCGATCTCCCGCGATCATTTCAACCTCAAAAAAAATTATAATTGCAGATTTGACAATAGATGAGGCATATTAACAAACGAATGAAACAGATTTGCTCAAATTCTGACTATTTTTAACTCGATCGTATTTCACTCAAAGTTATACGCGACTGAAGAAGAAGATGTCCATCCAGGACGTCATCACTATAACGCAATCTCCCGCGATCATTTCAACCTCAAAAAAAATTATAATTGCAGATTTGTCAAGAGATGAGGCATATTAACAAACGAATGAAACAGATTTGCTCAAATTCTGACTATTTTTAACTCGATCGTATTTCACTCAAAGTTATGAGCGACTGAAGAAGAGGATGTCCATCCAAGACGTCATCACTATAACGCGATCTCCCGCAATCATTTCAACCTCAAATGAAATTCAAATTGCAGATTTGTCAATCGGGGAGGCATATTAACAGACGAATGAAACAGATTTGCTCAAATTCTGATTTTTAAAAATCGATCGCATTTCACATAAAGTTTGAGGTACTAAAGAAGAAGAAGATTCGTTTAGCTTCTCAGATAAAATAAATAATTCTGTCTGCAATTTCAGGTTAATTACCTTCGCAAAAGCGGAAGGTTATGTTTTGATCGCTGTGTATTTATTACCTTCGCAAAAGCGGAAGGTTATGTTTTGATCGCTGTGTATTTATTTGTATGTCTGTGTGTGTGTGTGTGTATGTTATTCGCATAACTCAAAAAGTATTCAACCGATTCGCATGAAATTTGGTGGGATGATAGGTTATTATCCGGGAACCATTTGATTACCTTCGCAAAAGCGGAAGGTTATGTTTTGATCGCTGTGTATTTATTTGTATGTCTGTGTGTGTGTATGTTAATCGCATAACTCAAAAAGTATTCAACCGAATTGCATGAAATTTGGTGGGATGATTGGTTATTATACGGGACACATTTGATTAGATTTTGGGAAACAGATTTGCTCAAATTCTGACTATTTTTAACTCGATCGTATTTCACTCAAAGTTATGAGCGACTGAAGAAGAAGATGTCCATCCAGGACGTCATCACTATAACGCGATCTCCCGCGATCATTTCAACCTCAAAAAAAATTATAATTGCAGATTTGACAATAGATGAGGCATATTAACAAACGAATGAAACAGATTTGCTCAAATTCTGACTATTTTTAACTCGATCGTATTTCACTCAAAGTTATGCGCGACTGAAGAAGAAGATGTCCATCCAGGACGTCATCACTATAACGCAATCTCCCGCGATCATTTCAACCTCAAAAAAAATTATAATTGCAGATTTGACAATAGATGAGGCATATTAACAAACGAATGAAACAGATTTGCTCAAATTCTGACTATTTTTAACTCGATCGTATTTCACTCAAAGTTATGAGCGACTGAAGAAGAAGATGTCCATCCAGGACGTCATCACTATAACGCAATCTCCCGCGATCATTTCAACCTCAAAAAAAATTATAATTGCAGATTTGTCAAGAGATGAGGCATATTAACAAACGAATGAAACAGATTTGCTCAAATTCTGACTATTTTTAACTCGATCGTATTTCACTCAAAGTTATGAGCGACTGAAGAAGAGAATGTCCATCCAAGACGTCATCACTATAACGCGATCTCCCGCAATCATTTCAACCTCAAATGAAATTCAAATTGCAGATTTGTCAATCGGGGAGGCATATTAACAGACGAATACCACCACATGGATGTGATTACAATATCAAACTTTTGGCGGGATAGAATGGTTTAATTTGAAACAAATCTTCCCGCATGACAACGTAGGTGTGGCTTTGCTACACAGATCTTGTAGTCTTTTATTTTGGCAACAAAAGTAGCTGCGGAGATGCGTCAAAATCAGTTTTCTGAACGTCCGATCTTATCTCGAGCACTTTGATGACATGAGGAACGATCCAGCTATCAGAAAGATGGATGTGCTCTGTTTTGCTGAGACATTTTTGCATGACGGCCAACGACTAGGACCAGAACAAATGCTCAAGCAGGACGTTCAATGCTTTCGAGCTGAGAGGCCCCTCGACCACGGGATTCACAGAGGAGGCATTATGATTCAGGCTCCACAGGAGATGACTCCAGCGAGTTTGGACACACCATCCACAGCACTGGAGTACACAGGAATCGCCCTCCACGCCCACCGAAGGACAATCAACATCGTGACCGTGTACAGGCCTCCATCACAGGGTCCTAGGATATTCAAAGACCGTCTTCAACAACTGATGACCACACTGAACACAGAAAACCTGACGGTCCTCCTCGGAGATTTCAATTTTGACTTGCTGGACACCCCTGACCATGACATCCTCCAGCTGATGGCTCACCACGGGTTTCGCCAGTGTGTGACCGGACCAACGACTGACCAAGGATCGCTACTGGACCACGTCTACGTCAACCAGCCAGTCACTGTACATGTGGATGTCGTGGACACATATTATTCAGACCACGATATCATTTGCGTCTCTCTGCAAATGTGACTTTTCACCTATGATGAGATGTATTCCTACTTTTAGTTCTTTTATATTATACACAATTATCACTAGTTCATGTATGACTGCATACAGTTAGGTCAATTGGAATACTACGTTCTATTTTAGGCTGATGTATTGTTAGTAACATATAGTTCATGTATTGTTTTTCAATAGGAGTATGCATGTTTACATTATGCTGTAACTTTTCTCCAATTGTTCTCAATTGCAAAACAAGAATTTCAAAAGTAATACAAATTAAAGGTATTAATTCTCATTCATTTTTTTATGGATGTTACACAATTTAATGGTAATGTTCAGGGAACTTGTTTCACGAACGTCCGGCTTTGGACATGTATAGTTATGTACTTGTCAGAAAAATATAATAAAATACATATCAACAGAACAACCATTTCTCTGTCTCATATTTTTGCAGCACTTCGCAGCACATGGAGTCCAAATGTTATCAAGTACCACCACATGGATGTGATTACAATATCAAACTTTTGGCGGGATAGAATGGTTTAATTTGAAACAAATCTTCCCGCATGACAACGTAGGTGTGGCTTTGCTACACAGATCTTGTAGTCTTTTATTTTGGCAACAAAAGTAGCTGCGGCGAAGGTATGCGCTCTACCGAGTGCCCGTTCTAGAATCCGGGCACTCGGTAGAGCGCACCCGGGCACTCGGTAGAGCGCATACCTTCGCGTTTCGTCTGGCACGGCCTTCGACGGAACGTCCGCGACTGGGCCAACGCCTGCATGGCCTGCCAGCGGGCCAAGGTCCACCGCCACACCCAGGCCCCGGTGGCACCGTTCACCGTGCCTGCACGGCGTTTCGACCACGTCCACGTGGACCTGGTGGGTCCCCTTCCCCCATCGCGGGGGTTCACCCACCTGCTCACCATGGTGGACAGGACCACCAGGTGGCCTAAGCCGTGCCCCTCACCTCCACCACCACCGCCGACGTGGCGCAGGCGTTCATCGCCACGTGGGTCGCGTGCTTCGGCGCACCGGCGGACATCTCGTCCGACCGCGGCCCACAGTTCACGGCTGAACTTTGGGGCGCGGTCGCCCGCTCGTTGGGGGTCACGCTGCACCGCACCACGGCCTACCACCCCCAAGTCAACGGGTTGTGCGAGCGGTTTCACCGCTCCATGAAGGCCGCACTCATGGCCGGCCTTCAGGACGACGGTTGGGCCGACCGGCTGCCGTGGGTCCTTTTGGGCCTCCGCACGGCCCCCAAGGAGGACCTCCGGGCGTCCGCCGCCGAGCTCGTCTACGGCCAGCCGCTCCGCGTCCCGGGCGAGTTCGTGCCCGACGCGACCAGTCCCTGGTCCGCCGCACACCAGCGCTCGGACCTCCAGGAGGCCGCCCGACGATTTGCCCCCGTGCCAACGTCCCGCCACGGTGGCCCCCAGTCCTACGTTCCCCCGTCGCTTCGCACAACGGAGTACGTCTTTGTGCGTCATGACGCACACCGGGGGCCACTCCGGCCGCCGTACGACGGGCCCTTCCGGGTCCTGCGACGGGGCGACAAGTCCTTCGTCGTCGACTTCAGCGGCCGGTCGGACCGGATCTCTGTGGACCGCCTCAAACCGGCGCACGTGGACGTCGACCGACCACCAAGGTTGGCCCTTCCTCCGCGGCGAGGCCGCCCCCCGTCCACAGTTCCCCCCGCTCGACCACCCACCACCAGATCGGACCCCGCCCCACGACCCTCCAGGGGTCGCTTCGGCCGGGTCATCTGGACCCCCCTTAAATTGACCCTGCCGGTGCAGGTCGATTCTGGAGGGGCGTGTGTAGCGGTTCCCGCTGGATGTACACAATCGCCTTGCACCTGCCAGGACGCGGCCAGGGCGCAATCGCCATGCCGGGCTCATCCGGACGGGCCCAGACGCGCCTCTCCCGGGCATGCCCGGACTCGCTGTTCCCGGGCACGCCCGAACCTCCCGGGCACGCCCGGTCTCGTCTTTCCCGGGCATGCCCGCTCTCGCCTTTCCAGGGCTCGCCCAGAGCACCCGGGCACGCCCAGCCTCGACTTGCCAGGCCACGTCCAGGACGCCCGGGCATGTCCAGACTCGCCTTTCCAGGGCTCGCCCAGAGCGTCCGGGCATGCCCGCTCTCGCCTTTCCAGGGCTCGCCCAGAGCGCTCGGGCACGCCCAGCCTCGACTTGCCAGGCCGCGTCCAGGACGCCCGGGCATGTCCAGACTCGCCTTTCCAGGACTCGCCCTTGACACCCGGGCATGCCCGGTCTCGGTTTTCCCGGGCAAACGCCCCGGCATAAATGTGTATATATATTGCTGCCCGATAAACGGGCTTTTCAGAGTACCCGAGTTTGATACGTGCATTAAAGCAACTCGGACGAATTTCCGTCTTTGGTCGCGTCAATTCTTTCGACTCGCGTTGGAGCGCAGCTCCTTCATGATTACCTTTACAATAACTTGAAGAAGAAATATCAAAATAATGTTTCTCTACTTTATACGGATACGGATAGTTTCATTTTAGAATTTAGAAATTAAAACGGAAGATGTTTATTCAGATATGCTTGAGGATAGTGACTCGTATGATACGAGTAATTATAAGTTAACTGATAAGTTGTTTTCCTGAAAGAATAAAAAGGTTATTGGAAAGTTTAAGGATGAATTAGGAGGAAAGGTAATGACTGAATATGTTGGATTGAGAGCTAAGGCTTATGCTTATAAATATATTGATGATAATAATATTGAAAGATGTGATAAGAAGTTAAAAGGAATAAAGAAAGGTGTTATCAAAGAAGAAATAGAGTTTAAACATTATTATAATTGTTTATTTTCAAGGAAAGAGGAGTTTAGAAAAATGAATACGATAAGAAGTTATGCACATCAATTATATACGGAGGAGGTGAACAAGAAGGTCCTGGAAGCTTATGATGATAAAAGGTTTATTTTAAACAATGGAATTGATTGTCGCTCTAATGGGAACATGTTCATAATTAAAAAATAAAATAAATTAATAATAAAAATGAGTTATTGCATCAAATGTAAAAAGAAAACCAAAACTAAAAATATATCGTATGATATAAATAAAGCGAATAGAGTTCATGAAAAGGGAGAATGTGTAATATGCAGCGCTAAAGGTGGGTTTTCACGGGACACGCAAACGGTTCGCGAAGGATGCGAATGTCGAAAAAATGGCAAAGTCCAACATTCGTATTTTAGGCTCCAAAAGTTCGCCAAACATGCGCGGGGGTTCGGAAGCGTCGTCAATTGTTCGCCGGGAATTTCAAACTTTTTTGAAATTCCCGCCGAACAAAAAACGACTCCTGCGAACAATTGACGACGCTTCCGAACCCCCGCGCATGTTTGGCGAACTTTTGGAGCCTAAAATACGAATGTTGGACTTTGCCATTTTTTCGACATTCGCATCCTTCGCGAACCGTTCGCGTGTCCCGTGAAAACCCAACTTAAAAAGTGTCGATTCATCTCACATAAAAGTGGAGGTGATATACAAAAATTTATATCAGGTAGTAGGTTTACAACAACGGGGATTCCAAAAAAGTTTGAAATTCCCGCCGAACAAAAAACGACTCCTGCGAACAATTGACAACGCTTCCGAACCCCCGCGCATGTTTGGCAAACTTTTGGAGCCTAAAATACGAATGTTGGACTTTGCCATCTTTTCGACATTCGCATCCTTCGCGAACCGTTCGCGTGTCCCGTGAAAACCCACCTTTAGGAAATGGTAGCAGGATAGGGGAGATAAGTGAGGTGGAAGTAGCGGAAGGGCCAGTAAAGGTAGCAGATGACCTAGCAATGGGAGAGATGATAGCAAGTGAAAGGAAGGTAACAGTAATAGAAGATGGGGAAGATGGGGGAATGATGCCGCTGGAGGCAGTAACACATACATTTAAGACAGTAGGGGGAGAGGTAATAGGATTAGGAGTAATGGCATCAAGGATAGCAAATGTCGTAGAGGAGGGAGCATTATGGGAAGGGTAGAGGAGGAAACAAGGTTAAAAGGAAGCAGGGGCAAGGATGACAAGGTCAACAAAGGAAGAGGAGGAAGTAGAGACAACAATAGAAGAGGTGATAAGGGCAGCAAGGGATGAGGAGTGAATACATAGAATTGGTAAAACTAATTTGAAATTAAATAATTTCAAATTAAATAACTATTTATGTTTTTGAAATATACATGAGATTAATACTATGACAGCTAATACCATTCCATCTTCCCACCACCAAATCTGTTTGTATTCCCTGACTTTGTATAGTTACCCAGTTGTCTTGAGTCTTTGTCATACAAACCATCGCTATGCTACCATATAGGTTTTTACTTCCTAACTCATGTATTAGCTGATTACTAATTGTGTTTCCACATACCACATTGGATTCACCAAGGGGGTAATAGTCGTCTTTATGGGACAAAATAATATCTTGTAGTTCTTCCAAGTTTATTGAAAAGAACCAATTATACCCTAAATCATGCATATTGTTATGAATTTGGGTCGAGGAATATCTAGAGCCAGATAGATCTGTGTAGGTAGGTATTCGACTGTCGCGATAGGGAATCAACCTTGTAATAAGTTCTGTGTTTTTAGGCGGTTTGTCGGGATAAAAGTATACCTGTGAACATACCAGGATGTTCGGGCGTTAAATAGTGTAGGGAATAAGATAACACCCCTTGTGTGTCAGACCTGGTAATCATTCCTTTGTCCCTTATGGGCAACGCATTCCTATAAACACTTAGATAGGCCCTTTAGTGCACACAGTAATTAAGTTCCCTTCCCTCACAATGACTTCGGAAGAAGGCAGGTAGGAAGCCAGATCGTGGCCGCCGCCAGCCACACCACCAGCTGGCCTGACAACATCGCGTAAAGACGAGCTGTGACCATGCCACAGGGAAGGTGTGATTGGTTGGAACGGCAGGCACTGCACGGCAGGCAGGTTGGCATGGCAGGCGCTCCAGCCAGTCAGGGTGGGAGGTGCGAAGACGCAACTGAGGAAGAGGTTGTTCATTGGAGGGAAGGTGCTGGAAGGTTCGGTGAACGGTGGGAAGCTACGAGGCGCTGATTGGGGGGCGCGCTGAACCCGACGTCACAGGCCAGGTGATAAAAGGGCGCGCTACACGACATTTTCAGCAGCTCTCTCCTGGCTTCCTCACGCTCGTGGCTTCCTCCCGCTCTTGGCTCTGGGTTTTCATAGCATGCGGTCGCATTTGCTCTCCCCTTGCTCTCTCTCTCCCTTTTGGCCCGTTCTTCTTCGCTGCTCTCTTGGGGCAGCTTTTCTCTGCTTCACTCTTCGTTCTGAGTTCGTGCTCGTGTTGGAGATCGCGTTCTTCACATGCCGTGGAGCGGACGAGGCTGCAGCGGAGCGAGTCGCATCGGGGCCTGGCGAAGCGTGCTAGCGGACGAAGGGTTCCTTCGCGCCGGAGCTTGGAGCCGTGTGGGGACAAGATGACGGACAGATAAGACCGCACAGCACATACACCAAACATAACGAACGTTTCTTTTCGTAATTCATTCCCTCGTCTCATATCCGAAATCTGTCGTGTGGGGACGTCCCGATTAGGACATTTATTACCGGCGCGTGCTTTTCCTGTCCCACCATCCTTGTAAATAAACCCTTGTATTATTTTTCTACATATATATATATATCTGAACGCAGTTTCCGTGTGGTTTATTTAACAGGTAAGACTGCAGGGCTCTTGCGCCGCCCCCTCCATCCCGTGCACTTTTGTGTAGCTTTTTGTTTTTGGAGTCCGCCATTGAGTTTTCGCCTCGAGAGCTAAGGCCTTCGCAATCAGCTTCCGTGACCGTCTGATTTTAATCAAAGGCGGCCACATGACAAATGGTATTCAGGAGTGGGATTTGAACCCCATTACAACTGGTGTCAAGGAGTGTGGAGAATTTGGAAACAAAATTTTCATAGTCGGAGGCGAGAAATTGGCATAGTCGATTGGGCATACGAAGCGTGATATCGCGTCTTCGAAAAATTTAAATTTTGTTTTTGGAATTAAAATAAATACGCACGCGGGAAACGACCTTCCTCAAAGCGGATGTCGGAGGTCGGTGTGAAATGGAGGTGTGTAGCGAGGCTTCTGTCAGTTTAGGAGGTGAGTCGGAAATGGCTGGGGTTGAGCATAGTGGTGGAGCTACCCCCACCGTAGGGACGGCCCCGATAGATCTCAAGGCCGCAATTGATCAATTAATGAAGGCAATGAATGCTCAGAGTGAGCGCAGTGAACAAACCAGTGTGGAATTTAGGGAAGGAATAAAGGGAATGAGTGAAAACATGGATGCCTATTATGAACGACTGAATAACCATTGATGCCCGGGGTGAACTGATCAAAAGGTAGAGGGAATGAACGAACGAAGGAGTGAACCGGGGAACGAAACACAAGAGAAGCCAAGGGTGGCAGAAATTCAAACAGAACGGGGAGAAGCCAAATTGGGAATTGCACCGGGAATGGCAATTGAAGGACATGAGGAAGGTAAGGAAGGAAATTTAGAGGTAAATGGGGAATGTTTGTTACATGCTGGCCTGGAGGTTTATCAGGACCGGGTGGATGTCACAACACTTCAACAGGGGGATGGATTTGAATCCTTGCTGTGCCAGGGCGGTGGTTCAGAGCAACAGGGGGTAAAGGTATTGGGGGTCCGTGTGATGGAGCCGAACCATGTATTTATTGATAAAGACCTGTCGGAACCGGATTTTTTTTTTTTTTTTTTTTTTTTTTTTTTTGTATACTGAATCGAGGCTCGTGAAAGAGCTAACATTTATTTCACAAACAAATCAACCAGACAAACAAGATATATAAAAAGAGGGAGTGGAAGACAAGATGGGGAGAGAAGGGGAAGCACACAAACATAACATTTGAGAGCAGGGAGAGGTGTGGGAGGGAGAGGGCTTGGGGGGAGGAGGTGTGGGAAGGGGGGGGGGGGGGGGGGGAAACCAACCTGGAAGCCGGTCTATGCAGAAAATGAATCCCTACCTCCCGACAAGTGTTTATATATTCCACGAACAACCCAAGCGGTCGGGTCATAGAACTGCATCTTTAATGAGTGGTCATCGGAGGAGGGATGCTACGCGGAGATGTATTCCTAAATTTCATACCACATTATCCAAATGATTGTGGAAGAGTTTCTGGATGCTGATGCACTTGCTAAACGATTTAAAATGTGTTCAATTATCTGCAGGTAATGGTTTGCATATATAACAAGAAAGAGCAATCAGAGATTGCAGACCCTCGCCAGGATGTGTTTTCAGTGGTTTTAATTTTCTGTTAAAATAAATATGGTGGCCGAACCACGTGACCGATTACGTCATCATTTTTTTTCTCCACCAATTTATCCCCAGATTATGCTCAAGAAATATCAGCTTGATCGGTTGAAGTCTTGTACTTGTCGAATTATGACGTCATAATGGAGGCACCTATGACATCATCATTGAATGAAATAATGAATGATCGTTTTAAGGCCATTTTCCCCGCTAGCGCAGGGGTTAGCCTTGTGGGCCCCATGACAATCATGGTTCCCTGTTTGAGGCAATGTTTTTATGGCCGGATGCCCTTCCTGGCGCCAACCCTTAGTCGCCTCTTACGATGCGCAGGGATACGGTGTAAATATTCTAAACCGGGGTACACACCGGGAGATGACATCATCATTGACATGATGCTGATGTACCTATTGATGACAGGAGATGATGACATATGACATCATCATTAACAGATGTTATTCCACATGGAGAGTTATTTGGTGTAAAACATAATTTTCTCTGTCATATAATGTCGTAAGTAATTTTTCTGTTGATTTAACTTTAGTATTAAATGATTTTTGATAATCACTCAGCCATTCTTCTTTCAGACATTCTTCAGTCGGGGCATATGGTAGGTCGTCGTGTTTATTATGGAGTTCTTCAGGATATTCCAAGTCAACCTCAAAACTAGAATCCGGGCACTCGGTAGAGCGCATACCTTCGCCGCAGCTACTGTTCTGTACTTGGCATGGGAGTGTATGCGATGTGAAACTTTATGTGAAATGCGATCGATTTTTAAAAATCAGAATTTGAGCAAATCTGTTTCATTCGTCTGTTAATATGCCTCCCCGATTGACAAATCTGCAATTTGAATTTCATTTGAGGTTGAAATGATTGCGGGAGATCGCGTTATAGTGATGACGTCTTGGATGGACATCCTCTTCTTCAGTCGCTCATAACTTTGAGTGAAATACGATCGAGTTAAAAATAGTCAGAATTTGAGCAAATCTGCTTCATTCGTTTGTTAATATGCCTCATCTCTTGACAAATCTGCAATTATAATTTTTTTTGAGGTTGAAATGATCGCGGGAGATTGCGTTATAGTGATGACGTCCTGGATTGACATCTTCTTCTTCAGTCGCGCATAACTTTGAGTGAAATACGATCGAGTTAAAAATAGTCAGAATTTGAGCAAATCTGTTTCATTCGTTTGTTAATATGCCTCATCTATTGTCAAATCTGCAATTATAATTTTTTTTTGAGGTTGAAATGATCGCGGGAGATCGCGTTATAGTGATGACGTCCTGGATGGACATCTTCTTCTTCAGTCGCTCATAACTTTGAGTGAAATACGATCGAGTTAAAAATAGTCAGAATTTGAGCAAATCTGTTTCCCAAAATCTAATCAAATGTGTCCCGTATAATAACCAATCATCCCACCAAATTTCATGCAATTCGGTTGAATACTTTTTGAGTTATGCGATTAACATACACACACACAGACATACAAATAAATACACAGCGATCAAAACATAACCTTCCGCTTTTGCGAAGGTAATAATATCCAACTTCCGAATCGTCCAATGAATTGATGGGTAATGATGATGAAAATGATTTGACCCAGCGGCTGGAGACCTGAGACAGTCCCAGGGAGGTAGAGTTTGACCAGGCCCAAAGGAGTTTGGGGGATAAGGTGAGTCGGTCCGAGGAGGAGGTTGGAATGACCGAGGCGACCCTCACCGTGCATAACAATTGGGTACAAGAGGCTCCGAAATTGCAGAACCAGTTGGGGGAGTATGTTGGCTCCGGGCTGGATTTGGACATTGGAGAGTCGGGAGATCGAGCCTCCGACAATTTGGTCCCCGTAGGGAATTTGGACCAGCTGCAGGGAGGGGCAGAACAACCTGGAGGGGGTGTTACCTGCAGCTGCGGTTTGGCAGTGGAAATGGAAATTTTTAAAAGGAGAAAGAAATTTAGATTTAAATGGGAATGTGATTTGGAGCAGCCATGGAGGGAGTTGGTCCCCGGGCTGTGGAATTTGGACAAGGGGAGGTCAATGGTGATGGCCTCGGGAAAAATTTGCCCCTTTCAAAATTTGGGTATGCCAGCCAGCTGGGGGGCTGTGCTGGCGAGATTTGGACGTGGGGTCCAGCCATGGGTGTCATGGTACGACCTGGGCCCCATGGGGGGTCTGGTGGAGTGTGGCGTCCCCTGTCTGTCAGGGTGCCACCCGAGCAGCTGGCTCGGGCCGACAGGGTCACAGGACTGTAGTGGGGGTTAAGACCTCCAGAGGGGGTCCGAGGTGGTTTCTCAAGCCTGGGATGGCATTCATTGAGGACCACTAGGGGGAGGTGTTGTGCAGGTCGCGCTTTGGTGGTGGCACTGTGGACGGCCAACTTGGGCCTGATATGGTGACCACCCGGGCATGCGACCTGAGACCCTCCTCCTGAGACTCTGGGACAGCCAGCATCGGGTGACCTGCCATGCCGTGCTGGTCTATGGACGCGGGTCAATCTGCATGGACAGGGATGGACATCGCCTGCCGGACAACCATTGGGGCATCTGTGGAACATGATGGTGAGAATGATCTTCCACAGATGTCTCGTTATGATTTAAGGACTCTCGGTTTGGGAAGAGAGCCATGGGGTTGATGAATCGGGAATTTGTAACGTGCCGAGCATATTGGCCATGCTCGGCTGGCAAAGCATCTTTCTTTGGTGAGTTTAGTGAAATGTGAAAAATGTTTGGCATGGGTAATCTGTGGGTTAGATGCAAATTTAAGGGTGAATTTTGAAATGCTATGGTGGTCACTGCACAGTGACACCATTATTGATCCAGGTGTGCTCGACCAAAGTGTTTGAGGCTGTGATAAAATTGACAGGGTAGCAGGACACAGCCTTCAACTGGTTGCGGGGGCGACTGTGCTGATATTTGGGACGCGGGGTTATGGGGATGTAGTTGTGTAGTATGAGGGTCAACGTGGTGCTGTGCGTGTTCGAGGTGTGTGGACCATGTCTTCTGGGTGGGTCTCCTGGTGAAGCATGGCTATTGAATGGACCTTGGTGTGGTCAAGTGTGGGTGGGCACTGGGGGCTGCATGTGGTCGGACTGGGGAATGATGTGGAGGTGCAGGGGACGTGGCTGTTGGGATGCCACGCACTGCGACCATGCCCCCCAGGCCCGAGGCCTTGGGAATGGCGGTGTAGGCAGCAGGTGCTCACCACATTGGCCAGCTGGGGCTGGTGCAGCTGTGTTCCTTGCAGGGGGGCCAAAGGGTGGATGGTGGGTCGCACCCTTATGGACACTCATGGGCCATGTTGGCGTTTTGACTGCTCACCTTGTCCCGATGACCCTTTCACGGTAGAGGTGCAGAGCTGTCATAGCCGCATGCAGTTGGGTAGTGATAATCACCGTTGGATGCGGACCCACATACCTGCCAGTATAGTGGGGACAAAAGAGAAATTTGGAAGAATTTGGGAGGTCCAATGAGAAATTTTGGGATTTTGTGGGTGGATGGCACTTTGGACCTGACCAACCGGTAATTACCTGCACATCAAGGTAAAGGTAAGGCCTTGATGTGTACTGTCCCAGGCTTCAGGACCTGCTTATGTAAATTTGGGGACAGGTAATTTGGAGTTGGGAGGCGGGTGAGAGTGATGACATGGCCGGTGAGGGGGATGGCATGTGTGCCACACAGTGTCTTGTGGGTGGCATTTGTTTATGTGTAGAGGTGATGTGTTTCTATGTGGTCGTGAGGTTGGAGAAAATGAATGAGTGATGCTTATTGAGTTTTGACATGTGCTCTTGGAAATGTATTGGATAAATGTGAACGGAGATTTCACAATGGCAGGCCATGGCAACTCTTTTGTACCATCGTTGGCAATATGTGTTGGAAAATTGAATGGCAGTGGGGGAGGAAATGTGTTTTGGGATCTTGTGGGTGGAGAAGGTGTGTGTGCCCGCAGGTACAGATCAAGCTCTGAGGAGCGATGCCTGCGGCCCCCCTCTGCGGCAATTACCCCTGGCAGCCAGTGGTATCTGGAAATTGGAGCTCGTCGGTGGAGGGTCTGGTTGGGCGCCGTGGGGTAAAGGAGACCCCCGGCAACCCGTGGAGCTGCGCGGAAGCAGGAGGCCACGGAGGAGCCTGGGGTTTGGAGACCCTCACCGGCAGGGTAACGGCGGAAAGGGCTGTTGGGCTGTCACGGGGCCAAGAGGTAAAGGGGTGGGGGGTGGGGGGGGGGGGGGGGAATGAACTTGTGAGTCGGTTGACTTGTGTTTGGGACTGCGGCACCACAGCCTGAAGCGCCCCCACCATCTTAGTTGTGCGGTACCTCCCCGCTGCCTAGTTGAGACATGCACACACGAATGACATTAATGCCATAACGCCGCTTCATATTATTTTGTGGGATCAAGTTGTATCGGGTATTGGAATGGAGTCGTGTGATCACTTGCTGTAAAATCAAATCTAACAGTTGTGCTTCTCATTTTATTGTATGTGAGATAAAAGATCTTTGTATTGACATTTATTAATTATTTTCATATTCATCAACTGATCTAGAATAGCTGATATTTCATTAAAACAATTGTTGTTTCCCACCTCCTTACTACCTAACAGCAGTAATAGCCTATTAACTAATTGTGCTGAGTCACTCGGAAGAAAACTAACGCCGGAGCCTGACCTCAGTCCAAGTTTATCTAAAGCATTTTAAATATGTTTTTCCTTCTTGTTCTTCTTACCATTACCCTTAATATACCCCTCATATTAATCAATCGCGTTTAGCAACTCAATATACTCTCTATCTTCCTCTCTTTCCATATCAAGTGGTGCATCAAAATATTTTGACCCACTGAGTCCGGTGTTTGTGAGAAGAAACATGAATCTAGGGGTTAATTTAACATTTCGGTGAGTATCTTTCAAAAACATTTAACTCATCATTAAATACCAATACCGTCTCGTTAACAAAATGAAACGCTCCTGGTTCTCCTGCTGAAATGAGTCCCGTTTTGGTTTTAAGACTGCGATTATATTCATTGTTTTGAATAGCTTTCGCAACATCATGAGAAATTTATTTGCCTTCCCAAGTTCTCGGGATGATTGTGTTGCTTCGATACTTGTAAGTTCTTGATTCGCTAGTTCCTCCAACTCTCGCAACTCTTGTTGTTGTTTGGTAGTGTATGTTATCGCGGGAACTTGGCCTCATAGGTCAATCAAATCATGCACCTCTTGACTTTTTTGGGGGGGGTCAACAGCCTGTCAACCTCTATCGCAGGAGGTTGAAACGAAACCGACTTTTGTTCAGCAGATTTTAAAAGAGGTTTAAAAAACTTCTCTTGTTTTCTTTCAAACATTTCTTCACGCGTTAGTTTCTGCCTCTGCTTCTTCTTTGTCCCTTCTTCTTGTTTAACAACTTTTGAAAGTAATTGTTGATGTTCCTTAAATTTTCTTGCTCGTTCTTCAGCATTCATTTTATTTATGCAAAGAAATTATTAGTTATTATATCATCTTCTTTAACTCAGCCTGTCATCAGCCTGTCTCAGCCTGTCATCTCAGCCTGTGGGTTGACTCAGCCTGTCATCATGTAAAGAAATTATTAGTTATTATATCATCTTCTTTAACTCAGCCTGTCATCAGCCTGTCATCTCAGCCTGTGGGTTGACTCAGCCTGTCATCATGTAAAGAAATTATTAGTTATTATATCATCTTCTTTAACTCAGCCTGTCATCAGCCTGTCTCAGCCTGTCTCAGCCTGTGGGTTGACTCAGCCTGTCATCCTTCCGAGGTCGGCTAATTGAGTACCAGTTCACTGGTAATTCCCTGTTTGTCGTTAAAGGCGGCAAAAAGGGTTGGCGTCAGGAAGGGCATCCGGCCGTAAAACATTGCTTCAAAAAGGGGACCGAAAAACAACAACAACCACGGTTCCCGAAAAAGGCCAACCCCCGCTTTGCGGGGAAAAATGGCCTCTAAAGGTGGTTATTTTTATACATATTAGAAGCGATTCAACCAACCGTCTAATTGTGTTAAATATATCTTGAAATATTTTGAAAAAGGGTTCGTCCATTTTATATACTCTATCAAAAAAGTTTTTCTCAAATATTTTAAAAGAAGTATAACATAAATGTATAACAATTGAAATTTGTCATTTCGATACAATTGCTTTTTTTCATTGAATTATTTTATTTTTTGAATTATTTTTTTCCCGTAAAAATACAGATGATTCCTAATGAGCCTCGACCCGACTTTTACTGCTCTTTCCAGTTTATCAACAAAATATTGATGATTCAAAGAAAAACACTCCTACCCCTCCACCTTTCAGTCTCAGCACCAGTCTATATGTGATATTTCCAACCCTCCCCCCCCCCCCCCCTCTCCTCTCCGTCCCCAAACTCCTAAAAAAGAGAACGAAAAAAGTACTAAACTCCATCGTACTCGATTCCTCGAAAAAAGGATTCGGAATAAAATCGATTTCGAAATTCCCAGAATCGTCAATCACGACTATACAAGCAGCTTGGTAATGGAACACCCCGCTAGATGGAGCACTGCTGCACCCTCCTCCGATTGAGTACATTTTATTTATTCCCTTCCTTTAAAAAGCAAAAAGCACATTTATTAACGACCAATGACCCCCCACCCCTCCCACCAACCTGCATGCGTTTGGGCCCGCAGTGTTGTACATCGTGAGGTGCCTCCTCACCTTTGTTGTGGTATTTTATTTTCACCCTTTTTGCGCCATCTGCTTTCATTATACAAACCGTCACTTCCACATGAATTTATATATATATATATATATATATATATATATAATTTGTTTTGTTTTAAAATAAAAACCCGAATTTTGAAAGTCGCGCTATGGCAGATCAAGACGGCTGGGTTCCGGTAGAGGAGAGTGAGGCAGGGTCGATCCAGGACCAAATTGACGGACATGAGGAGAGCGAAGCAGTGAGGGCGGCAGGTTCGCAAAATGGCGTCCTCGCGCACGAGGTTACGGGCGCGCAAAATGGCGCCTCGCACATGGCCACGGCGACCGCGCCCGCGACCGTAGCAGCGCCACCGGTGGATTTGAACCTTTTTATGATGCAAATGAAGGCCCTTATGGAAAAGAATAGTGAGCAATTGGGAGACCAAATTAGAGGTTTGAAAAGCAGTATGGGACAAATGGGGAACCGGATGGATGCTCAGGGTGAGCGATTGGAGGGCCAAATGGGGGTAATGGGGTCCAATTGTAAGAAATTGAGGGAGGACATGGGGTCCAATAGCGAGAAATTGAGGGAGGACATGGGGGCCAATAGCCAACGGTTAGAACAAAGGATGGGGGCCCAGATCGGAGGGTTAGGGAGTAGAATAGAGGGATTAGACAATAGATTAGGGGAAATACAGGAGGGGTTAATGGGGGTAGAAAACAGAATGGCCGTTCAGGAGAATCAAATGGAAGGGATGAAAAAGGGGTTAGAGGGGTTAGAAAACAGTATGGAAGGCAAATTGAGGGACATGAGAGACCAAGCGGAAAGGGAAGTTAAACAAATGGGGCAGCAGATAGAGGGGGTCAGAATGGGGGTAGAAACTAAATTGGATGCTCACAGGGAGGAAATGGAGCAGATGAGGGTGGCATCTGGGCAGGAGATGCAAGTGATGGGAGAGGAGATCAGAAGAGGTGTGAGTGAGGAGGTCGGAGGAGTGCGCGAGGAGGTGAGGCACTGTAAGGAGCGCATGGAGAAGGAGGTGAGAAAGGGGACTGTAAAATTGCAAGGTGGTATAGAGGAGTTGACGCTGGGAGTAGAACAACTGACGGAGGGACAAAAAGAACTAACGGAGCAGGTTCGAAGGAACACTGCGGTACTAGGAGGGTTAAGAGCGACACAAAACGACATAAAAAATGACTTGATAGCGACACAGAGGCAATGTCAGATGGTACGTGAGGGACTGACAACGAGGTTGGACGAGGATAGTGTTTTGGACCCAAAATTAGAAAAAGGCAAAATTTGATGATTGGCAGTAATGATTGGCAGATGATGGGTAGTGATTGGCAAATTTTTGATTTGTTGAAATTTGATGTGCAAAATTTGTAGTGGGAGATGCCCCATGTGATGGGATGGCCAATCCACCATCCCTCACAGAAAGTGGGGGCAAATGCGCTATAGATTATGGGGTTGATGGCAGTGAAAACTAGCCCGGGTGGGTTAGGATATTGTGTGTAGGGCCCTAGAAGATGACATTAGGTGACGTTAAGATTAGTTAGTGACAAGGATACCTGTAGAGGGGACGCAGGTAGATTAGTGTGGATGATAATGACGAGGGAGCGCAATAGTTTAAAGGGACGACTGGGAAGCGCAAGTTTCAGAGGGGAGTAGTTAGATGAGATGATGCTGTGTGAGAACTGGACAGGTGTGTGGAGCAGTGTATGAGTAGTGAGTGTTGTGGATCAGCGCGAATGCGCTTGGGGGAGAGAAGGGTGCAGGCGGCACCAAGTATGAGAGCACAGGTGTGCAAGTATAGGTGTGTGGAATACATGGAGTATTGGAATGAGTGGTGTGGAGAGAGTTGGAGTAAGTAGTACGGAGTGGTGTGCATGGTGCGAAGGTGTGGATGGGGGAAGAGTGGACCCCTTTTCACGAGTACCCGGGGAGGGTAGTTTAAAGAATAGTTAGAAGGTATAGGTAAATTGTGGTTGGATATTGGCATTTGTGGTGCGGTTGCAGAATGGTATTGTGGATGGGTGCATTGGTGTGGTGAAATTGGCTGGTCGTGTGGCCTGTTAGTATGAGTGTGAATGGTTGGGCACTCCGCCACTGTTAGATGTCGGCCAGGTGAGGCCGCAGGTGGGCTCTGGGAGCCGTTAGTGTCAGTGGGTGCCTGAGGATCCCGGGTGTGGATCGGGCAGCCCGTGCCAGAGAGGGCACTGAGGGGGTGAGAGTGCGAGAGGGCCTTCCCCAGTTAGTTAGGTTAGGGTGAGGAGCAGGTGAGCTCGGTAGGCAACAACAGTGGTGGAGGTGTGCAGGTGGGCGGACCAGCTAGGAGCATCACACGACCCAGCCACCGAAATTGTGCGGGGGCACCGAGTGATGAATCGGGGGAGTGAGACTCCAACTTGAGAAGCACCACAGTTTGGGCAATGGGAATTGGTTTTTAGAACCCATAGTGTAAGTTGGCCAATGGATTGGCAGGGAAAGACCCCGGGTAATGTAAAGTTGTTAAAGTCATTTAGGAAATAGTTAGGATTGATGAACCTGTCGCACCATACGCAGCCACTTACCTGAGGTGATGATGATGACTCCACACCTGTGTTCCTTTGTTCTGTGTTGCAGGAAGGGAGAATTGCTGTGTGGATTTGTGAGACGCATCACGACGTGGATGAGACATTGGGGTGATTCCATCTCTCCCTCCTTAGGAGGGACTGATGATGAATTGGTGATGGCAAATTTTGATGTTGAGTTGGAGATGGTAAATTTTGATGAGAGTTGGAAATGGCAAAGTTGATTGGTTAGGAGGGAGAGAAGACGAATTTGGTTTATGGGAGGAACGGGGAAGACAGTAGGGACGTTTGTTGATGTGTAAAGTAGATGTTTATGGGTAGTGTTGTGTTTTGTGGATACAGTAAGGGGTAAGGGAGGGGCAATGTAGGTTATCTGGTGGGGGGGGGGGGGCGTACGGTAGGAACGTACCTGTCTCACCTGGTTCCCATGTGCCCCTAGTGTGCATTACCTGGTATTGCGTGCACTTTTGCGCCCTTACCACCTTACTCACTTGTCTTCTTTTGTCTCCCACCTCCGAGGATCTGGCTTTGGGGCAGAGAGAGAGGAGAGAGAGGTGCTGGCTCCGCAGTTGTGGGCCTGCACTTCCGCTGCTTGCTGCCTGGATCGATACACCATATGGACCGCAATTTTTGTGGCCGCCCACCATGGACCGCAGTTCTTTTGCGGGCAAGCACCACCCGTTGATGGACCTCTGGGTCAACGTGGCACCTATGCCATACAGGTGAACCACTTTTAGTTGGCCCCCCTGACGGCCACAAATCAGAAATGGATGCGGTTGGCGCCTTTCTTTATTTCTAAAGAAGCCAGAAGGCCAAGTGCACTCCAAGAAGGCAAGACCAGCGGCAGAACATCGGCCGGCTGCGACACCACCGGTGACTATGAACACTTTATTGGTGCACCGGATGGTGCTGACTGTGTGTATGGGGTGGTGCTTTTGGTGCTTGGATGGGGTGCTCTGCACATTATTAAAGGCCGTAGGGCCACAGGGCACTCGTGGGTTGGTGTATCGATGCTGGCATGCGTGCTCTCTCTATGCATAACATCTGCATGTGTTCCTCAAAGAACAGGTCCTGGATCGTAGTGTAAATATCAATGTTGTATAAATAATGCTCCCTACCGGCTGTATGTTTAGTTTGAGAATGCTTTCCGCGATTCGGTTATCCTGTGGGTGTGTTTCTGTGAGGAGAAGGGTGCAACGTTGCAGGGGGACATATTTACTCATTTGTGAACATCTGTCAAACTGTCGCACTCAGGGTTGAGTTAATAGTCGAGGGAACTACATCTGAGTGCCACACTAAAGTAGGTAAAAATTTATCGGGTCGGGACGCCCCGAGGTAGAGAAGGGTGCAATGTTGCGGATATGGGATTTACATCCATCCATATCCGCTTGTAAATATTCCCCTATTTCCTCATCCTTCCCAACTATCCCCAATCCCCCATTCCCTAGTCCCATTTTCTGTAAACAACACTCTGTAGACCCGACCTTCCCCTATTTCCCCCATTAAATGTCGCATCCAGGTCCACCGCATCTCACGTAGACAACTATAGGACATCTTGCTAGTTATTCTTAGTCTATGTCAGTTAAGGACTCGTTTCCATTAATTCTGACTCTTCGTTGCACCAGAATGTGATTGTATGGCACCGTTAGGAAGTTTAGGACCTCCCAATACCTCCCCGCAGCTCTTCCTCACGATTCAACAACAACAACAACAACAACGGCGGCGGCGCGGGGAGTGTGCGTCCTCACTCCGGCTTGGTTGGTAGGGGGTGTTGGGAGTGCACCATGCCTTTCCAACGAGCCGCCATCGAGCATGTGCTCGACGGGGTTACCAGGTAGGGGCTCGCTGTCAGCTCCTCGTCAAGGGCGGAGCCCGGTAACCCCCGCACCCAATAGAAGCGGCGGACCGATCCCATCTGGGGCGGAGCCAACGAGCCGAGGGCGTGTCACTCCCCGCTGAGCATGCGCAGAAAGAGGGAGGTGACGTCAGATGCGCGCTGAGCTTGAAGCAAGAAGGACGCCACCTCCGAGCGCTGTGACACCTCCCTGCATCTTTTGGACCGCGCTTTATCCTGTCCCTGAGCCAAGGTGCACCTTGTGCTATCGACTGCCTGTCCTTCCCTGCCATCAATCCCTGTGTAAGTCAGTCTTGTTCCGTTTGTCTGTGGTCTGTCTGGGTTAGATAAGATTGTGTCTAAGTGCCTATCTCTTCTGTGTCTTTACCTCATTACCTTGTAATCTACCCCTTTTCTCCACCACTAATTATATCCTCCTCTGGAGGTCTTGAGAACTGTACCCCTTGCGTCGTTTCCTTTATCCCAGTCGTTGTGTCTTTTCCATCATTGATTTAGCATAGCGCGATTTGGTCAACGTCGGGTGGAATCGGGTGAGTTGGGGGTAATCGGGTAAACTGTGCGAACACGGCGGCCATTCCGCTCGGTCAAGCAACATCTTAAGCCGTGTCCGTAACAATATATATATATATATATATATATATATTGTTACGAATGTTACGTGCTCCTCCCCAACCCCCTGGTCACGGTGTACCTCGAGCCCCGAGAGGAGTCACGGCAGAAAAATGTGTTATTCTGCATGTCAAAGATCAATGGTGAAGCCACACCAATTGTTACCAACAAACAAATATTGTATTAAGATCACACAAGAATAACAGTACAACAATAATAGTAAACCAAAAGTACAATCAATATATATCCGATGATGGCACCATCAGTTTCGTAATACAGACTTGGCATTTAATATGGAATATTTTTTTTGTGGGGGTGAACTTACTTTTCAAGATGACTTAGAACCAAAAGTTCATTGGAATTATGTTGAAATTATTCTAGATTTTGTTAATGTGACCTTTAAAAGAAACAAAAACCACATTTGACATTTCGAAGCAAATAAATTTATCCTTGAAAGTGATGTAAACTGATATCGAACTCAATTCACGGACAGTACTGTGTTAAACTTCTGTACGTTTTCCAGAAGTACTGTATCTCTTTATTTTGCACATTAGCTAAAAAAAAATTCAACAAAAGCAAAAGCTAAATTATGACTGGGATTACGGACAGTAAGTTCAGTACTTCGTCTAACCCCCACGAGCATTCAGGAGAGCACGTACACGTCGAGGCATGCTGTTCACGAGATTTGCCAAGGTTTGGACAGGAATCGCTTGCCATGCAGTGACAATAGTCTGCTGCAATTCACGCACAGAGCTCGGCTGCTGGTCCAAGTTGTCGATTTGACGCGTTAATTCTGCCCACAAGTTCTCTATCGGATTCATATCCGGGGATATGGCAGGCCATGCCATATGCTCTACACCACGGTCAGCAAGAAAGTGTTGGATCATGCGAGCACGATGAGGCCGTGCATTGTCATCTTGGAAAACAAAGTTTCCTCGAAAGGCTGCACGAGCAAATGGAAGCAATGTTTCTTCCAGAATGACCCTGTACTTGAACTGGTTCAGGTTTCCATTCAGAACAACCAGGTCAGTTTTGCCCCCTGCATTAAAAGCAGCTCAAATGGTTACCCAACCACCTCCAGCTTGGACTCTTGGCACTATACAATCTTCGTTGTGGGCTTCATGCACTTGTCTGCACACTCGGACGCGGACATCTTGACGATAGACCAGAAATCTAGACTCGTCACTGAAGGTCACGTGAGTTGGACTGGACACGGAGGCGCAGCGGACGCCATTTGGAAGAGCTGAGAGGACTCAGGCGTGATAGAGTGAGCCTGAGTGAGTATATCAAGACAAGAACAAGATCTAGAAGGAGGTATGTACGGTGCGATTCATATAATATATTGTTTAGTTATCGTCGATGAGGAATTTGGGGTCGGAATGGGTGATCGGCCTGGGTGACTGGGTCTCGACTAGATGCTAGGCCGCACCTCATTTTGTCCAATAAAGTGGTTTTAAAATATTTTTTGATGGTTCTTATGCTTATCATTAGATGCATAACGTTCGTAGGGAGGTATAGATATATGGATTGACATCGGATGGCATGGGATTTGGGATTTAGGAACTCCGGGGTCTTTTCATTGGGAATATATGCGATTTGTTTTGGGGGGCCCTTAGAGCTAACAGAGGCTCGGATTTTAATTCTGATTCCGGATTTCGCAGTCGATAGTACGTCTTAACACTCGACAGAAACTGGCCCCGCGAAATCTCCAGGATTTTCGGTAAAATTACTTCAGGGTAAATTTACATAGGAAAACACCATGCTAAATTTTCGTTGCCGAAGGACTTTAATTTTTGCGAAATTCATCCTGACTTCGCCTCTAGGAGGATACAGGGGTATCTGTGGATAACGGGAACCTTTATTTGGCGAAATTCGGACTGATATTGACCGAGTTATTCAAAATATTAACTTATATCAAATAAATCTTTTGTGATTTTGTATTTTACGCACCTGTATCGTTGGAGGTATTGACTTATATAGGGTTGGTTTTCTAAAGCTTATATCAGAATATTAACTTATATCAAATGGGTCTTTTGAGGGGAAAGTGTGATGACGTCACCACGTCACGCGGCACGAATGCGCGCCTGTGTCGTTGGAGATACTGACTTCTATAGGGAGGCCCCATCACCCTCCCCCATCACCCTCCCCCATCACCCTGCCATCACCCTGCCATCACCCTCCCATCACCCTCCCATCACCCTCCCATCACCCTCCCATCACCCTGCCATCACCCTGCCATCACCCTCCCACCACCCTGCCATCACCCTCCCACCACCCTCCCATCACCCTGCCATCACCCTCCCATCACCCTTTATTGGACCATTTGACTTCTGTAGGGTTGGTTTTCTAAGGTTTATATCAAAATATCAAATAAATCTTTTAAGGTGAAAGCGCGATGACGTCACCACGTCACGCGGCACGAATGCGCACCTGTGTCGTTGGAGGTATTGACTTATTTAGGGTTGGTTTTCTAAGGCTGTAGGCCGCACCTCATTTTGTCAAATAAAGTGGTATTCGGGTGGTTCCGGTATTTGGGACCGCAGGGACGGAAAGTGCAGGTACGGGGTGCTTGGCACTCCCCAGCCGGCCCGCTCTGAAGGTTCGGATCGGGACACCGGGATTCATTCCGGTCGCCCGGTCGGCCCGGAGGTGGGGGTGCGGGGCCTGTCACGGAACGTCAAAACAAACTCCTCCCTCCCATCCCATCACCCTCCCATCACCCTCCCATCACCCTCCCATCACCCTCCCATCACCCTGCCCCATCACCCTGCCCCATCACCCTGCCCCATCACCCTGCCCCATCACCCTGCCCCATCACCCTCCCCCATCACCCTGCCATCACCCTCCCATCACCCTCTGCCATCACCCTCTGCCATCACCCTCTGCCATCACCCTCTGCCATCACCCTGCCATCACCCTCCCATCACCCTGCCCCATCACCCTGCCCCATCACCCTGCCCCATCACCCTCCCATCTCCCTCCCATCACCCTGCCATCACCCTCCCATCACCCTCCCGTCACCCTCCCACCACCCTCTGCCATCACCCTCTGCCATCACCCTCTGCCATCACCCTCCCATCACCCTGCCATCACCCTCCCATCACCCTGCCATCACCCTCCCATCACCCTGCCCCATCACCCTGCCCCATCACTCTCCCCCATCACCCTCCCATCTCCCTCCCATCACCCTGCCATCACCCTCCCATCACCCTCCCGTCACCCTCCCACCACCCTCTGCCATCACCCTCTGCCATCACCCTCTGCCATCACCCTCCCATCACCCTGCCATCACCCTCCCATCACCCTGCCATCACCCTCCCATCACCCTGCCCCATCACCCTGCCCCATCACTCTCCCCCATCACCCTCCCATCTCCCTCCCATCACCCTGCCATCACCCTCCCATCACCCTCCCATCACCCTGCCATCACCCTCCCACCACCCTCTCGTTGGAGGTATTGACTTATTTAGGGTTGGTTTTCTAAGGCTGTAGGCCGCGCCTCATTTTGTCAAATAAAGTGGTATTCGGGTGGTTCCGGTATTTGGGACCGCAGGGACGGAAAGTGCAGCCGGCCCGCTCTGAAGGTTCGGATCGGGACACCGGGATTCATTCCGGTCGCCCGGTCGGCCCGGAGGTGGGGGTGCGGGGCCTGTCACGGAACGTCAAAACAAACGGCCTGCCGGGGCCGCCCAAAAGTCGGGCATGAGGGGCGCGTCCACTAATGGAACGCCTCTCGCTTCCCAGATCGAGGGCCACGTGGTCAGGAGAACCTCGTCCCGCCGTGGGCGCTGGCAGGGTGTACTTCAAACTAAGCTTAAGTGTCAAGTGTTAAGTTCCTCCTTGCCCTCGCAAGGGAAAGGCTAGGGTCAAGCTCTTCCAAATTTCCAAACACTAGAAATCGGACGTCTCAAATTAATTAACCAATTTGTAAATACATCTCAGTCGCCCGCGACCTCTCTAGCGCGGGCGTCGAACCAGTTCATTTCCGGGCGACCGGGCCGAGTATCGGCTTGGCCGTGGCCGAAGCCGTTGATTCCGCCGTAGCACGCTAACGCGTAGGCTCGCGCGCCCCTGGTCCGCCGGGGCTCCGCGGGTGTCCTACCGTGCCTGGCTTGCCGGTGCCCGGGGACGGATTTCGCTGTCTAAACATGGTAGCGCTAGGCCAGTGGGACCGCCGGGACCCACGTGCACTCACAAGGTGTTCTGCGCGTGGGCGGCAGTATCAGACCGGGGCGCCCAAAGGCGCCACGCACCCAAACGCTCCCCGGCTAAAGTTCGTCCTGGAAGCGCCCACATTGTGCGGACAAACCAAGTCAAGGGCCACGTGGTCAGGAGAACCTCGTGCCTATCGGCCGGCCTCGAAGACCGAAATTGTGACGGTGTCACCAACTTACATTTTGTCATGCCACCTGTGATATAATCCTGTTATTGACTTCTTGCTGCGAAAGACAATCAGTGACATGGTTCTTTCAACAAAGACATCACCGAAGGGTAAAAGAAACTCACCAGATTGATATACTGAGTTCAGAAAGTAAACCCAAGTCAAGAAAAAAAAAATTCCATCTTAAATGCCAAGTCTGTATATAACTCACTGTATTCCAAGTGAGTGAAACAAGAACATTCCCAATGTCTCTTTCCTGTTTTCCAACCCAAGTTGATTCCGGTTCCAGAATCCCGTTCGGATGACAGTTACAGTCCTGCTGCCAATGCTGTGCAAAGGCGCCCTCCAGGCAACTGGGAAATCCAAAGGCGCCCTCTAGGCGACTGGGAAATCACACCCTCGGGTATGGACTTTCCAAAGCTCACAGTCGGTGAACCTCAGTTTTACCTTCAAAATTCGTGTTGCACACACACACACCAGATACGTCTGAATGCGGTGAAAACGGCTGAAGCGAAGCAAAGAAACCTTGCTCAACGCGCAAAACGCGAGAGTCAAAATGGCCGACGGCCCGTTCTCGAGACGTAACGGCCCGACGATGATTCTCTCCGGAATCGATCGCAAAACCTGACACGCAGGTTAATCTGTCACAGCGATAACCACTCTGTCGCAGGAATCCCTTTCCTGGGAAACCCAAAGTTCACTCGTGACCCGACTCCACTCGCTCCGCCTTCTTTTCTTTTCTCTTCTTCCTCTTCGTCGTCGTCCGGTTTCCGATCCGGTTTTCGGTTTCTTTTAACTCTAACTTTTTCACCTTTTGAAAACAGTTCACAAACAATAAACCTTTTGAAAACAATAATAGTACATGGAATCAAAACCCGGTGTGTCCCGGTGTGTACCCCAGTTTAGAATAGGTACACCGTATCCCTGCGTGTCGTTAGAGGCGACTAAAAGGGTTGGCGTCAGGAAGGGCATCCGGCCATAAAAACATTGCCTCAAGAAGAGAACCATGACAATTACAACTACATATGGGCAGGGTACAGCCCGAAGTACCCCGTGGGGGACCCCACTCCCTCTCGTCAAAACTCAAGGTGGGGAATCCGATCAAAGCAAGGGTGGAAATCATTCCATTTATGACGACAAAACTTCTGATGCCCGACGTGAAGATCGGTTTCTGAGGTTTGGGACATGGAATGTAGGGACAATGACAGGGAGATCAGGAGAAGTGGTGGAAGTATTGGTCAGAAGAAGAGTGGACATATGTTGTGTGCAGGAGACCAGATGGAAGGGAAGTTGTGTGAGAATGGTGAAAGGTAGGCAGGGACAGAAATACAAGTTTGTGTGGCAAGGGTGCCCAGAAGGTGTGAATGTTGTTGGGGTCCTGTTTTCTGAGGAGTTTGTAGACAGTGTGGTGAGTGTGACAAGAGTGAGTGATAGGTTGATGATGGTGAAAATGATGATTGGAAAGCTCTTGGTGAACGTCATCTCGGGATATGCTCCGCAGGTTGGTCGGAGCGATGAAGAGAAGGACAAGTTCTGGTGTGCTGTGGAGAAGCTGATGGAAAACGTGAAAGATGAGGAAGTTGTTGTGGTAGGAGGAGACCTAAATGGACATGTGGGAAGGAGTATGGCCGGTTTTGATGGAGTTCATGGGGGTTACGGATATGGTATGAAAATGGAGAAGGTGAAAGGATTTTGGAGTTTGCTGATGGAGCTGATTTGTTGATTTGTAACACTCAGTTCCAGAAAGAGGATAATAAGCTTTTTACATATACGTCAGGTGGGTCGACGACAACCGTTGACTACCTGCTGGTGCGTAGGCGAGATAGGGGGCACCTCCGGGACACAAAGGTGATCCCGGGGGGGGGGGAGGCTGTTTCACAGCACCACTTGGTTGTCTACGACATAAGGGTGAAAGGTGCGAGGAGAGCTCGGCGGGTGAAGTACCAACCGAGAATGAAGGTGTGGAGGTTGAAAGAGGTGACAGTGAGGGAGGCATTAAAAGAGAGGCGGAATATGGTAGAGGCTGATGTGGTTGAGCTTGAAAGTGTTTGGATGTCAATGAAAGGTAGTCTGTTGGGAGCCGTTGGTGAGGTATGTGGATGGACAAAAGGATCACCGAGGCACTCGGAAACATGGTGGTGGGATGATGAAGTTGGAAAGAAGATTGATGAGAAGAGGAAGAAGTTCAAGGAGTGGCAGAAGGCAAATGGTATGGGGGCAGAAAAGGCAGAGCATGAATGTTATAAGGCAGCCAAGAAGGCTGCAAAGAAAGAGGTAGCAAAGGCACAGGAGGCATGTAGGAAAAAGTTCAGAGAACGCTTGGATTTGGAAGAGGGTCAGAGAGCGGTAAGCAGGATTGAAAAGCAGATAGCGAAAGAGAGGTGTGATGTGATGGGGGTGAGTCGCTTGAAGGATGAAGTGGGACAAATCGTTGTGGGCCCAGATGGAATTAAAGGAAGATGGAAGAGAATATATGGAAATACTGTTGAATGCAGAGAATGAATGGGATGGCAACATAAAGAGTAACACAGTTTTAGGACCGGCAGAGAAGGTAACCGAGAAGGAAGTTGAGGAAGCGATAAAAGCAATGAAGAGTAGAAAAGCGGGAGGGCCAACGGGAGTTGTGGGAGATATGTTGAAGACAGCGGGAAATTGGGGTGTGAAGAGAATGACAGAGATCTGCAATCTGGTGGTGAAAGAAGGCCGCATTCCAGTGGATTGGGAACTGAGTACCCTCGTCCCTCTATTCAAGGGGAATGGTGACCCTCTGGACTGTGGCTCGTATCGAGCGATAAAGTTATTGAAGCATGGAATGAAGGAATTGGAAAAGGTGTTGGAGAGGAGGATAAGGAAGAAGGTGAAGAGCGACGAAATGCAGTTTGGATTCATGCCAGGAAGAGGAACGACAGACGTGCTTTTTATGGTGAGGCAGTTGCAGGAGAAGTATATGGAGAAGAGGAAGAAGTTGTTTCTTGGGTTTGTTGATCTGGAGAAAGCATTCGATAGGGTTCCACATGAAGTAGTGACATGGGCATTGAGGAAGTTAGGAGTGGAGGAATGGTTGATCAGAGATGTGATGGCAATGTACAAAAGAGCACGCACAGCTGTAAGGACGAAGGACGGGAACAGTGGTGAGTTTGAGGTGAAGGTGGGAGTGCATCAGGGGTCGGTACTAAGTCCACGACTATTTGTAGCTGTCATGGAGGTCCTGGCTCAGAACGTAAAGGAGGGTTTACCGTGGGAGTTGTTGTATGCAGATGATCTGGTGTTGATTGCAGAAAATATGGATGGACTGAAGGAGAAGATGAACAAGTGGAAGGAATGTATGGAGACAAAAGGTTTGAAGGTGAATATCGGAAAAACGAGGGTGATGGCAAGTGGTAAAGCATGTGGTGAGGTGGAAAAAACTTGGAAGTGGCCGTGTGCTGTGTGCAGGAAGGGTGTCGGAGTGAATTCCATTCAATGTCAAATGTGCACTGATTGGGTTCATCAAAAATGTAGTGGTTTGAGAGGGTCATTAACCAGTGTGGCAGCTACATTCCAGTGTAAGGTGTGCACAGAGGGAGCTGCAGATGGAGGAAATGTTGAGTTGGATCTTCGAGACGGCGTGAAACTGGAAGGTGTGAAAACATTTTGTTACCTAGGAGACATGCTGAATGGAGAAGGTGGATCAGACTCGGCAACGGTTGCTCGAGTGAGGTGTGCATGGAAGAAGTTTCGGGAACTGAGTGGCGTGCTGACGAGGAGGGGAGTGCCGTTGAAGCTGAAGGGAAAGGTGTATGCTGCATGTGTGAGAAGTGTTATGATTTATGGGAGCGAGACATGGGTAATGAACGCAGAGCAGCGAAGAAGGCTGGAAAGGGTGGAAATGCGAATGGTTTGGTGGATGTGTGGAGTATCGTTGAGAGAGAGGAAAACAAATGATGAATTGCGAAAGATGATGGGAATAGAGCCTGTGATGGATGCTGTGAAGAGAAACAGGTTGAGATGGTTTGGTCATGTGTTGAGGAAGGATGAAAGTGACTGGTTGAGAAGAGTGATGGAAATGAATGTAGAAGGAAGTCGAGGACGGGGAAGACCGAGAAAGACTTGGCTAAAGATGGTCGAAGAAGAAATGCGGGCAAGGGGGTTAACAAGGGGAGATGCAGAAAATAGGGCAAAATGGAGAACATTGTCATGGGGACCGCAAGGCTAACTCCCGCTCGTGCAGGGAAAATGGCCTGAAAATGCCTGTTGTTGTTGTTGAATCAAAAATGTTTACATTGGATGAAAACCACAACAACGGAAGTGACAAATCCGTAACAATATATACATATGATGTCACCACGCCAGTGGGCTTTCGTGTCCGCCACGTCCGCCACAAAACTCACAGTTACCGACCTGGTTTCGCCCTTGTTGGGGCTTCATCAGGGCAACGCAGTGAGGCTTTCCATACACTTGTGACAGTATCTGTATTTATAATCCGTAATGACGCACTGCTTGATGGTTCCTCTGGAACTTTGCAGGCAAGGCGGACGTGCATGGCGATGACGTCATGTTGTCCGCTCATTAGGTTGGAGAACCAGATTACAGATACCATTATTAGTAACTCCCAACCGCAACCAGGTCGACTCCATATGATGAGTGGATACCAGAGATAACGTCACCGCGTGGCAGGCGGTGCGTATCGCTCCCAGCAAGGTGCAGCAGCAGCTGTATGGGACACCATGCTGGCGGTTCTCCACTGATGATATGAAGGTCGCATAGTGACTGATATAAAAACCGAAAGGGTCACAGAGTTACAAGTGTATGGAAAGCCTCACTGCGTTGCCCTGATGAAGCCCCAACAAGGGCGAAACCAGGTCGGTAACTGTGAGTTTTGCATGCACTTGTGACAGTATCTGTATTTATAATCCGTAATGACGCACTGCTAGATGGTTCCTCTGGAACTTTGCAGGCAAGGCGGACGTGCATGGCGATGACGTCATGTTGTCCGCTCATTAGGTTGGAGAACCAGATTACAGATACCATTATATATATATATATATATATATATATATATATATATATATATATATTGTTACGGATCTCGGTTTACGGCGATCCCCTTAACGAGGGGGGTTTAATCCCCTCGTCTATTAAGCTGGCCGGCCGAGTCCTAGAAGATATCGCGCTCCTTTGCGGGGTTGAGATTGACCAGGGTGACTGGTCAATGGAGTCCCAGATACCTTCGCCAACCTTGCCGCAAAGCAGGGCACTACTTCTGCCTGAGCCACGGACAAGATGGAATTTTGCCGAGCGGTTTAGCAATCCGAAGCTCGAGCCATTAACAAAAGGACTAAACCCGATTAAAAGCGGTTGGCCAAATCGTGCCACAGGTACTCAATTGGAGACAGGACAAAAGCGATCGGGTGAGAATGAATCAAAAAGAGTAAAGGAAGAACACAGGTTTATTAATTATGTACACTAAACGAAGAGGAAACGAAAGGCAAAGAATATGCAGAAGAAGAAGAAGAAGGACACAGGGCAGCCTTCTACAGTCTTACTTAGCAAACGGCCCAGACAGAATGAACACACTTACACTCAAAGGGATGGAATGGCAGGAAAGGCAGGAATGGCAGGAAAGGAGGAGAAGGTCCAAGCAGATGGAACCAGCATCGAGGTCCACTCCATGTCGCGCTCCGGTCCACGCTCCGGGCTTGAGCAAAAACCCGGCGGCAGCTGCGCGTATGGTTTCCACGCGGTCGGACAATGCCAATATATTTCTCGGGGAAACTGGCCTCCTGCTTATGTAATCGGTCGACACCGTGCTTCTCTCCTCTTGCTCGAACCTCTGGTGTCGCCGTCGTGCTCATCTCCTGAAGCAGTCCCTCTCGGCCGCTTTTATTGGGCGTTGTTAGATCAAGCCGCCGGCTCCCAGGACACGCCCAATGGTGAGCTTGCCTCGGCACTGGTTGGCTCCAAGAGCTTACCGGTCCTGCCCCTCGACGAGACGTTGGCAGGGCCATGCCTTGTTCTTGGCGCCCAACTTACTCCTCCCCCTTTTTCCTCCAGAGGACCGAGCGCGTGATGGCGTTTGCACGGGTCGTAGAAAAGCACTCTTACTGCCATTGAAGAGATTGGGGCCTATTCCTATTTGATTGATGCAACATAGATTCAAACTATTGGGAACACAGCCTTAATTACACACATACTAATGAGATATCTATAGAGATCTTAAGGTGTGCTACATGTTGCTCGTGGACTCGCTATGGGTGCGATCTTTAACGTTAGACAAATGGGGGTGTTTATAGGGGATTATTTATAAGGGATTATTACAATATTTACAAAGTGGAGGGTTCTAAAAACCGCAACACAGCACCCTCATTTCCTCCAGGGCCATCCTGGCCTGACAGAACTTTAACTTTGTGTGACACTCAGGTGTGGTAACCCTCTACTATTAACTTCACCCTGAGTGCGACATTTTTAAAACAGTTAAGTATGTCCCGCCTGCTACGTTGCATCCTACCTAACAGATTCACACCCACAGACTAACCGAATTGCGGAATTAATTTTCAAACTAAACATATACGGTGAGGAGCATGTTATTTACAAAGACTATTTGGTATTTACAATGCGAACCCAGGACCTGTCATTTTGGGAGACAAAAGCAGGACTTTTGAGAAGAGGAAGAGCATGCACTGCACTGCACCGATACACCATACCCACATGCCCGGGGATGCACAATTGATATTGCAGTGCACCCCCGAGCACGAAAGCACCAAAAGCACCATAAAGCACCATAAAGCACCAAAAGCACCATAAACACAAAAAGCACCATCCAGTGCTCAGTCATACATTGCAATAATAACAAACTGATGACTCTTTTCCGCTCTGCTCCTGCTCTGCTGGGCCGATGTTTCTTGATGTCTTGCTCTTGATGTTCTGTGCTTGCGGCCCATTTGATGGTAATAAACACAAACACAAAGCGTGTCCGCTGTTCTTAATTATGGCCAGCAGGGGCCAATTAAAGGTGGTCCGCCTGCATGGCTTAAGTGCCACCTCACCGTGGTCCGCAAGCAAAGATTTTCTCTGGCCACAATGGCCGGTTCCAGCAGAGGGGTCAGGCCCCAACCCGTGGGGTCCATGTGTGTGGTGCTTGGCCACAGAACCGTGGTCCATATGGCGGTGCCAGGCCGCAAGACGTGCAGTCCATATGTGGTGTACCGATCCAGGCAGGCAGGCAGCGGCGGTTCGGGCACACAACTGCGGCTACCTGCGCACTCCCCCCAGGCCCAAAACAAACAAGCCGTGAGTGGGGAAGGAAAGACAAAGCAAGCATCGGGGCAAGGTCGCAAGGGTATACATCATACAAGGTAATGCAGACAGGAATGGCACTGGAGAGCGAGCGGTGAAAGCTCGTCCCTAGCGTACATTCCCCCCCTGTTGCCTATCCTACCCTTGCCCTTACACCATATTTACAAAATCTACACATTTACAAATCCATCGCTACTGTCTCGTCTTCCCCATATCTCCCCTAATCCAAATTGGTTACCAATCCCTCTAAACCAAATTTGCCACCAATCAATTCATCATCAATCCCTCCGAAGGAGGAAGAGATGGAATAAAAACAAGCACAATGTCACCCCCACGTCATGATGCGTCTTACATACCAAATGTCTGCAAACAATGGTGGTGTGGAGTCCTATCACCTTGGTGAGTGGATGCGGATGGTGCGAAGAGATTTTCATGATGCGTCATGATGCATCTTACATCCAAACATTGCAAAAATCACATGGTGTGGAGTCTTATCACCTCAGTGAGTGGATGCAGTGCGAAGGGATTTTTAATCCTAACTACTTTCTAAATGACTTTAATACACTTTACACTACCCAGGTACTTTCCCTGCCAAACCATTGGCCATTTTACACTATGTGGTTCTAAGAACCGAACTCCCATTGAACATACTGTGGTGCTCTCCAATTTGGGGTCTCACTCCCCCGATTATTCACCCTGTGCCTTCGCACAATTTCAAGGCTGGGTCGTGTGGCGCTCCTAACAGGTCTACCTCCCTGTGCACCTCCGCCACTGCACATTGCCACCCGAGCTTACCTGCTCCTCACCCTAACCTACCTACCTGGGGAAGGCCCTCCCTGGCACTTACCCCCTCGGTGCCCTCTTTGGCACTGGGCTACCCGGGTCCTTCCCTGGATCCTCGGGCCCCATTGAACTCTACCTGGCTCCCAGAGCCTACCTGCGGCCTCACCTGGCCGACAGACTAACAGTGGCGGAGTGCTCATTTAACCATACCTCTAACAGGCCACACACCCAGCCAATTTAGTCCACTAATGCACCCAACAAGCAGTACTCTGCTACTCTCGCACCACAGATGCCAATATCCAACCACAATTTACCTACTCCCTCTACCTACTTTTAAACTACCCGACCCGGGTACTCGTGAAGGGGTCCATCTTCCCCACTCTCCCCTTTCGCACCAACCACTCCACTCCACATATTCCACACTACTCACTCCACACCATCCATTCCATACTCCATACTCCATTTACTCCATTCTGTACTCCATTTACTCCATACCATCTATTCCATACAACCATTCCATCCACCTGTACTTTCACTTGCACACCTTGTGCCCACACACCTGGTGGCACCTGCACACCTGGTGGCACTTGCACACCTGGTGGCACTTGCACCCTCCTTTCCTCCTAGGCTTCTTCATTCACTACAATGCCATTCACCCACACTCACAATACTCTGCTCAATACTCTTTCTACACACACACACAGCATCATCTGATCTAACTACTCCCTTCTGAAACTCACGCTCCCCGTCTTCCCTTATACTAAGCGCTCCCACGTCGTTATAATCCAACTAATCTACCTACGTCCCCCACTACAAGTATCATGTCGCTACTTAAATCTAACGTTAACTATGGTCATTTCTAAATCCCTATACAATAACCAAGCCATCCCTGGCTAGGTTTTCACCACCATACCCCATAAAACTATAGCTCCTTTGCCCCCAAATTGATGTGAGGGATGGTAAATTTGCCATCCCTCCACACCGTATACAATTTGCCATCAATTTCTCTTTCACACTATCACTATCGCCACCAGTCCACTTCACTCAGAGCCTCCTCGGTGCATCGTCACATCATTAAAGCTCGGCTTCGCAAAGCCGAGCAATGAATTCGGGTGGTTTGTTCTCCTGCAGGTTGGGTCCATCTGGCATTTGGTTCAGGGGAGGAGGTTTGCTCAGGCCAAGGTTCAAGGCACCATCCCAGCGCAGGGCCTTTCGCTCCCATGCGCGGTGGGCCAGCCTTGCCCGGGTGGAGCACCGCCACCGCAAGGGGGCGCCGCTCCGACCCCTCCTACCTTCCCTCGAACCGGGCCGGTCGCTTTGCCTGGCAAAGCACGGACTCGACCGTGCAGAGCGGGGCCCGGCGCGGATCACGCACAGCGGTTCTTTTGAAACCGCCGTGATTACGACCCTCGCCGGTTCCCGCAGTACACAAAGCCCGGCACGGACCGAGGGCTCGCATCGGCTATACGTCGGCCGAAATGCTGCCCCGGTCAACGTCGATGCCCTACTCGCATGCTCATACCACTCATTCCGTTCTTTACTCACCAAAGCCGGCGCTCCAACGCCGCTCGTACATCCCACGCATTCTACCACTGTACTCGCTCGTGCATTCTCTTTCGCTCCATACTCAGGTCTACTCATAACGCTCACCACACACTCTCGCGCACATTCTTGCGCACCCATTCTCCTCGCACACTCTATCATCACACACCTTTCTTCCCCCGTTACATCCTCCATAACACTCACCACAGGTGTGCACTCCTGCACATACCCACTCATGCGCTCCGATGTGCCCTCTCACACAGGAGCCACAACCAACTCAGGTGTGCATTCTCGCACACGCTCCTCATCCGACTCACTCTCCGTGTCACTCTCATCACACCTACACTCCGACGTGCATTTTCGCTCGCACTCGGTTTCACTTCCATACTCTGTCGTGCACTCTCCCTTGCACTCGGTAACACTCTCGCGCTCTGGCGCCATTCGCACACGCGTGCCGTTCACCTTCACACACCTTTTCCTCACACGCACGCCATTTTCTCTCACACCACTCACAAGGGACCCTCCTCAAGCGCTCTCACACCACTCACAAGGGACCCTCCTCAAGCACCCGGGTGCCGTCTCGATCCCAAGCACGCGAAAATTCTTTTCACTGCAAACACTTTGCCGAAAAATCTCTTAGTACCGTACACAGCCCGACTCACCTTCAGGATTCTTCTTCTTCGCTCCACACGCACCTGCAAATCTTTATTCGGGTTATGCAGCACGACATCATGATGCGAACATGGACTTTGCACAATTTCCATTCCTTCACCCCGCGAGTGCAATTCTAAGTCCGGCGTCTCTTCAATTCCAATTTTCACGACTATTTGTTCGGTTTTAATTTCTTTTTCCTTTCCCTCGACGACCGCTGGCTCTATTAAAATTTTCTCTACTACTTCGGCAGTCGCTGGCTTCCCCATACCCCGGGTCGCGATTTCTATGCCCGTCCACGTGACTTCGCTTTGCTCACCCTCGCTCACCCCGCGCTTCTCAACCCGCGCTACCTCGTCGCGTACCCCCACAACCTTTCCGCCCGATCTGCGGTCTATGTCTCTCCCCAATGCTTTTATCTAGCCACCCACTCTGTCCTCAAACCCCGTTAACCCGTCCTTCATTCTTTTCACTTGATTTTCCCGAGTGTCCATCTTGCTTTTCACCCTCGTTAACCCCTCGTTCATTTGGCTACTCACGTCCTCCAATTGGCCCCCTAATCCTCCCAATTTGCCTTCTAACCCCCAATTTGGCTTTCTAATCGCTCCCCCAATTTGACTTCTATGCCCCCAATTTGGATTCCCATAGCATTCCTCATTTCCCCAATTTGGCTTCCCAATCGCTCACTGTTCCTCTCCAGGTCTTTGCCCGTCTTGACCATAAAGGCCCTCATCTGCACCATCAATAGGCCCCAGTCTACTGGTGCCGCGGGCTCGGCTGCCGTGGCCACGTGCACGGCGCCGCCATCTTGTGCTGCCGCGACCACGTGTGAGGTGCCGCCATCTTGTGCGCCTGCAACCCCCTCTACTGCACCTTCTTCAACCTCCTCTTCCATTACTCCCAATTGTTCCCTGGGATCCTGGGTTGACTCTACCCCCTCATTCTCCCCGACTGGCACCCGATCACCTTGATCATTCATGGCACGATTCAAATTTCGGATCTTAATAAAAATTTTGGCCGCTCAAATTTTGACCAATTTTTTTTTTCAGATGTTAAAAATTTGGTTCGGGTACAAATCCCACTCCCCGACACCAATTGTTGCGGCAAATAGCACAATTGGTGTCCAAAATTTGGTCTAAAAAATTTAGTTCCAGGTTCCAGATCCCAACTCCCGACTACCAATTGTTGCGGATCTCGGTTTACGGCGCTCCCCTTACCGAGGGGGGTTTAATCCCCTCGTCTATTAAGCTGGCCGTCCGAGTCCTAGAAGATATCGCGCTCCTTTGCGGGGTTGAGATTGACCAGAGTGACTGGTCAATGGAGTCCCAGATACCTTCGCCAACCTCGCCGCAAAGCAGGGCGCTACTTCTGCCCGAGCCACGGACAAGATGGAATTTTGCCGAGCGGTTTAGCAATCCGAAGCTCGAGCCGTTAACAAAAGGACTAAACCCGATTAAAAGCGGTTGGCCAAATCGTGCCACAGGTACTCAATTGGAGACAAGACAAAAGCGATCGGGTGAGAATGAATCAAAAAGAGTAAAGGAAGAACACAGGTATTAATTATGTACACTAAATGAAGAGGAAACGAAAGGCAAATAATATACAGAAGAAGAAGAAGAATATGGACACAGGGCAGCCTTCTACAGTCTTACTGAGCAAACGCCCCAGACAGAACGAACACACTTACACTCAGAGGGATGGAATGGCAGGAAAGGCAGGAATGGCAGGAATGGCAGGAAAGGAGGAGAAGGTCCAAGCAGATGGCACCGGCGTTGAGGTCCGCTCCAGGTTGTGCTCCGGTCCACGCTCCGGGCTTGAGCAAAAACCCGGCGGCAGCTGCGCGTATGGTTTGCACGCGGTCGGACAATGCCATTATATTTCTCGGGGAAACTGGCCTCCTGCTTATGTAATAGTTCGACACCGCGCTTCTCTCCTCTTGGTCGAACCTCTGGTGTCGCCGTCGTGCTCATCTCGTGAAGCAGTCCCTCTCGACCGCTTTTATTGGGTGTTGTTAGATCAAGCCGCCGACTCCCAGGACACGCCCAATGGTGAGCTTGCCTCAGCCCTGGTTGGCTCCAAGAGCTTACCGGTCCCGCCCCTCGACGAGACGTTGACAGGGCCACGCCTTGTTCTTGGCGCCCAACTTACTCCTCCCCCTTTTTCCTCCAGAGGACCGAGCGCGTGATGGTGTTTGCACGGGTCGTAGAAAAGCACTCTTACTGCCATTGAAGAGATTGGGGCCTATTCTTATTTGATTGATGCAACGTAGATTCAAACTATTGGGAACACAGCCTTAATTACACACATACTAATGAGATATCTATAGAGATCCTAAGGTGTGCTATGTGTTGCTCATGGACTAGCTATGGGTGCAATCTTTAACGTTAGACAAATAGGGGTATTTACAGGGGATTATTTATAAGGGATTATTACAATATTTACAAAGTGGAGGGTTCTAAAAACTGCAACACAGCACCCTCATTACCTCCAGGGACGTCCCGGCCCAACAGAACTTTAACTTAGTGTGACACTCATGTGTGGTAACCCTCTACGATTAACTTCACCCTGAGTGCGACATTTTTAAAACAACTAAGTATGTCCCGCCTGCTGCATTGCATTCTATCTAACAGATTCACACCCACAGGATAACCGAATCACGGAATTAATTCTCAAACTACACATGGACGTTGGGGAGCATTATTTACAAAGACACTATTTGGTATTTACAAACGCGAACCCGGGACCTGTCTTTTGGGAAACAAAAAGAAGATCTTTTGAGAAGAGGAAAGGCATACACTGCACTGCACCGATACCACCAGCACCAATAAGCACCAAAAGCACCAAAGCACCAAAATGCACAAAAAGCACCATCCGGTGCACAGTCATCACATTTCAATAAACCATGATGCCTTGCGACGTCTTCTCTGCTGGGCCGATGGTTCTGGATGACTTCTTTGCTTGCGGCCTATTTAATCATACACAAAACGGGCACAAAACGCGTCCACTTCTTTAATTATGGCCAGTAGGGGCCAACTAGGGTGGTCCACCTAAGCCTTTACCATGGTCCGCAAGCAAGATCTTTCTGGCCGCAATGGCCGGTCCCCAGCAGAGGTGCCAGGCCCCAAAACGTGGGGTCCATGAGTGGTGCTCGGCCACAGACCTGTGGTCCATATGGTGGTGTTCGGCCACAACAACGTGTGGTCCATAAGTATGGTACCGGTCCAGGCATGCAGCAGCGAGGGTGCGGGCACACAACTGCGAGCACCTGCGCACTCCCCCTGGGCCCAAAAGAAACAAATCCATGAGTGGGGGAAGGAGGACAAGCAAGCAGCGGGGCAAGATCGCAAGATTACACATCAACACAAGGTAATGCAGAGGTGAGGTGCACAGGAGAGCGAGCCGAGAAAGCTCGTCCCTACAGTATGTCCCCACCCCTGTCACCTAATCTACCCTTGCCCTTACCCCGTATTTACACAATTTACAAATCCGTCGCTAACGTCCTGTCTTCCCCATATCTCCCCTCTATACCAAATTCGTCATCAATCCCAATTTCTCATTAATCCCTCTATGCCGAATTTACCATCAATCCCTCATAAGGAGGTAGAGATGGAACAATGAGCACAATGTCACCCCCACGTCATGATGCGTCTTACATACCAAATGTCTGCAAACAACGGTGGTGTGGAGTCCTATCACCTTAGTGAGTGGATGCGGATGGTGCGAAGAGATTTTCAATCCTAAACAACAACAACAACATGCATTTTAAGGCCATTTTCCCTGCTAGAGCGGGGGTTAGCCTTGCGGTCCCCATGACAATCTTCTCCATCTTGCCCTATTTTTGCCCTATTTTCAATCCTAAACTACCTTCTAAATGACTTTAACACACTTTACACTACCCGGGGTCTTTCCCTGCAAAACCATTGGCCATCTTACACGATGTGGTTCTAAGAACCGAACTCCCATTGACCAAACTGTGGTGCTCACCAATTTGGGATCTGCCTGCAACCCTCTTATGGTTAAACTGCCAAAATCAAGACTCCCTGCTCACCTTCACTCCTTCATTCCTCTTTTCTCCCGCCTCTGGAACAAACTCCCTCACTCTCTTCAATCCCACTCCTCCCTCCAGGTCTTTAAAACGGCTGTTCACCACCATCTCTTATCTTCCCCAATCCAAAACCTAGATCTTTTCTACCCCAACTAATTTCACCCCAAATCCACTTTTTTGAGGTGACTTTTGTCTTCTTTCCTGGAAGTCCTTGGTGTCCTTGCGTTTTATACCTATCCTGCCTCCCCCCAGGCCCTCTGCCTCCCACACATCTCCCGATGTCCCTGCCCTCAAATGTTGTGTTTTTTTTTTGTTGTTGTTGTTGTTGTTGTTGTTTTTTTTGTTGTTTTTTGTATACAAGATCGAGGCTCGTGAAAGAGCAAACATTAATCACACAAAAAGACAAACCGACACACAAAACACAAAAAACAAGGGGAGCGGCAGACAAGATGGGGAGAGAGGGGGGAGGACACAAAAGAGAGGGGGAAGAAGGGGCAGGACACAAACACAACATTTGAGAGCAGGGACATCGGGAGGACTTGGGGGGAGGTGGGAGAGGATTAAAACATATGAACACTGCAAGGACTCTGGGGTGAATTACCGGGGGTAGAAAAGATCAAGGTTTTCGATGGGGGAAGATAAGAGATGGTGGTGAACAGCTGTTTTAAAGACCTGGAGGGAGGAGTGGGATTGAAGGGAGTGGGGGAGTTTGTTCCAGAGGCGGGAGAAAAGGGGAATGAAAGAGTGAAGGTGAGCAGAGAGCCTAGACTTTGGCAGTTTAACCATAAGAGGGTTGCAGGCAGATCTTGTGCGACCTGAAGGAATATTGGGGGGACAGAGCACAGAGAGAGCTGGGGGAGCAAGGCCGGAGAGGAGTCGGTAGAAGACAGAAAGACCACCAACCTGCCTGCGGTGAGTGAGTGAAAGGCCCTCGGCGTTGACTACATCGCAGGAGATTCCAATGATTCTGAAAGCTTTGGCCTCAACAGCGTGAAGCCGAGCAAGGTGTGAGGCAGGAGCACCAGCCCAGAGGGGGGAACAGTATTCCATTGAGCTGCGGATGAAAGCCTTGTATGTGGTGAGGAGCTCAGGTGTGCCAAGGAAGGACTTCGCACGACGGAGGATGCCCAGTCGGCGACTGGCTTTGGAGGCCAGCTTGGAAATGTGGTTTTCCCAAGAAAGATCATGGCAGATAGTGAGACCCAAAAGCTTGAGCGACAGAACTTCTTGGGGAGGATTGTTGAGAAAGTAGATGGGAGGGTTGTCCAGTCGGTCCTTTCGGAGAGACATTGTAAGAGTGTGAGATTTGTCAGGATTGAAAGACATGTTCCACTTGTTTGACCAGTCTGTGATTTTGTCCAGGTCTGCAGAGAGTGAGGAGGCTGCAGACTGCCGATCTGAGGGATGAGGAATGGAGCGACAGAGAGTAGAGTCGTCAGCAAAGAGATAGAGAGGATTTTCAAGAGAGTCAGAGAGATCATTGATGAAGACCAGAAAAAGCACAGGGCCCAGAACACTACCTTGGGGAACTCCAGCCTGAACAGGAAGAGGAGATGAGAGAAACCCATTCAGGGCCACACGTTGACTACGACCAGAGAGGAAGTCCGCCAGCCATGCGTGGAGATTTCCATGGATACCAAAGGAGGAGAGTTTGGAGAGCAGAGCAGGGTGCCAGACCGTATCGAAGGCACGTGAAATGTCAAGGGAGACAGCTCTAATTTCCTGTTTGGCGTTGAGGACCTCCATCCATTGTTGAGAAAGCAGAAGCAGCATGTCCAGAGTAGAGTGACCAGGTCTGAAACCAAATTGATGATCAGAGATCAAGCCATTGGAGAAGAGGAAAGATTTAATATCTGAAGCAATGATGGATTCCATGACTTTGCTGATAATTGGGAGAAGGCTGATTGGTCTGTAGTTGCTGGGATCTGTTTTTGCACCTTTTTTGTGCAAAGCGGTGATGTTGGCTGATTTCCAAGCAGATGGCAGATGACCTTGAGCAAAAGAGAGGGTGAAGAGAACAGAAAGAGGGAGTGAAAGAGCAGAAGAACATGATTTTAGGACCCGTGGGCTGATGCCGTCAGGACCAGTTGCAGAATCAGAGTCGAGGGTTGACAGAAACTTTTCCACCTTGTCAGGAGGAAAGGACACAGAGTCCAGGAGCAGCTGGGTACGACTGGGTACGGTGGGTACAGAGAGGGATGGGTTTGGGACACAAGATTTAGAGGCAAACACAGAGTTGAGGCATTCAGCTTTTTCACGTGCGGAGTCAGCCGTTAAGCCGTTTGAGGTGAAGGAGGGGATGGAGGGGGAACAAACACCAGAAACAGATTTGACCAGACGCCACCAGGATTTGGAAGAGGGAGACAGATAAGAGAGTTCGGTCTTGAGAATGGTGAGATATTGTTTCCTGGCTCTCCTGAGGGTGGACATACACTTGTTTCGGGCTTTGTGAAAGGAAAAGAGATTTCCTTCCGTTGGATTTGCTTTCCATGAGACGAAAGCAAGTTGTTTCAGGGCAACAGCCTCACCACAAGATTCCGTGTACCATGGACGGGAGGAAGGGTATGACAACTGAAGACGAGATGGTATAAATCTGTGCATGAGAGAGAGCAATTTACTTTGAAAGAATTCCCAGGATGAGTTGATGTCAGAGGCGGTAGAGATGGGAGACCAGTCCAGATGATTGATGGCTGCTTGAAGACCGTGCCAGTTGGCCTGAGTGAAATGCCAGACTCGTCGGCGCTGAGGAGGCTCTCTGAGAATGGTCAGAGAGATGTCCACTTTGACAAGCACATGATCACTGTTTGTTGTGTTGCACGTTTGTTGCTTTGACAAGCACATGATCACTTTGACGTGTTTGTTGCACGTGTTTGTGTGCTTCCTCCCCTTCTCTCCCCATCTTGTCGACCACTCCCATTTTTATATACTTTGTTTACTTGTTTGTTTGATTTGTTTGTTTGATAAATGTTAGCTCTTTCACGAGCCTCGACTCCGTATACAAAAAAAAAAAAAACTCCCCCGATTCTACTCCCTGTGCCCTCCCACAATTTCCGGGCTGGGTCGTGTGGCGCTCCCAGCAGGTCCGCTCACCTGCACACCTCCGCCACTGCAGTTGTCTCCCGAGCTTACCTGCTCCTTACCCTAACCTACCTGGGGAAGGCCCTCTGGCGCTCTCACCCCACTACCGCCACTATATATATATTGTTGCGGATCTCTCGAGCCCGTCGACATACAGAGAGGGGGGGGGGTTAAACCCTTTTCCCCCTTTGAGCTTCGAGTCCACGAGGCCAGGTCGCCACTCCCGTAGCGAGCGTGCGGAAGGGTATCTGGTCAAGTCTCTATGTACCTTCGATACACACGTCGCCACATGAACAGGGACTGGACCTCACACAAACCACGCTAATCAGATACGCCGAGCGATATGCATGTCATGTGACTTGTGCCGTTAATTCTTATTGAAACCGATTGAGCGGTCTTATTCGTGCAATGCGAAGCCAATGGATGGAAATGACGGGAACGATCAAATGGAAGGAAGAAGACAGGTTTATTATTATTTACATTTGATCAGGGTGAAGAGACACAGATCAGATACTTAGTCAATCTTACTTAATCCACACTCACTCACGCGGGGAAAAGGAGGAAGGAAAAGTACGCGCTCCAAACACATCCTGGCGCCGTTCGCTCCGGACAGCTCGCCGGGCGTGGCCCTCGAAGTGTTCGTGGCACGTGTGCTGGGAGCGTAGGCGGGGAGATCATGCGTCTGTGGCCCCGGGATGGATCGTCTTCACAAGCGCGATTAACAGCCGCAGCAGAGCGCAGGGCACAGGGAGAGTTCGTTCACGTAGAGGGCTATAACAAGCAACCGACTGACTTCACTCGTGACACGTAGACTCGTGACTACAACGTCTCTTTCTCAACCACAGCTCCGACTCAGCTCTGGGGCACTGCTCAGCTCTGACTCTGACTCTCACAGCTCTCTCACTGGATCACTGAGGCACTCTCACTCACAACGCTCTCCAGCAACTCTCTGGGGCACTGGTCGACTCTGGGGCACTGCTGCACTCTGGGTGACTCACTGGGGCACTGGCAACCACACCTCTCACTCAGCTCTGGTGCACCCTCACTTCGACTTGGTGACTGCTGCACTCTCAGTCTGACTGGGTCACTGCTGCACTCACTGGGGCACTCTCTCTCTCTCGGTCACTGGTACTCTGACTGGGGCGACTCTGACTGGAGCGCAGGGTTTTATAGCCCCGCCCCCGAGTCTTACCCGAATGTTCCAAGCCCCTCCTCTGGCTGCTGTTGTTAGCCACTCCCCTTGAGCTCCGATTTGGCTGCCTGCCGCTTACCGGCAACTCCCCTGCCGCTCCTCCTTCGGGCCTGCCAGGCTTGTTCTAGGCATAGCACATGGCATTCTAGCCCAGTCGAGGCCGACACTTACTGGCCTGCTCAACGCATACGAACACAGGAAAGGAGACTAAGCTTACATTTAATAAGAAATAACTGAACTAAAGCGAGGCTACATGTTGTGCTGCAACTACCTATGAGGGGGGTTATCCTCTATTCGCAAAACCGCAACAATATATATTTATATATATATAGTATATATATATCAGTATATATATATCAGTCATATATATAGTATATATATACATATATATATACATATATATATACATATATATATATATATATACATATATATATACATATATATATACATATATACATACATATATACATACATATATACATACATACATACATACATACATACATACATACATACATACATACATACATACATACATACATACATACATACATACATACATACATACATACATACATACATACATACATACATACATACATACATACATACATACATACATACATATATACATACATATATACATACATATATACATACATATATACATACATATATACATATATATATATATATATATATATATATATATATCATATATATATATATCAGTCACTATGCGACCTTCATATCATCAGTGGAGAACCGCCAGCAAGGTGTCCCATACAGCTACTGCTGCACCTTGCTGGGAGCGATAAGCACCGCCTGCCACGCGGTAACGTTATCTCTGGTATCCACTCATCATATGGAGTCGACCTGGTTGCGGTTGGGAGTTACTAATAATGGTATCTGTAATCTGGTTCTCCAACCTAATGAGCGGACAACATGACGTCATCGCCATGCACGTCCGCCTTGCCTGCAAAGTTCCAGAGGAACCATCTAGCAGTGCGTCATTACGGATTATAAATACAGATACTGTCACAAGTGCATGCAAAACTCACAGTTATGTGAGACGTTATAATCTCCAATTAGGTTGGAGAACCAGATTACAGATACCATTATTAGTAACTCCCAACCGCAACCAGGTCGACTCCATATGATGAGTGGATACCAGAGATAACGTTACCGCGTGGCAGGCGGTGCTTATCGCTCCCAGCAAGGTGCAGCAGCAGCTGTATGGGACACCTTGCTGGCGGTTCTCCACTGATGATATGAAGGTCGCATAGTGACTGATATAAAAACCGAAAGGGTCACAGAGTTACAAGTGTATGGAAAGCCTCACTGCGTTGCCCTGATGAAGCCCCAACAAGGGCGAAACCAGGTCGGTAACTGTGAGTTTTGCATGCACTTGTGACAGTATCTGTATTTATAATCCGTAATGACGCACTGCTAGATGGTTCCTCTGGAACTTTGCAGGCAAGGCGGACGTGCATGGCGATGACGTCATGTTGTCCGCTCATTAGGTTGGAGAACCAGATTACAGATACCATTATATATATATATATATATATATATATATATATATATATATATATATATATATATACAGTATATTGTTGTGGATATGAGAATGTTTTTTTTATTTTGTTGTTGTGGTAAAATGTTGTTGTAAAAGGTTGTTGTAAAATATCACCCCTCCTCCCTCCGTTTGTGGTTGTATAAAGGTCAAAGGGCGTTTCCGTAGTTAGTCCATAAAACATACATGCAGGACACGATATATCCTTTCTTTTGACAGTTATATCCTTATTATGTGTATTAGCGTAAGGCTGTGTCTTCCATTAATTGAAATACTCCATTGCACCAGTGAAAGAGAATAGATCCCCTTTCCTTCCCATCCCCAAAATCTCCATCCCATATTACCTCCGATCCAATTGCCGCCATTGACCACGAGGCAGGGTTGGGGGAAGGAAGGCGTTTCCCCACCTCGTCAGAGAGGGGAGGAGTGAACCAGCCCCGCTCGACCAACCATGAGCCAGGGGTTTGGCTACAGAGGGCGGAGGAAGAGCGGCCGGGGAGGTTCGCAAAGGTTGAGGGGCGGGGGCCTATATAACCCAAGGCAGGGGTGTGGCCAGGAGAGATGCGTTTTTACAGAGGAGAGCAGAAGACAGAAAGGCCTGGAGTTGGACTTTGAGTTGGTCTGAGTTGGTTGGGAGTCGGTCGTCAAGTGCAGAGTGGTGAAGAGTCAGTCAGTAGAGGTGGTGGTCAAGTGGTTGCGTTGGTTGCGGTGAGGAGTCGGTGGTAAAGAGTGAGGGACCAAGAAAGAAAGAGTCCTGAAGCACGAGAGGAAGTTGTTGGACTGGGTGGGACTAAGGAAGGAGAGAGAACCCGTCACACCAATCCCCCAAGCTCCGCGTTGGCTCCACCAAGCTCCGCGTTGGCTCCACCAAGCGTTCAGCTCCACCAAGCTCCGCGTTGGCTCCACCAAGCGTTCAGCTCCACCAAGCTCCGCGTTGGCTCCACCAAGCGTTCAGCTCCACCAAGCTCCGCGTTGGCTCCACCAAGCGTTCACCTCCAGCCATCCACCTCCTGCAATTCCCCGCGTGAGTCCGTCTTTTGTTTGTTCTGTCCTGGGTTAATTAAGTCTGTATAAGCTAGTATTTTCCCTGTGTCACCTGCGTCTTATGTGTTGTAAATAAACCTTGATTGCTTTCTTTTTGCTTGTGTGTAAATAGCCAATAAATTCAGTCGTATTTCCAAACCTTTCTTTGCCTTCTTTTTCCTCTTTGCATTCGTCGCCTTTGTCTTTTCCCCATTGGGCAGCTACGGTGCGATACGGCCAAAGTTCGGGTGGAATCGGGTGAGTTTTGTTAGGTCGCGGTCTTACACCACCGCTCGGTCTATAACATCTAACCGCGATCTATAACAATTGGTGTCAGGAGTGGGATTCGGGGCCCGAACCAAATTTTTAAAACATCTAGAAAAAAAATTTTGGTCAAAATTACGAGCTGCCGAAATTGGTTTTTTTTTAAAGCAAAACCCGAATTTTGAAATCGCGCCATGGCTGTTCAAGGCGACGGGATGCCGGTGGGAGAGATAGACGGGGTAGAATCGACCCAGGACTTAGGAAAAAAAATGGTGGAGGAGAGTAAAGAAGGTGTGGTTGAGGGTGTATCAGGTGCACAAAATGGCGGCCTCGCGCACGTGGTTGAGGGGGCAGCTGCGGCCGCACCCTTTGTACTACCAACGGTGGTCCAAATGCAAGCCTTCATGGCGCAATTCGCCGAGATGCTGAGAATAAACGGGGAGAAATTGAGTAATAAAATGGAAGCAATAAACAACAGAATGGGTGACCGCATGCAAAAATGTGGGGAGACCATGGATCGCATGGTGGGCGAAAGGGTCCCAGGGGTGCACGAGGAGGTAACGCGAGTCGAAAAGCGCTGGTTGAGCGAAGCGGAGGAAAGCACGGGTACAATGACGGGGGTAGAAATCGCGACCCGGGGCTTGGAAAAGCCGGCGACCGATGAGGTAGAGGGAATTTTATTAAAGCCAACGGTCGTCGAGGTGAGTAAAGAAAAAGCGGAAGTGGGCATTGAAATTGAAGAGATGACGGAGGTAGCCCGGGAATTGCAGGGAGAAATGGATAATGTACAAAGTCTGTGTTCAAATCATGATGAGATGCTCACTAACCAAATAAAAAGTTTGCAGGTGGCAAAGGAGGTGCGGAGACAAGGTACGGAGGTGAGTGGCAATGTATATGATGTGAGGAAAGATTCAGTCGGCTTGGGGATTGGTTTGGATCCGGGTGTTCGTGAAAGGCCGTTGGTGAAGTGTGTGACAGGTCAGGTGTGCGAAAAAAGAGGTGTGCGAGAATGTCCGACCATGGGGTGTGTGAGGAAAAAGTGCACGCCGAGGAGTGAGTGTGCCGTCAGGAGTGAGCCGGTCGAAGCGCGTGTGCGAGGGGGTACATGGAAGCGCGGTGTGGTGAGTGTTACGGAGGAAGTAACGAGAGAGTGTACACCTGTGGTGAGTGTTACAGAGGAAGTAACGAGAGAGTGTACACCTGTGGTGAGTGTTACAGAGGATGTAACGAGAAAGTGTACGTCTGTGGTGAGTGTTACGGAGGAAGTAACGAGAGAGTGTACACCTGTGGTGAGTGTTACAGAGGATGTAACGAGAAAGTGTACGTCTGTGGTGAGTGTTACGGAGGAAGTAACGAGAGAGTGTACACCTGTGGTGAGTGTTACGGAGGAAGTAACGAGAGAGTGTACACCTGTGGTGAGTGTTACAGAGGATGTAACGAGAAAGTGTACGTCTGTGGTGAGTGTTACGGAGGAAGTAACGAGAGAGTGTACACCTGTGGTGAGTGTTACAGAGGGTGTAACGGGAGAGTGTGCGCAAGAGGTGTGGTGTGTAACAGAGAGAGCGTTGGTGGAATGTACGGACGGCGTTGGACTTGGAACGCCAGGTTTTGTGAGGGTGAAAGGGGTAGCGTATGCTTGTAAGCATGCAAGTGAAGCATCGATGGTAACCGGTTTAGTGGTTAGAGCGACGGATAGCCGATGCGAGCACTCGGTGCGAGGGGTGCTTGGTTGGGTGCGAGGCCCGGCGTCGATCGAAGCTGCGTCGTTTCTCTTCGAAGCGTCGTTGCCGATTCGGGCTTGGCCCCGCCCCGCACGGTCGAGTCCGGGCTTTGTCGGGCGAGGCGACCGGTCCGGTTCGAGGGCGAGTGGGAGGAAGCGGAACGGTGCCCCCTCGTGGGGACGGGGTTCCGACCAGGGGAGATGGAGCCATCGGGCCCGGGACCGCAAGGTGCCGCGCCGAGATGGTGCGTGGAATCTCGGTCCAACCAAACCACCTCCCTTGAACCGAAAGCCGGACGGATTCAACCTGCAGGCAACCAAACCACCCGAATTCATTGCTCGGCTTTACGAAGCCGAGTTTAATGATGTCATGACGCACCGAGGCTAGGATATAGCGGACTGTGATGATGGTGATCGTGATAGTGATAGTGTTTTGGACCCAAAATTAGAGAAAAACAAAATTTGATGATTGGCAGTAATGATTGGCAGATGATGAGTAGTGATTGGCAAATTTTTGATTGGTTGGAATTTAGGTGTACAAAATTGATAGTGAGAGACCCCCGATGTGGTGGGATGGCAAATCCACCATCCCTCACAGACGTGGGGCAAAGGAGCTATAGTTTATGGGGTGTATGGCAGTGAAAACTAGCCCGGGTGGGTTAGGTTATATTGTAGGGATCTAGAAGAGATTGACATTAGGTAACGTTAAGGTTAGTTAGTGACTGATACCTGTAGTGGGGACGCAGGTAGATTAGTGTGGATGATAATGACGTGGGAGCGCAATAGTTTAAAGGGACGACTGGGAAGCGCAAGTTTCAGAAGGGAGTAGTTAGCTGAGATGATGCCGTGTGTGTGAGGATTGAACAGGTGAGAATTGGACAGGTGTGATTGCACAGGTGTGCAACTGAACAGGTGTGTGGAGCAGTGTATGAGGGAGTAGTGGTGATTGTGTGTTGTGTTGACCAACTGGTCCAGGAAGAGGAGGAGGGTGCAGGTGGCACCAGGTAGGATTGCACAGGTGTGCAACAACAGGTGTATGTGGTTGTATGGAATAAATGGTATGGAGTAGTGGAATGGATGGTAGTGGAGTGAGAATGGTGGAAATTGTGGAGTGGAGTGGATGGTGCAAAGGTGTGAATGGGGGAAGAGTGGACCCCCATCACGGATACCCGGGGCGGGTAGTGTAAGTGTTAGGTAGAGGGTACAGTAGAGGGTACAGGTAAATTGTAGTTGGATATTGGCATCTGTGGTGCGGGTGACAGAATGGTATGTGGATGGGTGCGTTGGTGTTGTGGAAATGGCTGGGCGTGTAGCCTGTTAGTGTGTGTAGTTGGTTGGGCGCTCCACCACTGTGAGGATGTCGGCCAGGTGAGGCCGCAGGTGGGCTCTGGGAGCCGGTAGTAGTTGTTGTGGATGGGGCCCGAGGATCCGGAGGACGGACCCGGGTAGCCCAGTGCCAGAGGGCACCGAGTGGGGTGACAGAGCCAGGAGGGGCCTGCCCCAGTTAGATAGGTTAGGGTGAGGAGCTAGGTAAGCTCGGGTGGCAACTGCAGTGGTGGAGGTGTGCAGGTGGGTAGACCCACTGGGAGAGGTACACGTCGCAGCCCAGAAATTGTGCTAGAGCACCGGGAGATGAATCGGGGGAGTGAGACCCCAAATTGAGAAGCACCACAGTTTGGCCAATGGGAATTGGTTTTTAGAACCCATAGTGTAAGAGGGCCAATGGTTTGGCCGGAGAAAGAACCCGGGTAGTGTAAAGTGTGTTAAAATCATTTAGAGGATAGTTAGGATGAAGGATCTCCTCGCACCATCTGCATCCACTCACCTGAGGTGACAGGTACTCCACACCATGCCATGTTTAATTATTTTTACTGTGCAAATGTTTGGAATGTGAGACGCATCATGACGTGGGTGTGACATTGTGCGTAATTCCATCTCTTCCTCCTTATGAGGATTGATGATGAATTGATGATGGCAAATTTTTGAAGTAGAGGGATTGTGGTGACGAATTTGGTATAGGGGAAATATGGGGAAGACGTGACAGTAGTGACGAATTGGTAATGTGTAGATTTTGTACATATGGCGTAAGGGCAAGGGTAGGCTAGGTGACAGGGGGGTGACGTACGGTAGGGACGAGCTTTCTCACTTCGCCCTCCGTACGCATTTTGCCTTGCATTGCCTTTTTGACGTGTACCCTTGAGACCTTACCCCTCGCTCATCTGTCTTGTCCCCCCTTTTTGTCTCCCACATGAGGACCTGAGCGCCGTTGGGCGCCGAGGGGAGCGTGCGTGGGTCGGCCATTGTGCGCCCGAAATTCCCAGAACCAGCTGTCTGCATCGATGCACCACGTTATGGACCACATGTCAGTGGCCGAGCACCACTTATGGACCCCATGGGTTGGGGCAAGGCCCCTCTGCTGGAACCGGCCATGAGGGCCCGAAATCTTGCTGGCGGACCTTGGCCACAGGGCACCGATGCCCCACAGGTGAACCACACTAGTCGGCCCTGTGGGCCATAAATAAAATCAAATAAAAAAAGGACACATTGGGCACACTTTATTGAAAATAGGCCGCCAGTAAGCAAAGCAAAAGAATGACAACATCTGGAAGAACAAATAATAACCAGCAGAGGGAGCCGAAGAGCAAGAGATCACCTGCAGGGTTTGGGTTTGTTGGATTTATTTTATTGATGAACAGTGGTGACTGCACTGATTGGTGCTTGAGGGTGTGTTGGTGCGTTATAGGTGCTTTCATGGTGCATTGATGCAGAGCAGACTGTCCTCCCCCCAGAAAGAACAATTACAGGTCCTGGGTTAGTTTTGTAAATAAAAATAGCGTCAATTGTAAATAATGCTTCCCACCGTCAGTGTGTAGTTTGAAGACCATTCCGCAATTCGGTTAACTGTGGGCGTAAGTCTGTTAGGCAGGGTGCAATGGAGCAGCGGGACACATTTATTTATGTTTTAAAACTGTCGCACTCAGGGTCAGGCTAAAAGTAGAGGGAACTACACCTACATGCCACACTAAGGTAAAAGTAATAGGCCCGGGACGTGCCTAAGGGGAGGAGGGTGCAGTGTTGTGGATATGAGAATGTTTTTTTATTTTGTTGTTGTGGTAAAATGTTGTTGTAAAAGGTTGTTGTAAAATATCACCCCTCCTCCCTCCGTTTGTGGTTGTATAAAGGTCAAAGGGCGTTTCCGTAGTTAGTCCATAAAACATACATGCAGGACACGATATATCCTTTCTTTTGACAGTTATATCCTTATTATGTGTATTAGCGTAAGGCTGTGTCTTCCATTAATTGAAATACTCCATTGCACCAGTGAAAGAGAATAGATCCCCTTTCCTTCCCATCCCCAAAATCTCCATCCCATATTACCTCCGATCCAATTGCCGCCATTGACCACGAGGCAGGGTTGGGGGAAGGAAGGCGTTTCCCCACCTCGTCAGAGAGGGGAGGAGTGAACCAGCCCCGCTCGACCAACCATGAGCCAGGGGTTTGGCTACAGAGGGCGGAGGAAGAGCGGCCGGGGAGGTTCGCAAAGGTTGAGGGGCGGGGGCCTATATAACCCAAGGCAGGGGTGTGGCCAGGAGAGATGCGTTTTTACAGAGGAGAGCAGAAGACAGAAAGGCCTGGAGTTGGACTTTGAGTTGGTCTGAGTTGGTTGGGAGTCGGTCGTCAAGTGCAGAGTGGTGAAGAGTCAGTCAGTAGAGGTGGTGGTCAAGTGGTTGCGTTGGTTGCGGTGAGGAGTCGGTGGTAAAGAGTGAGGGACCAAGAAAGAAAGAGTCCTGAAGCACGAGAGGAAGTTGTTGGACTGGGTGGGACTAAGGAAGGAGAGAGAACCCGTCACACCAATCCCCCAAGCTCCGCGTTGGCTCCACCAAGCTCCGCGTTGGCTCCACCAAGCGTTCAGCTCCACCAAGCTCCGCGTTGGCTCCACCAAGCGTTCAGCTCCACCAAGCTCCGCGTTGGCTCCACCAAGCGTTCAGCTCCACCAAGCTCCGCGTTGGCTCCACCAAGCGTTCACCTCCAGCCATCCACCTCCTGCAATTCCCCGCGTGAGTCCGTCTTTTGTTTGTTCTGTCCTGGGTTAATTAAGTCTGTATAAGCTAGTATTTTCCCTGTGTCACCTGCGTCTTATGTGTTGTAAATAAACCTTGATTGCTTTCTTTTTGCTTGTGTGTAAATAGCCAATAAATTCAGTCGTATTTCCAAACCTTTCTTTGCCTTCTTTTTCCTCTTTGCATTCGTCGCCTTTGTCTTTTCCCCATTGGGCAGCTACGGTGCGATACGGCCAAAGTTCGGGTGGAATCGGGTGAGTTTTGTTAGGTCGCGGTCTTACACCACCGCTCGGTCTATAACATCTAACCGCGATCTATAACAATATATATATATATATATACAGTGGAACCTTGACTTACGAGTGCACCAACTTACGAGTTTTCCGAGATACGAGCCGTCGCTCGGGCGGTTTATTGCTTTGAGATGCGAGCCGAGATCCGAGTTATGAGCTTACGCCACCCGCCACCAGGTGGGTTCCGGTCACGTGGTTATCTTGCCGTGCAAGTACAGTATCTCTGCCGTATATCGCTGCTGTTGTGTTTTCGCATGTTGGTTATTTTGGAGCTTACGCCAGCCGCCACCAGGTGGGTTCCGGTCACGTGGTTATCTTGCCGTGCAAGTACAGTATCTCTGCCGTATATCGCTGCTGTTGTGTTTTCGCATGTTGGTTATTTTGGAGCTTACGCCAGCCGCCACCAGGTGGGTTCCGGTCACGTGGTCATCTTGCCGTGCAAGTACAGTATCTCTGCCGTATATCGCTGCTGTTGTGTTTTCGCATGTTGGTTATTTTGGAGCTTACGCCAGCCGCCACCAGGTGGGTTCCGGTCACGTGGTTATCTTGCTGTGCAAGTACAGTATCTCTGCTGTATATCGCTGCTGTTGTGTTTTCGCATGTTGGTTATTTTGGAGCTTACGCCAGCCGCCACCAGGTGGGTTCCGGTCACGTGGTTATCTTGCCGTGCAAGTACAGTATCTCTGCCGTATATCGCTGCTATTGTGTTTTCGCATTTTGGTTATTTTGGAAAATTTCTTAGTTTTAACAATGGGTCCTAAGAAATTGAGTGCCAAGGGCAGTGCTGAGAAGAAGAAGAGGATGATGTGCTTGGCTATAAAACACGCAATCGTCGAACAACATGAGCGAGGTGTGCGTGTTGTCGACTTGGCGAGGCAGATGTGAAGGCAGCTGAAGATTTTATTATAACTTTTGCCGAACTGATAGAAGCCGAACGATACATCCCCCAGCAAATCTTCAACTGTGACGAGACAGGGCTCTTCTGGAAAAAGATGCCGAGGAGGACGTATATAACGGCAGAGGAGAAGAGCATGCCAGGCCACAACTTGTTCAGAGTGCCGGCGATAGCTCGCCTTCTCTTTGTGGAAACACGGTGAGATCCTTAACATCCAACAACTAATGGGACGCAAACGGGCCGCCCAGTTTAGCTTTACACACATTGATGAATCACCCTGCCTGTGAAACACCGACATGACAGGTTATAGCTGGGTCGGGATTCAAACCCAGGCTGGACAGTTTAGAGTCAAGTGTGCGTACCTCCAGTCCAGGCCATCCTGCCAACTTGTATGCTGCATACAGGTGAAATATAAAGCGCGAGATATTTTTATATATACTGCATATTAAAAAAAAAATTGGTGTGGTTTTTGGCGGGCTGGAACGGATTAATAGCATTTCAATGCATTTTAATGGGGAAATTTGATTTGAGAAACGAGCAAATTGAGTTACGAGCTCGGTCACAGAACGAATTAAACTCGTAAGTCAAGGTTCCACTGTATATATATATATATATATATATATATATATATATATATATATATATATATATATATATATATATATGTCAGAAACCACCTTTTCTGATCGAAGTAGAGTTCCACCAACAGGCTTGAGAATGACGAGACCTTTATTAAAATAACACTTTATACGGATCCGGAGGAGACAGACATCTACAGCAAGCTACAGCAAGAACATGCCAAGTCAAGCCTTCCTGAAAACACATTGATTCTCATTCATTTATATATGAATACGATTATCAGAAAATCTCCGAGAGAACAAAGCGACTGGCGAGAGTCCCTCCCCGTCATTCCTAGCCCCCACCGTTATCCGCTCTGTCATTCGGGGGAGTGCAGCACGCACCTTATCATTCGGACCAGATGTGATTTCAAAACTCCGACGAGGCAGAAAATATAACTCATTAAAGGGAGGGTGCATTCTTGGCTTTGACAAACCCATAAAGTATATGGGTTTGTTCAAAATGAGTAATTCAGAGCATGTTTATACAGAGTCAAGCGTCGCTGTGATTAATACAAAATATATATGGTTCACGATAGGTTTTATGTCTGCAACCTAAACATTCTGCTAGTGTTACGCAAAATCACGCGCATGTGAGCGTTCTCCTGCCCGCGGCTCGAGGCGCCGTCTGAGAATCATGATAGGGATTTTACGACCGGCCTTATCTAGCCTCGAAAGTGCACACGTATACAATTTGTCCAACACGACTGAAGCGAGCCTTTCCTCATTTTAAATGAAAGCGAAGCAAAAACCTCATTGTAACTCAGGCGTCACTGTCATTAAACAAAACAGTTAATGTTTTTGGCAATTTATCAAAGGATTTATGTCTACGATTCAAGCAGCCTACCTAAGGTTCGAATACATTTTATTAACTCATGAAATAACATTATAGAACAGCATTTTATAACATAGCTTACGTGGTAATACGTCAGTCAACCGGCATTTATAATTGAGCATTAAGCAGTAACAAATCTGAGACCTGACATTCCTTCCTCTTGTCTCGTCGAGACAAAGTATCTCAAGAGACAACGTGCCACATCGGGCTTTATTGAAAGACCATCGTGTAATGCGGGTATCTCCCAAGGGCATACCGTGCGCCCATAGCGCCTCGCCCGTGCATTTGGGGAACGTGTCGTGTGGTGCGTGCTTGGAGCCTGAGGGCTCAAAACATGAAAGTTCATTAACGTTTCGGATCCACAACGAAGACGTCTGGTCCAGATGAGGTTCTGCTCCGCCAGAGGGTGCATCACTTCCCCTGCGGAACTGGCTCCCCCCACCCTTTGCAGACGCAGTCCTTGCAGATCTTCGAAGTTAATCAACGGTCATGCCCATGAGGTCCCTCACGTGTTGCTGTTCTGGGGAATACAAAATGTCGTCAGTATCTTGTGTCTCAATTTCCTGGTCAGGGTACAGAGCGTAAAAATCCGAATCCGAATCACTTGAAGCAAAGAGATCCGCAACATGTGGATCAAAGAGATCCGAAACATTTGAAGAAAAGAGAGGGACTTCCTTTATGTCAAAGTCTCCCATGGGCGCCTGGTCGGCTTGCGGGTCTAGGACATCCGCGTCGGGTCCCTCAACCGCCAGACCCAGCGTCGCAATCAGATCCATAGTTGGGTCAGAAGGGGGCGTGCAGCTGTCAGCTTGTAATACATAAGAGGCGTTAGCCAGTACACGCAAGGGGTTTATAGCACAAGTATCACAGTCATCACAGACACCGTTACAGGCAGCAGCCAGTTCCCACATGGGATCAACATAAGTATCACAGTCATTACAAAATTCAATGCAATTTTCTGGAGCGCCGGTCACGTCTGCCTTGTTGAAGGACCCGTTCAGGTCGACGGCCTCTGTGGTCAGAACCATAGTCGTTGTCGGCGGCTTCTTCAATTTCCATCCTGTAAAATACTTTCTCATACAGAGGAGGACTAGAGATTTCATTAGTGCCCCCCAAATTACTACCCCGATTATCACAGCCAGTGCGGTCAATAACCACTTCACTATGGTGCCCGTCCATCCCTGGAACCAGTCAGTGAGCCAGCTAAATGTATAAGAATTTTCGCGCGCGATCCGATCGATCGTCAGGGCGTGGCTAGTTTCCCTTAGTCTCACTATTGCGGCTGACACTCCTTCAGATGGATCGGGTATGTAAGTGCAACATTTTCCCTCTATTATTCCGCATACCCCTCCTTTCTCTGCCAAGAGCATGTCCAAAGCCACCCGATTCTGCATCACCATTGTACGCATGTGAATCACCGTATCCAATAGTATGTCATGAGCCGTAGCGGTGTCGTTTGCCACCTTTTCTAGGGCCAAAGCCAATTTATCTATCCGGAAACTATCCATGACTGTGCCCGCTCCTGGGAAGAAGAAACCAAACACCTTTTCCCATAGACTCCCGTGTAGTTTAGTGGTTCCATCTTCGTTCATGACTGACCTCTTATAACGCCTGTCCAAGGACTTTGGGTCTAGCTCATCCAGTATCTCAACGTCAGGAAGGACTGAACCCAGATAACATGTGCCCCCCCAATTATTTGGTAAATAGGGGTAAGCCTTGTCGCCGCATATAAACATTGTCCCATGGGGTGGGACCAGGTGGGTGGATAAGCACTGGAGTCCCTTTACCACCCCATTAATCCTACTAACCCCCCTAGAGAATGTTATAGCCGTTATGTTGTGGTTGTGTTTATCTTGCAGTACTATTCGTAATGTAATCCCCGAGCTCCCTTGTCCCAGCTTCCCGGGGAGAGTGTAGGCGCATTCTGATTCTCCCATACGCAAGTGGCCGGAACCCTGGAGGCAGACCTTCCCTTTCTGTGGTTTGACCCAGACGGGGGCAGGCCTCTCGGCCACATGGGCAATCATTGACGGGCGATAATTAAATTGTCGATTGCAACTCTTGCCGTTGTCAACCCCTTCTCTTTCCAGCGTGGTGACTAAACATGGGGAATCGATAGGTTGTGAGCAGAGGTCATTGAGGGACAGAGGTAGCACTATCATGTGTATTCCTGTGGTGCCTGCTTGGGGAAAGTGCATGCACGACCAGCAGTGTGTCCTATTTTGAATTGTTGCCACCTCCCTGGCCACTTTCCAATATGTGTTTTCACCCTTCTTTGGGGCCTTATTCTGGGGTTGTGGCGTGAGTATGTATTCGATGCATGGTATGTAGTTCTTTTCGCCACCGGCCGCGCCAGGGGTCCAGACGCTGCACCGGACCTGCATGGTCATGTCTTTCCCTAGGCGTGTGCGTGTTTGTAGCTTAAAATCAGGGGTTCCCCATTGGTATCCTGGTTGGGCCAAGGTCTTAATGCTAGCTTGCCCGTCTTCCCGGAACTCTCGTTGCTTTTGTAGTACCATGCCAACGCGTCCAGGCCCTGCCGACAGTGCTAGCCAATTTATGTTCACCCAATTTGTGTGCAGGGCTTTCTGTTCGAAACATGGTAGTGATACTCTTTGTCCCCATGTTACGGTGAGGTGTCGGGTTTCGTTTTCGCATCTATTGGAATCGGAGTTTCCCCTAGCTGCTGTCGCTACCAATAGTATCGTACCTATGATTAGGCCCATCCTTACTGTGGTTGCTGTGGTGTAGTGTCTGGTGCTTGTATGGCCAACTTACAGTGCGTGGCGTGGATCCACAAAGTCTTGCCCTCGCAAAAGACTGCCGTTGGTGTAGTCAGCAACACCTGGACTGGTCCCTTCCACCTTGGTTCCAAGGCGTTCTTGCAGGTGAAGTGCTCCACGAACACCTGGTCTTTTTCCTCTGGTGGAACACCTGGTCCACAAGTCTCCTGGGAGCGCCTGGTCTACAGGTCTCCAATTCATAGATTCAATTCATTCAATTCATAGTTTCATAGAACACCTTTTCTCCAATTTCCTAATCCACTTTTTTTCAAGTGGATCCAATTTTATCCAATATTCAATTTTTAAATTCAATCCCATTTAATCCAGTCCAATTCAAATTAAATTCAATCCTTCTCTCAGCATCCCATTACCTGTTTCCAACATCAATAAAAATAAAATTATAAAATTAATAAAAAATCAATCATCTCAACTCTCAAATCGAATCAAAAAATAAAAATAAACGAAAATTACTTCAGCGAGAGTTTCAACTAGAATTAACACAAACAAACCACCACCATTAACCTCCATTAACCTCCCCCTATTATTTATTTATTTTCACGAATAAACAAATAATAGAAATAACCTGGTCTACTTCCAATTTCAATTCTGGTCAGTTCTGGTGTCTGGTCACACACAATGTTTTCCTCACCCACTGTGATTCGCTCAAAATAGATTCTCACTGTTATGTCTGAAATTCGTCTCATGAAAACCCATTCAAGAGTCCGGTGTGACAGACAGCCAAACACATAGACACGCCGAAGACCCCAGGGTACCCATCAAACTAGCTTGTCCCCAGATCCACAACACAGCGAAACATGTAAGTTTACTAAAATAATCACTTACTCATAACTAATACTCATACCACTAATTACTCATAATAACTCATAATTACTTATGTAATTACTCATACCAATACTTACTTAAAATAATGTAATATCCCAATCTTCACCCTTTATGCAAATCGAAGCACCCCGGACAACCCACAACCAATATCAACCACTGTAGCCGCCTTCCCCTCCAGGCAGCCACACACAGCCACATACATCTCCACCCACGTCACACAAGACAACAGCCAACCAGTGTGTCCACCACACAGAAACCTTTGGCAATGCAACAACCGAACACCCAGACAACCAACAACAAAACCCAATCCATCTCCATGGCTCATCCAGTAGTTCCAACTTAATCCAGCTTCACATACCGATTTCCCCAAAAACTCGTGAAACTTCACCCCCATTCTGGAAAAACCCTGGACTAAACCCTGACACCCTAAATAACTTCAGACCCATCTCCAATCTACCCTTTCTGTCAAAAGTTTTGGAACGTGCTGTGGCCACTCAACTCAAACATCACCACTCTGCCAATAACCTGTATGAAACATCCCAATCCGGATTCTGCTCCAGCCACAGTACTGAAACTGCTCTCCTCAAAATCACCAGCGACCTTCTCTCTCCTCTGACGCCGGCAACCTCAACATTTTCATCCTCCTCACCTCGACGCCTCCTTTGACATCATCAATCACACCATCCTCCTCACCCTGTTTAGACCAGCTTGTGCCTATTAAACCCAAATTAGTTCACCCCCAAGCCTACAAGGACCACCTACAGCACTGCAAAGATGTCCTCTACTCCACCTACTACCCTCAAATTATCCACTCTGGCTCCGGAATCCCAAAAGCACTCTTCTCTACAATAAACAAACTAAATAAACAAACTTTACAACGTGAACAAACTCCTCAGCGCCCTGGATACCGCCACCTGTCATTCAGAGTAGACAACAGCATCTCCTTTCTGGCTTTCAGCATCTCCTTTCTCCTTTCTGGCATCCAAATAAAATTCTGGCTTCAAATCAACTTCCTCGAACTTAACTATGATAAATCTAAATTAATCTTCGTTTGCCCACAACCACTCATAACTTTGCCCCCCAAAAAACAAGTCACATTCTTTGTATATTGCCAACATTGTTCATCGTTTAAGTATCATCCAGAACTAAATTTTTTTTTTTTTTTATTTTTTTTATTTTTTTTTTTTTATAAACCATCAACTTGTAGATGCATTTATTTATATCCCATTAACCCAAGAACTCTCAATTGCTTGGTTATATTTTAGTAATGTCATATATCCATATTTCTTTTCCAAAATGTTCCTGATATACACATTAATCCCATCTGTCTTTGTTTCCAGATCAACTCAAATCAGGAAATCAACACAAATCCTTATTACCTCCAATCAATTCAAAATTAAATCAACAATTCAAAACCAGATCGGATCAGCGATCAGAAATCACTTTTCCAATCAACACATTCCAAGCAACAATTCATTCAAAGACCAAGCTTAAAAACACAACTCTCATCTTACTGTGACAAATAAGCAACCAACCTACTTCACACTAAACAAATAACTTTTCATCACCCCTTTCTTCTCCACCGCCTCTTACACTTAAACAGATCATAATTACTCACTCATACACTATTGCCCATCACCCAGTTGCCCCAGACCCAAACACAGGTTTGAAATCCCAGTAGGTTGTTCTTCAATCCCAACCATCATGTGATCCCAACATCTCTCCATTTATTTCGTTCCTCATGGGGTTGGTGTTTTATGGCCTTTACCTCTTACCCAATCACACTGCACATTATTCCCCGTCCTTGATGGATAATTTTACATCCAGATGGGCACAGCATCCCATTTTTGGCGACCCAGCCCTAAAACAAGCCCCTGGACTCCTTGCAGGCTGGACCAAAACCCCCGGACCTGCCTCCATGGAACAATGACGCCTAAGCACTCAATTAGCCCTCCCAGTACCAAAGACTTACAATCAGACCGACAGACAGACAAATAACAGAGGCATGTCGCCAGCCCCAGCACAGGACATCCCCTTTCCGGGCAGGCACAATATAATCCACAGCATCGAAATGCCAATTTCTATCCGGAGCCTCGCAAAGCCAAAATCCATGCATGCGTGCTCCATCATGCAACCCGATCTGTACTCGGTGCGCCCGGCGCCCCCTATAATCAGTGAGTTATAATAACCACAATATCTCTGGCACCCAACTCGTGATACCACAATTTAATCCACGTTACTTGCATCTCTTCATCCTCACAAATGTCCTCCATTTAACGTGACTCAAATCCATCTTCTCCAGATTTAAGTCCTATATATCCTGTCGTTAAAGCAACACCCTGTAGACTGACTCCGCCTGTCGTTCTTCCAAGGTTAGTGAATTACCTCTGACCTTTCCCTTGCATATCTCGAACAAAGGTCAACTAAACTTTAAAAGGTCAAACTTCGAATTGGTCAACACAAATGCATCGATGCATCTTCCAGCCGCCACTCCGCACTGTACCTTACTGTATGAACAAGACTTCCTGTTGGAACTTGGCTCCGGAAATTAATTACTCTGTCTTGAAATCGTTTATTTTAGCCATCTTAAATAAATCCATCCATCTATCCATCTTATAAATCCATCTTAAATAAAAATCCATCTTATAAGTAACGTATTCGTCCTGTGACATTGCCTGGCATATATGTCGCAGCCGGCCACTATTCCGACATGGCTCGTCTGACATGAACGTCCGACATCCAGCAAAGTCGAAATGACCCACAATGCATTTGGGCACACATCCTCCTCTGAGAGTGGGCGAGTTATCGCCAGCACTCTGAGCAAATCTCATACAGCACACCCGTGACTCGCGGCTCGCTCGGCTCCTGTCTGAACACACAATATCCCTCTACCCAAACTTCCACGGAGCCGCACGGCGGAAACACAGGTTTGTACCACACTTTAGTTAAACGACCATTGCCAGGATTCTCGGATAGACGTTTAATTTCACAACACACATGACAAAAATCCGATTTAAATTCAGAGATCGCCGATCGACCTGGCACAACCATCTCAACGCGACGACGCCACGCCGCCCCCCCCCCCGTCTTGGCGCGCACCCTCGTGCCTCCACACGAATCCCAACACTCCCTGCACGCCGCTCTATTCGCGTTCGCGGCGGGGTTTACATCGCAAAAAAACAGGATCTCCGACGCTTGACCTCTCTGATCCAAAATGCACTATATGACACCAATTCCAAAGGTGAGCTGCCTCAGCGATACATCCCACACATACAATACACAATATCTGCCATTGAATGAACTCTTCAATTCAAGTAAAACACACATATTGATTCGAATTCTGCAACCATCTCCAAGAAACCGCTTCATATCAACAGTAGATCGACAAGGGCACTCCGGGTGCTTTCCTGACCCGATTTATATCAATTCGCTTCCCAAACAACTCCCAAACAGATGAAAATCCGGACTCAGTTCAGGACCTCGCCTGTTCTCTCGGATAGACGTTAAAATGGACATTCCCGGCCTGAATTTCCCCCAAGTCGAGCAGATCGCTTACAAAGTTTCACACCGAAACCCTCTGCTTTGCACATGACACACAGACAAACACATTGGCCAGACACACACGTCAATTAACATCCCAATATACATTCATTCCTCATTCATATACGAGTGAGTCTCCCATTCTTCGCGCGAAACTCAGATCGACTCAAATCATGCCTTTCTCCAGCCACTCCCAAACAATCTTTGCTCATTCATGTTACGTCTCTCATTCAAGGAAAAGGATTTTTGGGACGGGTTGGACGGGGGTTGGTTGAGGTGAAAGAAAAAAAAGGGAAGGCAGGGCGGGGTGTTGGGGTGTTGCCTAGAGCCCTGGGACTGAGCTCAGGTCTTGGGGGGGTGGGGGGTCTTGGTCTGGTATCTGGTCCAGCGGCATCACTCGCTGATTTACTTGTTTAACTACCTCCTTAATTGTTTTGTCCTGAACTTTGCTTCCTGAACTTGCTTCCTTTGGCTCTGAAGCTTCAAATTCCTACAATGCAGCTCCTGCTTCAATTTTCAATATTTCAAAACCTAACCTGTCCTTCTCACCCTGTGGCCACCTGGCCCATTTCCTGTGAGCTTATTTATTTTCTCTTGTCCACCAGATCCTGGCCTGCTTTATCTGGACCTCTTGTCTAGAACTTAGTCTAGAGCTTCCTGGCTTGACCTCGTAGTTGTCACTACCTTCTTGTCAAACCTACCTGGTACCTACGCATTTCACCCTTCCTGGCCATGTCCCTTTGGCCGTCTAAGTTAACCACAGCCCTCCTTCCCTGGCATGCAATGGCATACCCCATCTTGTCTCTGGGCTGTTCCTTCCTGGAAAAATCTTGGCCACCCGGTTTCAACCTATATGGCTGTCCGACCTCATTTTCCCCTCCTGGTGCTAACTGTAACTTTAAGCTTACTGTTAAGTCCTTACTTGTATCCTTACTTGTTTATCCTGGCTTTAACAAACAAAGCTACGTCATTCTGAGGCCTAAATGAGCCTCTACTTACAATTTCTGTTCGAGTGCAGACAGCGCGGAAGACAAGGAGACTGAACCCGCTCGAAGGAGGAAGGTACGAATTTGGAATAATAGCCCTCTGATATAAAACAACTCCCACCTTTAATCAAATCAACGTGCCGGCGCCGGCCTCAGGTCAGCCTTCCTCCTGTCCATCGGGCTCCGTTTCCCGTCCTCCGCGTCTGTTGACATCCGAGTCACGGCACCAAATGTCAGAAACCACCTTTTCTGACCGAAGTAGAGTTCCACCAACAGGCTTGAGAATGACGAGACCTTTATTAAAGTAACACTTTATACGGATCCGGAGGAGACAGACATCTACAGCAAGCTACAGCAAGAACATGCCAAGTCAAGCCTTCCTGAAAACACATTGATTCTCATTCATTTATATATGAATACGATTATCAGAAAATCTCCGAGAGAACAAAGCGACTGGCGAGAGTCCCTCCCCGTCATTCCTAGCCCCCACCGTTATCCGCTCTGTCATTCGGGGGAGTGCAGCACGCACCTTATCATTCGGACCAGATGTGATTTCAAAACTCCGACGAGGCAGAAAATATAACTCATTAAAGGGAGGGTGCATTCTTGGCTTTGACAAACCCATAAAGTATATGGGTTTGTTCAAAATGAGTAATTCAGAGCATGTTTATACAGAGTCAAGCGTCGCTGTGATTAATACAAAATATATATGGTTCACGATAGGTTTTATGTCTGCAACCTAAACATTCTGCTAGTGTTACGCAAAATCATGCGCATGTGAGCGTTCTCCTGCCCGCGGCTCGAGGCGCCGTCTGAGAATCATGATAGGGATTTTACGACCGGCCTTATCTAGCCTCGAAAGTGCACACGTATACAATTTGTCCAACACGACTGAAGCGAGCCTTTCCTCATTTTAAATGAAAGCGAAGCAAAAACCTCATTGTAACTCAGGCGTCACTGTCATTAAACAAAACAGTTAATGTTTTTGGCAATTTATCAAAGGATTTATGTCTACGATTCAAGCAGCCTACCTAAGGTTCGAATACATTTTATTAACTCATGAAATAACATTATAGAACAGCATTTTATAACATAGCTTACGTGGTAATACGTCAGTCAACCGGCATTTATAATTGAGCATTAAGCAGTAACAAATCTGAGACCTGACATGTGTATATATATATGTATGTGTATATATATGTATGTGTATATATATATGTATGTGTATATATATATATGTATGTATATATATTGTTGCGAATATGGAATTTGGCCTCCATATCCGCTTGTAAATATTCCCCTATTTTCTCCAATACTCCCCAACTTTCCCCAATCCCCCATTCCCTAGTCCCATTGCATGTAAATAACAATCAGTAGAGCCGACCTTCCCCTTATTCCCCCATTAAATGTCGTGCCCAGGTCCACCGCACCACACGTAGACAACTTTCGGACATCTTCCTAGTTATTCTTAGTCTATGTCAGTTAAGGCCTCGTCTCCATTAATTATGACTCTTCGTTGCACCAGAATGTGATTATATGGCATCAGTAGTGAGTTTAGGACCTTTCCCATACCTCCTTCCATCTTCTTCCCCAACATTTACAACAACAACAGAGGAGATGGCGGCGGCGCGGGGGAGGATGCGTCCTCACACCGGCTCGATTAGCGCCATTGACCACGCGCTCCACGGGGTTACCACGGAGGGGCTGGCTGTCAGCTCCTCCTCAAGGGCGGAGCCTGGTAACCCCCCGCACCCAATCAGAAGGGCGGACCGATTCCATCTGGGGCGGCGCTAACGAGCCGAGGGCGTGTCACT